>NC_135074.1:10010000-10615000 GCF_051107435.1 Chaetodon auriga | reverse complement strand
AAAGGGCTGTTTGTTGGGGATTGTTTGTCTTTGTTGGGCATACCCTGGAGGATATAGTGTTCATTACACCTGGAAATATGAGACTGTTGGACTGAGTGAACAACATACTGATAATTTAGCTATTCTCAGAGTTTTCAAGCCAGAGGTGGAGCTAAAAATGTAGTTTTTCCCAAGAGACTGCTAAAGGAAAACCCATAAAAACATTAAAATGAAAAGTGTTTATCCTCTCAGGTGCAATAATGTGCATTAAACATCAAAACGTGAAACACCCTGTAAGGACATGTGATATTTTGTCCTGACATTTTGACCAGAGGTGAAGCTTGTGGGCTGTCCAAAATGCAGAACATATGGATTCATTAAATGAATATCAACATCAATTTTAGAGGAAATCCAGCCATTGGTTTATTTTTTATATTTTATTTTATTTTATTTTATTTTATTTTTTTTTTTTTTTTTTTGAGGGACCTGAGGGACCTTGTCACCATCAGCTTTACCAAACAGTAGAGCTAAACATAAGGTAGAAGCTGAGATATCTTTTTCTGGATGAGTGTTGGAGGGACCAGCTGATGAAGGAGCAAAAAGTACACCTATCCATAAACACTATGGACTGACAAAACAGCTCACATATACTCTTTTTAACTTGTCACCTTTCTAAAAGTAAAGACAATTACTGGTGGTAAATAGAAAAAACAGCACAGGCCAAACTGGTAATCTTTAATAAAGAGCTGAGATGGCCAATCAGCTGAAGTGCTTTCTTTACATGTTTTTTTTATGAAACAGATGCAGCTTTGCCAACCTGCCTTTGTCACAGTGGTAACACGTATGAACTGTGCATGGTCAGAGATGTAGCTCTTCACCATAATCCGCAAAGTCATTAGTGTCTATTCCACCCATAGGCCTATTAGTTGGTGTTTTAAGCATAATGACCTAATAAACATAATGCGTTTCAGATGCCAAGGCAACACCTGTATGTGGGCGTAGACACACACAGAAACACACAAGACAATGACACATTATGTTTTCACAGTTCACTGTGTCACTCACTGCTTGGCACCATCTTCATTAATAAGTGCAGTGTTTAGGTGAGTAAGTCCTTATCAAAGCTGCCCTGCTGAGGTTGAAGTGTTTGCTTGTAAAGTTCCCTCTGACCTCAGTCTGTTGGCATGCTGAGCCACTCAATAGGACTGATTATAAAAGCAAGGTCCACACCCAATGACTGCTATAACATACCATCCCAGGACCTGCTCTCCTGATGCCACTCATGAGTATGGAGCACTAGATACTGAAAGACAAGGTGACAGAGACACCCGTGAGGAAGAAGGTATTTTCTCATGATGCCATTGTTAATGCTGCTCATTAGTGTTTCCAGGAAGTATTTTCACATTCCTCCATCTGCCGCAACTGCTCTCTTTTCAATAATTGCTTAACATCACCACAGAGACTTGTTTTTCTCTGGATTGGAAGTCAAATCTGTCACAACCTTGCAGTTCTCCCAAGGTGACTGAATCCTATTTGAATCCTGAAAAGAACAAAGAAGAAAATACTGCTGCATTTGGTAAATAATTAATAAGGAAATTCTAATTAGAAAACCAAGACAGATTAGTATAAAATTTACACTGGGGTAAAGTCATGATACAAACACACACACACACACACACACACACACACACACACACAGATAGATAGATAGATAGATAGATAGATAGATAGATAGATAGATAGATAGATAGATAGATAGATAGATGTCTCAAATATGTTGATGCTTTAGTATTTGTATGTGATTTTGACCATTAAGATGAGCTGGCTTCTTGACCAACCACATCCTCAACAGGGATTTCACTGTAATTTTACTTCAACAGGGAGACTGATTTGCAATGGTACTAATACGTTTATACTGTAACACTGATAACTGTAAATTTTGTGAGTGAAAAGTGAATGTGTGGAGCCACATGGAAAACAGCCATAGATAATTCATCTGCTACAAACGAACCACCAAAACACGTCCTGCAACTCCAGTAATGCAATACTTTCTGAACCCTGAACACTTTAATCTTTTATCATGGCTTGCTTATGTGAGTAATGGCATCAGTCCAATGTCAGCATGGTTGATACTGAATACAGTCAACTTTTCCATACTTGTAATGCAACCAAATATTCACTTCAGTGTCTTCTACGACTACCTTTGAGTATGCACGGTCACTGTGGCATCATGGAAAGAATCAGTTTCCTTTGCAGCTAATGTCCAGATTTTTAATCCCTCCTTGGCATCATCACCCTGCCACCTACTATTTGCTGCACCCCCTGCAAAGTCCAGACCACCACACAGATGAGGAAGCTCCGCTCACCCGTGTTGGTACAGCTGCCTCTTCTCCAGCCTCAAACCAGCAGCAGCAACAGCTGGAAAGACTGAGGCTTTGTCTGGCTCAGTAGGCCAAAAGTGCTGGGAAACTGATATTTGTCTGGCCGCAGTGTCAAGCTATGGGGCCACAAAAGGGCACCACTGGCTACCATTGGATCAAGACACACCATAACATAAAAACCATGTTATGCTTTCATGTGCGAAATTGATCATGAGTTGCAAAAGGCTTTTTGTTGGATCGTCATAGTAAATGACTGGTGTTTCCTAGAGGATGCGTCACTTTGTGAATGGATAGATGATGGTTAGGCTCCATGCACTGCAAGTGATAACAGAGTAGAACAGTGTGGATTCTCTGGGAAACTATGTGACTGCAACCTATCAACTGTTTTCTGTGTAACCCGTACTGGAAATATAAACGGTAAAAGGATCAAGAAAAATGCTGGTGTGGTCTCCTGAAAACATCTTTTTTTAGTGTTCCAAGAACAAAGATTTTTCTACTGATCTGTGGTCTGACAATTTAACTAACAACATTTATTTAACAAACAAGTATCTTCACTTCAGTTCCACCATCAAGAGGCAACATCGTTCATCCATGTCATCGGCTTACTATGATGCCAGAGGGACCGTGATGGTACATTTCCACAAGATGTCAAATGGAGAGTTACTCCTTCCAAATAAACAGGCCAGCCAAATCATAGATTAGGGCAATTTACAGCAGACTTAGACAGTTCAAGGAGTAAAATAAAGCATTCATTGACCCTCATTCTCAATTATTTAATTTAAGATAAGAAGTAGAAGTTAAGATAGAAGATTAGAGACAAGAAAGAGGGCTCGAGATTTCAAAACTAAAATATTTTGTATTGAAAGCTCCCTGACTACAACCTGACCACAGCAGCATAAGCCTTGGCAGGACATGATGTATGACTGTGGCGGAGTGATATTAGGGAAGTGAATTATAATAATGTAATCTGATCTTCATTATTATTGATTATAAGGTTACAGTCTCACAATAAATGGAATCAGATATTATTAGTGTTTTTGTTAATAAAAGATAGATAGCAACTCTGAGGCCACCTCAGCCATCACTGCCATTTTAATCATTATTAACATCCTCAAATATAATCATCACTGTATACAGGGAACTCTCTTTGGCCACCAGCTTGTAGTCTTTCTCTCCCCCTCTTTCTCTCTCTGCCTCTCCCTCACCCTCCCTCTCGCCTGCTGTCACCTCTCACAGAGCCTGGCAGCATCAAGCCAGCTTGCATTTTAATTTGGCCCTGAAGTTACTTATTTCATTATCGATCATCCGTAATGCTGAATCAATGTTCATCTTGTTACGTGGGCCATACCCGTGTAATACAGTGATAGTGGGGCCCAGAGTTACTCATTCCCTTTACAAAGTGACTTTACCGTAAAATCAATGCCTTGTGTTACTGATACAGGGGAAACTGCAGCAGATGGAGTGAGAGTGAGTGGGCAGAGAGGAAACAAAAAAAAAAACAACTCACCTTCAATGCAGCATTGTTAAAGGCACTCAGAGCTTTGCAAATCTCGACAGCATGAGCATTGTATTATGTCATTGTGTATTATAGTAGTTTAAGCCCATGTGATAGTAATGTTGTGGTTTATGGATCATCTGTGCTGCTTAGACTGGGACAACGTTGCCTATGCATTAATGACTCATTTCACACTGCTCATCCTCCTTTGACCCAGCACAATGATGTTGGGAGCAAAATAAATAAAACAATAATTTAGTTAAGTTCCATCCACATTCATGGAATGACTGAAGACGTGTTTGTTGTTAGCTAAATAATGACAGTTTAAAGTGGCTCTATACCACAAATACAGCATGAGTATCCTTGAGGGCCATATGCATGTTGTCTATGTCCATATGAAAGCACTGCGAGCAAAACTATCCTGACAGAGGAATTAGACAGCATGTTATTATCGTGACGTGTCTAGTCAGTTTCAGTCGATAATCGAACCAGAATGTAGTATCAGATTTATTCTTTATGTGGGTTTCATCCCTCAGTCTTTTACTTGTCCCCAGTGGAAAATGAACTTGTATCCCAGTAATATATTTTGGAGGGATTTGTGAGTATCGTAAGTGAAGGGTAACTATTCAAATATCCTACAAAGACATAAGAGGAATTTTAAGTTAAGTTTCAGTTTTTCAGTAAAATAAGCACAATAAATGTGTATAACAACATTCCATTTTATCAGTTTATTGGGATATTAGTGGATATTATAGTAAGGGCCTACAAGCACACATACTATTAAATGTCTACCAATATAGTTATTCAATAATCTGAGTTGTTTATGTAATTGTCACTATCCCATCTATCCCATATAGTACTATAGATAGAGTATTTAAGTTAATATGCCTATGCACACAGCACATTGAAACGCTGCAGGCTGCTTGGTTAAAGCTCTGTTCAAGGCCTAAATCTAAAATAGATCTCCCGCTCAATCCATGAGCTCAGCCTGAATGACTGACTGTTTAAATTTAGTAGTAGGCGACAACCTGAAGTTAACAAGTTAATGTAAAACATTTGCAAGGTAGTGGGTTAATTCACACTTTGATCCGCTGTCATAACCCAGTTTAATAAGTTGCAGTCCATTGACTATTAATTTGTTTCCAAATGGTGTGAGCAGGAGGAACGGTTCCAAAATGCTTTACTTTGCCACTAATGCAAATCAAAGTTAGGCTATCTTTTTAATATGCATGATTGGTTGGTGTAATGTAATTAAAATTATACTATTTAAATTATCCTAACACTGAAAAAAATTAAACTTTAAATGTATTTTCAAAGTACACTTGCTTCCACTGCTAAGAACAATTAATTTTAGAAACTAATTCATTTATTGGATTAAGCTTCACTGTTCTTCAAACACTGCAAGATTTATTGGACCTTTATTTCACCCTAATGGGACACGAGTTTGAAAGAGCATATTTGGAGATTGAATGTGTTGCACAGCTACTTTTTTAGGTTAGCCACAGATTTCAGTTTGAACCCGCTGAGGAACATTTCTGATTAACAATAACAGCTATGTATATTCCCAACAGCGAAGAATAATTGCTTTGTAATAAAGCAGGATAATCCACGGAGACTTTTTCCTATACGTTCTGTCATTTAGTTTCTTCATTCTGACACATTTCAAAATATATTGTGGCTGATATATTTGGCTTCAGCTGACCAGCAGCTTTTCGTGATCATAAAGCTGTAAATCACTCCACTGCACTATATCATATATAAGATTTGCAGCAGCACTTTCTGCTCCTAAAACTGAAGATGCGAAATTCCTGAGCAACAAACTCTGCAAGCTGCTGCATTTCGGTGAAGGTCCCCTTTCAAAAACTGCTTAACAAAATGAGATCCGGTTTGCCAAGCAAGTCAAGAAATCTTAAATCTCTCTCTCTCTCTCTCTCTCTCTCTCTCTCTCTCTCTCTCACACACACACACACACACACACACACACACACTTCAAACTACCACAAGCATCCAAGGGTCATTCACTGCGTTTTCTTTTTAAATCCTCATTCGTCACCGTAATTAAGCGATGTTGATCAGCAAGGGCTCCCTTAAAATCGATTCCATGTGTGATAAGAGACGTGTTAGAGGGTTTTGATTTTTTTTTTTTTTTTTTTTTTTTTTTTCCAGTCACCGGGGCGTTATGGAAAAGATCCAAATGTGTAATTCGAAGTGCCTCTGTTTGAAGCCTTTGATCTCGCCTGTTTTGCAGAGCCTCGGTTCATCATTTGCGACGTGTCGCTGGTGCCCTGTGTATTGCATAAGGAACTACTGTTGAGCGATAGGCCGTGTATGTTTGCTTATGAGAATGTGAAATTGTGTCATCTGCATAATTACCGTCAAAGAGCTCTCGACAAAACAGCCCTCAAGTCACTCGTGTATGATTGCCCTCTTTTTACAGCACCTACAAATTAAATTGGCTCCAGCGCGCTCCCAGCATTCTTCCTCAAGAATTAAGAAAGCTCATTTAAAGTCGATCGATGTAAGACATAATAATAATAATAATAATAATAATAATAATAATAATAATAATAATAATAATAATAATACTTGACTTTGTGTCTGCTAAATAAAACTGTCTGTGTCTATAGTTCTCTTGATGTTTGCTGTGTTGAATTTTGGCCTATCCTGCTGTGCGTTCGTGCGTGCGTGTTTGCATGCCTGTGCATACGGAAGTCAAGCAGAGGTTAGTTTACTGTTTACTGAGACTCTCTTTAGGAGAGAGGGGAGCGGCGTCTTAATGCTTTTATGGCTACGCCAGTTTTCCGGGTCGGTGTGAAAGTGTTAAGTTAGTGCGTGGTGCGTTTGATTGGAGGCAATAAATCAGACACAGCTCTTGGCGTGGGTGGAGGGGGGGGGGGGTCGGAGTGGGCGACATGGTCCGGGGATGAGACACGTGTCCATCCAGACTCGGAGCGCTGCTTAGCGGACACCAGCAGGCAGACACCTCGCTGGACTCTCAGATTTATACTCTCACTTCTAACGTTTATTACGGCCCAGCCACGTTGACTCTCTCTCTCTCTCTCTCTCTCCCTCTCTCTCTCTCTCTCCTTCTCTATCTCTCTCTGTCTGTCTCTCTCTCTCTCTCTCCCTCACTCAACTCTCTCTCTCTCTCTCTCTCTCTCTCTCTCTCTCTCTGTCTCTCTCTCTCTCTCTCTCTCTCTCTCTCTCTCTCTCTCTCTCTCTCTCCTCTTTCTGCAATATGATGTTTGGACGTGATTTTTTTTTCCTCCTTAAACGCCTCTTTCTTCTTTACACTTATTATGCTGCTGTGTATCTAAACGTCAAATACCATCCACTTATCTTTAACCACCCTTCACTTCACTGTCTGGACCCCCTCAATTTGCAGGTCGATCTTATGAGCGTGTGCGCGCGCATAAGTGTGTGCGTAAAGTGTGAGCGTGCTATTGACTGCTATGTAGTGATTACCATTCCGGTCGGATGGCACCAGCAAGCCGCTGTAATTAATAACCCCATAATCCGGGTTGGGGTGGATGTCGGCGAAGAACACACACAGATTCAGGACAGAGTTTTACAGAAACAAGGCGTATCCCAATGGTAGCTCTATATAAGAAATTATAGCTGCTATTATCCCTCCCAGACAATGATAACTATCTGCTTCAAAAGAAGATTAAAGGTTTAGGCTATACAAGTTCAGAGTTCTTGGAAACCCGGATCGCATTATCAAAACTAAACTGAGATTGATGAGATTTCATCTCGCTGTCAATAATACATTGAGACTTATACCTTATTGAAATAAAGTGCGTGAAGTAATAACTCAAGCTCTGCGGTTGTTTTGCAAACGATTAACAAAACAGATGCTGGTACGAAATCGGGTTGAAATGCGATTATCGTTGTCCCGTACACACTTTTATGTATTGATTCGTGGAATTTCAATTCTGACTCTCTTGTTTTGTTTTAATCCGTATTATTTACAAGAAACATCAGGTTGCATCAAAATTATCAAAAGGATTTCTTAAGGTGCGGTCTGTCCGGATGATCGTTTTGTTTTTTAGTGGATTAAAAGCCTTTATTTAAAAATCGTTAAATTATTTGTTTCCCTCCAGCGATCTGTTTATTTACGCAGCAGCCTGTGAATATTATTGTTATTATTAGCAGTAGTGTTAGTATTGTGGTCGTTGTTTATAATAGTAATAATAATTTGGATTGATGGTTTTCATGTATTTTTGTTTTGCTCTTTCTTACTGAAATCAGAGTGTTGTTTCCCAGAATAAACATCTTCCCAGCCCAATCCACTAAAGTGTTTATTAGCTATCACTGCTGCTACTTCACACTTAGTCTTCATGAACAGTGTAATGCGCCTATCATCAGCTATCTCTTTGATGTCAAGTGGCTACATGCGACCCGTTTGATGTCTCAAATTAAAGAATGAGCTGACTCCGATTCACCCGCCACTAAGAGCCCATAACACCCCAAAACCGGTGGAAGAAAGCGCAGCTTGCTCCCAGTGATGTAGCGATAAATAAAAAGGTGTGTAGAACCTGTGATCCGGGGTCATTACAAGGCATGAAGTTGGAATCACATTAATTATTGATCATTTTCAAGTTTCTTGCTTGGGCTATAGCTTAGGCCTACCTGTGTGTGAAACTGTACATTAAAGGTATTTTTTTTAAATATATAGATGACAGTTCAAAAGGTGTGTAAACTCTTCCATGAATGAAAATAAAAGGAGGAAAACTGTCTTTAAATGATCTTAAACTCAACCTTTAATTCCCGATTTGACTTTTTTTTGAACCGATCCCCTCTTGCCGGCGAGTGTCCGAGTTTGCTCCGACAAGGCAAAGTTTCTTCTGCATTTGTGCATTAAAAGGAAACTGCAGCCAAAAAAAAAGAAAACAGAAAAAAGAGAGAAAGTTAATCAGTCACTGACACCAAAATGCTTACTGTTGTGCAAACGGCCAAAATTGTGAATTAACACAAGAAATTATGGTCGGACAGATACGGACAAATAACAAATGAAATAGATTGGCGAGCCATAAAATGAGATTTGAAACTCCATTCAAATAAGAGCTCGCGACGTCAGTGCGCTTATCCGCGAGAGAGAGCGAGCGAGCGAGCGAGCGAGCGAGCGAGAGAGAGAGAGAGAGAGAGAGAGAGAGAGAGAGAGAGAGAGGCTGTTTGGCGTGTGGTGGATATGAGAGGGGTGAGATTTGAGAAATAGGAGGGGCTTCTAAACGACTAGAAATGTCAATCTGAGCAAGGGAGTCCCAATAATCTAAAGCAATCTGTAAGGACCTGACCTTAGTCCATCCAGATCAATAGGGAAGTGAGGGTGGAAAGAAGAAGAAGAGGAAGAAATAAGGGGCGCAACCGGATCGTTTACAGTGGCTGTTCCCGAGGAAATATAGACTTCCCTTGCTTGCACCTTTTGTTGCTCACATGCTCACACTGTAAAAGTGGATATCGAGGCAATTCCCTTGCTTTGTGTGGTTGCAGCAGACTTTTTCCCCTTTTCCTACCACCATGTCTTTCCCTCAGCTGGGATATCAGTACATCCGACCGATATACCCGACGGAGCGCCAGGGGATCGCCAGCAATGCGCGGTCCGGGACAGAGCTCAGTCCGTCCGGCGCACTCTCCAACGTCCTCTCCACTATGTATGGATCTCCCTTCGCCGCAGCAGCGCAGGGCTATGGAGCGTTTCTCCCCTACTCAAACGATATATCAATTTTCAATCAATTGGTGAGTCCCTCTGCTCTCTCTTAACTCCTCCACAACTCTAATGTTACGCTTAGAATTAAAAGGAAAGAACAGCGCGGCCCTGGGAAATTGTTTATCTGCACTTTTTAAGTGTAAACTTTCAGCGCGCCGCGGCAAACTGTGGTGGTTGAATCTTTGCAGAAATTTAGCTGTAAGTGGTTAAAAAGTAACATATTAAGTAACTGTGCTTTTTGGGGGGGCCGGGGGGGTTGTTAGTACATAATTTGCTGAAAGTCATAGCAAAAGAGTTAACACAATGATGCAATGCGCTCTGAGAGGTTTACATGAATAGGTGTGGAAGAAAGTGCAGCCATTAAAGTCTTGTCCTTGCAAGTGTTTCGGTTTAAATACAATTAGAATACTGTTTCATTCATTTATGAAGCTTATGGTACTTAAATAACGACTCAAGGTGTGTCAAGAAGAAGTGAACCGTTTTGTTTGTTTACACTTAAATAATAAGTTCATTGTTGTTTTATTACTGTAAATCCGCATGTCATCCTGTGAGGTGTGCTCATGTTTATCCGGAAGAAGAATTACAGAGCAGCACATGGAATTAATATTTGAAGTCTAACACATCTCTCTGACTCTCTGTATTTGCAGGGTGCTCAGTATGAACTGAAAGACAGTCCTGGTGTCCAGCACCCAGGGTTTGCCCACCATCACCCGGCTTTTTACCCATATGGCCAGTATCAGTTCGGTGACCCGTCCAGACCCAAAAACGCCACCAGGGAGAGCACCAGCACCCTGAAGGCCTGGCTCAGTGAGCACCGCAAGAACCCCTACCCAACCAAGGGTGAGAAGATCATGCTGGCCATCATCACCAAAATGACCCTCACCCAGGTGTCCACCTGGTTCGCCAACGCCAGGAGGAGGCTAAAGAAGGAGAACAAGATGACCTGGACCCCCCGGAACCGCACCGACGAAGAGGGAAATGTTTACTCCAGCGATCACGAGGGGGAGGAGGGGGACAAGAGGGAGGACGAGGAGGAGATCGACTTGGAGAACATCGACACGGAAAATATTGAGAACAAGGACGACTTGGACGACCAGGACGACCTGCATTCAGATATTAAATTAGATGGAAGGAGTGACTCTGAGATTTCTGACGGCTATGAGGATTTACAAGGGCCCGACCAGAGGTTTCTAAAGACTGTGGGGAAAGAGGGCAAAGACGTGGAGAGAGGGGGGGAGCACTTCCACAGCCACCACCCCCACCACCATCATCACGCGTCTTTGGACACCAAAGCGTCCCAAGCAAACGGGGAACAGCTCAAACTGAACCCGGTGTCCGTTAGCTCGCCGGCCTCAGAAAACAACCCTGCCCCAGCCCAAAAGCCAAAGATCTGGTCTTTGGCAGAGACAGCCACGGCCCCTGACAATCCGCGGAAATCGCCACAAATGAACGGCAGCAACTCCGCAGGGCCGGCCGCGCAGACCATAATCGCCCCTCACAGACTCATCTCTTCTTGTCCCGTCGGGAAAATCCAGAACTGGACGAACCGAGCCTTCTCGGCGCATCAGCTGGCTTTACTGAACTCAAATCATTACCTGGGACTGGCAAACCAGGCCACTGCCACCGGCCTGGCCCTCTACAGCAGCAGGCAAACGGAGGACAAGAGTCATAGTTCAGAGACTCCAGTCACAGGTACATGTCCCCGACACTGAGACGCGCATGTATAAATAACTACAAAAACAAAGACACTAGTCCATCGCCCGTCATTCATTTCTATTATTTTAGACCTCCTTTCGCCTTCTTTGCCTGTTCATGGATTTTTTTTTTCTCTCCAGGCCACACAGATGAACAGTGTTACAATGTTAGAGCGTACAGAGTAAAGTGTGTGTGCGTGCGTGCGTGCGTGCGTGTGTGTGTGTGTGTGTAACTGCTTTGAAAAATGTCCGACAGGACAATGAAAACCTCATCAGAAAGCATTTAAGAAACAGAGTTAAATTTAAATTGAATTGGGTGAAAGCTGCTCTTCATTTTTGGGCCTTCCTTCCTTTATTTGGTGGTGTTACATCCATGTGATATCAAGGCCCATGTGCTTGTATCCAAACGGTTTACATGAATCCACCAACTCGTTGAAACAGCGAGTTTTCGACACTAAATTCCCTGAAAGTCAAGATGGGCTCTGATTATTCTAATCTAAACCGTTTAATGAACGCTTTTTCATTTTCATGGCCACAGTTTCAGAGAGATCTAGTGCCTTGGACGCAGAGAAAAAGTTGTTAAAAACAGCTTTCCACCCAGTTCAAAGATAGGCTGTCAGTTAATGACATCTGGGGATTTTTTTTTTTTTTTTTTTTTTTTTTTTTTGATGCCATATCTCATTTTCTTTTTTAAACGCCATATTTACCCAAATTAGCTTTTATTCTAAGATTTGTTTTATCCCTCTGTGTGCGCTTGTGTTATTTCGTCAAGGCCTATGTTACACTTACTTGTTTGGTCATGCAAATGAGCTCAATGCAAATTCACTACAGGCTCGTTTTTGAAAGGCAATTGTCACTTTTATATCACTTTGTGTTGTAGCTCTTCATGAGGCTATTATTAGTGTTTTTTTTTTTCTTTAGATCACTACATTTTTTTTTTTTTCTTTTACCCCTGTGTATTTCAGGCCTCAGAACCAACTAGAAGCAGCGGTGGTTCTTTCGGCTCCCTCCTCTCCATAACCTCTCACCCATCCTCTTTTTTCTGTTTCTTTTAATTTGAATATGGAATGTAAAATAAGAATAATACATCTCTGTATACTTACATTGTAAGCATGTCCTGTGTAAAACTGCTAATGTAATAATGTATGAACCTGTAGTCTGTGAGTTGTTTTTTTTTTTTTTTTTTTTTTTTTTTGTAAGTTCTGTGAGGATTTGATGTTCAAATGTTTTGTATATAAAGTTAAGAATATGTACATACTTGTGAACCAAATTGTACAAGAAAGTCTATATTTTGGCTAATAAATGAACTGCTGCAACTTTAAGAAATTGTCGGTTTTTGGACGAGGTGTTGTGACAGCTGCTTTTGATGGTGGCTCTCACTGTGCATTGCAGCTTGAAGTGCATTGCTTTGGTTTTTGTGTGTGTGTTAGTGGACAGCCTGAGGCACAGACTTCATCCTCCGTGCTAGCGATAAGTAAATATTCGAGAGGGATTTATCACACTTTTGTAGTGGAGGGACTTAAGGCTAATTAGCCAGCATTGCGGCATACATTTGGATATTAATGTTGTGGGATTATCCTTATAGAAGCGTAGCGCTCGCATTAAAATGAATAATTCTTTCATTAATTTTCGTCTGAAATTGTGTGAAGAGACTTTAGGTAATAAATGACTGTTAGATGATCGTTGGTACTTGGTAAGAGTGGCTCGGTTGATCTGACTGATGGGTTTTGGCTTTGCAGAGCAACTCCCAGATCTCATCATGCTCAATTTGTAATGCTTTTGCTCTTCACATACATCATACATTTTCATCGACTAACGCTGCTCTTTGGTATAATTGTAATATATAGTCGCTGTATAGCTAATAATAACATCATTTATTTTGTTTGCCCGTGATGTGATCATTTGCATGTGTGAGCCCTTATCAGAGGAAGTTTATGTAAACTTAGTGTTGGAGCTCCCTCTACAGTCACTTGCAGCTGACCGTGTTTTGGTGCGCACACACACACACACACACACACACACACACACACACACACACACACACACACACACACACACACACATTCTGCTCATGCGGTCTCAGCCTTTTTTCTTTTTTTTTTTTGTTTTTCTTTATTTTAAGGTCCATTCCTAATTTATCTGTTGGTTGTAATATAAAATTCGATAGTAATAGTTTGCTCGTATAAATCTGTCCCAATACCATGCATTTTGAATGAGCGTTCAAGCTTTATTGTTGTGGTTTTATTGTGTACAAATGCGGTACATCTTTCCAAATGAACCCTCAGATTTGTTTTAAAGCTTCAAAAAGCAAGCATAGATTTAAAAAAAAAAAAAAAAAAAAAGTGAAATTCTAATTTGGGCTCAAACGTTGAAAAATATTTCATGATAATCAAAGAGGCGTTTTCAGTTGAGGCCACAAGCAGCACACCTTTGTGCATAGATATTATCCATATTTGATATTAATATTTACAAAAAGGCACAATAAAGCAAAACTGGTAACGTATAATAAGTAGATAAAATTGAGCTTTTTTTTACACTCCCTAATAGTTGAAGTATCAGGAAATCTTTGATGGCAGCCATGCTTAACTTGAGGATGACAGGACTTCTCAATTATCCTTCAAAGCGCGTTCCGCCGTTTCACTCGCTTGTTTGAAAAATCAGGTGACACGTAATAAAAGATTTAAAAAATAAAGGTAAAAAGGGAAGAAAGAAAAAACAGCGAAGGAAAATGGCATCAATATTCCTATTATTCAAATTTGTAAAGCATATCCAGCCTTTAAAACACTCACAGACATGACAGTCTTAGTCATGCAAATTATTGTTCTTTTATCCATCTTATTTAACAGCAGGAAAAAAATAGATTTATGTGTAAAACATTCAAAAAATGAATTTTAGGAGACAAACTTTTCGATTTCTTAACTTATTTTATTGCTTTTTTTCCCCGCTGGTATTTATATTTATTATTATTATTTATTTATTTCTCTTCATAATGGACGTGGACTCATGGTCGCTGTTTTCCTCTGAAAAGGAACGAATCCAGACGCGGTGCCGTCACGCGCTCCTCAGCCAGACTCAGATGGTCAGAGGACAGGCTCTTTTCATGTGTGCGTTCAGGGCAGCGAAGGCAGATGAAACGCGTTGATTCGCTGCAGCCGTATCCTCTCTAGGTTTAGGATGTGCTTTAAACAATCCCCAACTCAGCCGAGGGAGACACTCCGCAGCCTTTTGGAGCTGCTCTCACCATGTTGCCTTCCTGTCTAATCAATTATCTTCCTGAGAGCCTCATCTAACCGCGCGATGCATATTCATAAGTGGCATCAGTCAGCTGATTGATGTAATAGGTTTTTTTTTTTCTTTTTGTCGCTTTTAGCCTACTTCCTTTTGTTAAAGGGAGTCGCTTTGAATGACCAGCGTCACAATGACATTGATGATTCATAATTATATAATCCAAAGAGATTTAAAAAAAAAAATAAAAAAAAATGAGGCGTTAATATGGAATGTTGCAAGGTAACAAACAATTAAATCAAATGAGGAAAAAACGCCTTTCAATCAATTATGTAATTCTAAATTTAGAAGAAAAAAAAAACTAAACAAGTATTTATTGTAAATTAAAGTTATAAAGATTAATGTCTATCTTAAAAATATATATAAATCTGACTCAACACCCTGAACCTTATGATAAACAACGATGCTTATTTCCTCACTGCTCACAGGATGTTTGTTCCTGAGGGGCCCAGAACAAGTCGCCTCTTGATCGTGAGGATTCAATTGAAATGCGACTGAAGGGCCAGTGATCGTGTCTGGAGCTCAGGGCCTCTCCTCTGATCAGTGCATGAAATTAGGGATTAAAAAGCCTCGGCAGAAACAAAGTAATCGTGCCTGCTTATGTCGCCATACGTGTCCAACCTGCTCCCGGTTACAAAGAGCAAATGGAATGCATTAGCTAACATTTTGCTCTGAGCTACACAGGGACCATTTCCAGTGGGGCATGGTGTGTCACTTGTTTCCTCGCACGTTAAATGGATGTTCTCCTGGCTAATGAGCAATAATCAACATCGACTCGTCTTCTTATATCTGAGGTCCACGCTGTGTTAAATGCTGAGAGTCTCCGGGGCACACCGCAGCACTGCAGCGGCTTTAAAGCACCGGGTAATCCACTCAACACAAGATGGTAAGAGAAGTTAAGAAGTTAAGATAGATTTAAAAATATTAGGAGCACACTTGCTGGAGGATTAAAAACAGATGCAAAATAATCTCACTGTGACATCATGGATTTTTCATATTCAGATATTCCCACAATATAAATAGATTCTCAATCATGCTCACTGTCTTGTAATTATTTACAAATTAATGGATAGCTCTGCAGTGTTACGAGTGTGGGAAAGCTTTTGACATAGTGCAAATAAACTAAAATTCCCATCTAATCACACTGGTTATGTTGTCCTCAGCGCGGTTGACGGCTGCTCCTTTTTGCCCTCAATCCTCAGGAATACATGCAGCTACATGGGAGAAAAAGCAATGTGCTGCTGAAACAGCCATTTGGAACGGGAAAAAAATCTGAGAAAGATGGAATCATTAAAAGGAAATCTAATCTGTCTTTGGAGGCGTTCATTGATCTGCGAGAAGGTGGACGGCGGTACCAGGCGGCTGAAAGGGTCTGGCCAATGGAGCCATCAGAGGTTCATGTGTGAATGGGGAGAAACCATGGAGTAAATAAACACTAGAGCAGCCCATTGGAGAGGGCCAGAGGTGTCCTGTGAAAGACGAGGCCGCTGCAAATAAAGGGGGTCAGTCTTGTGTTTTCACCTCATCCACCCCTTCTGTCATTGTAGCCCCACCGCCAGTGCCACCTCCTCCTCCTCCTAGCTCCAGGCAGGACGGTTCTGACACACCCCCTCCTGCCACCGAGACAGACAAATGTCATCTCCTTTGTGGACCTAGTCGGGCTTAGAAGCGGCCCACTGTCTTTGTGCAGTGGACTAATCCTTTCATGAGCCACTGTCGACCGCGCCCCCACCCAGCGCTAGCCCAGGCCAAGAGAGGGGCTGCCCTTTCGCAAGCACTTGGCCTGTGCGTTAGCTGACCACAGGAGGAGCGGGGATCTGCTCTCCGGAACACATGTCCCACACACCACATACCATCATACACAGGCTTCAGGCCGCGGCACTCCACGGCAACTTGTTACAGCGGTTGCACTCGAGAGCTGAATGAAGAGAAGGTGGAAAGCTCAATTTTACCCCTGACAAAGTTATGCGACTTCTGTGTCTCATGCATGTTTTATGGCACATTCATTATTGAGAATGTAAGTGAAAGTGCAGCAGCAACATGTTAAAGAATAGCCAGGGAGCAGGGGGAGAGGGGTTGTTGTGTTTCCCCGGGCTGAGCAAAGGACAAAAGGCCCAGAAGGAGTGACATTCTCTGGGGCCGGAGCGGGAGGGAGGGAGGGCACTGATTTCATGCCTTTTGTTGATGGAGGTTAGAGAGAGGAATTCTTTCACTGAATCCGAAAGGCAACAAGTGGAGAAGGGGGCGACAGGCCGACAGGCCAGAGGGAGAGGCGCTGGGGCTTTTGCCGTTCACCCAGCTGAAAGATTGTGCTTTTCTCAGCCCCCTTCAGATCCTTCAGACAGGCCCGAGTTACAGGGCAATTATGGAAATGCAGCTTTGAAGCCAAGCATAGCCTTCTTTCAGTTCTTCTTCAGGACAAAGCAAAGGCAATAAGGGCTTTTTATGCACCCTCCTCTATAAAACATGTTTCAGCCCCAATGTGTGTATGTTCCCAACTTTTCTTCTCTAACTCACAAAGTATTAGAGTTGACATTTGTGAATGAACTTTTAAAATGACTCTAAAAGACAATTATAGGATATATATATTTTTTTTAAATCTAAAAATATTATAGGAACATTGTTGAAATGAAAAGCTGTACTCTCTACCTATAAAGCATTTACCAAGGAGATGAGCACAGGGATGGGTTAAAAAAACAAACAAAAAAACGCCCAGCCTCATAGCTGCTTCCAACAGCTGCTCGCTTTTACCAGCCTGATGTCCCCTCTCCGCACCCTCTCCACTCTCACGTCACTGACAGAGGCCCAGCAAACTATCAGCCTTGCGCTTTCTCAGCTTTGTACATTAGTCAGCGGTGTAGCACAGAATTTCGCCACCTCGTGTGAACTAATAAGACACATTTTCTCTGGCTTTTGAGAGGATCGCAAGAGAGTGATGTCTCTACATCACCCGACACAGCAGAGGCCTTGTACAACAGTGCCTTTACACTCCGAGCATATCTGACAAATGCCAATACTCCGGCTTTCACTCATCACTGTTAATGAGAGGACATATTTTGGACGTTTCCAATATTTGTACAGGCTTCATACATTATGAGGGCCCTTTTATTCGCAGGACCAGGCAGAGAGGACAAGGGTGGGCGAGGGTGGGGGTGTATTCATGACTCCTCAGGATTGGCTGACTGGTGAAGGGAACTTAATAAATTCTTCCTCCTTGGAACACTGTCAAACAAGTCCTTTCTTACATCTCCCATGAATACATTACCAGCCAGCTTGATTGATTAGAGACCCTTGCATGAGGGTGAACCGATGAACCGACTCCCCCGGTGTGATTAATAGACTTTATTAAGAGAGTCCTCTCGTTTTTAATAATGGTAATGTAAAGGAAGGCGTTGAGGGGGTGGGGGGTGCACAGGAAGTCTAACGATGATCACTGGTGCTGTCCCTCTCTTTGATCCACATCCCCTTTAGTTTGAGTTCATTTCCACAACCTCCAACTGGCTATATCCATCACCTCCCTATCAGTGCCACACAGCGCAGATATGAGGTTCCTTTTATATACTGTTTTCACTTTTGTGCCTGCACACTGCCAATATGAAACTCTTTAAAAAGTCTCTCCTGGGTAATATGAGAGGCAGGATTGATTTGGATTCCTTCTCACAGTTTACAGCTAAATGAAATTGACTCAGTATCCACGAAACGTCTTTAATAGACGTTACATCAGAATCTAAGTGATGACTGTATAGCTCTGCACCTGATGCCTGTATTGTGATCCAGCAGCGTAAGTGACAGTATGCATCTTTTAAGCATGTGTATCTCTTCCTGTGGGTATTTTTTATGTTCAAAGGGAGTGAAACAGAATGACGGCTCTCTTTATCCAGTTTCTCTTATTTTTCTCCCGCTTCTTCATCTCACATCATCATTCTAAAGTCTAGGGGCACTGTGACCCTTGACCTCCGTACACTCGGTCACTTGTATATTTATTGGTTAAGGAATTTAGCTAGCTTTAATTCTAATTAATCTAGCTTTAATTCTGTTTTTGCTTGCAAGGAATTTGAATATACATGTGTATAAAACATGCAAAACTGTCCAATACACCCATATTCCTGTGTGCATGTGTGTTTGGGTATGTAAGTCAAAGCCTCCATGTGGTATGCAAACAGCTCGCTGGCTAATCATTGTTCTTGAGTGCTAGCGTGGTGTTAGGTAGGGGGTAAACCATGTACAGGAAATTGTTTAGCCACCCAGTGCTGAGCCTGCTTATCAGCACAAAACAGGAACAAGGGAGACTTTACTAGCACTGGACACAGCAGCTCCAACTTATCGTCATGCTGTATTTTGCAATCCACCACCACAAGTGATTTATTCAAACACGGATACCACAGATAGGGCTATTCACGTCCCAGCGCATTACTGCATGACCCAGACAGGTTCTGTTTGCTTTGCTGCTACAAACCAGACACGCACACACAACCATATATGACATCACCAGACAAGCCAAGCGTTGCTCACTGCTGCTGTAAACCTGAGAGAGGGGTCGATAACAGCAGGTGAGAGGGCTTCGCTGTGTAATGAAGATGCCTACCAGTGTCTAAGTTGTAAACCCTGCTATTGATTCTCTTCAGTTCAGCCAATAGTCTCCACAATCTTACATGCCTGAGAGTCTGCAGTAATGTGTCTGCATAGAATCCAATATCCGCCACTATTAATGAATACTGACAAGCAGCTCAACCTTTATATTTTTATTTTGATTTAACCAAGTTAGTCCCAGTGAGAGCACAGATCCTGTTTCCAAGGAAGACCTGGCCAAGACCGCAGCAGCACTTTTGGCTGCAGCAATTTACAGTAAATTTAATGAAAATAAACACATTTATATTAAGAAAAAAGAAAATAGAAAGCAAAGGAACACGATAGAGAAACAGAGAAACAGAACACAGGCTCTGTAAGGCCCCGTGCCAAAACAGTACATATATGTTTCTACAAAGTGTTTACCACAGGTTTTACTGGGGGGAATAAATAATGGATTTGCCTTTGTCTATCGTGCAGGGTGAGGCTGGGTGACATGCTTCCTCGTACTCCATGGGGAGTTTAAAAGTATATATGCTAAAGCCAGAGGAAAAGAGAAGGCAGAGAATGTACTCTATTCTTCTCAACTTTTCTTTGTGCTTAGATAAACTTGTTGTCAGGCACATTGTCAGCCACTCCAGCGTGACACCTCACAGCCAGATAATGGCATTGCCATGCAAATGAGAGATGGTGAGAGCTATACTACCAGTGTGTGTGTGTGTGTGTGTGTGTGTGCGTGTGTGTGTGTGTGTGTGTGTGTGCGTGTGTGTGTGTGTGTGTGTGTGCGTGTGTGTGTGCGTGTGTGTGTGTGTGTGTGTGTGTGTGTGTGCGTGTGTGTGTGTGTGTGTGTGTGTGTGTGTGTGTGTGTGCATTCATGCATGCATCTGTTTTGTTAGTGTTTATTAGAGAATGAAAGGGTGGGCGACAGAGTGATTCAGCGGTGGCATGAGGATAGATTGGTGCCTTGTCTATAATAAGGAAACTAAATGCATGCTGAAGGAGGATTGTTGAGCCAAATTCTCTTCTCAGTCAACTCTCTCTCATCTACTCCTGGGAAATCTCCCTCATCTAGTCAAGACAAGTTGCCTTAAGACCTCACAGAGAAAAATTAAAGATGACAGTTTGTCACAACCAAGAGTCACTTAAATTGCCAAGCAGAATAAATGTACAGTAAAATGTCCTCATGTGACTGCAAGAGTTTAGATAGAGTCAAACAAGACAAGTCACATCTTTACAAGACAAGCAGGACCTCACATACAGTGAAAAGGGACAGTGAAAAAACAGTGACCACACAGTATGTTGGTCATTTAAAGAACACTACATAGTTACAGCAAGACCTTTGTTTCTTGCTGGGGTCGAAGGAGAAAGTCACTGTCAGGGAGGAATAATTCTTGGTATCTTGGATTAATAATTACCATTTACAAGACCTCCTCTAGCAATCTTTCCACCATCCAGAAAAGACTCAATCGAGACAATATGAAGTAAAACGGTCTACCGGTCTCTTGTCAGAGACAGGACTGGATGTAGGAAGTAGTTTCTTGTGAGACACAGGGCAGAAAAGTGCCTGAACAAGCCAAGCATTCAGTATGAATGCTCCCTGCCATCTCCAGCTGTGTAGGCTCCCTAGGTTTTGTCCCTTAGTGGCGACTGGGCACAATGAAGTGGCGCTCTCACAAACACAGAGGGGTGGGCGCTGTGTCAGAAGGGCCAATACAGCCCACCTCCCTCTGTTGTCATGCTAAGTCAGCAGCGCTCACTGGAACTGTACCCCTATTCACACATCAACCTCAAACCCACAGTCACCTAGACCCAACGCGGCAGTCGCGTTCAGTTTCTTCCTACCGGTGTTCATGGAATTTTTGAGAAAATCTACTTTTCTGCCTCAGATCTGTGAATACGCTCAGTTAGCTGATGACTTTAAGAGCGAGGAGTGTGGACCTCGAGCTCCCGTGGGCCTCATCACTGAGAAGCACAGTCTTAATCGGTAAAAGACCATGAGAACAGGCATGTCTAATGTCATTTTACAGGTAGATAGAGCGGGAGATTGGGGAGTAATTGGAAGTAATAACAGATAGCTCTCTTTCAATCCCACAGGACTTCTCTCCTCCTCTGCCCCCAAATTCCCACAAGACTCCTCGGCATATTTGCTGTTGCGTAAAAGAAATACACAGTGGATGAACTGTGACCTTTGTTCCCCTTCCCTGAAGGTCACCTGTCCACTTTACATACACAGATGAGGTCCTCTTTTCCGGAAATGATAAGACAAACAGCAGAGAAGAGGTAAGGTCAGCAAGTTAAACCAACAGCTAGAATGACAGTTAATTGGCCGGAGGGTAGTGTAACTGTCATCCATTTCCCCTGGGCTGACTTGGGAAGACTCCCCCCGGCTGCCTCCACTCGCTCTCCAGAGACCTCCACTCCACACAAGAACGTTCACTTATCAGCTGTCTCCCACAGGTTCAACCAGTGGACATTGGCGCAGGGGAAAACAAAATGATTATATTGCCTCCGATTTGATTATTACTTCATCATTATTGTTTATATTGTGGTAATACACAATAAAGACTGTGACAAGTGAGGAGATGAAATGTCAAAGTGAATTACAGGCATATGCAGAAGCTGGCCGCAAATCAGCTGGCAGAGCTAAAAGGTCTTTCTTGCTAATTGCTCATATCCTACCAGCAGTGAGAGGCGTCCAGTCGCTGTGCAATAGGCAGGCTGACTGAGAGCAGACAGATAAGACAATGTGTATGGATGATTCGACCCATGCTCTAATGACTTGTTTAGTCCTGTGTGTCAGAAGCAGTGACACATGGAGGATGGCATGGAAGCTCTTGGGCCTTCTGTTCATCTGTGTGTGTCTATGTGTGTGCAAAGACGGGCAGAGAGGGGGAAATAACTCCACTGTAGTCAGAATGAATGTGTGTGTGTGTGTGTGTGTGTGTGTGTGTGTGTGGATGTGAGTGGGTGTGTGCAGAGGAGACCACATGCATGTATAAGGAGGAGTGATGGTTTTAGCAGAATCTGTCTGCCTGATTTCGCAGGGCCAGGGTTTGGGGTGTGAAAGGCGAGAGAGAGTGTGTGCGTGTGGGAGATAATAGGCCTTTCTCCACGCCACTCAGCGTTCTGCTGGCACACAGCTGGCACACAGCTGGCCATCCAACTAAACTGTCCCAGCCCCTTTTCCCCTCCTGCACCCTCCTCCTCCAGCACTGCCCAGCCCCCCTACAGAATGCCAGACATGCAGGGTAAGGGAATACGGGGGGAAGAGGGTTAAGACAGGGAAAAAAAACATTAACGTTAATGGGGAGGAGGAAGGAGGAAGTTATGATGGGGCCCACCGCTCCCAGGATCCATCTGGGGCTTGGCAGGAGTTGATCCATCAGTGACAGACAGGTGTTCCTCAGCAGTCACACTAAACCCCGTCCAGCCCCTCTGCTCCGAGGTCCACAGGGACCATCTCTGGGCTTCCACCGCTCCCCCTGATGTAGCAGCTACTCTGTCTGCCCCGACTCAGAGTCACTTTAACTGTCAGGTACAACGGAAAACTGTACCGATAGATCAATGCACAGTGAAAACAGGTATATCTTCAGGGTATTTGGGTATGTAATTGAGTCTACAACAAAATCAGTGTGCCTGTAACTTATTTCACTAATTTAGAGGTTGTTGGAAAATTACATAAAAGCAGTATAAACAAAGATGCACACACAAGAACCTACACTGTAACTAAAGCAAACTGTCTTGCTATTTTCAAAGAAATGATTCATGACAGATCATGTATAACTCTTTTGTAACCCTCTATTGCCAACTAGTATATAACACAACAGTTCGAGCCTTTACATTATGAGTCATAAGCCTTTTATATCGGGTTTTGTAAACCTGGTGATGGGTGGAGCTTTCCAAGGAAACATGCTCCGGTGTAAAGGAAGAGGTACAGAGGTACCTACAGAAATGTAACCTTCTTTATCATGAATAAGACTTCATCACAGCGCAGGACATGTGTTCTTATTATCAAATTAAAGAAAAAAGTAAAAAAGAAAGCAGCAAGGGTTTACATTTAAATCTCAAGCACATTTTGTCCTTTCTATTGTAGCCAATGGTAGTCAGCAGTTTGGAGTAGAACACTGATGAAAAACAGCATTAGAACAGTTATAATGCACAGAGAAAGATGGCATAAAAAATGAAAAAGAGAAGTTCTGATTGTCAGCATGTCTTAAATGTGCATGTAGCTCTCGTTCGTCTCTTACAGTCACATCCATAAATCACAATAACTGATATCAGGATAGTCTATGTTGCACTTAACAGAACCACATTGTCTATATCTCATATTGCGTTCAACAGATATGTGAAGACATTATGAAATCTGTAACAGCTACAAGCCAAAAGCCATGCTACTTCACCAGTCACTGGCAGGTGACCAATTTTCGCTTGGGGGTGCTGCTTAGAGCTGAGCTGGCTTGTAAAAATCAAAAATGAAAGAAAGAAGTGCAAACTTGTTGCCTGGAACATCAATTCCAGTATGCACATATTTATATAATTACTTGTGAGTGTGTACTTGTTGGCTGTAATCTACATGAATGTTCTAGACACTGTTAAAACAGTGAGTCATGCCTGTTCATACCTATTTTAATTACAGGCCGCCACAAAAATGAGCAATGAATAATCCAAGTTATCACAGAGTTTTGCATGGATATACTTCCACCTGTGCTATCAATAGTATGTAAAAGATAAGGAACTTCAAATTACGTCTCTGCATTTGTATACAAATGGGCCACTTTGCTGTTTTTGTCATTGGGCAAAGTAGATGAACCACATGATCATGAGGTTGTGGGTTGGGAGTGATGTAGATAAGGAGTGTGCTCTGTTGAGGACAGCAAAGCACATCCAGATGACTGCGACACAACAGTGTTACACAATGTAACCCTGAGAGACACAGCAGCACAGTTTACACAGGGCTATAATCTAAAATGAGATGACTCCATGCAGAGCTACAAATTAAATAAAGCCAAAATCTGGATTCCATTATCATGTCTCCCAATGCCTACATTTTTGTAACATTTAAATGGCAAAATAAATATGAACGTTGCCGTATCAAACAAAGCTCTAACCAGTATTTGTTTTGTGGGAACGCTCTGAGAAATGAAAAGCTAGCATGGTAAACACAGCCTTTTCTGCCTAAAATTTGTGAGTGGCACCAAATGTTTCTGGGTGTAGTAATTGCTGGCAGATTTGTAGATGTGTGTTTTAATTAGCCTCGACAGGCTGCTGATGGCATTACACAAGTTGTTCCCGTCAAACAGGCCCCGGAGATGGAAAACCAACAGAGATCAACCATGTGGACACGGTACAGCGAATTGGAATAAGCCCCAAGTTAATGCTAATAACCAGCACCTATAGATGAATGACCACACATCCGAACAGCTGCCCCAAAGTGTCGTTAATGATGTAACTATTAAAGGCGCTGCTTTTAACTATATACAGGTCTTAAGAAAAAAAAAAAAGTTTATTAAAAAGCGAATCTCAAATTCGGTTCTCAAATTCTGTGTGTTAAAAGACCAACCAGTCAACAGCTTTTTCCTCATGTTAACTTTCTTCATGAGATGTGAATTGGAGCTCTGTGCTTCTCTGAAATAAGCAAACATCATCTCCACATGCCTCTGAAATTATAGATCATAATAGACCTCTGTTATCTGAACACAAATCTCAAGAGCTGCTTGCCTCGCAGACTCACACACTCATTTGACATTAGAGTTATCACTCTCCATAATCCACAAGCACTTTCAGGCCTTGTACCCTCCCACTGACTCCCCTTGCACCTCATCTACCCCGTGCTAACACAAACCTCCTCTTATGTGGCTTCCCCTTTCCCCCAGCGCAGGATCCACATCACTGAGACTGCAGCCGCCATGGAGGGCCTTTTTCCACTTCTCCAGCCACGTTCAGCCAAGATTTATTCGACTCTTCAACCAAAATGTAATTTTCACCATGTTGGTTTTTGAGAGTGAGGGGAGTAGGGGAGGGTTTTTTTTGGTGCTCTGAGAGTCGTGTCTACTCAGCTGGGATAGTGGGACAGCTCGCTCCAACACCAATACCCAAAACCCACAGAGACAGCTAAGTGATTTATTGGCCTCTTTTTATTGAGAGGGCAAGAGAGAGAATGAGAGAGAAACATAAGTATGAATAACAGTGTAATTGAGCCCGTCTGCAATGTTGCACCGCACAAAGGTAACACAGGTGGAGGCATTTAAACGGGTTTAGGTTTTATGGCAAATTAAAGTAAAGAACTTTTGTTGTCTAAGGGGATTTCCTGCAGCTTATCAAAACATGTCTTTAATTCCTTTCATAGAGTTATTTGCTTGGTTGTTACGCCTTCATTAAATCACTTTTAAGCCATTTATTATAGATCATAAGAGAATGTCATTTCATGATGGATTTCTCTGCAACTTTGTGCTACTGCTGTGCTGCACTTAGTATATGTCCTGGAAAAATTAAGTACGACACTTTTGTCTTGTCATGATATTATAATTCAAATGACTCTCGGCAGGATTTTGACTTTTACATTAATCCAAGTTTCAGAACGTTACCCAGAGACTAACTTTGTAGCTTAATCTTGGCACGTTCCCACACCAGATAATGGTTTCCATGAACAGGGCCGTGGTGTAAGAGACGATACTCTGAACTCGCCTGTAGAAAAGAACAGTCTTCACCATTGTAGGGTGAGTAAATGTACCTTATAAAACCCAGGAAATTACATGTAATAGAAGTGATGTACCATTCTGTGGTTGCACTGAGGAGACACACAGACTTCAAGGAGACAGCTCACAGAGATCACAGCCAGTGAATCATAACATTTCAAAGAAAGGCAGGATAGACAGATGCAGAGAGAAAAAGAAAGAGATAGAAAGAGACAGAACTGGACCAAGTAGGTGAATGACAGAGAGATAAAGGCGAATTCGATAGAGAGATGGGAGAAAGGGGTAGAGACAGAAGCAAAGGGAATGCGAGTGGGCTGAGATAAAAATCACACACTGAATCCCATTCCCTTTGCCAAGACAGATGTCTATAGTGAATAAATAATGAAGGGTAACAGTTTCACAACATCATGCTATTGCCAGTTCTAAACTGGGGCTCTGACTGCTCCTGTCTGTTCTCTGGCTATGACTCAGGCCGCCCTCTGCCCCAGGGGAACCTTCCAGACCCGTCACTTCACGTCTCCGTGAAAATCAAGCCCAAAGGATAGGCCTGGCAAGCACATGGGGACGTGTGACTCTTGGTGGCTGAGTTACGTGTGTCACACTACTCTGAGAAGTTGTGTCCCTCCCTCATGACTGACCAGGCTAAATATACTCACCTCAGCAAGCATTTACACACTGTTTCCTCTCTTGGCGCGCGTCAATGCTATGTTACTGGATTTGAGGTAATAGTGAGGAGTCTATTGCTTAGCAGGCCATATAGTTTAGCTCAGCTTAGATTTAACATGAGCATGTGGAGGAGGGTAAGTGTCCTGGCCATTCACAGCGAGGTTTGATATGTGAATTATTTGCAGCTCTTCACTTAAAGTACTTAGTCATTATTACATGTGCTGTGGATCATGCTTTTCATACAGACGCACAAAATTCAGTACACTTAAATACAACTAGGTGTATCTTCAGTACACTTACAATTTGTTTTGCTTTCCATAAGTAGCTGAGTAACACCTCTTACATTCTCTGTCATTTTTGTTTTCATGGTGCAATTGTATAATGATAGAAATGCACTTTGAACATGTCTTGAAAATAATAATGAGAAAAACTTGATTTGTACGGAAACTTTCGTACAAGAAAAGCAGCTCAAGCTGCCTTACAGCACAGAAATCACATACACTAAGTGCTTCACATAAAAAAAGACATGAACAATGAAAACAAAGAGAATGTTTAACATAAGATGGCAAATCCTGCTGAATAATAGCAATAAAATGAAGTTAAAAATAGAGTACATGAATGCCAAAAATCAAGTAAAATGCAATATTTTTAAAGTGTAGCAGTCCATAAGGGACAGGCAAAGCACAAAGTTTCAGACATGTATCACAAAAGTTACATCTAGTGTCAAAGTTTTTGGCTTTCTTTAAAAATAATCAGCAAGCTGCCTTCCCTGATATCTACAGGAGTGTGTTCCAGAGCTTTGGGTCACAGTTGACAAAGGCTGTTGCTGGAAACCTTCAATAAACCAGCAGCAGATGATCACAGTGTCGGTGAAGGCAAATAGTGAACAAGGAAGTTAGCAATGTAGCTTGGTCCTAGTGGCATGTTTTTGATTTAGAAATGGTCATACTTTAGCTATGTTTAAAAAAAGAAGAAGTTTTCACCACCTTGCTGATGTGGGACTTGAAGCTTAGATCTGAGTCTAGGATAACACCAAGACTTGTAACCTCAGATTTAATCCATTGAGTTATATTCCCCAGATCATTAAAAAAAACTGTTTGAGTAGGATTTCTGTTTTGTCCGCATTTAACTTCAACAAATTATTGCTCATCCTTTTATTTCAAGTCAAACGACAGTAATGAAGTCAGAAGCTGCAGCATCATTTGATTCAGCACAGATGTACAGTTGTGTGTCATCTGCATAACTATGGAAACACACTTTGTGGCAGCATGTATATTGAGAACAGCAATGGACCGAGGCCGCTCCCTTGTAAAACCCCAAAAGAGATGTCATGTTTCTCAAACACATGATCTCTATGACTGATGTAAAACTCTTTCCTTTTGAAGTATGTTTTAAACCAGTTTAACACACAGTCAAAGACCAGCCAACTGTTCAATATGATTGATTAAGTCAGTTGTATCAAATGCTGCACACACATCCCAGAGGACAAGACTCAAGACCTTATTTTCATCAGACTTTAGTCTAAGGTCGCTGATTATTTTAGTTTCAGTGCTTTGGTGTGTTCTGAAGCCTGACTGAAATTCCACACAATGTTATTCTCCTTACGAAATTAGTTCATTTACACTGAAACTAGCTCTTCCACTATCTTACTGATGAATGAATGGAAAGTTGGATATCGGCCTACAGTTGGTGAGTGCATTACCATCAAGGTTGCATTTCTTTAGTAAGGGCATACTCATAATGTCATACCCAGAGGTTAATGACACCACAGAATGTATGTTTATTTTGGCTATATTTGCCATGTATTTGCTGAATATGTAAACACATCCACTATAGGGACAATTGAATGCGAGACAAGCCAAGCCATGGCCAACATTGCTACATGTATTATTGTCCAATTATATTGCCATAGTAAATAAAGGTAGATGTAAAAGGAGTTCTCATATTTTGCCATGTATGGAAGAGCATCCAAGGCCTAATCCGAAGAGGAATAAAGTAGGAAAGCTTTGGCCTAACGTACCAGTTCTGCTGTCAACACCACTTCAGCGAACTTCAGTAGTGTTATTGTGAGAGAGGGAGCATTTAAGTAACTGTAAGTGCACCGTACATCCCCTTAACGTTAGTGGAATGAGTCAGAAACTTGCTCCTGTGCAGTATACCTCTAAGAAAGGGAAAAGGGACTTGAAAGCTTACACACACACATACACTCTCAAATGCACATGCAAACATGATTACATTCACACACACAACCGCATACGTACACTCCATCGTACTGGTCTACGTCTTCTTATTTGCGCAAACTTAATCAAGTGATTTTCTGAATAGCAATAAAGCAGCCTTTATTTTGCTTGGCTGGGCATCCATCCACCACCCTCTCCCCCCACCCCCTACTCCCAGTCCTCCAACCGCACCACAGCAGGATCAGTTTTCCCCCAGAATCCCACTGAAGCGCTGCCATGTCGGCTGGAGACAATCAGCTGAAATGCTCCTTAGATATTCCTGCTCCTTTTCAAAAGCCCCAAATTCAATTTATGGACACATTTATTACCATGTCTGTCAGTGACTAAAAGGGAGTTTCATAATCAGGAGCACACATCTGATCTGGTCACAGCAGGCTGCCTCGCCTGGCCAATATGCGCTCTATTACACGGTCAGAGCCAGCCGATCCACAGAGGAAAAGGAAAACATGAGCAAACAAAAGAGTAGGTAGTTAGACATGGGATGGGGGCCCTTAGATGTAGCATTTAAAAAAGCTGATCTGATTTAGGAGTGGGACCGTAGGGAGAAAATCCTTTAACTCAGTACCAGAGCAGGGGCCTTGACCATGTGGTGGGGGATCACATAGCACCCTCCCAAAACTACACAGTATTCCCATAGCACACTTCTGCTTTCTGATGTTATTGAAAACATAAATGGGATGTTTTTGTTGTCTAATGATGTTTCTGTCAGTCTCTAAGTAGCAGAGGGCTTGAAAACCTAAAGGGCTCCTTTGAAAGATTGAACAAGTTTTCATCATGTTGCGGTCTTGTCTCTTACACCAATAGTTTCCATTGTTTGTCATATTTGTTCAAAGTTGCCAAAAACTACACGAAATCCACTTTTAAACTCCAATAAAGTAGACAGAGAGTGGCTTGTTAGGGCCAGCTATAACAACATTGAGGCCTGAACGATTTACTATCCCTGCTCTGCTTGTGAAACATAGATTCTAATGAGTGCTCTGCAGGCAGCGCGTCACTCAACTCTGGAATACGGGGGCATGGACTGGACCAAGACCCAGTGATTGAGGGCTTTGGTCTGCTGTGGTGTGTGTATGAGACACACACACACACCACAGACCGCAGACTCCAATCAGTGGTTCTTGGTCCAGCGGTTGGACAGAGTGTCAGTGATGTCTGAGAGCCACTGTTCACACACGCTTGTGTCCATGCAGGCTGAATACCCCTGGAGAGATGCACACCTCAGGCCGGGGCCATAAATCAATACTTACTCACAAAGGTTCACCTAAACTCTTGCCAGTGCCCACTGCAGTAAAAACAAGAAAAAAGTGAGCTAAGCTCCCCCTAGAGGCCGAAACTAGAGGGTGATTGAGTTAAGGAAACGAAGCGTGCCCTTCATTAGCTGAAAGATCACATTTTACCACAGGAGCAACAAATTTACTGGTGCAGAGGGCTCTGTGAAATCTCAAGAAAAAGATTCTCTGTTTGCCTTCCAGGGTAATTAGGGAGGCTATCACCTGACACTCACACAGGTAATGTCCTGGACTGGAGCCAGAACCAAATTTCATCATGGTCAGCCTGGCTGCAGAACCCTTTGGAAAATATGTGCAGAAACTGAAAACCGCATTTCCAAAATTGCCTGCTTGTCCCCTGTGTTGGTTTTGGATGAGGTCTCTGGGTTGGAGCTTAGGGGTTCCTGGAGCCTGTGCCAGGATCCTTAAAAACTAGTAACTGATATCTCCTCCCCCCCACACACACGGCCTGAAATGCTCTGTTATTAAAATGGGAGCAAATCCCACCGGAATGTTTTACACGTTCACTAGGTGTATGTCAAGGTGAGAGACAACACGAGAGAATTATGGGTTGGATTTGGACCTAGGGAATTCGGGCTAGGGGCAGGCTGAAAGAAAGAGAGACTGGGGAGGTATTACTGAGGGTGACAGTTCTGACTGCCAGGATATAAATCTACCCCCCTTCACCCCCAGCATGTTGCACAGAAACCACAGTGCCCCCTACAGTTAAAACCCACACATGTCAAACTTTATTGGCCTTAATAGTAAATGCCAGGATGATAAATAAAACAGTATCAAGAGTCCTGCTGTGGGGAGTTTAGTATGAAAGATCAATGAGTGGCTGTCTGCAGGGAGTAGGCTAAAAGCATCCGTGCCATCTGCGGAAGCAGTGGGTTGACATGGCACACTAATCTCTTCTGGTTTGTGTGTTTGGGGTCCAGGACGTCCAACAGGCTCAGTGACAGCTGCGCATAGAAGCAAATCTGAACCATGCTTGCGAACAGAGCAACTGCAAACTGATGACAAACGCTTTGTTTGGGGAAAAGATTTTTTTTTCTTCTCTTGCCTGTTTTAGTGGGATCACAAGTCTGGATGCACTAATGGGAGAAAAAGAGCACCAATTAGGGATGTAGACCACGCTGGCCTCAGTTATTTCCAAACCACTTAAAATGTGTAATAAATGATCAAATGAGACAACTCCTTTTTAAGCTCACAGTCGGATTTTGTTTTCCTCAAAAGCACATTGGCTCTAATAACAGAGCGGGCCTTTGATTTTGCGCTCAGTAACAGGCGAGTGGGCTGCAGACACAAAACTTTCTGCTGCTTGTGGTGGTTAATCAGAGAGTTGGAGGCATGTGGGTGGATCCCCTTCCTTGGCTTGAGGCTGCTGGTTGGTCTGAGGTGGGTTGAGGCTGGTAAATGGATCACCCCGATCCCTGAAACTGCTATGGCTTGTTTCCCAAACTAGGACACTAGACTTTGCCCAGTTTGTGACGATGAGGCATGACAAGGAGAGATGGCTGATCAGCTGATGGTGTGAAAACACCACTCATCCATCACTGAAATGGGGCTGCATGCATGTGCTTATGACAAATTCCCAGATTCCACCGCAGCAAAACTGAGGAAAAATGCAGAGAGTAGAAGGGAGAAGAAAACATGTGTCCTAAGTCAAGGCTTGAGCCTAATCTCTGTGTATTAGGATCAAAAACAGTGTCTACTTCTTTCCCTATGTCTTTACATAATTTGGTACTTTGATCACAGCCAAACATGGAAAGTGAGCCACTTTGATTATCCAATGACTGAAAAAAATCCTGCCTGTGTCAACACTGTGTTGGGCTCTGATAACAGCTCATCCAGCAGGACCTTCTCCCACCACTCCCATTCCCTCATGAAATCACCGTCAGTTCCATGCCTCACTTTCAAATGCTATGACCGAGTTCTACAAACACTACAGCATCAGAGGGCCACATGCGGGATGGTGTGGACAGCAGAAAGGATGGGAGGTGAAATGGGATAAAAAGGTAAAAGTGGAAAGACTGAAGAAAGCACATTAGAATATAGAAGAAAGCCACAGAAGAAAATCTAAGCTCCGATCCTATTTATTTTCCTAGAATGTAGCTTTTACGCAGCGGTTCTGCGGTGAAGTCCACCAAGGGCCCCTGCATGCTTCTTGAGCCGGTCTTTGCACGCTCACATGCTCGCCCGCAAGCCTCCGCATTTATATAATTGTGGTTGGTGTGCAGACTCGGCGCGTGCCTTGTGAAATTCGAAGCACTGAGGTCCACTGTTGCTGCAATACCACGCCGCTCCTTTTGAATGATTGGTTTCAGTTTTTTGTTTTTTTTTTACCAACAGTTGTAATCAGCTGGTGGTCACACAGAATTGATTTATTTTATTTAAATGGCACCAAAAGATCAACCCAAAGGAATTCAGTGCAACACCCAGTTTTACGTTGACTTTGCAGTTAGCTTCTGAGCGTGCTTCTTATAGATATGTCCATAGTGAAAACTCAAAGGGCGGGAGAAACACATGTGTCTATACTTGGTTGCAAACAGTGTGCACATGGCCACAGAGGTGATGAAGTGTGGATGGCTTGGAGATCACGCTGAGTCCTGCAGTCAAGCTCAGTGCTAACTGTTAAAAATCTACATTCTAGCCAGGAAAAATGAATGTGCTAATAATGCTTTGAGGTTTTTGGAATGATGGTATTTATCAAAAGACGTGACTTTTTGCTAATCTCTTTACAAGGCCCCAGTGAGATTCCTTATATCTTTTGAGGCCCACTATCTTAGCTCCAACCTCTACGCACAGCACCCCTCAGTCCTCCAGGCATCCATCCTGACGACAGGCACATGGCTCTACTTTCTCCCATCTAGATTAGCCAATTCATGTATGTGTTTCCAAACAGAGGACATCACCACCTCAGATCACTTTACAGGGATCACTGGGACATCTGTTAGGAAAATGGAATAACAAAACTGAACCAGGTTTTTACATGTTCGCTGGAATTCAATTAAAATCTGATTAGTGGAAGTATTAGGGGGACAGCTTGGTTCACCATTGCGCGTTTAGTTGGCACTATCCCTCAGCCTGGTCAGGTTACTGTGGGGATTACCCCTGACAGGATGACCTCTGACCTCTAGACAGGTGTCTGTGGGAGGGATGGGACAGCGTTTATGTCACCATACCAAGTGGGATTCACAGGCCCAGTGGTGGACAAGGGGTCTCCCCCTGCCATTGCAGAGGACATTCACCCTTTTTAATCACACATGCAGTCATGCATATAGTCGACTTGCTCAAGAATAATGGATCGCAATGTAGTGGGATCGCAATATCATGACTAGAAATATTACTTGTTAAAAGTAAAAACATTTTTTAAAAAAAGGAGAAATACAAATGTTTTAACTTCACACTTAAACAACTTAATGATGTTGATGACTTTTTTAATTTTTCTTTATTTCAATTTTCAATTTTAATTTTAATTTTCAACTGTGACCATTTAAATAATAGCATTGCTTCAAAGTAGAGTGCAGAGTTTACACATGTGGTAAAGCTCAAGATCAAACTGCAATTGTGTCATTATATGTTGTGGTGAACACTAAACAGTACGTATGGATAGCAGTCTGGAAAAAAAGTGAAAAAAAGTGCTTTGATTGTAATATTAGAATAAAAGGAGCCTGGTCTGCTTTTACTTGTTCGTCACAGTAAATCCATTATATTTCCCAAGCCAGAGTGATGGAGCAGGAACAGAAGCGTTTAAATAATAAAAGAAAAAACAAGAAAATGACCCCCCCCAGCTGCTTCCATTCGAAACTGTTTACCATGGTTTTCCCCACTAGACTAAATAGGCCTGTGTTTGTCTTCACCATGCACTACACAGCCGCTCCAACCCCAAGACCTCTACTTAGACAGTGTGTGGAATAAACAGCTTTCCTCTGAGGGCCTGAGACTGGAACTGGTAGTGGATTCGTGAGGCGATGGGCGAGGTGAGTGGAGGTCTTATTGGATGAGCCGTTATCACAGTCCAACACAGCACAGATGCTGGAACACTTCTTGTTTTTATTTATTTATATATATATTTTTTTACGTCTTCTGTTGCGGCATCATTGGATAATCAGAGTGGTCTACTTTCCATGCCTGGCTGAGCTCACATTGCAAAATTATGTAAAGACATAGGGAAAGAAGTAGACACTGTTTTTGATCCTAATACACAGAGATTTGGTTCAAGCCTTGAGGTAGGACATACGTGGAAGTGTTTCCAAACAGAATCAACACCACCAGCTCTTAGCTGAGGCCATTTGCCGCGGAGCATGGCATCTCTGAGAGCCACGCTGAGAGAGGGAGCTGCAGAAATGTAGAAAAACAAAGTCAATCTGTACTTTCCAGCAGTTTGGAAATGCTTCTGAAGGACGGTAGATATGCCGTGGCAAATACACTTAAGTGAAATTCCCTCATTTAGAGATCATGACCTGTTCTCACAAGTGCATTATCTCTGGAAGAAAGCCTCTGTGCTGCAGAATCAATTAAAAACAACGAGACAGAATGGAAGGATTAAAAAAACAACTGCAAGTGCACAGCTGATAAGAGTGTTTGAAATCCTCATTTATCAGATAAAATGATTATCCTCGAAAGTGGTTGATGTGGCCATTAAAAACAATGGAGCCAGATTATGGGTGTCTTTTAAAGTTTACAGTTAAATGCCAAACCTCATTGATTGCCAGTTGAAGCCCACATATTCCCTATGCTAAATGAAAACTGACTGAGAATTGTATTTACGCTCGATGGAGTTTAGTTTTTGTTGTCTAACAGACTTCACATTTGTGTGTGTGCCATTTTTTTTTTTCTTTTGTTCCGTGCGTTGGTGGCTCAAAGCTGTGCGGCATCAAGGACAATTGCAGACCAGATTATTTGAATGAGTGAAAAAAACTGTGAAGCAATCATCCATAGCCCTCTTCAAGGAAGTGAAATATCCATATAATAAGAAGCAGATTATGTTTTAGTCTTTATCAACACAAACAGACACAGTCAGCTCAGCAGAAAATCTATATTCTCTGTACAGTACGCAGTTTGATATCCCAGCCATCATGTCCTTTTGAATCCATTAATCACTTACTGACAAGGCGGTGAATGTAACTCCACTCTGAAAGAGGCATCACAGATAAAGTCTCATCAGTCAGACTTCTGCTGTGTGACAGCAGATCACAGCTGAAAAGCATCACACTTACAAAGTCTTGACGCATGAGCAGGTTCTGTAATGTGTTGTGGAGATCGACGTGTCACATTATGCTTTCATTTTGGCAAAGAATATGTCATCAGTGTTCAGTAAGAGAATAAAGTCGCACTGGATCATTCTCCTCAGTCGTGCAGCTTCACAGTGACCCCTCAGCTTGTATTAGAGGAAAACAGGCTGACTGACGGGAGCGTGTTTTATGACTGTGATCTGCCAACTGGGGGTTGGATGGTTATGATTTTTGTCCAACCTAGTGGAGCTCTGACCAAAGATATATGATTATATATAGTTGATTACATTATGCTAACCAAAATCACATTGAATTAAGTACGATGAAACAAGCCCTTTCAAACATGTCAGATATGTTACTTTCACTCTGATTTTTTTTATACCTGCATCATAATTTTCATATTACCCTAAGTAATAACTCAAATGTCTTCAGACATGAAAGTAAAGTCCAGCTGCTGTAGTGAAAGGAGAGGAAGCGAAGCTGCACAACAGTCAATTTTGAGCACTTTTTGCGACTGCTCTTTCTACAGCAGCGTGATTGCTAACACACCACTGCAAAAAAAAAAAAAAAAAAAAAAAAAAACACTGAATGGGAAAAAGCCAAATCTCTGTGAAGGTAGGCATCCTTTTCATTCACTCGGTTTGAAAATCCCTACAGCTGCTCTCATACAGACATGTGGCCATCTGACTTCATACAGATTCTCCAGGTGAGCTCCTGCAGGATCTCCCTCTCACAGCGGACTCTTTGGTTTAACAGTAGGAATTGGAAACAGAAAAATAGTACATGCCTACTCCCGTAAGGGAGGAAGTGCAAAGTTTAAAGGGTCATTTCACCCGAGATCACACACACACACACACACACACACACACACACACACACACACACACACACACACACACACATTCAGGCTATGCGAACAGTGTCGGTTCGTGCCCAGGTTTAAAGACACCCCCTTCTGAAACATGTGCCACCATCCAAATACAATTTAGATAAATAGAGTTTTGTTTGTGGTGCTGAAAAACTTGAAAAATTGCATTACAAAAACTCGACAGCAACCCCCAATGTCCCTTTAAATTAGGATAATCCACAAATTACACTGCCAACAGTTTTGAATAGGACTATTTCTTCTTCTGTAGGAAGCATTTCTCATAATAACCGATGAGAGGAATGTCTGTGAATTACTGTTACAACTTTATGGACAGAAGACATTCTGTAGAGTAGACTGTTAGTAATAAAAATGTATTTCTGTGTTTAAAAATCTGTTAACACTCCACTGTCTACACTGCATATGTTCCAGTTGCCCAGAAGAACTTGAAGATCAGCTTTATCAGCAATGTGTTTTACCCCCCGGGAAACGATGCCAACTGTCTCTCCAACAGCCATTTGCAAGTTGTGTGATTTAAAAGTTGTTGGCACATAATATCAACACCTGTCTGCTAAACTTGATACCTTTGGACAGGCCCCAAAAAACCTGTATGGACAAGCAGCATCAAGTGCGCGGTTATACATGCACATGGAGAGAGCAATAGATGCTGTGATGGGAGCATCAGGAGAGGAAGTGTTCTTGGTTATGTTGTAGTTTATTGGTGCAACTGTTGATTTAGAAATTGGAGCTGCAACATTTTTTTCATTTGAATATGCCAAACTGATGTGACGTTGCCTAACGTTTGCCATTTTCCATACAAACAGTAATATCAAATAAAGATAAGCTCCTATCTTTCAGAGCACAAACATCTAACTCTCTGATATATTTGCCGATCAGCATGGAGCAGCAACATTTTCCCAAAACAGACACACAGCACACTGGAACAAAACCCTTTGTAACACTATACATTTTTTATATGGTGGATGTCGACACTGCAATCATCTTTTGACGTTCATCTTAGTTTACCCACCTTTTGATTTAGCACTGCATCACTGGCCGTCAGGGAGCTGATGTGGGCCAGAGAGGTGAGGGGCTGCTTTGTTCAGAGACGAGGCTGACAGTCTCTTTATCTCCTCCTGTCAGACAGAATACTGTTTGATCTGCAGCTTCTCAGTGTCTTCTATCTCTGGTCAAATGACCTCAGCCCACTAGCAGAGGCTGCTTTAACAGTCCCACCACTCCCAGGCTTGCTGAAAGAGTATGGAAAGAGTGATGGTGATATTCAAGTCCATCTGGTTGTCTTGATATAGAGTGTATGTTGCATGCATGGTCCGACGCGCACACATACCCGCACGCACATACAGGTTCTTTGCCTTTGCTTGCATGTGCTATGTTCACACACACACAGCCAGACATCTAAGCATTAAAAGGTGTGTTGTATATAGATGTATATGTACTGCACATGTTCGTGCTACGTATGTGCTTGCATACACACACAGTATAGTGAGTTGCATGCACACCCTGCACTTGCAGTTTGGCCTTGGTCTTTTCTATGCAACTAGCTGCTGCTGAAGTGAATATATTTCACCGCCTCTCTCTGTCTCCATCTCCTGCTCTTTCACAGGACGGGTGTCTTTTAGCAGCTCACATCACAGAGCCCTACAAACGGCAATTAAAACGGATGTGCTACACTGGCTCTGTATGGGGAGAGAGAGAAGAGAGCGAAAGAAAAGAGAAATGAGAGGGGACATGAGTGAGGGAGACAGAAAGAGAGAAAGAAAGAGAGGAAGTATGCGAGGGAAAATGTACAGCACCACCTCTCCTTCAAAACCATGACTGATACCGTGTCTATTGATCTTTATTACAATAGCAGCAAGCTGTAAAATGTTTGATGGTTTTGTACAGATCTTAGTCCCCCTCATTCATAATTACTGCTACACATGTAGAACCAAGGGCAACTTCAGAAGGGGCGCTGTTTGAAAAGCTGCTGCCAGACTGTAGGGATGATGGGAAATCTCGACGGGGCCTCGCGGTAGCTCCAAGCCCTAAGGCTATCATTCCTCCTACTGAACACCTGCAGCAACTTAAGTTTTACAAAGATCAAATTATGGAGCTGATTTCAAATAAGAAATGAGACCAACCTCGTCCCTTTTACCCACAAAGTAACTGCTTCATTTTGATTTCTGACTTTGGTGCTGAGACTTTCTGAGAAAAGTCACCAGCACTCATTTTGCTAAACTCGTGATTTTTTGTGCAAAGTGACCTCAAATCTTTCAAGTTTAAGTTAGGCATTGACACTTAATGATGATAAATGCAGATCTGAGTTTGTTTGCATGTACTACATATGCGAATGTCCGCGTTCTCTCCCTCCTCCCCTTGCCCTGCTTTGTCAACTGTGTGTCCCTGCATTCAAAACTGTATTGAGAAGAAGTTTGAGTTGAATGCTACAGCAGTAACTACTCTAACTCATGATGTTCTACGCCTGGAGAAACAGTCCCACTCTAGTCTAAACAAACAAGCAGCCCAGAGTCTTCACAACTTATCATCCCATGCTCTGTTTTCTGGGACAAAAGTGTGCAGCAGTACACTAGGACCCCCAGGCTGGCCCTGGCTTTCTGTCTCCCCTCTCTGCTCAAATTTTAATGTCTTCTCTGAGTGGGAGACACAGAACAGAGAGTCAGGAGACAACAGACCACGGATACAAAAAATATATATTTGGAACTGTTCCTCCAACACAGTGACAGTTCACAACAACAAGAAACAAAAGCAAAGAGGCTAAATTATAGGGCAGAGGTTTGAGTTTAAAGAGATGACAAGCGCAAGATGTGTGTATGTGTAGAGGTAGAGATTTGGAACAATGAACAGCAGGGTACAAAACGGTGGCCGAGGTCATCAAGGAAAACTTCCAATTTTCAAAAACGTATGTTGTCGCAAAGTTAAATAATCACAGCTTTTTTAAACACTGGTGCAGGCCATTGGATCAACATGTATCCAGCAAAACACACCATAGAGAGAGATGAAATTATGCATGTCCTGCATAGGACAGAGAGATGAAGGAAGCAATTCCACATGGCATTTGGATAAACACCAAAGATGAAAAATTACCATGATGGAATGGGGGTTAAGAGAGGCAGCGACATCAAACAGAGAAAGGAGAGGACAGAGAGTTTACAGACAGAGAACAGTGTCCTAGCGAGATGATTGTTGCTTCCAGCAGTCGAGAACAGGGAGAACAGTCTAGCCTGGCACGCCCTGAATAATGCAACACCCTCTCTGTAGCTGGGCAGATATATGGGCGAGGGGAGCACTGATTTTTGCCCCCTGGCATTGTTGGAGATATGAATAATGGATAGGTTAAATGCTTGTGTTAAGAATGAATTACTATTGGGTCTGTTCAGTAGCTGTATTTATGTAATCATTTGGTTTGGACCCGACAAAGGCTACAAAGACAGTGGCGTGTCATATAAGTTAAGATGCAGTGTACGTTCTAGTTAGCGCTGATCTCACTGCGGCCCATGTACATCTCCAGCAGCCCAGAACTGCAGTATCCCACCAGAAGCTGGAGCCTCTCGTGTCACCCTGCTGCCTGCCACTGATTAACATTTAACAACCAGGGAATACTTTGTCACTGAAAAGAAAAGCAAACTTTGAGCTCTTGAAAGCAACGGTAGAGAGAAAGAGGGAGGAAGGAAGGGGGTTAAAGAAGAAAAGGGGGGGGAGAAAAGAGCATGATACACAGTACACAGGAAGCATTTTCACATAGCACGTCATGTATAACTCATGAAGTCCTGACAGAGCCGTGCACATTCCCCATTCCCTTTGGCTGTCTCCGGCTGGCAGCCCGCACAAGCCAGGATGAACAACTTGTTCCGGCCTTTCTCTCTGTCCTTCTTTCTCTTGCCCCTCTTTCTGTGTCTCCAGACTCTGGCGCTGCTCCCCCTGGCTAGAGGTTACAGCGATGGAAATCGGGTGTTGGAGAGAAGGCAGGCAGCCTATGGCCACGACCGGCGTTGGAGCCGAGCTGGGCCGCCCCACTGGTTTGCGCCGGTGAAGCTGGATGTCTGCTTGGTGCCCACGGCTCTGGAGCAGTGCATTACAACGGGCCCTGTGTTTAGACAGTCTGACAGATCTCAACCTGAACACCCCGAGAACCCGGGGAATCAGCACTCCACGCATACATCACCCAGCCAACATCTACATCCTCTCTCTCTCTACTTGTCTGTTTTGTGAAGCTACCTTGGTTTGTGTCTCTTCATCCTTCCCCACTTGGAATCTCTTCCCTGACTTTTCCCTCTGTTTCACTCTCTCTTACTTGCCTCCCTCTTTCTCCCTCGGTCCCCCTTCAACTCTGCTCTCTCTTATTCTCTCATGTTTCTCTCTCTGTCTCTCCCTCCCTCTCCTTTTGAGATTCAATAAGAGCCCTGGAGGCAGGAGAGAGAAAACAGGGGGGTGTAAAAACATCTATGGCTTTATTTACAAAGGGCCCAGGTATTGCCCGGCGTTAAATCCGAGGGAAATGATTTATTTTCCGCCCATGTGTGGCACTGATCCCCGAGGCGTAACTCAACAGTGGACCGGCTTCGTGCTTGCAATTTACGGTGGCTGCAGAGGCTCATAAAGGAAGGATGGATTAATCTGGAACACGACATAAACAATATGACTCTGACAGCCCTATTAAAACCTGTGCTACTCAGCATCAATTCTCTTTCATGCTCTCTCTCTATCTTTCTCTCGGTAGGTCTCCGCAGCCAGCGCTTGTTTGTGGGAGGCCGACTGGTAGCTCTTGAATACTGACCAGAGCTCACAGCCTTGTTATTGTGATTCCCAGAGTATCGGATTCAGAACAGGGGGTGTTGCACATCTACATATAGCAACCGGACCTTTTAACTGTTTAGCCTTTGGACATCATCGGGGATATCGGATGTACCAGGTCCACAGTGGAGGCTCCCACAGTGCTCGTTAGGGCCGGGCTGAGAAGGCTTCCTGTCCCAGCGCTGGTGGCCTCTCATTTTCCATGAGCTGGGCTTCTTTTGGGAATGTGCTGCGCTCACGTCTGTTGGCATGGGCCTCTGTCTTTGGATGTGTGCACAAATTTGGAGGGAAAACATGTTGTGCATGTGATACATGATATGGATTAGTAGTGGACACACATGTACTCAAAGACACACACACATACATGCACACACAGACATACACAAACAGTTGTCAGCTGCTCCCTGAACCCCTTGGGAAGAGGTCACTCAGCATCTTCGATGACCCCCAATGGCCAGTGCACACATCCAGACACACACACGCACACGGACACACACACACACACACACACACACACACACGCACGCACAGCTCCATCTCTGTCAGGGACAGGTGTATGCTAAGCCACACAGAAAACGCCCACACAGAGACAGAATCCATCTAACCACAGAAGCTTTTAACACATTTAAAAACAGCATAGCAGCCTGTCTCAGAGAGACAGACTGAGTGAGCAAGAGGGATGAGCGCAAAAAAAGGAAAATTCTCCGAACAAGAGACACAGTTACTAATTTATGTCCAGCAATGGATGAAAGCTTCAGAAGCGTCAGGCGAGGAGAGAACAGCCCTGAAATTGAAATCAATAAGTTCGTTAGACTGCAGAGCCTGTTCGTGCTGCACCCTCCACTTCCCCTGCAGACAAACACAACAACACATGAAAAAAACAGGGGCGAAACAAGGCTTGACCTATGTCCACTAGCCAAGCATTCCATTTATTTAGCCCTTATCGCCGGCCTGATCTGAAGAGGCAGCTACACACTGATAATGCCCCAGGATAATAGCAAGACCAGACAGGGTCTGACCAAAGAAAGACAGCCGAAAGAAAAGAAAAAGCGAAATAAAGAAAAATGCATTTGGGATCTTCTTGACATTCGTTCTCTTTTTTCTCCATGTACACACACACAAAGCTGAAATATGAGGGGCTTGTAGGAAACTTTTACAAGGGTTGTTTTTTGCAGCCGCCTCTCTTGTTTGAGTCTGTAATTTAGTGGATCCCCATCAATAAGTGAGAGAATAGCTTTGTGGATGCTTGGTCTGACAGCTAACAAGACCCAGGCCCTATCTGCAACAAACAGACAGAATAACAAACGCTGTTGTCTGCACGCGCACATTGAACAAACCGTGAATACAGCTCATCATTCATGCAGGGGCACTGCATTGTCAAGGCTTCGACTGAGTGTACTGTATGGGAGAGAGTGTGTGTGGTACAGGCATGCCGAAGAAAAAGTTTTTACCATCTGAGTGACCTGAATAGTGTTTCTTCTTGTACAGTAATAATCTCCAGAGCCCTGCAGGGTAGTAAAGATCAGTGCAGCTGATGTCTTCCTCCCCCTGAAACGGTGCCCATTATAGCCCCAGTCCATATCAGCAGGGCCCTGCAGCCTGTGTCACACCACTTCCTATTGCTGATTTATGGCTACAAGGCTCATGGGTGTTAGCATACTGCATATTCCCACAGTGACACATGCACACACACACACTTAGGCACACAAAAAAAAACCAACGAGGCACAAATTGTTCATGACCTGAGCTCAACTTGCTGCACCAGAGGTAGCCAAACCTGTCTTCAAGGGCGCCTTTATCACACTCACAGTCCCCTTTTTCACCTGCAGATTAGCACACAAGGCTAAATGGCTTGGCTAGACTAAGACCATATCTCTATTCACACAAATGAAATACAAATGGACTTATATATATCTACAAAAGAAAATCTTTATTTCAATCCCTCTTATCCTAATACCTATGCAACTCTGTATGACATTTTTGCCGTCTTTTTTTTTTTTTCAATCAAAGAGAGAAACTGTTCGCCCTCCATCCGGAAGCTCAGGGAGACACCATCCCAGGGGGTTTCTGGGAACGCAAACACACTGCCACTGTTGGCAAGCCGCCGTTCGTTAAAGAGTTCAACAGAAGCCAAAACATTTGTTACGGACTCATTTCATTTCCTGGTAGAAATGTCCAACACTGCAAGGCGAATGTGAGAACAAGCGTTTACATAGGAAAGCTCAAAGGAAACCAAGCGTCAAGCTTTTCCCTCAACAGAAACAAGAGCAGCTTTTGGGGTGGGGGATTGAAAGGGGAGAGGGGAGGGGTAAATGGTCAGTGCACATTATTGGAATGCAAAGGCTAGCACAGCATACGGTGACACAGTTAACTGGTGGTTAGGCTGACTGGCATCTAAACAAATGTACACAGGTTAAGTTCTCCTGATGAGTCAGTGTATCCATCAACAACCATTTTTTCCACAGAAAGAACAGAAGCTAAACATTTTCTGCCTCCTGGCTTGGATACGAGCATACAATATGAATATAAAGCACATCTAAGCTAATGTCCCTCATTGCAAATTCAAATTTCAGCCTTGCATTTCCAAAGATGGCGTGAAGATTATCCATTTTCTATTCAGGGTCGTATGTATAGCTGAGCTTTATTCGGCATTATACTGACTACATAGGAGTGTGTCCAGAGGCGTTTCACAGCTTATCCATATTTAAGGGCTGGAACTTACTGGCAGGGCTTAGCCCCGGGCACACGCACAACTCAGCCATATATATACAGGAGGCAGGGCAGTCGATGAGACCACTGTTGACCATTTATTTATGAAGTCAAAGCTCTGTGGCAACAAGCTATCCACTCTGAAACAACTTATCCGCTTATATCCAAGCTGAATATTTCATCCCTGGATCGCTACTCCTTTTGAGTCTTTTTCAAGGTAAGAAGTGAGGGGAACGACACAAGGCAAGCAGGCAAGAAAGAGAGAAAGAGAGGACACTGCAGGTGATGCAAGACCCCTCTCTAACCCAGTCAAAGTAAACAGGTGGGGCTGGGAAAGCAAGAGGAGGAGGAGGAAGCGAAGGGAGGGAGAGTGGGTGCTGCTTACAGGCCTCTTCAAGGTCAGAAGAAGGAGAAGCTTAGTATTCTCTCTCTCTGTGTGTCTTGTCTTGAGCTGGCGCCGGCTCATTCTTTTCGTCTCTTACTCTTTCTCTATCTCCCTCCTTTCCCAACACAACCATCTCGGAAACTAAACCACCACCTTTTATGTGCCGAGTGGAAAAAAAAAATGCTTAGGGCGAAAAAAAGGGCCTCAGACAACAAAACGGTGTTGGGCACAGATTTGACAACATTCAGGGAATCTTTCCATCTGTTGAAAGGACTCAGTCTGTTATGAAGCCAGGATACAGAGCAGAGAGCCACAGCTCACTGAAAATGTAAATGCATACTAGGCAGGCGGAGAGAGCTGACTCCTTCTCCCTTTCTCTCATTCCACCACCTCCTCCTCCGCCTTCACTTTGCTCTCTTTCATTTTGATCTGTCTATCCATGGTCTGTGTGGGAGAGAGGAGGCAGCTGGCAGGTGGCTGTGTGCAAAGGTATTGAGGCCTATGAAATATTTACCAAAGCAATAATGACTCCCTGGACAGAGTGAGTGGAGGAAGAAAGCAAGGAGAGGAGAGGGAGGAAGAAAGAGCAAGAAACGAGAAATCGGAGAGTGAAGAGTGCCTGTCTTCTTTTTTGTCAGTAGCAAGATGAACAAAGATGAAAGAAGCTGACCTGGGACTTTCAAACTTTAGTTGTTCTCTGAATGAAGAATAAAGATTAATCTTGTCACGCTATAGTGCTTAAAATATCAAAGTGCAGACAGTAGAGTACACATACTAAACGAACAGCAGTGGTTGCATTGGTTCCTTTTCATGGCCTTCAACAAACAAACAAACAAAAAAGATTATTACTTCTGGATTGCTTTTCAATATTTAAGGTATAACAGTAGATAATAGATCACAAATAAGTGAAAAAATTAACAAGCAGATTATTAAAAGTTTGAATGCAAAAACAATAAATCCACATTTTATGAAAGAGTAGAACAAGCTTCATATAAACACTTCATAATACATGACCCATAGCTTAAATACATTACAAGTAGCTGATTAATAAGACGCACAGTTTGTGTTGATTTATTTGGAAATAAAACATGATAAATAAAATACAAAACCCTGCAGCTATCAGCTCAAAACAGTCATTTCTCCTGAAACAATGCAAATGAGACCTGAGCCGGATTCTGATAAAGAGATGAATTTAAAGTGCTAATCACTGGTTACAGTTTTTGATAAGCAACCACTGACGGGGTGTTTTCATACTCACCTGTTAACCATGTGTCAAGTGCTGTGACGTCTTTTTCCTTCGGTTTTCTGCTGATGAGGTCAGACTTCTTGGGCGGCTTTCCTTCTGCTAACGGCCCAGTTCTTCTTCTGTGCTCCTGGCGAAAGCGAGCACACCATTTGGTGAGTGTTGAGAGAATTTCTACCGGGAAACACATAAGAGAAATTTTAAGCTTTAAGTTGCATCACATAAAGACAAAGAGTAGCATGGACAAATGAGTGATTAGAATTACAGAGCCTGAAACATGTGTGAACACACAGTCGGGTGCACATACACACAAACAGACTTGTAATATTAACCTCTCAGGGCTGTTGGAGAGTTCTTGGATGGGTGCCCCCATGGCGAGGCTTTAATGCACGGCCTCTTCTTGTTTGCAGACAGGACTTGGCACCACACTGTGGGCCAGTTTGATCCGGACAGCCAGCAGAGCCGGCTTCAGATGAGACAGGGGAAGGAAACTCCACTGCCGTGCTGCTGTTTTCTCTTCATAGCACTACCAGGATGCTGGGGTGGCTCAGAACAACAGTGAGCTCTCTAACCCAAGACTCTGGGTTAAGGATGGAAGGAAGGACTGCCTCAGTGTGGCAGAGGTAGGGGGTCCATCTGGATGTGTCTACAGTGGGAGTGAGCTGCAGATAGAGAGCAAGGGTTGGGACAAACAAACATGAACCTTTGCACTGTTTCACTCCGTATGAGACTCCCACAGATGGGAGGAAAAAGCATGGAAATAATCTATGTCTAAATGCTTTTACTTGAGCTTAGATTTACTCAAGTTTGATTGAGAGTTTTTCCTCCTAAAGAACAAAAAGTAGAATTAATTAAATCAAATTGGACAAAATAGAGAGTAGCTTGTTAAAGATGCTAAATTAATCCAAATCATCATTGTGTGAAAATGTGGGATTTTTTGTTTTCAAAGGAAAAATAATGATCTGCCTTCTGCACTTCACAGTTACTTTGAGTAGCTGTTACTGGCGGGTTCCTACCACTTTCCTGCAGCGCACTGGCTTAGCACGGAGTGCAGCTGCATGTAAGCATGGGAGATTTATGTCAGACTGCGAGTATGTATCCAAAACATGACACTCCCTGTGTACTCCCTGAAGCGAGAGGCTACACTTCCTGATCAGCAAGCCTGACACACTGGACAGCTGACCTTTGACCCCTCATTTCACCTGAGTCGCAGAGCGACCCCGCAGCCCATTCTCTGGCTCCTGCAGGGTCGCCGGGGTCACAGTTGACACAGCAGTACTGTGTTATGCTGAGCTATGAGAGCCTCCACACATCAGCACCACCCCTTCACTCAGGAAATCAGTGTCAAACCAAATGGACTATACAGCTGTGTGTGTGAATGTGTGTGTGAATGTGTGCAGGCTTTTTCTTCCTCTGCTAAATCTCCTTCAAATAATAACTATTATTAATGCAATTATTATGAAATTAATAACTGGTGTGCAAGAGTCAGTGTGTCTATCAAGCCCTTCATTCTAAATATTGATTTTTACATCCTTCACATATCTTTATTAATATAAACATTTATTTTCTTCCAATGTAGATATTGCAAAAGTAAGAAGAATGAGAAGGAGGGAGGTGGATAGAAAAGATTGAGCGCTTTTTAGAACAAATGCGTCATGGGGGCCATTCCAAACGAGCCCATCTGTATGATCCATAATTGATCAGCTTGACAGAGTGAAGTGCGACAGCGCTCATGGGCCACATCTGACAAACGACTAGACACGACCTTAAGAGATGACCTACACACAACTAGGAGAGGGGAGAAAAAAAAAACAGAATGAACATAAAAGAAAGCCGAGGAGAAAAATCTATGCAGCTGAAGTGAAACCGCATTTTGTCTGATGAGCGATGTTAAACAACAACTGGACCGGCGGGCAATTACCATGATTGGAGTGCTGTGCCCTGTGAGAGCCATCGAGACAGAGACAGAGTTAGTGGAGAGGTAGAGTATCCCCACCTTCTCCCTCCACCACCAGCCACAGAGGCCCAGAGCTCATTAGCATGCATGCTTTTACAGGCCTGGCCAAAGCAGTCAATGCTCTCCACTTTATTTATTAGTAAATAGAGACAGATGGCGATGAGGAGGTGGTATTGACTACCCATAGCCTTTTAAACAGGAATCAATGGCAGGGGTGGAGCACTGAGACGGGGGGCATTAACTCGTTAATATAGCCTTATGAAATGAGCCGGGGTTGTATTGTGGCTGCTGAAGCTGGATTTCCTCAGTCTGTAAAGCTCATATGCAGTACAGTATACAGCTTGTTTTGTTTGTTTGTCATGGCAGGCGAAAAAGATTACTTCACCTGTAACTTAGAGGACCTGCCAGCTGTCAACATATTTCTATCCGGATGCACTATAATACACCATCGATCCCACTGATTCGCTGAGCGGCCGCGCTGCAGGTTTTATTTTAGTGACAGAAAAGCATTAACACGTAGTGCTGCTTGGCTGAGGGGTAGCTCGGATCTTGGATCGAAGCAGGCGTGTGTTGTGGTTGTGTGTGACAAGGTGGGAGGGTCTTGTAGCCTTCAGACTGACTTATGCACATACGCACACACTTCTGCAGTTTATCCAGATATGGGGGAGTCAGGACAGCAGACAGACACTCTGGATGTCCGCATTTACATTGACAGCGTGTACAGTCTAAATTCATCCTGCTAGTGGGTATTGATTGTGGGCGTGTGGCTGAGGTCACTGCACATGCAGGAAATGCATCCATGTTGTTGAGGAATGGAATGAGAAGGTGCGGAAAAAGGAAGTGAAAAGGAGGTGGTGGTGCTCCACGTAGAGAGAGTGTGACAAAGAACAGATAGATAGATAGATAGATAGATAGATAGATAGATAGATAGATAGATAGATAGATAGATAGAGGTGTGGAGCACACAAAGATCATGTCTTGTCTCCGACGTGCTGCGGAGACTCGCTGTAAAGCTGCTGTCAGAGGTCATCTCCATCATCTATATTAATAAGTCTTTATCATCTCCCAGCACTGTCTGCCAGCACGCACCAGCCACAATCCAACACAGAACAACTCACCCCTCCCCTCACCCCCCAATAACCCCGCAGCACCCTGCACAGGGACCGGCTGAGCTGCAGTGAGCCAGCGCCTTACACCACCCACTGCCGAGGCAATTAAGAGTTTAACCTGGATACAGCCCGGGGAATCCAAAGAGAGACTCCAGTCAAATAGAGCAAGGCTCTGCAGAAACAGAGGCAGGAGGCAGGCAGAGGAAAGTCAAGTGGAGAAGTAGAGAAGAGAGGAAAAGAGAAGAGAAGGAGGCTGGAAAAAGGAAAGAATGGATAGGAGGTGACAGGAGAGCAGGGAAGAAGAGGGAAGGAAACATGTCTGAGTACACAGATAGACTGAAGAATGGCAGAGGCTGGTGGAGGCAGAGAGAGTGAATCTGAGCACAGTGTACACAAGCCTCTCCTCCATGAGAAGAAGGTCACCAGCTCTCTCCGAGGACTCCCTTAAATAAAGTCCCCTATCCTGCACTTTTCTGGGCAAACAACCTCCTCTGCTCTTTATTAACTAAATATGAGGGGACTTTGACCGGGGGACAAAAATTCAATATTTTTCCCCCACCAAATATTTAAACCAAGCAAATAAACAGACAAATAAATAGATCTCCTCTGCCAGGGGAGAGGGGGCCAGCCGGTCCCCTGGATGTAATTTGACGGCCCACTTACTTGGAGGGCCAGAGCCCAGTGCTACTCAGACACTCATTTGAAGAGCTGTCAATCAAGGGGCAGCAGTGTTAGCTTTGGGGATGTGTGTGTGTGTGTGTGTGTGTGTGTGTGTGTGTGTGTGTGTGTGTTTGGGAGGTCTGGCCAGAAACTCATCCTCAAGGTTGGAGCAGATAAGGTGAGTGTCTCTGCTGGTGAATACATCACACCTTCCTGCTCTCCTTCCTACTTTTTTTAAACTTTCCTCCACCTCTCACCTCTGAGGTGATCATCATCGATCAACAATGACCTAATGTTTTATTTTGTCTGTCTCCTGGAGATGCATTCAACATGACGGCAGTGTAGGAGGAGAAAGACGCAGTTGTTTGTTTCCTGTTTAAGATTTGAACTGTTCTCACTCTAATTTTTAAAGCTTTGCTCCTTCTGTTTAGCTTTCTTGTCTTTTGTAATATGTTCAGGTTTCATCTTGATCTCAAGCCTGAAATCAGGAAATAAATCAGAACTTTGGGCCAAAACTCAGGCAAATATTTCACCACTCCAGTATTAAAAGGAGAAAAGTTGAGTGAAATACATCAGTTGTGTCATATTTACTGTTGCTTTGTTCTCCTTCTTCTCAGAACAGCAGCTTAAAATGATAACGATGAGTGCCAAAGTAGGAAAGAGTGAGAGGCTGCTTGTCGCGCGGAGAACTTGAACAACCATGACCTTAATTGTCCCTTAAACAGGTCGTTTTACTTGCTTAAACTATAGAACCTGTACTGATCTTTTTTCCTTTGCTTCTACCGATTCATCACGTTCTCTTGTGTTGTCATTCCACAAGTAACGACGGTGCACGAGAGCTGTTTGACTTCTCCTTCTCCTCCCTCTCTCCTTGTTCTACCTTTGTAAAATGAAGTGATGCTAGCCTAAGCCTTTTCTCTCTCCTGCCGGGTGTGGGGGGAGAGCAGGGAGGGGGCTGGCGATATCAAAAAGTCCTTTCATCCATTTTAGATGAGATGCAGATGACTCAATTATGCTTGGCCTGACATCAAGACCACTTGGCGGAGAAGCTGCTAACGCTGGAAAACGATCCATTTAATCCCACTGATATGAATGGCAGGGCGCTAACAGGGCTTGCAACGGTAAGAGGGTGAGACAGGTATAAGCGGAGATGCTTCAGCACCACTCTGGAGAAACAGGGCTCAGTTTAGGTGAAGGGGGCGAAAAAGGAGGAGGGGGATGCGGCCTTGGATTTAAAGATGCTGTGTGCTGTGATGTTTAAACTCTTTTTGTTTTTAATCACTTTTCGCAGCCATTGTGACCTCATGTTTGCTAAGGTGAAGCTGAAATTATGTTGGAATAATGGAAGGGACATAAAGTTGTCTCCTTTAGATTGGAGTGTAACTGAAGATGGAGTGGAAAATTCAACCGGAGGTGTTTTACAAAAAGCCTCCTATGAAGATGAAGAGTGAATGAGAGAAATGGGTCAGCCACTTCAGACTGGAAATGAGAGAGGGAGAGATAAAGAGAGCGAGGTCCTGCAGGACAGATGATATCGGGGCTGCTGGTCACTAGAGCCAGGGCCACAGCGACGACCCACAAACATGCTCTACATTTGATCAGACAGCTGTTTGATCTGCAAGGCCTCGCTCCCGCAAGACCCTCTCTGCACTTTTCAACCACACATACACGCACACACACGCTCATCACGCCATACTCTGTTCATCAGAGCCGCTCAGCTGCCAGGCTCCTGACAGCATCAACATCAGCGTCAAGACTTCACCATCACTTCACTTACGCTCTCAGTCTAATACTAAGTGAACGGGCGGGGGGGGGGGGAGGCGGCATGTCAGTGGTGATCAGCCTGTTAACAGAGAGGACAGTTGGTTTGCAGGAAGAGATGCTTCACATTTTAGAAATCAGAAAGAATAGGTTTGACTTCTGGGTTTGGTAAAAAAAAAAAAAAAAAAGGCCCAAAGAAAGGATTTTAAAATATATTGGGAAATATGGAGTACGTATCTTGATTCCACATTTCATCACAATGCCTTCATGGATATTTCTGAATCAACTATGAATTCTAACTTCCACTATGACTCAATAAATCAGAATGATGAAGTTAATATTCAGCAAACACTGTAGAAAAATGCTGTCTCTCTGTTTTTTATGACCTTTAATGTCTGCCTGACCTTAAGTGTGAGAGAAACGTCTGCAGTCCGTCTTTTTTGTGACCTTTAGTGCAATTAAAAGTTGCAAAACATTAGGGCTGGTGTTGCTTCACATGTAGTCAATCAAGTCAGTGTTTTGTTGGTGCTGAGTGGTGTTTGTCTGTGTTGGTGACAAATGAGTGCGGCCCTTCCCACCGCTGACAGCCGCCCCAGAGCTGCGATGCTATCTTCAGCTCTTCAGCCATCTTCTACAATTACTACTGCCTCTCTGGCCCCAGGGCCTCCAACACCAGGTTGCACTCTGAAACCCAGGACGTACACACACACACACACACACACACACACACACAGATACATGACACGCATCTATTCATTTGTACAAACAGACTCCCAGAGAACTTTACACATGTATTTGGTCCTGTAGACACTATCACTGTTTCATGTATTGTACATCCACAGAAGAATGCACCAAGACTAAAAACAAGTACAGTTTATGCAACCTTCCCCATATAACATTAGAGCTGTGGTCAGCTTTCTTTAGTTGTAAATATAGAATAAATTGTCCTTCACTGACATGGATGAAGTCATTATTCACCAAAATAATGTCATAAATCTGTCATGTGTCTTCACACTTCTTGACAATCTGGATATAAACACATTTTTAAATTTGGATCCATTACTTGATTTGATTAAACTGCACTGCAATCAGCCTCATAGCCACACACCGAAACATTTGACTGGGATATGACCCCAAACCGATACCTTTCCCCACCACACACCTGGTTATTTTATCTCTCCCCGCACCTATTGTAGGCTGGCAGCTGACCTCGGTCAGAACAATGCATACCTGTGGCTCTCACCAGCGCTGTGTAATTGTCTCTTCAAGTGGGGCCCTTTTTCAGTCGGCCCCTGAGGGGAGAGCGCTCCGAACTCATCCATCACTCAGTCACTCAGCCACTGCAGGAAGTAGTTAACATGGGCGACCTCTGGGATGGCGGTCCACTGTTGGTAGGGTGTGTGGAGTTGAGGTTTTAGAGAAACATGCAGAACATTAGCCATCACTTCATCATTGGGAGTGACATCACTCACTCAATCAATCAATCCATCAATCAATCTGACGGTGAAGCTGTTTGCTCTGCTAACATAGCCAGTTCCTTTGAAGTTTGGAGAAAACAGAAAGCAAGCAGCTGGCCAAAAATACAAAAACAAGACCTCATGCAAAGTCTTTGTTGTTAAGCAGCTAGAGGACAGATGTATGAATTAAACAGATGCTTAGAAGTTTTGTCTTTAATGTCCATATTAAATTGGAACATATTGGAAATGATCAGAATCAGAACCTTCATGTGCAATTCCACAATGCATTCAACAGGGTTTTTGTTGTTTACCATGTTTAGTTGAGCATGTTGTCAGGTGGATGGGAATGTAGTTTTGCAGGTATTTGGTCACCAACCAAAGTAATGGAAAAATTGAAACTTTGACCTTTTGATGGCACAAAATGAAATGTTAAGGGATCACCAAGTCATTAGAATTCATCCTGAGGGATGCATGAACGTGTGTAGGCTACAAAGTGTCACGGCCATCCAATGGTTGTTGAAACATTTCACTCAAAGCCACAAATGTGAATCTTATGGTGGCACAATTATGGCACATCGACCAGGAACCATCAGTGCCTGAACAACCTTTTGTGCATTGCCACTCCAGAAGATTTGGCCCAATACAGTAAGTCTGAGCCCTCTGGTACTCGCAGGGACATTGAATATTAGGAATTTGGGAATCATGTGGAGGCCTAACTGTGCATATAAGCACAATTTGACCTTGGTCTGGTGTGGTTATACTCAAGCTAGCTAGCTGCCAGCGAGCTGAACCACTAAATAAGGGATCTTTGTCCATTACTGTCCTATTTATCTTGAGGAAGACAGAGTTTCTAAGGAGAGGCTACCTCAAAGCACAGTAACTCAACGTCACCACCAGGGTTCTAAATTAACACCCGCCAACCCGCCAAATGCGGGTTAAAATTCATAGTGGCGGGTGTAAATAAAAACTTACTAGCCAATTTGGCCGGTAATGCATTAGGCAATCATGTCAGTCAGAGCCGCTCTACAGTTCTTGGTCATTTGTCCCCCTGACAGTCCGTCCTACATTTCCCATGAACACTGTCGTAATGCTACGTGATCACGTATAAGACGCCCATTGGCTGTGTGGGGAAGAAGAAGAAGAATGAACGGCGGCGTATAAACTGTAAAAAAGGAGACTGAGCTAGCTAAAAGTAAAAAGTAAAGTTAAACCAAATGCTGCGGTGGTTGGGATAGACGTCTGGGGGCGAGAAGAAGAAGGAGGCAGGGGATGAGAATGTCGACAAAGCGTGCGAAACGAAGAAAAGAAAGTTTAACGCTAAATGGCTGACAGGTCGTGAATGGCTTGTGTTTGATCACGAAAATGCCGTCATGTTTTGTAAGGATTGCCGCATGTACACGAAAGAAAAAAAAAGAAAGTCATGGCTGTTACTTATATATATTTCTCATTAAAGAAGGAAAGCAAAAACACTTTAAGTTGAAAGGAAAAATACATCTTATTAGGAATGTAATGATACTAAATACTTACTGGAAAAATGTTTTATAAAATAATAAATCTTACAGCATTTTTTGTTTGTATAAATTAAATGTTTGCACTTTCTGTGTATATTTTGTTTCATGTGTTGTACTTTCTGTGCATTTATCATGCCAACAATGTAAATAAAATGATCAAATGCATTCAGTGGCACTCATAATCTCTCTTATTTTCACCGGGAAAAAATTTGGCTAGTGGAAATTCTGATTGGCTGGTAACTTTAGAAGGTCACCAGCCACATTGGCTGGTGATCAAAAAAGTTAATTTAGAACCCTGGTCACCACAGTTTGAGAGGAAAGAGAGGCATGCTTGCACGTGGTGGCTAGGTTTAAGGTCAGGTCAGAAACATTAGGAGACACACAGTCAACCAAAACTGAACACACTAACATCATTCATGTCTGAAGAAACATTTGCACCTGTCATATGTGTGTTATCCACCAGGAATAAAAAAATAATAATAATAATAATAATGGACCAAAGCATGCGAAGAACAGAGGGACGCAGGTTGTTGGATAAAACACTGTTTTTTTATTTACTGCCATTCCTATTGCTTCAGACAGACAAGCTGTGGCGCAGGGAGCACAGAGTGATTCAAACAAGTCAACGCTACTGCCGATCTACAAACAAATCTCTCTGACAACAACAAACAACAGAGGCGCAGCAAAAGAAGAAGCAAGAAGAACAGCGTTTGGCAACCATTAACATCTTGGAAAAAACTTCAGAAGTAAAAAAAGGAGTGCATTCTGCATTTTTAATAGTAAACAGCATCTCTACTTCATCATGAACTAGATAGAGAAAGGAATCAAACGAGGAGGGCTGCTACACTGCTTTGACGTCGGCCCCCTTTTCCACCCTTTTAGCTTTTTTGAAAGTGGATTTTGTCAGAAGCGCCGGATCTTTCCCTCGCTCTCTCGGATGGCCTGCAGCATTACAGGGGAATGTGGTGCTCTACACACTTTAAGAGTAATTAAAAGCGATTGAACAGCTGTAATTATGAGAAACGGCGGTTGTGTTCCGGGTCATTCTATCAGTGTTGCCTTTCATCAGAGCAGAGGCGGAGGGGCCCCGCTGCTAGTCTCTGTTTCTCCATATGCATATCTTCAAGAACAAACAACTGGCAGGCTGCCTACAGGCTCACACACACTATCACATTCATACACACGCGCCTTCATGTAGACATGTGGGAGAGCGAACGTGCACAAACACACAGGCCAACAAATGATAACATATATATTCACATGGTTAAATGTGCACATACAAACACACACACACACACACACACACACACATCAATATGGCACAGGCACACCATCGCACCGTAAACACTAAACAACACATTCTTCATGTTCTCCGTTGGGTCACATTCATAACTTTCTTATCAGAATCTTTCTTTGGTCTCTTTCGGCCTCATTCCACCGCTGAACACAATAAAAGGGATTACTATACACAAGTGAAGAATGCAATACCATGAGAGCAAAGTGAGTTTTTTTTTTTTTTTTAACCATTCTATACTGTATTATAACACTGTGTGACGAATAGAAAGCATATATGTATGTACTGTACTGTGACTACTGAGAATGAGTCAATCCACTGATAAAAGCATGTCTGGGTTACATGAGATTAAGTAACAGAATACACTGAAATAATAAATAGTTTCACAATGTATGCTAACACTGAAATGCAGGTTCCACTTATGTTTTGTTAGACTGTTGTGACACTAATAGCTTGTCGCTAAGCTTGCGTTGTTAGCATGTTACTGAAGCACTATTCTGGTTCTATTGTGGTGGTCTGGCTTCCTTCCAGCCAACTCAAAGATGGTGTGGCTGAGCTGGGGTAGCGGAGGGTGGAGTAAGGGGGAATGTAGATGCCCCAATCAAAAGGAAAACAATCTTAGTGGGATCACACTGGAGGTGTCTTCAGTGATGTGTCCCCTCAGCTGATGTGGGGCCCCCACATTTAGAAAAGCTGGTGGGTTTTTTTTCTGGTCTTTCAGTCTCACTTCCTCTCTGCATCCTTCACATCCTGTGGGAAAAGGAAAAAAGGAATTGGCAATGGTGAAAATGTAGTTTGGCGAGTGTGTATGTAACGTATGTGTGACAGCAGGTGTGTATGATTGTATATGTGCATGTGAAGGGACAATGCAGGACAAACTTCTCCAGAGCCCTGAGCAGACTGGAAAGACTCCAAAAGTTTAAAAGATGATACTGAATTGAACATGTGTTTGACAAAGTCATTCGCGATAATTTATTCATTTATTTTTCATGTTCCTTTTGGGGCCCCACAGAGTGACCCTACATGGCCATTCAGTTTGCTTATGCTTTTGTCACTTGGGATGCACAACAAGCAAAATACTGGCTGCATTTCTCTCTGGACTCTTCATGCAGGGGACCGTAAACAACTTCATCAGTATCAATGCGTCATTGAGAATTCATGTGAGAATAAAGACATTATTCAATAATAAGATAAAGTACTGAATAAACAAGCTCTCCTCCTTGGAATGAATGAACGCTGCATAAGCTATACATATATACACTGTGTACATAAGCAAATTCCCACTTTTCAACATGTCATGCCCACCTCCAGAGCAGTGACTCCACTCTGTTGATGATGTCAGCCAGATCAAAGGGCAGCGGCATGCTGGGGTCATCCACACCCCAGAAGGGCCGATCCACCGGGGCCTCCTCAGGGGGTAATGTCTGGGCCAGACTTGAGTGGCACCTGAGGCGACAGGACACAGGAAACAAGCGCACCCATTAACTCCTCCCTCCCATCAAAACCTAGACACTCATCAGCATTAGGACACATGTCTCAGGTCGCTGACCAGACTTTCTACCGGTGCTTTTACTTTTTGAGATGTGAGCACTGCGAGATAATCTTTTTTAATGCGCATCAACAAGTGCTGGTTGAAAACAGAGGGATTTGAGCAGATGAAGACAAACTGATATCTTTCTATCTCGTCTTTCTGTATTGACTGTTTGGGGCTTTGAAGGGGTCAGTTCCAGAAATGTCAAGTTGTTTAGTCAATATGTATGTGTGTGTGTGTGTGTGTGTGTGTGTGTGTGTGTGTGTGTGTGTGTGTGTTAAATCGTCCCTAAATAAACAGTGGGTGTTGAGTGTTTGACCAGGAGGCAGTAAGCTTGTGTGTTTCCTCGCCATTTTATGACTCCTAATAATACTGGGCCCAGTTAGAGCCTCTAGGATATGAGAGACGGAGTGTGTCTGCGTGATCTATGTGTATAAAAGAGACTATAAGAGACTTCAGTTTCTAGATAAGGGTGTCTTTGCCCGACACATTGTGAATGATATTTAAATTATTGACATTTCTGATAGTTGTACTTCCTTTCTTTGGCATTTCTGTTGCAAAACCTTCGAGCCAGTACAGCTCATTGAGCGAACTGGAACTGAGAGAGGGGGAGAAAGTGAGGCATCAGGAAAGCATTCCTAAAGACATAAATGGCAGCAACAGTATCAAGCTGATGAGAAACCACGATATCATGTATCATGATTAATGCCCCATTCATCTTACACACACACACACACACACACAGGCACACACAGCAGGACGCTTTCACAAGAACATCACTCTCTGTTGTTGCGATCATGACAGAGCAGTGAGAAATCCAGCCTCTTCATGTCACTACGTGATTTTTGTGTGATTAATAATCTGGGGTTAGTTGTGATTTCTACAGTGTTTGGAACCCCCACAGACCTTAGCCACATCTTTTGTCAGACCAGTGTAAATATTTACTGCGGTGACTTGGTGTTGCTCTCTGCTGTCATTGTAAATCTGCCCTCCCTCTGCCTCTTGACAGATGAGAGTGACCCCTGACCTGGAGGTGCAAGAGGGAGGGGTGGAGGATGGCATTTTAACGTTGTGTGTGTAGAGTGTGTGTGCGCGCTTGTGACTGGTGGCCTAAGAATTTCCTTCTAGAGCGACAAGGCCAGTTATACTCCCCACTCAGCCATTATGCCAGGGTCTGCCCTATCATATCCCTTTACTGTCCACACCCTACAAAACCTCAAACAACCCCCTGAAACACACACACGACCACCACTACCTTGTGGCCAGTGACTAACGGAGGGGATGGCGTGGACATAGAGAGCTCAGGAGAAGGATATGGGGGTCGGTTATGGATGAGATGAGGGGATGTTAAAGTTGTCAGGGGACAGCCAGGGGCTGCCACAATTTGTGGTTATATATTTTCACCGGAGCCACTTAATGTTCGACTGGCTCTTGGCCTAAGTGCTGCATTTTGGTGCGGTTAGCCCTTTAAAGAGCTGCTGCATTATGGTGGTGAGGAGCGGCATTAACATCCACTGTTCCAATATATCTTCTGCGCTCTGGATCAGGGCCTGATAATAGCATCTGTTAACATGCACTAAGTACCATTATGTAGCACATCACTTCATAAATAATACGATTAGGCGACCTTGGGGCTTTGCGACGAGCCGTGTGTTTAAATGTTCTCATCATTTATTTAGGGTACGAATTAAAGGAAGCGCCACTTCAGAGAAGGAGGAGGAGGAGGAGGACATGGCTGGCATACATATCTACCGAGTGTGCAAGAGAGAGTGCAAACTGACCCAGACGGCATACATTCACTCACACACACCCACACTGTGTGGTTCTGCTGACATCAGGACACCATAGGCCAAGGGAACCCAGGCCTTTGATTTGATCTGATTAAGTATTCATGCAGTAGAGCTAAGAGAGAAAACACTCGCCTCTTTTCTGCTGCCCTGACTCATACTGAAAGGCTTCATATTGTAAAAACCTGACCAGCCGCCTTCGACAGAGCTGCAGCATTTGCATTCTGACAAGGGATCTTGCAACATTAGCTTGCAAATAAGAGGCTCCTGGTTTACCTGAGATATTAAAGATATCAAGACTGGAGGACTATCAAAGATAATATAGTGGAGGTAATTCAGCACACACTTTTACACAATCACCACTGTTCACAGAGCACCGTCTCTTGACTGCTAAAATGGAACCAAACAAAAAGTCAATATCAAGCGAGGTGCCTTAAGCTCTCCAGGGCTCTTGCTAGAAATTCAGTGTAAGCCACAGCGGCGTACAAACAAGGCTCACCAAAAGATTTTCCCATGGCAGAACAGCCTACCTTAAAGTTAAGGTCAAAGACAAAGAGGTGTGTATGGGGGGGTGGGGTGTTGAGGATGGAGTGAATGTGTTTGCGAGTTCAGGCTGTTCCAATGGATTAACCCCAGACAGATATGGGCCTAACTATTCCATCTGGCGCTCGGTCAAGAGAGATTGGCAACACAATCACTCATTTCAATTTGCCCTGAAACCTTATAGCCTGGCAGGCCCCCACTCAAATGGTATGCTAATGTGAAAGGTATCTAGGATTCTATCGCCTCTATTCCACAGAGGCCGTTCCCTTCATGCAGCACAGTGCACTTGAACTGCGGCTGGGACGGCAGCTCCGCGGCCCTCGCTGCAATAAGGTCCGGAGCACCCTTTGCGCTCAAACTAACCACTTTAGCTAAAGTGAGTGTTAATTATGGACAGGCAAAGCAGTCAATAAAAGGTTAATGTAAAAGTCAAAGGATAAATTCCTTTAAGCATTGCATCATTCCACCATCTCCAACACACTGCTCGCAGGCCTCCTAATCAATACGTTTTACTGTAATGCGCTCCCCATCGATCCCCAACCCCCCCCCCCCCGCTTCACAATCCAGGCTCCATCACTTGGTTTAAGAAAGGAAAGGGAGAGGGAAAGAGTGGTAGGTGAGAGAGAGAGCAACGAGTAAATAAAGTGATTAACCTCGGTTTCACTTTGTTGTTTCCCTCTTAGTGTCTCTCTGAAAGGCTTGTTGGAAGAGTGCAGGGTGGTCCAATATCATCACTGCCATCACCACCATCCCAACCATCACCATCATCTGCATCATCAGCCCACTCAATCTCTGGCCACTGCGTAATTGTGTAGTACATTCAAGCAGGGCCATACATTAAAAGACCCTCTGCTCTTAACAGGATGGAAATCCGCCTAATAGACAACATCAGTGCTTCCAATTCTTGCAATTACACTGATAAATGCACAATTGTGTCAGGCCAAGTGAAAAAGAGCCCAGAGAACATAGATGGGAGACAACGCTTATTGCATTATTGCTACAGGGGGTCATTTGTAACCACATGGGACTAGACAGCTTGGGCTGCACACTCAGGACATCATCTTAGGGTGGAGGCACAGCATGCTGATGGAAAGCTTTTTGGAGGGGATTTACAGAAGCTCAGACATCTATTCCAAATTGAATGTGGTGCAGTTGTTCTATGTGAGAGCCATGTAAATTACCTTTCTGGTTATGCATCGATGTGTAAGATGTGTCCTTTTAATTTTGAACGTTTGAATGTAAGACCTATCCCCATAGTACGTTAAACAGCAGCATTGTGAGGGTTTAGGTTGGGATTTATAAGTATTTTATGAAATCTTTTCCAGTAAAAACTACAAAAACTGCGTCATGGTTGAATGCCTCTGCCAACCAGTCAAGCTGCAGGTTACATCCATGTCTGTCCAGACTTATATAATATATATCAGGAAGACTTTGAGGGAAATTCACAAAAGTGTATTTTAAGTTGAAAAGGAAGTTATCAATGTATTGACAAGTGTGATTCCAGTGAATAATGTCCAGTGAGAAACATGCTGTCTTCACTTACAGACTATTTTTCCAGAGGAGCACAGAGGACTGATAGAGAGCTTCATCACATGGAGCAACAACAACCACCTGAAGCTCAATATCAGCAGAACCAATGAGCTTGTGGTGAACTACAATAGTCCAATATTCATGTTGTTGCAAGGAAGCTACAAACTGTAAAATGTGGAAGTTTCACACACATCTTCAACCCGACAGCACAGAAGATCTTTACAATCAGCACAGTTTAAAGGTGGACACCCAAGATGAGTGTCACCAATTCAGTATCTGACCAAATGTGAAATATAGTCACAGTCTGCCCTTCTGTTCCTGAGTTATGGTGTAGCACATAATAATAATAATAATAATAATAATAATAATAATAATAATAATAATAATAATAATAATAATGGCCAGAAAAGTGTTTTTGCTTAACATTATGATGCCACAGTGAAGCTGACCTTTGACCTTTTGAATATATAACGTCACATATCGCTTCATCATTTTATCTGATGAGACATTTGTATGAAATTTCATCGTAATTAGTGAATGAATTCTTGAGTTATGGCTAAAAATGTGTTTTGTGAGGTCACAGTGACCTTTGACCTTTGACATCAGACCACCAAATTCCAATCAGTTTATCCTTGAGTCCAGGTGGATGTTTAAACGTAATGAACTTCCCTCCAGGCATTCCTGAGATATCGCATTCCCGAGAATGAGACGGAGGTCACAGTGACCTTGACCTCTGACCCTTAAAATTTCATCAGTTCATTCTTGAGTCCAAGTGAACATTTGGCCAATTTTTAAGAAATTCCCTCACGACATTCCTGAAATATGGTATGCACAATACTGGCGCATACTTATGTACATATGTACAGACAGACAACAAAACAGAATGGTTGCAACCACAGCTGTAACAATTGCAGAGGCATAAAAATCCACTCACCTGTCAAGTTTACCTTATATTTTAAGGGTTTGAAGGAATAAATGCAGGAATAACATAATATTTAATAACTACAGTATAATTCAAAGGCTAAAACGTTCACCTGATAGACTGCATACAACGTTTGTGGCTGCAACTACCTGGATATTTTGTACGCTGTTCTTTGCTAGTCGAGAGAGAGAAGATATCAGTGCACATGCTTCATGTTTACAAAGTGAACAAAGGCAGCGCGTTGAGGATCATCTCCAAAATATGTGCCATGCCCTACACAAAAAATTAAAGCCCGTGTGAAGTTAAAATGATGAAGAACATCAATCAATCAGCCACGTCAGCTGTGAGTTGTATTATATGCCTGTGCTGATCAAGGGAAGCAAAATACCTCAGTTCACCTGCTTCCTTATGCTCTGCCTGCACTTCATCTGACTCTCTAGCAATCCTGTGCAGGTGTGAATTTTTATGGTTTTGGCAACCAGAGTGCCCCATAGCTGAGAATGCAATCAAACAAGTCATGAAAAAACAGGCATGTGTCTCATAAATCAGCCTGGCCCTGAAGGTAAGGCATGCAATCACGTGCCAAGGAGAGAGAAGAAAGAAAGAAGTATATTATCCATGTACATTCTGTATCTATGCAATGTTGTGTGAGAAACGAGTGATTGAGCACATCTGTCTTTGTATGTCATGCAGTTATATAATGGGTGAGAGTCACAGACACATTTATCTGCATACTTATCTTCCTGCTTGCTGTGTTGTGCAAGACATAAGTGATGTCATGCTGAGGACAGTGTAACAGGGAGACGTACGGAACAAGGCCCAACCTGTGAAGTGTCGAGCTTTGGATCTCAACATCCACCACCCAAGACTCCAAGGGTCTTGTAAACTCTCAGGGCTATCCTCATTAGAGCCTGAACAGAGCCTCAGATCCCCACCCACCATCCCCGGCTCCCATTATCCCAATCACTGCCACATTCAGCGTTAAATGTAGAGTGGTGCAGAATGTGAGCCAGCCAGCCAGAAAGCGTGGGCAGGGCCATGTCTTAACCGTTTCCTCAGGATCAATCAAATGCTATTGTGTCTGCAGACAGCTGCTGACTGTACACTTTGTGAGTATGTGAGGTGGGCAATTGTGGAGAGAGAAACAGAGAGAGAAGGGGGGGCCGTCATCAGATGCATGACATATGTTCCTTTCATTTTGATTCCCTCTAAGGAGCCTGGGCTAATAAAACTAACATCTGATGCACTCTTTTCCCCTGTAATTAATGGTTGTGGAAACCACACAAAAATGCATTAGCAAGAGGGTGGGAAGGAGGCGAGGTGGGTGCTGCATGGTGCTTTCAACACTCTCCCCCACGTGCCACCATGACTTTGCTGCTGCTGGGAACAATGATTCTGCCAGGCAGCATGGGTGCCTTTGGGTGGGGCAGCCCCTTCCTCATACTGTGTGAGGTGTCCCTCTTGCCAGCTGTAGTCTGGGCTGCTCATTAAACCACATGAAACAAATAAGGCTCATTATTGGCATTTCGAGCCAGAGCATGAGTTTGCACCGGGTCCATGTAGTGCAGGCAGAGTACGCTGGAGCCTACGGCAGAAACAGGGAAGGCTGGTTGTACCTGCACAGCCCCTGCCTCCTTCACACCCTGAGTGTTTGATGTGGCCTGGCTGGCTGCCCCGTCTGGAGCAGGGTGAACCAGATGTAACAGAAAAACACACACAAAGCTAGGTAGCCTCTAAATAGCCTTCATAATTGGAGGCAATAAAACACTATTGCAGTCTGGAAGTGCAAAGGAGGCAAGCCCCTGAACTACAGCTACTGCTCTCAAAAACCAGGTGGACGTCCATTAGGTGCTTAACAGCGTAACAAATTACCGAACACCCTGGTCTGCTCCTTCTCCTCCTCAGGCTATGGGATGGAATGTGGCCTAATGTCAACACAGGCGCAAAATTTACGAGCAGACAACTATTGTTCAAATGCAATCAGGTTCTAATAAAAAAAAGAGGCAGGAAAAGGACAAACAGATAGGGCCCTCCTGGCCGTTTACTCTTCCGACAAGGGGTGGGGAGACAGATCGCCCCCTGAGGCTCTGGATCTGTGTGTGTTAGTGTGTGCGTATGTTTGAGAGGAAGAAAAAGTCAAACAGAGTATGTGTGTGTGTGTGCGTGTGTGTGTGTATGTGCGTGCGTGCCTGCATGCGTGCGTGCACGAGTGCTCCAGGCTGAGTAGGGAGGAATGAGTGGCTGTGGCTTTTGGCCTACTAGTCACCTATGCCAGGTAACAGGCTGGCTCAACATAAGCAGCTGGCTTGAAGGAACAGTGAAAACAATACAAAAGAGAAAAAACAAAGTGTGTACCCTGCCAGTAACACCCAAAGGGCGACACTCAGCAGGGATGGATGCCTAGCTCAACACAACAGGCCTCTCCATAATCGTCCTGAACAAGCCACACATGGCCAAATACCATAGTGAAACATTTTGATATATACAGGCAAAACTAATTAAAGCTGGTTCTAAGGAGACACTGAAGTTTTTTCCGGATGACGCTGCTTATTTATAAAGCCCAGGAGAGAAAATTGAGCAATAAGAGGACTTGATGGCGAGGGTAAAGAGGTTACGAGCCTGCGAGTGATTGCACTTTTTCACAGCTCAGAGTTCGAGGGCTGTAAATCAGCTGTTAGGGAATCAGGAAGAGGGTTACTGTGGCGTTGGGAGCACTAACTCTTCGTTTTCCAGGGCACACCATTGCTGTGAAAACTTGTTCTGTGAGTGTTCTTGTGAAACGATCATTTTTAACCCTCATCCCTACCTTCCACCGAATGCCCCCTCCCTCTTGGCCAAGCGTCAGTGCCTTGTGGGCATCATCTGAACGGTGCAATAAAGCTGGTGATGGATGAGGCTTGCCTCAACAGCTATGCAACCAAGCCATCGGACGACACCTGACCCCAGTCACATGATAAGGTCGATCCAATGTGGGCACAATTCCCACCTGTCTTCAGGTGACAATGGCGGGGTCAAGCTGCCCCAGCTAATTATAGTCTATTGTAACTTCAATTGCCTGGTTACAAGTCATCCCTCTAGCTCCAGGGGATGGGTGTTAAGTTCTGAAGCCTTTGTGTAAAGTTAAACTGTGAGACAGAAGCTTCAAACTGCTGCACAACAGATATTAGGTTTCAGAAACATGTATATTAACTTCTTTACAAAAAAGAAAGAGACACACTGAATTTGCTGTTCCCTTTTAGGAATGCGTGAAAACAAACAAGCAACTCTTCAAGAGAGAGTCATTTGAACAAATGAGATTTTGTTCAAACTGCATCAACAAAATCACCTCATTGTTGACACGATGAGTTCACAGAACAGGCTCACCAAACCACTGGCAGTAAACATGCCCACTGAAACAGTCATAAATCTTCAATCCAATAAATTGGACAGGTGCAAGCATAGGCTGGAATATGATAATCAGCACAGACAAGACGTTCTTGTAAAAACAAATAGGAAAAAAAGGACCTTTGATTATATATGAATCAAGAGTATATTAATTATTTTTACTTCAATTTATCACGCAAAAACAAAAAACGAAAAAAAAAAAAAAAAGGAAATGTGTGACTTAAAAGGTGTGTGTACAGTGTGTGTACACTAGACAAAAGAAAATCTGGTACTTCAATGCTTTTAACAGTGATTCTCAGATAGATCCAAGCTTGCAGTGGAGGAGAGAAAGACTAAACTAATCACTTAAGTTTTGGTGTCTGCACTGATCTCTGCTGTAGTGCATCACCAGACAAACAGTTTGCACTTACAGACACATCAGACAGTAATATCTAATGCACAGATCGCTGTGCTGTTTTGTTTTGGCAGGACTTTCAGTGCGATTTCTGCTGGTTTCTGTTTTGTAATTAAGCTTTCAGTGGACAAAAAAGGAGTGGCACACAAGTACAAGATGTCCACATTCGCATCCCACATGGGCATCTGCCATAAGTCAACAACTAAAACTAGCATTACTCATTCTATTTACAGTACAGGATGAACTCATTCTGAAAATGTCAGGCTGGGTATACAGTAACTCATGAGTCGCACTTTCCAAGACGCTTTCGGGGTTTTTTTTTTCCCGTAACCAAACAAAAGAAAAAGTCCCAAACTAAATGAAGCTTTTCAACAAGCCTGAGAAAGGCCTACAGTAGTTTCAACATAGTAATGTGAATGTGTGTGCATTCATGCGTACATGTGTATGCTGCGCATCCATGCCAGAGGAGTGCTTACTGCCAGGTGTTTGAACTTCTGCATCACCTGGTGCTCCTGCTGCGTGAACACGAGTTTTGTTTCACCCTATTAAGTAAATAGTGTAATTAAAGGGCCTCGGCATTTAAAACGCTGTGAACAGCCAGCAATTTGTTTGGAAGAGCAGCCAGGCTAGGCCCTGAGGCGCTGCACCAAACAGGATACAAAGAGTGAACACAGCAAGCCAGTATAATGGTGTGTGTGTGGGTGTGTGTATGTACATATACGTATGTACCTGTCTATTCAGATGAGTGTGTTTGTGTAGGTGTGTGTGTGAGTGTGTGTAAATCACTCATTAAAAGTTGTTCTGGGTGTTGAAAACAAGCTGTTTGTGGTCCAACAGGTACTTAATGGTGTTGTGTTTACAGTGACAATAAGACTTTATGCAATAACCGTAATACCAGCTTTGGTAAAACCCAACCCTTTGTCTATAGTGGCACAGGCGTTGTTCATACTGATACTGATGTGAATCAAGAGAAAAAAAAAAGTCAAAGAAATAGGTGACACTTGCCCGGCTTGTTTGCAGCAAAGGGCGACAATAAGACAGGAGCCACACGCAGAGCTCGGCACAATAAAAACACAGGGATTACAACTGAAGTGCTCACAAGGATCAACTCTCTTCATTAGTTTCCTCTCTTAATTTCCACTCCACAAACATCCCCGCTCTGCACTGCCTATCCCCATGAGGATGCTTCTTACTAAAGTCTCTGCCCTTACTGCTGATCCAGGGTCAGCTGTGGGGAGTAAGAGAGGGATAACCTCTTTCTGAGCCTCATAGAAGCCCAGATGGCTGTGCGAAAGCTCTGATCCAAAAACTAGCTTACAACTCAATCGCTGTGGCCACATCTCCAAGTTCACAGTTTAACCCCCTCCGATGTCAGCCAAGGTCACAGATGCACACTTGAGAGGCAGAAGGAGCCAGGAGTGAAGTGCTGCCAGAGTCGAAGGAATTAGATCCCGGCTGAGTGGCCCTCATCTGGCTAAGCCTGGTAAGTAGCAAGACTAACAGGCTGAGGCACGGTGGTTTGGGTTCGCAGACACACACATCTACACACTCCCATGCTTGTAAGCTTGCACGCAAACAGACACACATATATGAGGAGGTAAACACACACTTACATAGTCACACACACACGCACAGACACGGAAGGACTCAGAGGGCTACAGATGGTGTGCCCTGGGCCTGGTGACTGGGGCTCTGAATGAGCTAGTTTTAGATCCAGTGTGGAAGCTGCCACGACGCACAGGGCTCAGGGGTTGGGGCGGAAGACAAAGAACAGCGGAAGGAGTGCATGAGGGGAAGAGACGAACGGGCGGGGTCAAACTCCTTTCTCTGCATGGGGGCTCCTAACATTTTCAGTACAACATCAACATGTCACTGTCCATTCGTCCCCTTGCCCTATTGCCCATGTCCTACCCCGCGCGTCTCCCTACACCAACACTCCTAACAGTGCAAGCACACACCCCACAACTATACACCATACACACACAAACACTCCGGGAGCCAGCGGCCACTTCAGCCGTAATTCCGCCTGACTTCCGCTGTCTGACTGGCAGGAGACAGGGAGGGTGAGGACAACAAGCTGTGAATACGGGAAGAGACAGAAAATCATTGAGAACCTTGCCTTTATGAATCTTTGATGAGAGAGTGGGGGTTGGCGGGGGCTTTGCCTCTGGTTAAATCAGAGCATAGTGTGTGTGGTGTGTGTATGACTGCCAACAGAGGTTGAGATAAACAGGGCCTGGACCAGGCCCAGACAACTGCAAAGCCTGCAGTCGGGAACATTTGTCCCTGCAATTAGTCCCTGTCCTCCCTGTTCATGTTGCAGGTAAGTAGTATTGGTAGCGAGCGAACCAGCTAAAGCTATGACTAAGAAGTCCAGGGAGAGATGGAAGGTTGAGATGAGTTCTTTGTGTGCAAGTCAACGGCATCTCACATATGTAATTATGAAGCTGGCAACAATTCAGTTTAGCACAGTTTAATCAATCAATCAATCTCTGTTTGGGAAGCAGACAAAATGACATAACCACTTCATAAAAAAGGTCGCTTAAGGTTGCATGCCATTTCAAAACATTTGCCAATTACCCTTTAACTGCACATTTATCAAATCCCTGTTGGTTGCTTTGAACTTCATAACACTCCTTATGACCTCTTTTTATTCATTTTATCTGTGTTTGTTTTTAATTCCTGCACCCTTGACATATCCATTTGCACTTTGGGCACACTCAGTGTTCATAAATCACTCATGATAGTCCTCTTAATGTGTCTTTTTGTTATTCAAAACTATCCAGTGCTGTGATGATCCCTGCTTTGGTTCCGTGAAAAACGTGAAAAACCACGTAATTTTCATATGCTTCAAATTTTCATAATGTTCTGGTGCTGTAGTTCGTTTTCTGAACGGAACCTGAGGTCTGAAAGACGACCATTAAAAAAGATGCCTGTCCCATTTAGTCAAATTAGCAGGTAGTTTTTTCTGGCTGACATAGCTGTTAAGAGCCATCATTTCTCATGTGAGAGAGGACCAGTTTAACCTACACTAACAAGTCTGCCTTTCTGCCCTGATAAATGACAAGCAACTATGTGCAAGAAGCAAAACAAACAATGCGACGAGCTGGTATTATCCTGTCCTACACTGCACTTTCCTAATTAACAATGATTAAGTGTGTCGCAATGTCTTGTAAGAACATATTAGCCTGCAAATAAAGCGTGGGAAGTTGTATTACACCCACACCCTTGTGGTGTTCCTTCTTTCACTGTTCATTGTTTTACCTTCACACCTGTTCTGACATCGGACACATGAAAAGCTGATCATGACTCAGAGGAGGTTGTTTTAATTAATAATACAAGACATGTTACAACAACCCTCCTTCAAATCTCAGAAACTGCTTTTTAATAGATGTCAAGCAGGTGCCAATTTTCTTCTCAACACAAGTTGGGTTATGTTACGAAACAAGCTGAGCAGCATAGTAGCTTTATCTCATATGCCACCTGTGACAGGCTCAGAATTCAGAGTCCTCCAGGAAGCGCGGCTCATGTTAATGTGTCACCAATGAGGCCTTTTGAAGACTCGATTCATCCATCTGTCAGGGAGCACAGAGGTACTGCCGTCTGATTTCCGATCACATAAGAGCTTGGCAACGAGATGAACTGTCTTAAGCTGATCAAGAGTTGCCTTGGCTTCCATCTACATCTGTCAGGTTCAAACTTTACACTTCACTACACATGTTGATCACATATAGCAAAGTACAGGCACAATTTCAAGCTGCTGTTTGGACTAATCTACTTTAGGCTTGAATTAACACAGAACTTCGACTTTCTGGGATCCAGAGATGAAGGTGGCGGATTGATTGACACCTAAAGTGCCTTTTCCCACAGCTTGTAGACCTGCCAGGACTATGAACTCATGGCTTCCTATAGCCTCAGGAGAAGACACTGGAGAACTATGCCAGGTTTGGGTTGGGTCGTTTATAGGGCAAGAGTGAGTCTAACAGTGCCCCCTGATGGTTCATACATGCTTTGTGCCAGGGAGGGAAGCTGTAGGTAGGATGAGTAGTGTAACTAGAAAAAGTAACGCAGAGGAAGCAACATCACCTGACATCAAGCAGAGCCTGTGTTCAGCCTTTGTTTGCAGGCAAAGGGAGGTGAAAGAGCAGTACTTAGCAGAGCAGCTAAACTGTGGCCATATCTGCCGGACAAATCAATAGAAGTGTCTGAGAGCAGAGCAGAGTGTGCTGTGGGGGAGCTGGAGGGGCTACCCCTGGCCCGCTGCCCCCAGGCCTCTCCTGGGGGGTACCTGCCTGTCTCTTCACCCTCCATCTCTTCTGCCTCAGTGCTTCCATCCTCCAACTACTCGCTCATACAAACACAAATGCGTGCAACAAGCCTACATATACTCTTATACAAGCGTCCTGTGACATCTGGCATCATCTATACTATGAAGTGGAAGTGAGGTCTTGGGATGCAGACTTGTAAAAGGTATATAAGCGCATACAAAAGCCAATGCAGACACACACACATGCACAATGAGACACATATTGGTAACTGTGCACACAGTTTGTCCCCTGACAGCCTATAGTACATGGACCACAATACGGACAAGCTTCAAATGGCTTCCCATTGTAGAGGCCTTTCACACAAGAGGGCAGAGGAAGCAGTACCTAATGCACAACAGAACACCTCCCATCATCTGACCCTAAAGCCCTGGAGAACAGTCAGGCCCAGAGCAACAGTAACAGCACTACCTCTAAACTGCAGGAATCCAATTCTCTAAAAAGCAGAGACCCTTCCCCTCATCTCTCCCCCACTTGCTGCAGCCTGCTTACTTTCAATCACAGTTAACATCACAGAACAAGAAGTAGAGGGAAGGGAGGAGGCGAAACACAAGCCTGCTGCACAATGCACTTGTCTGGCAGCTGCTTGCTCTGACATTTGAGGCCATGGGGACCTTGTTGAAAGAGCAGATGCTCACTGATGTACAGGCACAGGAACATGGCAACTACACAAGTGGCTGAAGCAGAAAAAAATCTGCACAAACATATGACAGAAAAGAACAGGGGGGAAAAGCTGAAGATGGCAGGCTCACACAGAGATGTGTCGAGTGCTGAAACACAACCACAAATACACTGCAGAGTGGACATGGCACGCTGACATGCACATAGATGGAAGAAGACACCATGCAAACAGTGAAACGTATGTAAAAATAAAAAAAAAAATCTGAGGTACACAGAACAATCACAAAAAATACTTTTGCACTCACAAGCTGACAAACATATAACATTTGAATAAAGACGTGTACACACATCCACACGAGATGTACAAATAAGACTATATAGACAATATTTGAGATAAATATACACACACAAATAAACACATTTCCACTATCCCAAAGGACAGGTGGAGTATAAGCTGCTCCAGCCTCCACACATTAAAATATAACCACACAAAACAACCTATATGCAACTTTTATGCTGACCTATATACTGAGTGCACCTATCTTTTCACTACGCCAACAATCTAATTCAGCTCGCTGCACTCGCACTTGAGTGACAACATATTCCTGGAATACTGGCACCACTCTTATGAATTAACAGGAAAGGACAGAATTCAATGGTTCGGGCTGGAAGAAAGCCAAGAAAAGACGAGTGCAGAGGGAGACGGAGAAAAAAAAAAGAGACACAGCAAATGAGGAGTGATGGAAAGATGAGATGGAAGGAAAACAGATGGAAACAAAAGAGAGAAACACAAGACACAGAGTGCAAAGTGAGAGAGGTACAGAGCAGGCAGCATCATGGCGCATCTCCGGCAGAAAACGAGTTTCCGCAGAGGACCGCAGGCAGCGTTATGGAAATGGGTGCCTGGCAGCTTCTTTGGCTGACTGTAAACAGGATCTTGGTAAGGCATACAGCCTCTGGTGAGGCCCACGGAGCCTGGCATCATCGCAGTGCTGTGCTGAGCTGAAACACTCCCACGGTCCCTCCTTCTATCTATCTGGTTCCTTTGCTCCAACCTGCCCAAACTCCACTCGTGAGTAATTCATGAAGCAGGGTGGGGGTGGTTGCGGAAGCGGTACGCGCACATCCTGACACCAAATACATGACATGTTCCACATGTCTTCCCACGAAACTACAAAGAGCCCTTTTGTCTCTACAAAGAAAAAGAAACACCAAAAAGTAGTTGAGGCGTTCAAGGCGCTTGCATCACTTTGTGAACTGCAGTGAACCAGGTAGTTAATGGTAACTCCAGTTATGAGGCTAAACTAGAATTAAAGTTGCTCTCTGTGCTAATGGTTAACTTAAGCCCTAATTAAGCTGTTCATTCAAGGAATATGACATTAACTGGCAGCATTGTCTTGGTTATCTGGCAGCATTGTCCTCTGGTTATGCCAGGGTACAGACGAGTCACACTGCCAAGTGAACAGAAGAAAGCCATGCCAAAAGACTAGCCAAGAGCTAAGGGCCCATGACCATAAAAAAGCACAATCAGTGCACTCAGAAATATTTCTCCAAGATTAGTACAGCGCCAGATTTCTGCAAATGACTTCATTTGTGTCAAACAGGACATCCAACAAAATCCACATTGCAGATGTTTCCATCACAATTTCACTATCTCTTACCTCATAGTCTGTAAATCTATGGCTTAGTCAAACAAAACAGTGTCAAAACATTGTGTGTGTGTGTGTATGTGTCCCTATATGTGCAAGTGTGTGTGACTTGTCAGCCTCTTCACGGTGGCTCGTGCAGGCCTCTCCCTTCCTAACAGCTGTAGCCAGCACAATTACAGTGGGCCTGCATTATCTCTGCCATGCTGTAAAACAAAGTGCAGTGGCGTAATGCAAGGTCTTACACAAAAGTAAACAACTTCATCTTGTGTCTGAAATATGTGTCACTGCGATTGTGCAAAGCTGCCCATCGACACAGCCGTGTCGGGTTGAAGGAGCATCTCCTAATTAATGAGAGAGAGAGAGAGAGAGAGAGAGAGAGAGAGAGTGAGGGCGTCAAAGAGAGACAAACTCTCTCTTCCACAGTTCTCCTTCAAACAAGCACTTCCTACGGGACTCCATTGTTTAGACTGAGGCATCATGGGTAGCCTTATTTACAGATTTTAATTGCTCTGGTGATCTGTGGGTAAAACACCCTGTCGTAATCACCCCACAATAGAATTGTTACTCTTTCTGACAATTGTAATAAAATGCTCTACAGCGTCCGGGGGAGAATGAGGAGGAGGAAACAGAGACGGGCAGAGAAAAGGAAACACAGATGGTAGACGATGTAAAGAAAACAGGAAAAACAGTGAAAGAATAAATAAGGAGAAAATATTTGGATGCAAATCTTCTCAGCAAGAGGAACTAATCCGAGCGGGCGGGAAGCAGGGATGAGGATGGGACTGTTGTCCAAGGAAATGATTGCTCTTCCACCTCAAAGTGACAACCATGAGAAGCTCACCGTTCCTGGACCTCCGAAGCGGAACCGCAGAGGAGACATGCGCTGCAACCACCACACAACACACGCACGCACACACACACACACACACCTACACACACAGACAGATTGGGAATGAGGAGGTAGGTCACCTACAGGAAGAGATTAGTGTCACCAGGCAGAGGTATGAACACGGGACTGTCATCTGCAGCTGTCCCTGATCTGGGAGGGGCTGGCAGAACTAGCTCTCATGTACTTTCATACTCATTTTAAAGAGGTGGTTAAACACAGGATTTCCAAAAACAGGAGTTCCAAATTTTGAAATTAAACACAGTGTGCAGGTATAACACGAGCTCTTTTCCAACAGGCTGCTATCTTTTCCATACTATGAGTCACCAGAAAAATAGAAACACCTGCACAGTATAATGTAATGGAATACAACAGCCATGCGATAAACACTACCTTACTTGAAACGCTCTGTTTGTGTTGACGTCTGCTTTGGCAGTTTGCTTGCTCTGTTTTTTGTGGCAGCACTGTGTTGGATTACGCTGCTTGGACTGAAAGGTGTTTCTCATATCTTGTTTACTTATTTCTCTTATAAATATTAGAAACCATCAATCAAATACCATCAACCAAAATCCAATAGCATCAAAATCTACATTCTAAAAACTGTCAAAACATAAAACACGTGTTTAAGTTTCAAAATTATTGTGTTTTTACATTTAAACAACAATATTCTGTGTGCATGACACAGGTCAACCTGTCCGTGGCACCTACATATGTGTATATTAATCATTGAATTGTAACTGATTCACTTCACAGAAGGACATTTCAACATAACCTGCATCAATTTGTTCAGCTCTGAAAAGATACTGGTGGCCCGCCGCATGCTGCTCGTTCCTGCTGAGACGCAGAGCAGCAGCTCCTCTGCTCTGTGAAAAAGCCTGTTTTACTTAAGTGTGTCAAACTCTATCCCATTATTATGCCTGCTGATAAAGGTAATACAAACACCCTGTGCATCAAAGGTCCATGAAAAATTAAACAGCCAATCAGGTGGCAATTATTCTCTTTAATCTCCTGCAGGCAGCCAATGGGGATGTGCCTCCGGTGGTGGCGGCCTGGAAGGGATTCATGCCTTCGGTTCTGCACATTCCACAATCCAAACACTTACTTTGCATTATGCTCAGCTCAGGCTAAAATAAAGTACAGGCAAACTTTCTAAACTGTTTTACTTTTCCTTATTTGTGAAAAAATACACCATCTTGAGTATTGATATATTAAAGCCAGATAAGTCAATTTGCCTTTGTCTCTCCGAGACTATGGATCGCTTTAAGGCATTTCGACTGGACATGAAGACACCCTGTTCATGTTCCAAAGGAGCTGATCAATTGCTCATTTAGAGCAGCGCGCTGTGGTGCCATGGTGCTTAGGAGAGGTAATGTTTATTGTATCAGAGTCAGAGCTTAAGACTGTTGAGGATGTGCCACTGATCTCCAGTTGTCAATGCTCTCTGTTAAAATGTATTACAAAGTATTGACTACTTTATTATGGATTACAATAGATGCAGATCAGCAGCTACAAAAAACGCTTATTACAGCTGCAACATAAAAACAGGAAATTGATGGTCTTAACAGCCTGCTGCTACCAGAAGAGATGCTATAAACAGAAGGTCACTGACTCTGTATGTGCAGAACCCAATGCAACATTCACCTGCAAGTCACCTGCATCATGATATGATCAGAAACTAACTGTGTGCCACAGACACTGCAGGTTCTAAGGACCCTCTTACATGGTGTGGAGTTGCTGTGGCTGTGGCACGACCCTCCATTTTAATTCATGTCACTCCCGTCCACACTAACCTCACACACACTGACTCCTTCCCTGTCCAATCGATGGGCGTGTGGAGCCGCTCAATGCCAATGATTCTCCCCTGATCTTAATTAGAGAAACACATCAGATACAAACGACATCTCAAATCAATCGACAAGTACAGCTTGAGGAGACTGGGGTCATATACAGAGACAATCTTCTGTCTATTTTTACACAACATGAATTTAAAAGTGTAAGTCCTAAATCATCATTTTTAACTCAATGCTTTGAGGCCTTATATGACATGCAGAACCAATGAGCATGCGGTCGACTACAATGCTTCAAATATGCTGCAAAGAAGCTACAAATTGTAAGAACTGGATGCTTCACACATACCTTCAACACGGCAGCACAGAAGATCTTTACAATCAGCCCAGTTTAAAGGTGGACACCCAAGATTAGAGACACCAAATCAGGATCTGACCAAATGTGAAATATGCTGTTCCTGAGTTATGGTGTTGAATAATGGCCAGAAAAGTGTTTTTGCAGAACATCATGATGCCACAGTGAAGCTGACCTTTGACCTTCTGGTTATAAAATGTCATCCCTTCATCATTTTACATTTGGGTGAAATTTCATCATAATTAGTGAATGAATTCTTGAGTTATGGCTGGTGAGGTCACCGTGACCTTTGACCTTAGACCGCCAAAAGCTAATCCGTTTATCCTTGTGTCCAAATAGAGTTTTGTGGCAAATTCTGAAAAAATTCCTTCAAGATATTCCTGAGATAGCGAGTTAATGAGAATAGGATATACACACATATGTACATAAGGATGGACAACGCGAAAACATAATGCCTCCAGCCACAGCTGTCACCAACATGGAGGCATAAAAAGAGTTCCTAAATGTGTTGATGAAATATTGATGGAGAGAGATGCTATCCAGTCCATTTCTGACGTCTCCACCCTATGTTCCTTCTTTTACTCTTCATCCCTATTTTCCACTCCATCTCCTCCCCACTCTGTCATGGTAGATGGATGGATGGTGGCGTAAAGGCAGAACCAGGCTGACAGGCTGCTTAGCTGCATGGCTGAGTGTATAACTAGCAACATTAGCGAACACCTACACCCAAGGAGCCCATCAAAGACAAGAGTATTTAGTGTTGCGCCTAGGGAGAGAGACACACACACACACACACACACACACACACACACACACACGCACACACACACACACACACCTGCGTGCCAAGTGCTAGTACACACATGTTCATTTTATTTGGACATATGTGCACACTGGCGGTGATGAACTCAAATATGTAAGCATGTATGTTCACAAACTGATATGTTGCAAAAGTACACACACACACACACACACACACACACACAAACAGAAGCACACCACTAAAGGAGTCAATAGTGCTGATTTTCCTTGTCAGCTCCTCGGCAGGCACTGGTTTAAAGAGACATCAATCTGTGATGTCAGCACTTACCTAATGAACCCGCTCAGATCGATGAAAGCACTGGTCCGCTACACAGCCTGCCTTCACTGCCTTGCCTGCTTTTATGTATACTCGGACTCTTTTGGGATCTATGCTGGACCACAACATGTCCAGGTGTGTGTGTCCATGTGTGCAAGCAGCTGCCTGGATAAATGTGTGCTGATGTATCCGTTTCTTCTGTGTGTGCGTGTGTGTGTAGTAGTAATAATACACCTGATCAAAGGCTTCTATGAGTGTTTTGTGGCCAATGTAATTGCACAGCTGTGCAGACACACGTACTTCATGTGCAAACTTCATGCTTGCATTTCTGTCATACTTGTCCTATTATATACTGTAGTGTAATGTATGTGTGTATCTCCGTGTGTGTGGGAATTGGGCCTTGCCTTGCCTTGCCTTGCCTGTGATTGAGTGTGTGAATGTAGACAGAGAACTGTGGTTGTCAATACAAGTTACGTGTTTATGCAGCACACAGTATCTATGGTATGCATAGTTATGTGTTGTAAATGTGTCGTGTCTGCGTCTGCATGTGCTAAAGTGAGATGAAGGTCTAAACATGCCAATGAAGACCTGTGCATGTGTTCGTGTGTGTGGGTAAAGTCCAAAATTGTTAAAAAAGAACAGATTGGGTTGCACTGTGCATACATTTGCAACTGTTGTCTGTGCCTGTTTTTATGCATAAACACGCGCCAGCCAAACGGCAGCTGGTGGCCACCTCTGCACCTGTAAACCTGCACTGATTTCCCTTCTTTTCTCCCAAAATGCATCAGTTTATACGCTGACTGGTGGTGGCTATGGCCATGGAGGTGGCAGCAGCATGAGATGCTGTACAATTAGATTAGTTCCATTTCCTTTGATCGGCCTCACCCCGTCCCATCTTGCATGTGACACTTCAAATGCAGGAGCCTTCCTGTGCCACTTAATTGACCAGAATAAACATATTATATTGTGATAAGTGTCGCGATTGTAACAAATTGTTCGGCGTGACTGACACAAATCATGGCATTAGCCTTGCCTCTCTTATCGGCTGCCTCCTCGTGCCTTTTCAATAAACAATCTAGTAGACGGGGAGAGAGGAAAGGCGAGAGGGAGGGATTGATGGTGGGTGAGGCGAACGGGAGCGCTGTGGCCACGATCTAACGTTTACCCACTTAACCATTCAAAAAGTCATCTTCCTCCATCAGCGCCTCAGTCGGCGCTGCATGAGAAACATTATCTTTCCACAGCAGCTATCATTCACAGATGGCTTCCCCCTTCTCGGCAACCTGCCACCATGCATTTCCAACGCTGGATATTGTGTGTGTGTGTGTGTGTGTGTGTGGGTCTTTCAGCGTGTATATGTCTATTGGTATGGGCACGTGAGTGGCGTAGGAAGTTCGGAGGAGAGGAAAGAGAGGAAAGGGAAGAAAACAGCCAGAACAGGATATGTCTCATATGGATTTTTTATATGTTCATTATGTACGTGTAGCTATGAGCATAGAGGTTTAAAGGGAGAGAGAAGGGATGAAGAGAACTGCTGGAAGCATGAGGGGTGGAGGGGGGGGGGGGGGGGGGGGGGACTGACATGTTAATCAGTGAATCAGCGTCCATCCACTAATGTCTGCCAGTGTAAATAAGGCCCTCATCTCCTGCCGTCACATACGCTGGCTTTCCAGCCCATTAGGCCCGAGCTGGCTGGCTGAGGCGGCCCACCGCTCGCTGGAGGCTCATTTACGTGTCTATAGGCATCTGTGGCTGGTGATAGGGAGCCCACGTGAAATTAATGGGACTATGGGTGGCGCGAGCCAGCCAGCTCTCCTGCGCCCACACACACACACACTCTTTACACACACCAATCACCAGCATGTACGCTTGAATGCATGAGCTCGCACACCTTCATGTGCGCACACATATGCACACACACACACACACACACACACACACACACACACACACACACACACACAGAGGCACACACATGATGCAGTGGTTTTTATGCATGCTGGGTAAACTAACCTTTGCAGTAAAGATTTAGCAGCTTTATTAGTTTAGGAAATGGCTGTAATTAAGGATAATTCATAATGGCTGCTTCTCCCCTCTCTGTGGTATTAAAAGGGGGCTGGCCTAATTTAGACTGCTTGCATTTGTGCACTAAGGCAGTAAAATGGGTGGAGTGGGGGAAATACATAGGCATACAGAGCAAGAGGGAGGCCTCTGCAAGGTTTGGATATACTGTGTGGTCAGCAGGCCAGCTGAGAGTTACTGCCTAATGGTCTTTACACATCCTTTATAAAATTCAACATTTTACACAGCGACATTTTATTTGTCTGACAGTTTCCAAAATTCACGTTATTTATGGGGAACATAATATGAATCAGAATATAAAATAACAACAGCTGGCACCATCTCCAACATGCAAAGCCGTCAGGATTTAAGACACAATGTACTGTAATGTAATTTTCACAGTGCCAGTTTTTTATAGTTATGGACTTCAACCCACAGAGCACAATGTGACACTCAAAGGAAAAACATGAAAATCGCAAACATGTCATGTCGCAACAGTGACAGAGGACAGACTTTGTTTAATCACAGATGTTGTGGCACCCCGATCCACAACAATGAGACGCTCATGTCTCAGTGCCAGGTGGCCGGCCAGCCAGGGCAGAGAAGCTGCGGGCTGGGCTTGTTCCCCAGGCTCCGGAAAAGAGGTGTGCGTCTGGGTTGAGCCCACGTCCCTCTCTCCTCCCCCACCGGAGGTGAGGCACGAAACCAGAGGATAGGATCAATAAGTCCACAGATGCTGCCAGCGCCTTTCACTCATTACCACTGATGAATAATAGAGGACTGCCCCCAACCTCTTCAAGATTCTTGTCCCCTCTGAATGTGCACACATACAGAGACACAAATGAAAACACACAGGAAGAGAAGCTAAGACAGGAATGAGCACAGGAGTCAGATCAAGTTCAATCCCAGGTGTCATAAATGGATTTTATCACTGACCTCGTTCGGTGAACAACAACTACTGTTAGTGTTGGATCTAACAGGAGAGATGTTAGATGCTGGAGCGCTTTGTTCAACACGCCCGGCTCACACAGAACCACGAAAAAGCAAATCATCAGTCTGCGTGCTCTCGGTCCAGTTCTGGCAGAAAGTCCCACTCCGAACACCACCTTCTACAGCACACCTTTCACCTTCGTCGGTGTAGGTTGTGTTGAGCAGGAGTGAGGGACTGACCATCAGCCCTTAAGTTAAAGGGAAAAAAAATGGGCAGCTTAAAGCTACACCCAATCAATTATGGAGTAGCAACCTGTCCAAAATGTGATTTCCACACTGTCCACCACATCTTTCACAACATTATTGATTACCTTCGCTTGTAACGTTTTCTGTTAATTCTGTTCACCCACACAAAATCTATATGTGTGCATTTCAAAGGAGGCATCTGAGGCGTGCAGAGGCTGCCTCAGTTCTGCAGGCCAGACAATCACTGTCAATCTACCTAATGACCAAGTGTCTGCTGATGCATGCTAGTGAAGAGGGGAGAGTCCCCGGGTGCAACATGAAGCAGAATGGAGAGCATCCCCTGCTTCTCAAAGTGTTGAAAGGGCATGTAAACCCCCCTGCTGGAGCTTTCCCAATGCTTCTCACTTTCCTCTGTAACTTTAGTTAGATCAAAGAGAATGGGGCCCTCAAATAGAAGTAGTACAGATCAACTACAGTTGGGGTGAGTCACATAAGGATGCAGAGGGAAAGTTGAATGATAGAGTATTCTGTCAGAGTGCAATTCCTCGGCTAACGAAAGTGTGTTTTAACAATGTATGGCGCAAGAAAGTCCTCCCTGAAGGTTTGAGTTCAGCGAGGTAAGAGCAAAGGATGAGCGGAGAGCAGGAAGTTGCAAGACAAGGGGGGGCCTGATGTTCCTGCTGTTAAACCCTGCCCCCTCTTCATTCCTGTGAGCACTATCGCGCAAGGCGGTGGCTCTGTCCAGTACATCAGCCTAAGGATGTAGGAGATTGAATCAGACCTGCCGGTTCGCTGCCCGTTTCAGCAGCAAAATAAATGACAAGGCAAGTGCTGGGGGAGAGAGAGCGAGGGCAGCCCAAAGGTGTGACCCCACTGATGAGATGAGAGGCAGTCCAGACCTGCCAGACGCACTATTAGAATCTGAGACAGAGATGGGAGATGGAGAGAGAGGAAGAGATAGAGGGGGCCCGGTGTCACTTTATCAAATTCCTGCCTGGCACATGGTAACAGAGGTCAGGGGAAGAAAAGCATGGGGGCAGAGTGTAAAGCTGAGTGAAAACACAGTGCTGCTCTAATACCTTTCATAAAGAGAAAAGCCTCCTCATCCGCCAGCCATGATTAAATATAACCTGAGTGCTGAAAAACTAACCCCTGCTACCCCGCCCAGGCCTAAGTTTGTGTGTGCATGGGTACACTCATGGGGTGAAGAGGGTAAAAGCAATTTGTGGAGAACTTGTTGGGTGAGTGGAGTGTGCTTTTGTGGCACCGAGGAGGGAGCGGAGGGAGAGCGGGTGCTGGATGTGCACATCCTGGCCTGCAGCTCTCCGACACCAGCCGGGCAACAGTTAATGTGTTAGACTGCTGGTCGCCTGAAATTAATGCTGTCATCAGCAGCTTGAGTTTGAGAGAGACTATGTAACCTCTGCTGAACAATGGCCACTGTGGTCACATGTGACATTCACACATAATGGCATTCAATTATCCCTCATTTTCTCTTATGAGGGAGAATAAAGTATAACAGCAGCACAGGTAACAAACAGCACAAGAGTCATGAAGTCAGTGACATGCCTCAATAAAGTCACTTACACATCCAAATCTAGCTCACAATTGCTAACGTTAGCTAGAATTAGCCACCACAACGTCCCAGTCAAGCTAAAGCAAGTAAGGTTGTAGCAGCGAAGCTTCTGAACATTTTAATTCAGCATCGGTGCTTTTGTTTGAATATGAATTCAACTTTTCACTTGTAAGAGGAAGATTGTGTTATTTTTTTCTTTCAAAAGCCTTATCGCCTGGGATCACAGTGGCCTTATGACCCTGCAGAGCCAATTAATTTACAGAGCAACAGTGCACAGCCGAACTTGTTTCGAAAATGACCCCGAATTTAAAGATCTTACATTCATTATCCACAAAGCCAATATGTGCATCCATTTAAACTATACTTGCCCCTGAATGCCCCCTGACATGTGACCTCACCACTGAAATACAGGTTTGTCTGAGACAAGTACATGAATAATTTGGAATTTTCTTCTATGTGCAATGCACCAAAAGAAAGCCCTGCAAATTTACAAAAGGAAGACTACGCCGTTGACACTCGGCTGTGAGGAGCCAATATAAACAATAACCTTATTTTATATATGCCTATGTGGTCCTCAGAGATAGAGAGAAATTGGGCCATCAGTGTCACTCAGAGCCCCAATGTGGAGGCTTGTTTTCTTGATCTAATAGAAGGTAATGATCCAGAGAGCAGGGCTAGGCTTCCTCTACCACGGAGCAGGCCTCCGGGGGCTACTCCACCCCTGACAGCGGCAGTGGTCGTGGCAGCGCAATAAGAATAAACACATGCAGGCGGGGAGTCTATTTGGCTGAGAGTGATGGCTAGCTTGTTGCTTATCCCAGCCCAATAAATCTCCATACAGGACCGAGAGATGAGCGCCGCTTATCTCATCAGCCTCGCGACTGATGCCTCTGACCGAGTGCCGCTGCTCAGACCTCTGATTTATCATGAACAGGGGAGGGGGGGAGTTCTTCACCATAGCAAAGCTAAAATAGAGCGCTAGGGACAATGGGAGAGGGAAATGCAAAGAAAAGGAGGGAGGGAGAAAATGAAATAAAAAGGGGGAGAAAAATAGACATATTGAAAAGCAGAGGGCAATGGGAGATAATGCAGAAATATAGAGAGCAAACAGAAAGGTTTTCAGGGGAAAACATGGAGGCTTTGGCGTGAGGCGACGCAATAAACTAAAAATAAAAACTCCCAAACCTGAGGAGGAGAGTGGATTGTGGGGGTAAATGTCACCATCTCCATGTCAGGGGGTGTTGGTGAGGGGAATTGCACTTGACGGCTGGATTCTGTGGGATTCAGCAGTTTTTTCAAGGCACAGAAGAAGGATAGAAAGGGACACAGGGCTGCTCTATTTGGAGTGAGCCAAACATGGCCTTTTCCTGACTGATGCTGGTAAACACATACTGTCCCATGCCCTCAAGGGCTGCTCATTATAAAAGCTGGTGTATAGTGAAGCTGATTGTTAAAGGTACCTGTGTAACTTAAATGTGCATTAAATCTACTGTACAAGCTGCACGAAGCTCGTATAGTTCATTTTTCAATATCTGAGATTTAAGATCACTGATGCCATCCTAGAATAAATAACACAGATGGAGTACTAGCATCGCCTCTAAAATACCTTGACTCTGATGACACCGTGCCCCGATATTCTCCATATACTAAATGTGATGAACAGTTTGGCTTGGTTACACCAACCGATTAACCCGGTATGAGTTTTTTAGCAGCGTGGGAGGCAAGGGTCAGAGGATGAAGAGAGTGTGTGGGTGTGTGTCAGTGGAAGGAATTGGCAGTGGGGGCAGGGGTGTTGGTTTAAGGTGGGAGGGACAATAAAGAGGAGCAAGAGGGACCGGGAGAATTATGTCAGCGTGATTGTCAATCATGGGTGGCGGGCAGACGGCGAAAGTCAAAGACAGCAAGCCAGAGGGGCAACCTGTGCACGGCTCTCTCTCTAATTTTCCCTCGCTCGCTCCCTCTCTCTCCATCTTGTGGCCATATGAATTAGTGTGGTGAGAGGAGAGAATGAAGAAGGTGGGAGGGGAGGATGGGGAGTGACGGGAAACAGACGGGTATAATATTCTCATCACTCTTCACTCGGCAGTCGTTGGTGAGGAGCGTGGCCCAGGGCACTCAGTGGCCCAGCCAGCCGCCTCGCAGACCCTGCAAATATTCCTAAACCTCAATTTTTCATATTTCCCTGTATGCATAAGGAGATGAAAAATCATCCGATCATTTGTATTGTCTGACTGAGGTTATACACAAATATTAGTTTATCTACCGCACCTAAGATTGCCTCCCTAAGCAAGACGGATTGGTCTTTTGGAGAGGGCAATATTCCCCGGGAACATATTCAGTCCATCTTTTATGTGCTGCAATTCACAGAGCAGCAGGTATGAGTTCCATCTCCAGACAGGCTCGATAAAGCTAAACACCCAATAGAGACACCGCTTATTATACACAATGCGCTTTAATTGCCAGACAATTTGCAGCCGGGTAAAATTTATAGTTTTCAAAACTGATCTCATGCAAAGAGGCCTGACACCTAATATTCATATTCATTCTCTGCACATTTACTGAACACTTACCTCAAATGATTATTAAAGCAAAACAAGCATAGGAATCAATTCAGCTTGAGAGTTGGGGGGAAAAAAGCAGCAAAAAACTCTTCAAATCATGGTCTCAATTGATTTCCGTTACCTCTTCTCTGAGCTACTGAGTGTCTGGCCCTCCAAGAGAGTGAGAAAGGGAGAAAGTGAGAAAAATGAGAGGAGGAGGGGGTGTGAAGAAGAGTTCTGGGTCAGAAATCACTGGGTGATTATTCACCACTCAGCCATGTGTAAAACTCATTAGACAATGCGTAATGCCTTTAATCAAATCAATGACACAAGCAACTTCAAACTGATATCTCCCATCAAAACTTGGGCTACATAAAGCATGGTAAATTTCTCATTTACTTATAAAAATAAGTGAAGACAGGGGAATTATCCCCAAAATTGACCTAATTGTTCTCTGTCTTCAAATCAATACTGCTCTGGGAAATAAATAAATAAGTGAAGAGATAAATAACAAAAGTTAAGTGCAAGAACAATGTGGAAAGAGGGCCAAAGGAGCAGGAAAAAGAGAGCGAGAGAGTGAGTGTCTCATTGAATATTAGCAGATTTCTGATCAGTAAGAAGTAACATTTCGGACAAAAGTGATAGAACTGCTTTGTAAGAACAATTACAACATGCAAAAATGTTTACTTGGCAATGCGCAGTACAGCCAAACATCGTGACTAGTCATCTCCAAAGCAGGAAAAAAACAAAAGCGGGCAAAAATACAATAGTGCATGGAGAAACTGTACGATGAAGACCGGCAAGGGGTAACACTTCGCTCACCTTCCCTTTTTCCCGCTCCTCTCCAGCAGGCTTTGAGGTGGTGACAGACTGGGAAGTGGTTGGGCAGGGGTGTTGTGGGTAATTAGGCGGGTGGAGGTACAGATGTTGAGCTGTGGAGGACCCTTACCGGGACACTGAGAAGCACTGGAGCATAAATAACCCTGCATCTGCCTCCCTCTGCCAGCTCTAAGTACCTTTCTTTGTTAGGGTATGGGTCTTCATTTTTTACCGTTGACAGGCAATGTTATTTCAGTTATTTGGTGGCATCTGGTTAGGCTGGGTGTGAGAGAAAGGGAGTAAGGAAAAAAAAAAACTGCTAACACACACACACACACACACACACACACACACACACACACACACAGGACGCACTTTAATTAATTGCGGGGAGATTACATGGTCTTCCAACCGTGTAGTTTGTCATCAGAGCCCATTACACACTTCTATTAGATGTTTCTTCACAGTGTCAAGTGTAATTTGAAGGAGAGTCTTGGTGGAGACTCTCTAAGTACAGTGAGAAGCCTAATCGGGCCAACTAAGGTTCATCTCGACTGAGGCAAAAATAACAAACTCTTCCACACCTCAATTAGCAGAAAGCAATGTGTAAACAAATAAGTCTTATTGGAGCATTGCCTATTTCATGGTGTGTCACTCACTCGCGCTGGTGCTGCGGTTGTCTCCGTGCCTGGCGCTGGTCTGCCTCTGCTGCCCCGGTGCCATTGCTCTTCATTTCAGCGGGAGAAGCTTTATTTTCATTGCCAAGCAATGAAGTGTCTTTGTATGACTGCAGAGCACACCACAATCAATCTTACACCAGCGGAGTTAACAGGACAGAAACCAATGCAGCCGTTACTCGGCACAGAACATTACCAGTGTATGGACTCATTACTCATCAGAGGCTCCATTAGACACCGCTCACTACGCTGCCACACTGGATATGAGACAGACAGACAGCAAGTCAATGCTGTGTCACACACAACACTGCCCACAGTGGGACAACACAGGAGAGGAATCATGCACAGGATACTACTGTATGCTCTGCAGCTGGAACACCGAAACGCTCACAATCCGTATGTTTGTTTCTCTTGTTAAATTGAGGGTTCGTGCGATCCTGATTAAATTTCACGACTCCATGCTATTGCTGTACAAACCATTCGGCAACACGCTGTATATGTTTCAAAAGCAAGGAGGCAATTTTAAAGGAAAATTAATGCTCTTGCCATTTTCTTTTAATTAGATGGCAGCCATATGATGTGGTTCCTGGTTTACTCTACTGAAATTCCCCAGAATGCTGTCAACGTTTTGCAGGCACATTCCTGCATCCCATGTCCCATGCACCCACAGAGAAATGTGTATGACAGACTGTGTGCCTTCCTGTGCCACCACAGTTGGTAAAGGAACTAATGACACAGCAGTTAATGGTCAGCATTAGAGAAGAAGGAATAATAGACTATAATCCATACATCAGCCTCGTAACCCCAGCTCTAATTGGCCACACACACTGTGTAAACTGGGAGCAACGCACATGACTTCAGTCGCAGCGTCACATACAAAGATTTTACAACATCAGACAGCAGTTAAAAGTGGTGGGGAGACAGACAGTGAGAGCTGGCTGCTAAGCAGAACCAAGGTGGCAGCACACAACACATGAGGAGTCCCTTATAAGCCTGTCTGCTTCCTCCTCTTCCTTGCTGTCACCGCTGCAACAGTAACCATCCCCTGCCATCACTGCCAGTGGGGCCTGGGACAGCTGCTCACCAGAATAACCCCAACACACACACACACACACACGCACACACACACACGCACACACACACAGAGAGAGAGAGAGCCCAGGCTGCTGTACAACTGCAACCAGGCACTGGGACCCGTGGTAATTGGGCTTTCTCACTCCAGCAGCCAACAACAACCAATGGCACATTCCTGTCTTGCCACAATGGCAGTTAAAAAATGGCATAATAAAAGACAGCACAAACAAACATCCCAGAGGACCCCGGCTGCAACATTCACATGGTTGCAAACCAGGCGATAAACACCAGCTCGGGAAGAGACGACCAGAACATGGTCAGAAAAACAGGAAGCACTGCCGCAAACAGGAAGTGACACGGGCCCTCTCATCTAGATCATCCAGCTCAATAACGTGCGGGGAAAATAAAAAAGAAAAGCTAATGAGAACAGCAAAGACATAGGTACGACTGTTTACAAGTGTCTGCCTTCAATTTGAGAGGGAACTGAAATGGAAATTGAGGACAAACAATCAATGCCTCATTATAATCTCACATCATGTACGCAGGCTTGTTTTTATACCCCTGTCAGTTTATTGTGAGAGACTAATTTTGGCTTGTGTTTGTTATTCTACCGCTATTACAGGCCTATGTGTCCTCATTTTTAATTTCTGTCCCAGTTACGTTTTTTTGCTTTCTTGTTTATATTCTGCTCAAATGTTTCCCGTCGTACTTTGAATCTACTTTGCATCTTCAGCAGGTTCCATGTGAGTCCTCCGACAGTGAAATAGTTAAGTGGGTGACATACCTCTCTCATGCTTTATCTGCAACATTATCTTTTTATTCTCATTTTCTTCCCAAGGCAGGGGGAGTGTTGATGTCTGCTAACTCAACTCCTACTCCCAGTCAAACCTGCAATTACTGCCGTGTCTATCTCTACCTTAAACATTGCTTAACAAGAAAAATATGCCAATAAGCCACGAACGCTTTCATTTGGGCTCTGAAATTAAACAAGCTGCTCGGAGCCATGTTGTAAATTACCCTGAGGAATGTGCAACTGGGCGCAGACACAAAGAGCACATCACATAGACTCTCTCAATAGCAGAACACTTATAATTTGTAACATTTTAGAGATATTTATTATTTTTCAACCTGCTCTTTTGTCCCAGCGGCCCACTCTGGCCTCGGGCTTGAGCTCTTATCTGATTAGTGTGTCATGTTAGAGATTTGTCACAAAGCCATAACATATACTTTGGCTTTCCAAAGGAGCTGAGGCACTCTCTTGGCATGTGAAGACATGGCCACATATAGCTGCTAATATGCAGAGGAGCTCAACTCTTTAGCGTCTGTCTGTCTCTCTGTGACGCTGTGTAATGACATCATTGACAGTGTCTACAAAAGTGAATGTTTGTTTCAGTGTGCGTCCATTGATGTGTGCAACTTTTGTTTTATTTTCCAGCTACTGGCCAAACCAAAACATTATGTGTGATTTGTAATTGCATCTATCCATTTACACTTTTTTTTAAAATGTGCATCAGTAAAAATACTGATGCACAAACTCATTTATAAAATTTGTAAATGCAACCTATCTTATTAAATGCAACTGTTTGCATCACTAAAGTTAGTCAAAGTGCAAGCTGAGAAATAATTGTGGAAGTGCAGATAGGACTTACATATGGAAAGAATCTTCTTAAATTAGTGTGTCATTACGCACACACAAGGTGGTGAGCACATTTTCAATATGTGCAAAAACATAAATCCACCTTTCAAAGGCACATCACCTGGCAGGATATTTGTCATTCTGAGTGTGCTGCACATATATACATGAAGAGCAGGTGTGCTTGGACACTGCTTAAGTATGCGATGTGGCCCTTTGCGATGGGAATTGCAGTTAGATGCAGTCTCTGCTTGGTTGGCCAGTAACTTGTCAACACTACCGGCCTCAATTAACTGTAACCCACAGTTGGTGGTTTGGTGTAAATTCTCAGTCCTGTGCACTCATGATCACTAGCACCTGAGGGCAGGACAGGGGCCTAAACAGGTCTTAATACCTGGCTCAGTGTCCTGCCCAAGGCTGCTGTCAGTGCATGACGGATCAGACACACCTGATGGCTCTATCTCTAACAAGCATCTCTGAATCCTCATCAGAGCACTTACTGAATTGTGATTAATTCCCTCCAACACTGCTGACAGACAAGGTGCTTCATCTGTCGCTGTTCACTTGCCTGGCTGGGCCCCGAGCAAAAACAGACAGGCGGAGATGGAACGATACCAAATAAGAGAAAAAGAAGGTGTAATGCAGTTTAGCTGCTGGTAAAACAAACAATATTGGGCGCAGCGTACTGTAAAGGAGTAAGAACAAAGAGCGTGAGCGATCTATTGGCAAACCTTTCATTTAACAAAGGGAGTACTGTGAGACCAGGAGAGGAGAGACAAAGATGTAGCACAAGAGAGGAAGGAAGACGGAGCCGTAAAGATGAATGACAAGAACAGTGCAGGAGGCAAAATAAAGAAAATGGCTGGCAAACAACAAAGGGATTACTGGAGAGACATGACGAGACGGGGAGATGTTCGTTATGCTGTAAGCTGGGGAGACAAAGACGATCAGCTCCTGACACCTTTACAGTTTAATAGCCAAAACAAGAAATTAGTGCAGGCTCCTTGTGTTTTCTTTTTCGAGAAAAAGGGGGCCAGACAATGAGCAGTCACAGGCGAAAACAAGCACATCACGGGGAAGATGAGATGTCAAAATGGAAACCTATATCTCAAGCCTTATGTGCCATACACACAGGCTATGTATGGAAGAGAGCAACTCATCCCCTTGTCAAACTGTCAGAAGCCATAAATGCAAATGCATTATCCCTCTAAAGTGTATTATCATCTGTTTTGAAAAGGACAAGAAGAAAACACTGCACTCCAGGTACTCTCGGTGTGATGTCAGGCCTCTTTATCACATCTGCATGGACTTCAAATAGCCTCCACACAGCTTTAAATATCAGGATCAACACTTGATATATTTTGCATATCAGCGGTCATAACGAGTTAGCGCTTACTAATCGTTTCCAGGTAGTGACGTGCGTGCTGTGCTCGATTAGAAGGAGGGATGCTGGGAGTATCCGTTGCTTTGGTGGTTGGTCTCCAAGGCTGAAATAGAGTAAAGCCGAATCAATGCTAGCTGCTTCACCCCTGTCATCACTGATATCATAAGAAAGTGCTAATTAACTTACTGCAACCTCTGGAACAGCTCTGACCAGAGGGCTAATGTAGCCTAATCGTGTGTGGGGCCCTGTGCTTACTTCCCCAGGACTTTCTCCTTTCCCAGTCAGAGTTAATCGATTGTAAACTGCAGCTGGGGTCACGGCAGCCCGCAACTTCCCCTGCTGACCCTTCCACACCCCCGGGCAGGACCTTAATGGAGCCACGCTCCCCAGAAATCAATACTCAAACTGGGCATGGATCACTATATGAGCCTCCCCCCCGATGGGATCTGACAATATGGCTGAGCTTTGAATGTCTAAATATAAGAAGCAGTTACTAGAATTTATGGGCTGCTGCCTTAAATTTGTCCCCCCTCCAACCGATTCTGCAAAGCCATTCCAGAAAAGGATGAATGGAGCTGCAGCAAATATGAACAGCAAAAAATTAGATGCCACATTTTCTCCTATGATTCGATTAGCTCTTTCTTTTTTCCCCATCCAGGAGCTTCCTTCAACTCGTGTTTCGATATGGCGCGCACAGAAGAACACATGTCAGCGACAGGCCTATCTGGGTCTACCGAGATGCCTAAGCCCACGTGCTGAGTGGGGAACGACCTAAAAGACAACAGCAGCAATAACCAATAAGGCAACCACATTAATTCCTCCTCACCTTGGGAGGACCTGTTTGAGTGGCTGTGTCCCATTAAGATTAATTCTCGCCTAATACTAATTGGTCCTTCGGCTGGGAGGGCCCTGGGGGAACGGTTCCCTTTGGTCCACTCTCGCTGGGGCTCGCCACCATTGGAGGGGTGCTGATGAGCTGGCGTTTTTATCAGCCGCAGCATTCCGCCAGAGCTCCCCCAGGGCTCTGCACAAGCTATAATTAAAGTCTCACACAATCCATAATTGCTGTGTTTACAATTACTGTAGAGGAGGAACACAGAGGCAAAGCAAGAAGAAGATAGGAGAGCACGCACAAGGAAATGGAATGAAAGGGGAAAAAAGAGAAAGGATGAAACTGAGAAAAGAAGTAGCCTGGCCCAACATTAAAAGGTGCAAAATTCATATTAATATCTCTGTTTCTGCTGCCCCATCTCCCTTCACTTTGCCTTAATAAGCTCTCAGGGCTGTTTGGCAGGGGTAAAGCCCATCACTTATTTATTTTTCCCAGATAGCCCTATTAATTTTCCCCAGGCCCGGAGTGCTCCAGCAGACAGAGATGTGGACTGGATCTGCAGTCCCTCGGGTGCTCCTCGAGGAAGAGCCGTAAATGACCCAAATAAAGGGTACTTTTGAAGGCTGCGGAGAGGCGCCGGCACCATTAAAACTAAATGAAGTGTTTATTAGCCATGCCGACAGCACTCTAAACACTGCCAGATCAAGGGCAGTTACAGTTAATGTGTCTCTCCAAAGCATTCGCTGTTTGTTTAGCCTCGCCAATGGGCCTGAAAGAACCAAAGGACAGACTTTTTCATGCTATTTTTCATGCATTGCTCTTGCCCAATCCCTCCATTTCTCACACCTGGTCTTCCCTCAGTCTTCTTTTTCTATCTTTGACTTTTATACCGTCACCCACCCGCAAAAAACTCCTCACCACCAAGCTCCCCTTCCCTGTCTTTGCAGCCGGGGAAAGCCTGTATATTGTGGTTTCCTCTTGGATCTGGAAGCCACACAGCGAGGTTAACGTAAGGGAGGTGTGACAGCAGCAAAGCACACCCATAGAAGGTAGAATAAAAACAGTACAACGCTGTGTGTCTCTGTGGAGAGGGGGCCCGTTACGTTCTGTGTACTGTCTGTGGCTGGGCAGGAGACTCTCTGATGGGGGACCAAAAGCTGCTTTTAAGGCTCTGATTGCTCGGCATTCTGAAATTCCCCTTAAAAGTTTTCCTTCCCTCTAATTACATTCTTCGTTTCATTTCGGCTTTTAGACAAACTGCCAGTGAAGCTTTTGGAGAAGGCAAGAAAAAAAAAAAAAAAAGCTGGGCTCAATTTCACTTTGTTATTTTTTTATAAGGTTTGAGTTTGTAATGAAAAAAATGTGCTGAAATTGGATAAAATGGGGAATAAACTGTCCATTTATCTTCTTTATATTTTCCCTCTAATAGGCAGAGTTATTACACACATAACATAAAACAGACATTTACATTTCCAGACACACATTTCATATCACATACTGTACCTGAAATGGCTCTGTGGCAGTTCTGGTGATGCCTAAAAATCAGTTCATGTTATTTCCTCATTAACTCATATTTAACATTTTAATGCGATACTTTTTCCAAGCTCTCGCATATTTTCCTCCACAATAACGCCACGTGAGGGAGAATAATGGCACTCATTTAGAGCTGAATTAAAAGTTCAAACAATGAAAGATGTGAAAACTTTCATATGCCTCCTCAAAACACTTTTTTTTTCTCCTCTTCCACACAGATCTCTAATTATTTTTCATAACCTCAAGCAGTGTACAGCAATATCACGGCTTCCTGTTCTAACTTGCCTGTCTATGGTTGACACCATTTAAAGCAACCCTCCACCCTCTCTGCCCCCACTTCTCCTTAACACTTCACTACTCTTCTTAAAAATGAGCTGAGTTGGAGGCTCAACAACAGTCGCAAATGAAGTTCCTCTGCAAATTACGGGGTTTCGTATGAAGATTGATGTTGGACACCGAGCACTTCTGAAGTCATAGGCTGAAATTACAATCCGGAGTGATTATCCTTGCCCATTAATAGCAGCAGATAGCATGTCACAATCAGGGATGTGCATAATTAATCAGTGGTTACTCTTTGCACCCCCCCCCCCCCCCCCCCCCTTTCCTCTTACCCCTTTTCCTCTGGGCTGTTTTCAATGTAAAACAGGGTTACGGACAATTCCCAGCAGTGTAACTAAATGCACAGCCCAAAGCTTACAAGACGATGTGAGTCCCGCTATTGACAAAACATCACTGACTGGTAATGAACACAGTGAGTGCTCTCACTAATTCCTGATTCCTTAATTCATCATCCCAACACATTATCACAAACACACCTTCACGTGAGATCAGTTAACAAGAGAAAAACACGCTCGCTTCCACTGGAGCACAGTTCCCAAGAAGACGTTATTTATGCTCTCTCCCTTTGTTGATGCTTGTGTGCCCTTTTTAATGAGAACAGCCTGATTTTGTAATCCAGTATTATTCTTCTCATTTTCTTTTTGATATCAAAATAAAGCCCTTCAGGCAAGGCAAAATACAGGCGAGAAATTCACACAAATTCAGCTGCCTTTTATATTTTTTATATCTTCACCTGTCCTGGTCTAACACACTGTTTGTAGATAACTATCAAAGCTTTCCTCTCTCTTTATTTGACCTTCCTCCCCAGAAGAAAACCTCAGGCTGATTCCCTTCGCAACAAAACAACACTGTCAAACCTAAAGCCCGCTGACTTTCAAACTTTCCCTCAGCATACACAAGACTTTCTGCTCACCAGTCCTCTGGAGAACCAGGCCTTCCATCAATGCCAAGCCCAAACCGTGGAGCTCCAGCACAGTCAGTGTGATTTATATAAGTTATTATAGCCCATTACAGAACAAAAACAGGACAAAAACCCACTTCACAACAGAAGCTGGGCCAAACAATGGGACCACAGTGGTGAGCGCTGGCGTATGGGCGGGTGAAGTCCAGCACATGCCTGAGCCGTCACTCACCACACATTGTCTTTAATCTAATTCTACACATGGTTTCGTTTCAATCCGAATCAAAAGCTCTCATGTTAACAAACCATAACAGATCTCCCTTAATCCGCCTGGCAACAAAAGATGGATGCAAGAGACACTCCGCCTCTCTGTCCCTGAAATCTCAACTCATTTGCATACAAAACACTTGCTGGAGGTAAGGGCATATATTAAAGCCATTATTTTGCGTTGTTCTCATTGAAGAAAAAAAGTTTGCATAATTGTGTTTAGCATTATGTGGAATGGAGGCTCAGCTATCCAAGAGCAACTTAGCAAATCCTTCCTGTTGCTGCTGGCCATCCATACTCCTGCGCTCTCTTGATAATGCAGGAGTAGACAAACAGGGACATGTCTCTTGCAATAACCAAACTGGAGACGCCGCTGCTTCAAAGGCTGTTACTATGCATGACCTTCTGAAGAGTGTGTCCTCCATAAAATTATGACAGCAGCACAGATGTGCTTCACTCTGTGTGACACACATTCTCTAGAAATGGAGCATATGATAATTGTTTACAAAGAAAAGCATCATGAGGTATCGCTGTGTAAACATCAGCTGAAACTGAAATTACTCACTGAAAAAAACAGAAAAAACATCACATGAGTCACCATAGCTGTTTGTCAGGATCGCCACTATTAACTGTGAACAATGTCGATGTTCAAAGTGCAAGCAAACATCCACAGACAAGAGACACATGCCCATTTCTTCCTCATGCCAGACGCGGATGGCAGTCCTGTGATTGACAGATTGGTGCGCCCAACTGATGCACACATGTGCAGGAGGGGGGTGGGGGGGTGGGATTCAAAGCCTTAACTCAACTCTTACAATCACAGTGTGACAGCAGGCCTCAAGAACGTGTGCTGTTTCCAAACCCACAGCCAAAGGAATTAGTCAGCGCTAATGTGGCCACTTTGCTAGATCAAACGGTGGAGAGGTTAGTCACAGGCAACAGGACTGAGTAATAAGCATCCAACGGCATGTCGGTGCAGGAGGTCCGATTTGCGCTATCGTCATACTGCAACGCTAACAGTAATGATGAGAATCTGACTTGTACATCTGTTCATGACATCCACCTCAGGCAAAATAAGCAAAGACTGGATCAAAACATAATTCATTACGTTGATATGATGCTCTTTTTACTTTTTACAACCCCTCCCCTTACTTCCCCACACACACACACACACACACACACACACACACACACACAGGTGGCTCTTCTTTCAGGTAATGTGAAGTTTGTGTTGATCTCTATCTCTGGGATACGCACTAACTCACCCAGCCTGACTTGCCGGGCCCTGTTCTGTCCCGGGTGCCTCCAGGGGTTTTACCGCACACCTGTGTTTTGAACAGGACTTGAGCTGTCCTGAGCAGCAGTTTTCAGTGTTGTCCCTGCCTCCTGGTGGCTCGGAGCTGCAGCACTAAGCATGAAAAAACATAAGCCTCAGCTCTCTTCAAACACATACATAAAGGCCTCGGTGGATGCTTTTATCATGTCGCACATTAGCCCTGCCCTATTCATACATGTGAGTGCATTCCCTCAAAGGTGTGCTCATATCATATGTGTGCAGCTCTGTCATCTGCATAGAAGTGTGCGCACACACGCACAAAAACACATACACATTAGCATGTTGTCATGGGTGTGTGAGCGGCAGCTGGGTGTAAATTGCACGCGGGTCTAGCGTAATGAGGACTGATGGCTTATGCCTGCTGTATATTCCAGGAGGGTGTCTTCTGACAGCTTTGGGAGCCGATAAAGTAATAACTAATAATGTGCAGATAGCGGCGCCACAGTGTGACAACTATGCTAACGCTGAGAGAGTGCGAGGTTGTGTGTGAGAGAGAGAGAAAGAAAAAGAAAGAGAGAGAGAGAGAGAGAGGGTGGGGGGATGAGACAGAGGGAGGGGGCTTGTGCTATGGGGGCTTCCTTTCAAGTTTCAAACACAACCTCCGGTGATGGTTTCAAACCTAATTCACTACCTCCAATAAACACACAGGCAGAAAGAGAATACATAAACTGTTTAACAATCACTCACTTTGAAAAAAAAAAAAAAAGAAAGAAGAAAAGAACAGAAGGGGGGAAAAAAGAGAAGGTATCCATCCGGCATTGCTTTTTTATAATCCGTCAAAACTATAAACAGAAATTGAAATAAGAAGAGCTAAGATAGGTGTGTAAGAGAAGCACCAGGGACAGAGGAGACTGCTCTCTCCCCCTCTCTTCCTGCAGAAGCGAGTGATCCTGCTCAGGTTCTTACAACATGGAGACTCCTCCATAAATCATAGTCCCCACTGCAAGAAGACTGAAGAGTGTCTGGCAGTGACAGAAGACTCGGTGCACACTGCTCTCCATCTCTTCCTCTTCTTCTCCATCCCCTCTTCCACTACAGCTTTACAGGAGTCAAAGCCACCGACTTACTGACAGGGTCTTGTAACTCAGTAGTGCAGAACAGACAACCTCCACAGCGAAAATACAGAAAGGTTCTGTGCATGCTGGAGGAAGGGCCACAGTGTTAGCACAAGTTGGGGACCACAGCTGCCCTACTGCAGTTGCCATTGCATTGCATGAAATGCCCTCACAATTGCATCCATAATCAAGCAAATGATTATACAGTGTTTCCCATGATACGGAATGGGTTGACACTCACGGTGCACAGGATTAAACTGAAGATGTGTTCAGACTGAAGGCGGGGTGAACTTCAGTTCAGTTGCATACAAAGTAGACAGAAAGATTTGAACAGATAAAAACATGCATGGGTAAGCTCTAGGTGGTGTTAATCAATGCGAAGACACGTCCGTTCAAGTTTAGAATAATTTCCATTAGGGCAAAAAAATGTGGAACTATCCCACAACTGCACGATTCTGCTTCATGACATACAACAAGTGAAGTGGAGAGCCTGGAGGAAAGGCTGTGCGTAAGTTTAGAAATCTGCCTGAGTCAGGGCACATGGAGCCTGGAAAGCCAGAGTCAGTGAGTTTTGTAAGTTAACTTCTCAGGGCTGTATTGTCACTGACACAGAGAGGAGACAAAATTTAGCGAAAAAAAGTCGTCATTTATGTCACCATCCATAGTAAAAAGCCTGTAACATGTGGGAGCCCAAGACAGAATAAGTAAAACAAAGTCAAAATCGGCCTCAACCTCGTTGCCAGTGAGAACTCCCACTATTCCTTTTTTTCTTTTACGGTCCAATCTCTAGTCTAGGTTCACCTTCAGGACTGTTAGGATCTCCCCGCTGTGACAATCAAGGTGTAATTAGCGGTGGACAGTACACTGCTCTGACTCACACTCATTGCAGCTGAAGAGGAAAATCTCTCGACCAATATGAGACGAAACTGAGAATTCTAGCACCATGCAATGGTGTCAGGCCAGATTTTGGCCCTGGTGTTAATCTATTTATTTACAGATCTATGCGGAGCAGTGCAGCTGCACACTCAACTTTGATCAAGTTTGGTTGTAAAAGTGAAGAGTCGTGACAGGAGGTGGAGGGAACGACAGTGTGGAAGAAAAGGAGAAGGGGAAAAAGAGCGAACGAAGGAGTGTGGTTATGTTTCAAGAGGTAAACCACAGGTTGGGTCTGGTGTAGCAGGACTGATCCGTCTTTTCCCTCTGTGTGATTGGGTCTCTCATTAGGAGCCAGGCCCTGAAACCGGAGCCCAGCCTAATGCCTCGCCGTGTTTAGAGAAGCACAGAAACCATTTGGCTATAATAGCAACCTTTTCAAAAACAAACCTCTGAAATGAAAGGCGGCCAGACTTGCAAAAACCGACAGCCGATTATTTTGAAAAGGAGGCAGGGGAGACATGACCATGAAAAATCGTAAACTGCAATTGAAAATAAAGCCAGGCGCGCTGTATGCACCGCTCGCTCCCCTCCTGCCATCTTTCCCATTTCCCTCTCCGCCTCTCTTCTTTCCACGGCTGTTCATCTGTGCGTCTGTGTTTCACCCACCTTCGCCCTCACCGTGAGATGTGTCAAAGGCTTAACTCACTCACTCACTCACTGACAAACACACACACACACACACACATGCACACACACACACCGGGCCTTCATTCCACCCCGATGCTGTCACATGATAAGCTGCTCTCTCTGTGTCACTTATCAGTAATTTACTGCTACTTCTTTTTCCCCTTCTGTCTCTCTGTCTTTCACACTAAATGAGCTTGTTTCCCCTGAAGCCATCCAACTGCTGCAGAAGACAAACACGTATCAGCAACTCTCTGACTCTGACACAAGGTTTACTGACATCAACAAGCGTTACCTAGGAATTTTCCATACATATGAACACAGTGAAGATGAGTAGTCCAAAGCACTGATGTCCTCATGCCTCGACTTGCACCAATCAAGGTAATGAGCATGAAGCTGTATGTGCTCTCATGTTAATCACCAAGGATGCTTATGGTGGACATGCCCGCCTCAATGACTGAGGTGAGTGCAAAGTCAAGGGGTAACTGGGTTCGGAGTCAGGGGTCAGGGGTGCCGGGTGCAGACCCGTCCCACGTTCAGAGCTTCATGCTCCGGGGGACAGGCCATCAAAGAGAGAAGGCCACCCTGTGTAGAGCAGCAGCTTGGGCCTCAGGGGCCCCACCAGTGACAGCTCCCATGTCACAGCCAGCCCTGTGGAACACAGGTAATGTACCCTGGGGGCCTGCTGAGAGATAAAAACGCACTAGGACACCTGCGTCTGAAGCTGTAATTTGTCTTCTCTCATGTTCAAGGTGTTTTATGAGAGCAAAAGGACAAGGTGAAACAGCGAACAAAACAAGCAGGCCCACATACTCGTCCGGAAATCCTCCCTCTCTGTCTCTGCCAGCTGCTCCGAGCGCATTCTCAAATAAGCTTCAGCACAAATAGAAAGAGGTGCGCCATGCTGTTCATCAAGCTGAGTGACGACTTAAATAATACGAATAACTCCACTCTACAGTATTTCGGGAGGGTAAAATTAGTCATTGCACCATCGAGCTTGAGTGACTTACAGATCCATCAACTAGTACACAACATAAGTAAAAGTCAAAAAAGTTTACTGAAAGTACTTTTCTGTTGTTGTCTAAGTAAGTGGGTGTGTGCCTGTCTGTGTGCATGTATGTGTGTGTGTGTGCGTGTATGGCTGGGGGTGACTGGTGATCCCTGCCTCCTCGTGTATATCTTATGCTGGGGTATTAGTGAGGGTCCCTCCCAGAGGCAGTGACTACACAGGCTCTTCTGAGAAGGCGCTCATCAACGCCCCTGCTTTCAAAGGCAGCTTTAGCCAGTGCCATTCAAAGCAATCAGCCCAGTCAGGGTCTGCCCATCCAGCCCAAATCCCTTCATGGCTATCAGAAGAACTCTGAGCTGGGCCTGCTGGGGGCAAGGCAGGGATGGGGGTGGGATTTGCTCATAAGGGATTGTGAAAAGGCCGTGACACACGCTTATTCATGCCCCAATAACCCCCAACAAAATATATATACTGTTCATGAAATAAATAATTAAAAAGATAGCAGTTAAGGGATACCCTGCTGCAGAAGTAATGGAGCCCATCTCAAGTATTGCACATATTTATGTACGGAGATGCAAACAAACACTCATACACACATGTATGCAGTCAAGCTGCTATCTGCCACGGTGGATCACTTCACCTTCTTCATTATTTAGATGCAACTGGACATTGCTTTGGTGTTGGGGAGGGACAGGGGGCAGGATAAGTGCCAAAGAGGACAGCACTGAGGGGCCAGTGAGCCTATGTCTGTATCAGCAATTCATCTAGCTGTTAAGAAGTCTGTGGACGTGCGTGAATGAGGCCAGCGTGAGCATGTCTTTAAGACTGTCCAAGGTGGGCTACGTACTGTCCTCTCTGAGCTATTGATTAACCAAGTCTGATAACTTCTATGCCTAAACTGGCAACCCACCGCATCTGTAACTGGCCTGACTGCTTCACTGCAGCTGAGTCACTTTAACACAGGATATTAGGGACATTATGCAAACTGACTTATTTACCACCACAAGGTCACTGATTAAATCATTTGCCATATTTGATAATGACATGGATTAGTGATGCAGCTGATGCGAGAACACCTAACATGCAAGCAAATCTGTGAATGTTTGTTTTACTTAATAGTAAAACTGGTACTCCTCTATAAATATTTATGCATCAATACATTTCAATGGAACATGCTACAGTCGCTCTGAACTCTCTACAGTAAAGTCCTTATGCTATGAGTTTCGTCTCTGTGACTGTAATCCACAGCATCGAGAGGGCGCAATCATTTTTTAGATGGATGCACTCCTGTTAGAAAAACACCCATTATAGCCTTTTGTTTCAAGCTACTGTCTTACATTATAAATGTAATCGAGGATCTAAATATGGTCCCAGCTGTGATCTTTTCACAGTATTTATTATACAATATTTGATGTGTGTGAAAGAAAACTGCAACGCTCTGGATTTTGCTTTAGACTGGTTTTGTTTATGTGTGTGTGTGTGTATGTGTGTGTGCGCGTGTGTGTGGAGAGGGTTCACAGGGACTAACGCTGGGCAGAATATACCCATGAGAAACAACAAAGGATGCCTCAGAAGTATGTCAGAGTGCCCTCATATCGCTGCGGTGAGGGCAGAGAGGGTACAGCGTGCAGGGAAGGGTCAGACAATTTTAGAGAGTGTCTTATTTTCTATCTGCATCTAAATCCAGTGGTTGTCTTTGGGCAGCTGCACTGCAATACATTACAAAAGCTCTTCATGAGAAATACTGAGCCAATCAAAACAGGCATCAGAAACTAGATGCAGTAAATATGAGCCAGTTATTTGAAGTTTGAGGTTTTCTCCCACCAAACAAGCTCATTTACTTTTCAGGCTTCAAGGTTTCTGACAATTTCCCAGAAAAGAGCAGAAAAATAGCTGCACAAAACAATTGTTTGGGTTTTGGACCCAGATCATGATGCATTTGAAATATGTATGAAACACAAACAGATGAGCAAAGACTTCAGACACAGCTGAGCTTCAGCTATGTAAAAGTGCAAGCTGAGGGCTTTGAGATGGGTTGATGAGCGTGAACACCCATACTGATGTGCAAAATGAAGCCGTCAACGTGCAATATTTTTGCCAAATAGTCAATCTTTAATTTTTTCCATTGTCACACTGAAACCAAAAGTCCTAAGGTCAACGTTTGTCATTAAATATAACGCTTGTTTGTGAAGAAAAGTGCCTGAAACCGTAAGCCATCATGTGATATTTTAACTGAAACTCGGAACAAGATGAAAATGTATTTCTGAGTTCAATGCGCAGTTTATAAATCATCCTCTGTCACGTCAAACTGTCCTACTGTTCAGCAGACAGTTTTGCCAATAATGATGTGATCATTACATAATAGAATTATTATTATTAAGGCAAGAGACAAAGTGACTTAACAAGGAAACCTTTGCATACTTCACAACACAGCCATAAGCTGAGATATGGTCCTAATGATGGGGGTCTTGGGTGGACTAGACCATGCAATTAGCTGCAGCTTTCTTGGGTTGATCCACTAGTATGGAACCAAGGCCCAAGCCTCATCCTGCATCTGGCAATCCACAACTCTCAACATAATTACACCAGCAACTGTGCTCCTCCTCTGAGCCTTGCTAATCTGCGGAGGCTGTGGCCCTGCCATCAGCTTCACTCGGTCACTGAGAGGGAGGGAAGGAGGAGAAGGAGGCAAAGTACTGTACCACGTACACCCTTGCTGCTATGAATCATAATGCATAAACAGAGCTAAAGAACAGAGGACACCTTGACCTAAAACAGGATGAGGGACAAGGGAACGGGCACAGACAGGAAGGAGGATATTGGCCCAAACTTTGAAAACAACTATCTGCAAAGGAGTCTAGGGAGGGCCAAAAATTCACCGACTGAGAGTGGAGAGCACTGGTGCTTTCAAGCCCCGGACAGTTGGGATATTAGGAAGGTAAAGGCCCTATTGAGTGCCGAGCTATCTTGCCCTGGCGCTTAATCAAAGGGATTAAAGCTTGGGAAGCCAAGCCCACAGGTTATCCTCCAGGAAGCATACCAAGTGGTTATCAAAAACACAAAAGTTCAAAGCAGCCCAATTTTCCTATATTAGAAGTGTTTTGGTCGGAGCCCTCGGGCTTGTTTCTAGGTAAAAGACCTGTGTTAGAAATGTTTGTGCTTGCATGCTTGAGAACCAAGAAGAGTGTGTGGGCGCTTGTACTTCAGTGAAGACCTGAGTCCATCAGGCTCAATGCTGTGTGATCAGTCACTGTAAGACACTGCTTTAGTCCCCAGAAAACCTGAACACCCACCAACTGTGTTGCACATTCAGACAAGAATGTCACACAGAACACTTTAGGATAGCTGTCAGTAGGGGATATTATTACCTATAAGATTAGTCTGTTCACTGGTGCACAGTTTTTGTAGTAATTCCGGTAGCCACTGTATCTAAAACAGGAGCATGTACCAAAAAAAGCACTCCCTTTGTTCTTACTGACTTCTGTTTTGTAGCAGCCCAGGAAGGAACAGGATCAGACAGGAAGTAAGAAGACTACTCTATAATAGCATTCATGACTGTGGCCAAGCTGTTTACACACATGCGCTATGCATAAGGGATCAGCGTGATGTGTTTTGTGAGGTTTACTTTGACATTTGTAATTGGCCGAGCACAGGGTCAGTGGTTTGAAGCTTAATGTGAGGAGTTTGAAAGTGAAAGCATGTGACAAATCCCATGATTCCTCAAAAGTTGCAGTGGTCTCTGTAAAGCACTGTGGTCTTTACAGTGGCCCTGTAAAGCTGCACCAGAATCAGGATTGCATGTCCCACAATATACTAACTACCATTGTCAGGTTTAGTGGGCAGGGCTGGGGCTTCTCACTGTGAAACACGTGCCCTCATAGCACTCTGAGGTGTCATGCTGAAACATTACAAAACATATGAATGAAAATAAAATTAAAAAGTAGCTGTGAATGAGTTAAAACAGCTTTTACGCAAACCACATGCTGTTGTAAATGCATGCATATTAAGCCTTCATCGCTTTGTACCATCACATTTGAACAAATACCAGTCAGTTTTCCATTTGTCAACAATAAGTCTGAAAAGACTGACGCACGGCCTGAGTGAGAAGAGTCCCAAATGCGACTGAAACTTACACCACCAGGGCAAATACCTATAAACATGAGTCCTGTATTTGTCTCGGACTACGGCCAAGGCTAAAGTGCAACAGCTTAACTTCGTGAAAAAGAATATTTACCCGTTCTAGCCCATGCAGGCCTTGTTATGATGAAACCTGCCTGGTTGCATATTTAGCATGTTCATTACTGAAGCCTCTAACCTGCCAGGATCCTGGTATGGCTTCAATAGTCAAACCCCATCTGTCTGACGTTAGGACCATTGGAAACAGATGGGCCTTTAATTGTATTTTTGTCCAAATTGCAAAATAGCTACTTGGGAAAGAAGCTAAAATAACATACAAACAACAGCAACTATGATAACAACTGCGCCTGGAATGAAATGAGTACAGTACGAGATCAAAAACATAAGGCGTACAAATTCAGCTCTGCTCTTTGAAAGGGGATCCCCCCTAACATTACTGGCCCAGTATTGATTTACTCTGCAATTTCATGTTTCTCTCCCCACGCCAGCTTCACAATCTCTGTCGAGCAGGAGGTCCGGCAAATAGCACTCATCAGATTTTTCCAAAACATAAAAGATTGATACCTTGCTTCTTTTCAGACAAAAGAATAATTGAGGAAGGGCTGAAATTGCTATTTGGAGAAAGAAGCACTGAAAGCAAAAGTAGATACCCCGGCCCCAGAGTTGGTTTAATAAACCATAATGGGAAAATGTTGCAGAAAGGGCACTTGTGTGATGGAAAATCTGTACCTTGTAAAAAGGTCCACTGTAACCTATTAGATCCTTCAACTATAACACCGTGGTTATGAGGATTGCAGTGCCACTTGTGCAAGACAAAACCACTAAGATCTGGTTTGAACGACAAGACAAATGGGTAAATAGCTAACAATATAAGGAAAACTTTTACAGTAATACTTGCTGAATAATCTACCAGCTTCAGACACTAAAACAAAAGACAAGATTTCCTTTTTTCCAAACGCTGCCAGCGGTGCAGTGTATCTGAATAGCCTCCCTTTCCTAAACCCTGCAATTTTCAGCCATGGACGAAAGGGAAAGAACAGATAAACAGGTTTTTTTATATATATATTTCAGTCCAAATCACATCAAGGTATAAACAGTGAGCCCAGAGCACATCTCCTATTCTTTTTCAAAGTAAGTCCTGCTGTTCCATTTCAAATACCTCGGGGTTATGGGTCATAATGCTGCTTTCCAGCTTCTGAACACGTTTATTCAGGCATCCTACTGTAAATAGGGGGAGATTCAACATCAAATATCTCTATTCCCCATGCTGGCCCTTTCGTCTGTTCTGAGTGGATGTGTGCTTTTGGCTAACAAAGTAATGGTTTCTCCTCTTCTCTTACCAGACTCTGAATACCAAGTGGCAAAATAATTGAGGCAAGTGTTGAATACAGTTCTCTTTGTTGTCACAATGCGTTACGCAAAACTCTAAACAGGTCTGGATATGAAATCAATCATGATGGCAAAATAACCAAACCTAAAGATAACATAAAGCCAATATATGTCAGGAAATTAAATTAGTGTTAGCTTACGTTATGGCTCACAGCTTCTTGGCCATTAAATGGGTAATAAATGTGTTATAAAGCTCTTACAAGCCCCTAAGGCCATTAAGGGCTGAGCTGCAGAGCTGTTTACGAGATTGTTTATTACAGGCTAGGCTTATCATCATTTGCCACACAGAGGTGGCTAAAACGAACTCTATAAATAGCACATTCACTGGTACCAAGCCAAGCTAAACTAGGCTGCTATAACAGGAGTATATGAATTGTCACAAATGCATCCAGTGGCAAGGTGAGGCAAAGAGAAGAGGAGCAGAGGAGAGGAGGAGAGCCGGGAGGAGAGGGCAGGGTGACTAGCAGGTGGCTTCATATTGTCTCTATCCACCACATATGTCCCGTCCACTGCTGAGCTGACAGGTAGGGACAAAATGTGTTGACCTAAGGGCCTGTTAGAGACCTGCAAGTGGATAAATATAGAGCAGTGGGAGCACATAGGTGTCTTGAATGACATATCTAATGATGCTCATCCTCTGCAGTCTATTGCCTTAGTCCAGAAGAGGCTTATAAACACAACTGCTGTGTGCAGGCAAAGCCACGGCTCCGACTGCTCATTCTTTGAAGTAAACATTGATAGCAGCACAATTGTGTCTTTCATTGTATCTTTCATATGCTTCGACCAACACCCCTCCATCCTCTTCTAGCAGTCGCAGACACAATATAAACATAAACAGCCCTACGCCTCATTTGGATTTGCAGTGAATGGGAGCGATTCATATTAAGCCTTTTGCAGTTATGTGTGTTCCATTTGCATATGAGAAAACAGTTTCAAAAGGCTTGTTTATAATGCATAAGAGCCTTTTAGGCTGTCTTTACTGCAACACTCTATTCCTCCCACTGACAATCCATGCACGGGTTTGCATCATTTTGTGAGATATGCCAGTTTTGAATTATTCAGTCACTCATCTCTGCCAGAGCACCGCATTTAACAAACACACATGCACATTCACATATAAAAAGACAGAGTGGTCTACAAGGATACTACAACAGCACCTCAGTCAGTCCCTTTGGAGAGGTGGGAATCCTATTACCTAGCTGTCAGAACCTGTCGGACGCTTTTCCCTATGCCAGGCCGCCTTAGTTAGTGGGAATACGACGTACACAGCCAGTCCATTTAGAGGCTGCCTGTCCTGTGTGCTTTAATGGGCTTTGGGCCTTGAGCGTCATGAGCAGAAGAAAACACAGTTCAATTTCCCTTCACAAGTGCATAAAACAAGCACCTCCACTGTACCAGCCCCATGCATAATTCACTGCCGGTGATGTGTGTCTTAAACGCTGCTGAAATATACATGGCGGCATATGCAAATTCGGCAGTGCTATCACATGCTGTACTTGCTCAACAGACAACAAGAGAATAGCATGCCACGCAGACAGCCCCTTCTGGACACAGACAGTATGTAGTTCAGTATGTAACTGCACGTGTGCGTGTTGAAGCAGTGTTAGCTGTACGTATTAGGTCTGAAATGTGTAGAGAAATGCGACAGTGTTTGCTGTAAATGTCCTCAAACCCCACTGAGATATTTAAATCGTGTGTAAGGATTTACACACTGAAGTAGCATCTGTGGGTTTCTGAAGGGACATTTTGAAGCAAGAGAGAAGCTTTACCTCTTGTTGCCAGCTTGGCATTTACTAACACCTTCTTGTGAGGAAAAAATATTGATATATTGACTGCATTTTGAGGAAGAAACTGATACATTTTGAATGAAATCCTGTGAAGCCAGACAGCACTTTATTTCTAGCCAGCATCTACTGGTCATTAAAGGAACTGCAGCGAAAGACTCCAGACTGCTGCTTGGATTTTCACTGTATGTGCACCAGCATGGGAGTGTGTGTGTGTGTGTGTGTGAAATGATGCTGATGAGGGAGGAGGAAAGGGCAGACTGGTGGTGTCAGATTTTATAAATGAGGGAGGAAATGTCTTTATCCCAGGTTTGGACACCCCCACCACTTTTCCTTACCAATCCCTCCCGGTGTGTGTGTTGATATGTGTGTGTGTGTGTGCGTGGTTTGGATCAGGCACTGGCTCAGTCTGATTCCCAGCAGTGTATCTTTAACAGGGCCTTCCCGCCGGGCTGCCAGCCTGTTCCCCCCTGACGGGACAACAGCCCAGCTGACGCCCCCACAGCCCTGCCAACACAACCCACGCCTTCGACCCACAATCTGCTCCCCTGATCCTGATGGAAGGAGGTTGGGGAGTGATTAAAAAAAAAGAGGAGAGCAAAGACAATAAGGAAGGAAAAAGAGAGGAAGAGAAGGTGTCCTGCATCCTTTCACAAAGGAGGCTAGTGCAGGCCAATGAGCGAGTGCGCGCTTCTTCGAAGACACAGTTTAGTGGAGCGTACCTCTCACGGATAAATGCACAAATGTCAAGTCAATTTCATTTAGGTAGCGCCAAATCATAACAGAAGTGATGTCGGGCACTTTCCATACAGAGCAGGTCACTTGTACTCATTACATTATTTACAGACACAACAAATCCCATCATGAGCAAGCATGTGGTGACAGTGGCAAGGAAACACTCCCTTTTTAACATGCAGAAACCTCCAGCAGTACCAGGCTCCGGGTGGGCGGCCATCTGCCTCGACCATGAAAATGACCCTCAAAATGACGGGTAAACATATGATAAAAGGGCTCTGTGGAGCATTCTCGTGGACTCTAGTTTAGCCTTGCAAACGTTGAGCCAAACATGAGGTACATCCTGGAGAGGTTTTTTGTTTGTTTGTTTTATTTTTTTTTATCCAGGCAAACAAGGGGAGAACATGCAAACTCCACACAGGCGACAGTGCGAGCCACTGAGCCGCCGAGCACAGGTATGTTAAACTGAGGTCGTGTCCGTGTACAGTATGTAGGGAGGAATTTTAATCAAACAATATTTTACAGAAACATCTCTGATTATACACAAAGAATGAGCGCTCCCCCCAAAAGATAATTGAGAAGCTGTGCTAAAGTGGTAAAAAATGTGTCCAATTAGAAATACAGAACTAATAATAAAGGAACGCAATAACCAGTGTTTTATAAGACAGAAAATAAAGCAATATCTGACCAAACAAAGAGTGGATGGGGAGATGGAACTGTGTGGTCATTAAACTTGAACTTGACATTCACTGAGCTGCTAATGTGCTGTGAATATGCTTTGATTTGACATTTATATTGCAGCGGCTTAAGTTTTTTATAAGCAATATTTTCTCATTTTTATGTGAATACTGTTTTTTTCATTTTCTTCTGAGTTTATTTATTGACCCCTACAATTATTACAATTTTACTAACAGACTTCACTCTGTTTGATTTCTTTTCTGAAATCCCGCAGCTGAACTGCACATTTTTAAGTTATCCTTCCGTGCCAGGATGCAACTAAAAGGCTGCCCGGGTCACTGATTGCACACACGGTGCAAGATTTCATGCATACTGGAAGCTCAAACAGGACGCGGTGCATATTTTTGTTTGTGCCGTCACATACGTACAGTAAATCTGGCCCTCAGTGCAAACGTGCAGCTGCCAAGGCTGTGGTGTCACTGGTGTTCACTGGTGTTGAACAGTGTGTTAACAGGATGTGTAATGCGGTATGCCGGTCCTGTGCTGCAGCCAGGGCTGGGTGGCAGCAGCACTGTAGGTTACAGTAGGGCGGTTATCATGAAGCAGTTATGTAGCTGCTCTGCTGGGCCAGTCTAATTACAGGAGAACAGCGTGCACCAGTCTGGGCCTCCAAATGGCACCATATGTTTTCCCAGACTAACCGGCTGAATAAATGCCATTTACCCATTCAGGGTACACTGTGCTCTGTGTCTGGGAATCAGTCACTCACACTCATAAAACCATTCACACCCCCAAACACCCTACCACCCACCTCCCCCATATAAAACTCAGCTGTCAGTGGTTTTCCCTGCTCATCCCACCGTGTATCCTCTCACAGCTTCCTGTTCAGTTTAACCATTTACAAAATCTATTGTATGATGGTCTGTGTCTCTGTAACACACACCGGCTCGCATAATGATGTTGGCGATTGTGCTGTAACCTGTTTAGTTAACTGAGGGGGTTTAGTTAATCAGAAACAGTGTTTCCCAAAAGCCAGCAGCAGTGTCAGGGTGTGGTCTGGTCCATTCGTCTTTTCTTTGGTGACATGTGGTGAGCGACCCGTGCAGTGACCACGATCAGTGACTTGACAAAGGTCACCGTTGGTGAGCCGGTCGTGGAGGCAGCGACTGTAGAGGAACAAGAAATGAAAGAGTGGAAATATCTTCCATCGGAGCTGTTTAACTCGTACCTTTTTCAAACATGATATTTCAACGGACACACGGGATTCTGCCAGTGGTTCTCCAACGTTATGGCTTGTGCCCACAGAAACTGACGCAAAACCTTATGTGAGAAGCATAAGTAAAGAGTGATGTTTACATTTTATTTCTAAATTTCTAGATATTTTTTGTCTTTTCTTTGCTGTTCATCATCTCCGTACCCCAAGCTGGGAAGCAGGAACTTGGCTTATCTTTGGGCAATAATGCAATTTAATAAGGTTCTGATACAAATGAATGTTAATGCCTTCTTTCATTTGGCTGTGACTCGAACACGGAGCGCTTCCCCACCAACACTCACTGGCAAAATTGCAATCACAGCGTCACTGATAACAAGAACATAATTCTTTGTGGTTGCAAAAAGCTGACAACATTTGTATCGTGACCTCTTTTTTTTTGGAAAAGCACCCTGTATCATCACTAAATAGACCTATCACACTTCATCAGTTTGTTAATGAGAGCAGCCTAGGCAGCGGCGCTCACAGATGCCTATCGAGGGCAGAAAACAAAAAGAGGATGTAAGTAAATATGGACTGTAATTAGTATGACAAGGTTGAAAAAACAGATAACACACCGCGGCAGCCTGAAGGCCTACTCTTCATCACATGCACATGCGCATGTACGCTTGCACATGCACAGGACACACACAGGCACTTGCCTGTACGCTCACACACACACGCTGGGAACAAATCAAATGTTTTAATCAGCTTGCTACAGCACATAATGAGGATCCACTAAGCCCCAGATATCAGCTGCCATCGGCCACTTACTTGTGCCTTCAAAGAGCTGATTTTTCACTTCTTCTACAACAAGCTTAACACAGTAGCTATCGAGAGTGAACACAGTCTGTGCATGTGCAATAAAACCTGAAAAGTGTGTGTCTGATGCTTCAGCAAGTGATATATAAGCAGTAAAGCAAGGGAGCAATTATGTGCAAGTGGACAAGACAGAGCAGCCTATGGGGAAAATGTGTGAGAGCTGAATACACCGTATTTGTCACCACTGTGATTTACTGCATGGAAATACGAGAGAATGGTTGTCTAAGGTCTTAGACAGCGTATGATATGCCACACCACTGCCCATAAATCTAACAATACATGCACTGACCTTACAGACCTTGCACTCACTCCTAACTGCACTAAAATATACGGTATCTGTTTCACCTCTCGCTTTCAGAGCACACACCCTGTGATGCAGCGCGGAGTGCACCTGGCCCAGCCACACCTGCTGCATAGCACAAGGCAATCACATGAATCAGTCACGTCGGTTACAGCCGGACTAGTTTCCACAGAACTGAAGGTATGTCAGAATTCTTACTCAACAGTCCAGGTGTGTGCGTGCGTGTGTGTGTGTGAGAGGTGGAACGTTCGGTGATGCACGTGTGCAGGTGCGCCTCCTGGTGCCGTTTTTGGCCTCCTGGCACAGCTCTAACCTCTGTGAGGTGGATCACAGCTCCAGCCCTCCAGCTGGAGACGTGATGACCTGAGAACTGAACGAACTAAGAGACTCGTCCTCCCGTCCTTGTCTCCTTCCTGCCTGCCAGCCTGCCTGCTGCTGCGTCCGGATTGGGGGACATGCAGAGCTGGGTCAGCCTGCCTTAAGATCTCAGGCTGGATGACTCTGTGTCCTCCTTCAAATCACAGGTAAAGAACTTGATTTCTTAGTATCTTCTTCTTAGCTTTGTTATTTTTACATATTATCTATGTTCTTAATTCTTATTTTTTATCATCTATAATATGTCAATGAATACATGTTTATATGTGTATGAGTAAATATTCATGTGGTTCCTGTAGGGGTCCACATACAGCACAGTAATGCTGGAAAATAGTGTATATTGTCTCCATATCTGTTTGTATCATACTGTATGTCTGTACTGCATGCTGTATCATTATCATTAGTATAATCATGGGTTCATGATTTCAAACAAACAGCGGAGTGGATGAACTTGAACCTATACTTATTTATCTCCTTCAGTTTAGCAATTCAGTAAAATAAAGACTTTGACTTTAAGTTTGAATTTAAGATCCATCCTGATGAAACATTTTTGCGCTGTGTGTGAACTACAGAAACAACAAACTCAGAGTGCGGCTCAAACAGACAGGCCATCTGTGCCAGAGGTTGCCATACATGTCAAGCCTAAACCAAGCTAACTCGAGCCTCTGTAGCAACATCCGGTACAGCCTGCTGTAAAATAAATGACGTTGTTAGCTGCAGTCTCGCAGGTGAAATGTGCTGCTGCTACAATTATTCTAATGCCAGCATGCCAGAATGCCAGTGCTACCAAATGCTGCTGTCAACCCAGGGGTTTAATTAGTTTGGCACGTGTGCCACTTATAATCACCTGCCATTACCAGTTCTGGCTGCATCTGCTTACACGTCTGTCAGTGGCGGGCAGGCTGTGTATGTGTGTGTATACGTTAATGGGTGTGTCGGACAGTGGATTGGTGAGTGTATATTTTGGCAACACAACACAGCCCTCAACATGAAACCTAGACACAAAGGGTTCATTGGAAGTGGTTCTCTACAACACCTATTTATTTATATATACACACATTAAGGCAGAGAGACAGGAACGAATCAAACACAGGTCTCAGTTTTTAGGTGTATATTCAAAATCTTTAGTGCTTAATGTACTGTCGACTACAGCCAGAACAATTTTATTAGAGGTACAGACTTGTCAGCAGTCCGTCTGTACAGATGCACTGTGAAAGCAGAAGGGGAGCAGGGCTTCGTAGTGTCAAACTGCATTGTGAATAGAGCTACACCTCAGGCTGAATACATCACATTGTGATTTCATGAGAGCTGGAAGAGGAGGAAGAAGGAGAAAACTTCAGGGCGGCTAGTGAATCTCGACCCAAAACAGGAGAAATGGAAGTTAAAAGTGAATCGTTCACTCCCCCTGGCGTAGCAGTGGCTACCTCTGGGGCTGGGATAGGAGGAGGAGGAGGAGGAGGAGGAGGAGGAGGAAGAACAGGAGGAGAAGAGGAGCCCCCTGGCTCACACAGTCATGTGACGGCTGAGCTCAATATCTGAAGGATGGACCTCAGGCTGTGTATTTAGCTATCAGGTCATGAGAGCACGTGTGTGTGATTGTGCGTGCGTGCGTACATGTGGCTCCGTACATTTGTGTGCACTGAAGGTGCGTGTGCGGCACAGCACATACACACATTCCCACTGACGAAACAGCGGCTCAGTCCTTCGGATTCACCTATGTCTGCTGTAATACAATAGCTCTAACTATCCCTATTCTTTGCAAAAAGTTCCCATTTAGCACTAAAACAAGGCTTCAATATTGTGCCGCCTCAAAAACATCTGTCGGGGACTTGTGTGGCTACACTAATTACAAATATCTGCAGTAATCCGGCGCCGATAAGAGAGTCATTACTCCACCAGACATTTATCACTATGGGATTGATGACCCATTTCAGAGGCAGCCTTTGTACAGGGAAGTGAAATCGCTGATATCCCTTTTATCCTACATCGCTGCTGAAACCATCCATTCGTCAGGAGGCGAGCTTGTTAGAATTGTAATTAACAGCTATGGACTTTGGCCCTAATAGAATTTTTGCAGGAAACTGCAGATTGACGTAGGAGGGGACAAGGGGGGACTTTTACTGTGTTTTTCTTTTCTTACTAATTGCCACTGTCGTCTGTCGAAAAGAGCTGCTCTGCACTCTGTCAAGAAAGTGCCGCAGTAGCACTCTACTTTCTCCAAATGCAGGATTTCTGTACATTTGTAAATATGTGAGCAGAGCCATTAAGAGATGTGCATGCACCGGCACATTGCTCCGGTGCAATAATCTGTCAGAAACACAAACACGCATTCATAGGTCAAACATAAAATATGCACTTCCCTGCTCAAATACATAACTTATGGCTTTCCTCTGACTCTTTTTCATTCTCCAACACCGTCGCACACCCACCCACCCACCCACACAGACACACATACGCAGAATGGAGCAGCAGATGATCACAGTAGGTAAGGACTAAAGGTCTGGCCACCTGCCGGCCACGTCCCGTCTCTGTAGCGGTAATGAACAGAGACAGCTTGGGGACCGCCCTGTGAGCTTGTCCCCCCCTCCCAGCCTCCCTGCTTCGGGGCAGAGCTGGGGGCCCTGGGGTGACAGGGACGCCAGAGATGTTCCACACACTGACAGGCAGGTCTTACCTGGCCAACCCGCTGTACACACCGGCCCAGCGACACACACAGGAACACGCACATGCACATGGGGACAAATGTGGAGATACACAAAGACTTGCATGCGTGAGCGCTGTATATACACGCACACTGTAACTGTTCACGTGTTCATGTACCTACGGATATGCACAAAGTGAAGAGCACATCCCACACACATACACACAAACGCTGACCCGGTATAATTCCTCCAGCACACGGCTGGTGACAGGAGCAGCTGCGGCCGCTACGGCAGACAGATGAAATTTTCATAACTATCTCCTCCAACTTCCATCCTCACCTTCAGGATAATTTATGACCTGCCTGCCAGCCTTGAAGAGACAATATGCTTGATATGAAATGAAGTGTTCCAGCGGTGTAGGTTATAATTAACAGAGGAGGGAAGAAAGATGTGTGTATATAGAGTGGGAGGGTGCGTGTGTGCGTGCGTGTGTGTATGTGTGTGTGTGAGGTGGCCCAGGTGGGCTGCTTCTGGAAGATGGGGTAAGGATGGAGCATGTGGTGAGCATGCATGTAAATGTGCATGTGTTTTAGCACAATGTACATTTCTTAAGGTCCCTCTCCACTCAAAAATGTGTTTGAGCTTTGCTGTTCAGAATGATGTCTGTGCAGTTTTCACATTCGTCTGCTGAAAGTGCTCATTGAAAATCCAGTTTTAAAGAGGCGGGTCTACAAGCATGATTTGTGACATCAAATAGTTTGGATGGAGATAGATGGTCATAGTGTGATGTGGAAACCTGAACCTGAAGACACTGAGATTGGACTTTTCAGTGAAAGAGACATCACACACACACACACACACACACACACACACACACACACACACACATATATATATATATATATATATATATATATATAGAGAGAGAGAGAGAGAGAGAGAGAGAGAAAGAGAGAGAGAGAGAGAGAGAGAGAGAGAGAGAGAGAGAGGCAGAGAGATAGTTTAACCTCCAAACAAGTGGCTGTAACAATCCATACGCATAATACAATATGAAACTCTTCAGCTCTACTCTACAAACAGACTGTCTGCGTGTTCATGAGGCCTACACTTAAAAATTGACATAATTCTTGGTCATGGTTCTTCTTGCACTCATTAGCTCACTTAACCACACACTTTTTCACATGTACAATATCCTGCTTAGAAATGATAAGTTTCAACTTTGTGTTTTAAGGAGAACTGCCATCCAAGCCAGAGCAAACTGGATTTAGTTGAGATAAACTGTAATGATAGTGCTTTTGGTGAGCACGCCCTTCACCGATCCATGATGCTGTGCTGTCGCTGCTTGTTTCACATGCCTGCCACACATCCTCACCCAATCATGCTCTATCAGCTCTCTGGGATGTTTGGTTTGACCAGAAAGAATGTCCTGGTTTTCCTGACTACCAGTAAAACAGGACCGAACCCGTTACCCTCCCCTCTTTTCTTTACCACATTGTCTTTTCCAAACACAAATCTTGTTTCCATATTAAAAAAGGCAGCATTTAATGGGCAACTGTCTCTACAACAAGTGTGTTTAAATGTCTGTGGGACTTTTAATGACATTTTTAACTCTCTCTTTCTCCCTTTCTGTGCCACATTGCATTGCCAAGCTCTTACTGTGAAACGCATAATTATGAAATGACTGTTTCCATTAAAACCTGTAAGCAATTTAATGCGTTTGTGACTCAGTCAAGGATAAGCAGGGTTATTTAACAAAGAGAGAGTGTGATACTGATGCCTGCCAGTTGCAAGCCTTCCATTCCCACACTTAACCACAAAACGAGAGAAAGCATGTACCTCAACAGCTAATTACTGACTTGTTTGAGAACCAGGCAAGATAGAGGTAAGTGCATATTTACACGGGTAAAACTTGTTTGTACAGTAAGTAGAAGGTAAAGGAATAGAATCATCAGTCATCTTGTTCAAAGCACATTCCTGCAAGAATAAGACATAAGACTCTGAAGTATTTTCCAGCCTGGGAGCTAACTAGGATGGGAGGGTGATTGCTACAGCAACAGCAGCTGTGAGGTTCTGCTGAGGTCAGGACATGTCATGCATAACTGACTGATTGCTAAACAGGGGCGGGTGCATGAGAGAAGAATTCATAATTTACAATCAAGCACACACAAACACACACCTCACAAACACCCAAGCCACAGGCGATCTCGCTGCACGCATGTAACCGGTCTAAAAGGACCACACAGACATGTTTTAGATAAAGACAGACAAATTAGACGACAGCGTCTTAGGCTAACCACTGCGCTTGCGTTAATTACAGGCTGGCCGGCGATGAAAGAGACAGATGACATGTGCTTATTTGTTTTCTCCTCCAGTGCCCTGAACCGAGTAAACACAGCAATGCAGTTGACGGCAAAAGTAGGTGGTACAATGAAAAAGACACGCAGACAACACAGATAGAGAGCAGAGTTTCACCCACCGCACACAGGTGTTTGCCCACCACTGCAGCAAGCAAACCCCTGAGGTAAAAAGAAACAACGGAGCAGCCAGCAAAACTTTTGGCTGCCAACTCATGCTAAGGAAAACAGAGTGAGATAGCCCTGTCTGCTCTGCTTGCAAAACAGGACTGCTGTTGTGGGGGTGATGGAGAGGCAAATGTGGGGCTGCTGTCTGTCTGCGAGATCTGATTAACCTGTCACCTCAGGTTGCAACTTACATCACAAAGGCCTGGTTGTCAACATGCCCAGACCGACCCGCCGCCAACCAGAGCGTTGGTTTATGATGCCAACCCCCAACACCACCCCCACCCCTGCTAATTAAACCCGCTTATTAACACCATAATGCCACCATATCTTAACTCTCTCTCACAAAACCATGATTACCAAACCCATCCACGAAAAAGCCAGTCAGATTCCACACACGAGTCATGGATTGACACACTGCCTACAGTCAAATTTCAGAAACCCCACCCAGTAACATGTGCAATAAAAGCTGAACAGATGACAGATTTGCTAGAAGTCTATGGGAACCTGCGAACCCTTGAGTGTAGAAAGAGTGAGTTGTCTATGGCATGATAGCAATCCCTGCAGAATGGTGCCTCCATTTCTAAGGCTTTAAGGAGGTCACTGGCCACATTAGACAAGGCTGTGGTCTGTCCATCTTCATTGTGGACATGACACTGTCAGTCTTTCCAGCTCCCATCTGGGACAGGGTACCTCCATTGTCTTCCAACTCTGAGCCCCACCCCAGTGCAGGGATTGAGTGGGGTCTGTCAGGGATAACACAAAGGAAGTGTCACCACTCGTGGAATGAAGGGCCAGCCAATGAAGGTCTCTCTCCTCCTCTCTCTGTGTCTCTATGCGTCTCCACAGGGTTGCAACTGGTAGCTGACATCACTTGGCAGGGTCATCCCTGGCTGGGCACAGCCTCTGCTCTCTGGCCCCTACTGGCCCCAAGTGACCCTTGGGTTTGATGACAGACCGAGTCTTTTGTGGAGCAGCGCCCTGTCCAGGTGAGGACAAGAGAGGATGACAATAGCAGGAAATATAAAGCCAGTGGAAGCTTGGAGACAGCCCTACGGGGTCATGGGTCAGGCTGGACAGCTGAGTGATGAGTGCAGCTGTGGACACGTGGGCCTCCTTCTCTGTCCTTTGGCTCTGCTTGCCATGTCAGCTGATGTTGCCTTTGTCTTGGGATAAAGACCTCACAAACTCTCAACAAGTTGAAGAAAAGTAATAAACACAGGCAACAGATGTACTGCGCCACAGATTCTGAGTGTACAGCTATTATAGTGACACCCAAACCTGCGCGCTGTGGGTCAACGTCCTGTCTTATCAAAAGGTGACTGGAATGGAATTAGACAAAAAAAAAGGAGACAGTACAATTAAGTAAAACACTGAAATGGTTGCCATTTTAGATGAAAACTGTCAGTTCAAAAGTAATCTGAAATTAAAAACGATGTTAAAACTACAGGAAAGGAAACTAAAAGGAACTCCACACTTCGCTGGCTCTGCCTTGTCACTGGATATAAACCCAAAATGCTGCAAAACTACAGAAGACCCCTTTAAAGAACAAACTTGTGACACAAATGAAGAGAACTATTTTAAACCCTGTTATGCATTCCCACTCGAGCCTATTAAACAAAGAATACACAGCATACGTGCCTCCAAACTACAGCGATTCACACATTCTGAGCTGTCCAACTGCTTCTGATGGCAAAGGTCAATGGCTGCCTACTTTCCTACCGGCCCCCACGGAGAGATGGGAGGACAGGGTTTGCCAAGTCATTCACAAACCCTGCTTTGGGTCATAAACACCTCCGCCTGTCTCCCGTCTTCTTTTCTCCTCCACAGAGGTGAGTTGGGTTTGCACTCTGTTAATCTTTCACTACAGGCCTGCTTGCTTTTACACTGGCCCACTGGAGAACAGAGGAGGGGAATGAAAGAGGGGTAGTAAAGGACGGGAGTGGATAAAAGAGCAGGAAGAAAAAGCCATAGAGAGGGCCAGATGGGCACCTTCACAGTCCATTTATCAAACCCAATGTGGCCCTCCCCTCCCCTCCCTGCTGCTCTCATGTCCTAAACCCCCATGTAATTCTGTAATGATTTTCATTATCATATAATGACCTTACAAAGCCTACAGCAGTTTGCATGGTCAGTACAAAACTCGCAGCTGTTCCCTTCAGTGTTTGCTCGCTGGCTGTGACAAAGCTTTTTTTTTTTTTTTTTTTTTTTTAGCTTTTTCTGTTGGTCAGACCAGTGACCTCTAGGCTCTGGAAGGTCACCATGAGGCCACCTCATCCAGGGGGTTCAAAAGTAGCTGTGCTGTAATCAGGCAGATTCAAGAGAGCGTCACACAGAGTAACCAATAAGAGTGAGTTAAGATATAGCGTTTTTGAAAAGAAAACTTCTGAACGCTGCGTGTGTGTTTGCCGCACAATAAATCCTTCTTTACCCGCATTTGCGTAGATGTGAAACAAGATCTATGCATTTGCAAAACCTAATAACTCTACTACCAAGTGTTTTGAATCTCTATAGGTCTGGTGCCTCTGAGATGTGCCATTTCCTATCCGATTAGGCGCGCTCCCTGGAGGTTGTGTCTTGCTCGTCAATCTGCACTTCCTGTGTGGCATACACAACTGCTCTGCTACGGTACAGTCACCCACCCACATAATAATCCATCTATTTTCAGGGCACTCACGGGGCATTTACCAAAGGGACACGGAGGGCAGCATCTATCAAAGAATTCACCATGTGCATCTGGAAAACCCAGTTACCAGAAAAGCTCATAAGAATAAAAAAGCTCTCATAACTTAGTTGGCTCAGAGTGAATGAATGGTCTGCTTCTGCAAGCAGGGCAAGCTGAGGCATCACTCACTCTGAGTGCCTATAAGTCACTTGTGAAGAACCACTGGTCACCAGGTCCAATTTCTCTTTCTTTCCTTCTTGCCGGTGCTAAAAATGCCCCGGAGGCAGAAAATGGTGGCGAGCAGGCCTGCGTTCCAGCGCGCAGAGTGCTGCTTTAACTGGTGTTTAAGAAACAAAAGTCAGCGAGAAACTTCATCAATCAGAGCTCGTTGTTTATGTTTATGTGCCTCAAGCAAGAGTGATCAATCATGCTTTTTTTCCCCCCTTTATCCATCCTTTTGCAAGCATTATGTGCTGAATGGAATCCATGGAAACAAAAGGCAGTATTATGATAAAAGCCTGCCTGTTGCATATTGTGCAAAAACCTAATTAGGATGCCCAATATAAATTGCAGCAAAATGAATCAGCAAATGAATTTCAAAAATCCTCGCCTGGTGAGTGGTTTTATTAAAATAAATGAAGGTTTGAATACATCTGAATGAAGTGAACTAAATTCCCTCACTGTGGGTCTGATTACATAACACACTTCACTTTGTCCCTTCGCAGTACGCTTAAAGAAATTGTTTTTCATCCACCACAAAGAACTAGCGAGGCAATCCTTAACCCGCATCGGCCGTGCATCTCTAATCAGTACCAGTACGTCCCACTTAACATTGCACACAGCCATGTGTTTAGTTTTGTGTAAATGAGATCTGTTGACAGCCACTTGACAGGATGACCCCTGGCTTTTTTGTAAGTAAGGGTGGTAGGGGTTAGGGATAGACATTTTAAGTGTGTAAAGGGAAGAGGAGGTATCAGGAGCAGCTGGAGTTCAAACATATTGTGTGGGACGCTTGCCCTCCTCCAAAACTAATCTAATCAGTCTTTCACTGCTGATAGAGTAAACGTCCGTCTGCCCCGCCAGCAAGAGCTGAGCATTTCCTGTCCTGGTCTCTGATACTGGCCGTCAAGATCTTAGGCTGGGCTGAGCTGAGTCTACGCTGAGACATGGTCAGAAGGTGGTAAGATTGCATTGTGGGTGGTGGGGGAGCCGGGATAGTGGGCGACAGTGCTGATGCTAGGTGGGGGGTGGTTGTGGCGAGATGGTTTCTAGCTTTCAGCACCTGCAGTTGGAATGCACTATCAGAGCAGGCCCTACATCAGAGTTGTGAGGCGGTGGGCGTTGACACAGCAAAGCAAGGTGTGTGGAAACAGCCTGTTTACAAGGGTCATCTGGATGGGGCATAGCTGAGGGTCAACTAGGGGGGACAACTTGAAACAGAGGGGCGCCGTGGAAAGATGAGGGCAACAACGCTGCAAGTAGTTAACGTATATCTTTCAAAAGAAAAGATGCTGCTTTCAGGAATTTCAAGTCTGTGAATTGTGCCCCTGGCACTTTGTCTAGGCTCTGGGTCATGTCTGGTCCAAAGTGTGTGTATTTGTGTGTGTGTGTGTGTGCATGTGTGTGTGATACCCTGAGGTCAAATCTGTTGATAGAAACAATAAGCAGTGAAACATATGTGAAGGCAGATCTTGTGTATACATGCATGCCAATGTTTGTGTGTGTCCTTGCTAGTGCTGAGGGCGGGTGTGACTGAGAGAGTGAACAGCTAAAATAACACTGTGTGTGTGTGTGTGTGTGTGTGTGTGTGTGTGTGAGGCCCTCCTTTATCTGAATGAATGGCCAGTGTTCTAATCCATGGCCTCCCTGCCCTTATCTGGAAGGAAGGAAGTGACTGGGCTTATCCAAGACACACGTGTCGTTGTGATAGCTGTGATAACTGCCAGGCCCGAAGACCACAGACGAACACAAACTACACCAGTGTACATCTGTGGAATTCACAGCCGCTCTTCAGAGGGAATCACTGTCCATGCGCACTGAATGAAACTGCAGCAGGACTATGGTGATGATCCACCAGTATTTCGCTTGCCGATGTGATCAGAGTTGTTCCCTCATACATGTCCTCACTGTTTTAAGTGAGGCTAACAGTCCACATCTCAACCTGGCCCTTCCAAGCCATATGAGCTATCACGCTTGGTTGTAACTTTTAAATATTAAGCAGAACAGTCATTTCCACAACAAGTTTGGAGAGAGTCTTCTCATTTTGAATATGAGACAGTGCTCATGCTTGATAGAGTGTCTTGCTCTACCTGTCTCACACAAATGTCAGGGATTCATTTATCGAGGAGCAATGGAAGGAACACAGTCAGTGGTTCATTGTGTTACCTGTCTCTCCATGTCTGCCTTTGCTGGTGTCTGTCTGTCAAGGCAGACAGCAGGGTTTCTGCCATCTCCCTCCTTCCCTCCCCTGCTTGGCCCTCCTCCTCCACTGTAGCCAGGTAGAGCTTAGTCTGGAAAAGAGAAACGGAAGTAGAAAATAAGTGCATCAAGCAAAACTAAATGAAAAGATGCGTGAAAGACAGAGTGACCTGGACCCTGAGAAAAACCCAAACCTATCTTTAATTACTGTAACTACCATTTGCAATACAAAAGAAAAGTGTCTTCTTAAAAGAGGGCTAAAATGATATTGGCTGGTTTACCACCCACAAAATCCTTGAGTAAAATACAGCAAAACCTGGCTCTATCAAATCTTTCCCTTATCATTAAAGTGCGTGGAATCGAGTGGAAAGACTACCTGAAGCAATTCCCCCTTGTGCCTCTATCCTCAGTTTAGAAATTACACGGCTCTGAGCCAAGACTCCAGTATAACATCCCTAGGACGGCGACATACAGTAAGTCTAGTATAAAGTCAGTTTCACATCAGAGGATGGGCAAATTACACCCAATATTAGAGTGTGAGTCAATTAATCACGTCCTGCACAGCACAGTGTAATGTGTGAGTATCCCCCTGTTGAACATGAATTACAGGCCGGCTTAAAGTGTGACGTGGCACATCAGTGCTAATCTGAGACATCCTGGCAAACCTTCGCCTCCAAGTCCTCCGCAGCCTCTAAGCTGGTTGAGAGGGAGTCAAATGAAAAAGGATCTGGCAGCCCAAATTAAATGCAGTGCTGTCAGCCACAGTCAAATCCCTCTTTCTCCCTCTTCTTCTCTACCCTTCACAGACTCTCTCCCTCTCTGAATATCCTTAAATGTCTCCCCCCCCCCTTCTCCCAGCCTCTGAGAAGTGATGGATCTGTAACTCTGACTGACTCTGACGCCTTGTTAAGAACAGTCTCTTCCTGTCACATCCACCAGTAAAGCGCGCTCATTTCTTCCCATTAACAGTCACTCGCCTCCCCAGTCATCCAAACCCTCTTTTCAAAAAAAAAAAAAAAACCCCACAATGTAAGGGAACCTTCATTTCTTCTCCTCTCCCCTTTTTTAATCCATTTCTGACAATCCACCTGTCTGTCTTACTTCATGTAAAGATGGGTTTGATTGTCTGTGTGTGTATTTCCAAAGGAGAGGAGTGTGATTTGCAGACAGAGTAATATGCTTACTTCCTCCACACCACACAGGACAGGTGTCAAAACATGCGGCAGTGTGTGACTGATTACACCTGACTCGGAGAGGACACCAAAGATTACGGTGACCAGGAGGAAGCAGGGATGGCTGTACTCCCTATGGAAACTGTACCTTTTGGTTTGGATCAAACCCTGTCCTCCTGGGATGAGTGTCAGGCTAAGAAAGTGCCAGAAAGTGCATTCAGACTGTATCACCATCTCAGGCAGTTGACATCAAATTGCCATGCTGGCCGTGTAGCACAGTTTCAGCGTTTCAAGCACAGCTCTGAAGAGCAAGCGAATGCAGCTGATCTGAAACCTGCACCGACGTGTTTCCGAGCTCACTTCAGCTCCTCCCAAAGCTGGCCTGGGAACAGAATGAGCAGCAGAAAGGGAAAGACGGCGCAGACTAATGAGTTTATTCTAACTGTGCGAAAACAAAATAAGAATACAGCCATGTAATTCACCAACTGTCCATCATGTTTGCACATCAACACCTTGTTTCATATTATAGCCTATAAATGGATGGCCAATGCATTCGAGCATGCAACAACATCAGCATCACCAAAATAGATCCTCACTCCAGCCTACACACTGAAGTCTACTCACTCTTCCATGAAACACGTCGAGAGAGTGTGTGTACATTTGGCGGGTGTGTATGCAAAAGCTTCTTTTTGTGTTTGTTCTCAGCTAATTTTTGTGAGTATAGGTGTGCCTCTAAAAATGTGAATGCGTGTTACCAAGCCTCCTACCAATGAAAATGTGTGTTTATGTGCCAGAAGCATCTTGTGTTTGGAAGACCCAGTGCTGAGAGAGACCTTCAGGTTTAGCCAGAGGCTGATCTGCAGGCCGTTTACTGGTCGAGCAAGGCCTCAGAAAGCCAAGGCCAGACCACAGCCCTTTATCTCTGGGCCTGTGTTAGCACTGATCAGCCCCCTCTTTCCTTCTATTTACCTCTTGATGACAGTAGCTATCCTCAGCCTCCACCCCTCTAAGCCTGATGCTGACCACAGATGTCCCACTGACCCAGGTCACATCTCAAGGTGAACATGAGGACAAGGAGGACCTGGGCACCTCCAACCCCAGTCCCCAGATCCCAAACTCAACCATGTCTATTTTACTACAGACAGCATAAACATTTCCGGCCCTGTGCAGAAGCAGGGTAGGTAAACAAACATGCAGCCAGGCCGAGGTGATATTTTGGTTGGTGGAGAGTTGGAGTGATGATAGCGTTCCAAGCGAAGGCTGGCTGGAGGGCAGCCTGGGGCGGCTCACTAACACCTCCAGCCAGGACTGTATCTTAACACCAACAAGCATCTGTCTATTCCATCACATAACAACATGTCACTCATTCAACACAGAATAATATAATGGCAAGATTGTTTGTTGCTGCACACAGTGCAATATGGTGTACATCCCTTAAAACTTAACAGAATAGCTGTCAAGACTCAACGTAATAGCTCAGAAGTGCTCAAAGGGAGGAGAGGTAAAAAAAGATGCATGCAGAACTGAAGGTTTACACTCCATAAAACAGAGCTACTAGCTGACCACCAGAGTGTCTGAGAAACTGTTAACACCCCATGAAATGCCTTAGCTGACTTCAGACCAGGACTTTCAGGGGACCCACAGCACTCTTAAGCTCACTGGCACTCTATTATATAGAAAACATTTTATGTCTGCAGGCCACAAAAACTAAAAATCCCCAAATTTGCCTGCCTTTTTAACTATTTTAACAGACACCAGTGATTTCTAGACCAAAATAGACCATCCAAATGATGGGTGATTACCTAAAAAGGTAGGTGGTGAACAAACTCACCAGTAACACCAAACACTCCCCGAGGTTTTGACTGGTGGCTGGTGTTAATTTGCCACCATGGTGCCTCCACTCCTAAGTGTACCTCTGTCTGTCAGACTGCCAACTTCCACGCCTGTCTCCCTGCCACTAGCATGTGTAACAGGCTCAGCAACAGGCCAGGAGACTCTCCTGTCTCTCTGCGTGCCAACACGTCTGTGTGCCCATATGGAGGCAGGCATGGCCCTTAGGAGTAATCCATCCTCCTGTTTGTGACTGTTGAGCCACCACTGGGGGCTTTAACTCATAGTAATGGCATGCAAGCACTTAAAACCTCCACAAAATCCCTTCTATATTAAAAAATTACATTTACTGAATTAAGGTGCCAATCTAAGCCAATAAAGACTACAATAAGAGAGCTGTGTTCTGGGAAAAATCCACCTTTCAACTGATAGCCTTCTCCCCATGGGTGACCTCCATAGTATCCGGAACTTACCCAAATGGACTTCACTCTGCAGAATGTGCTGTTTTTAAATTTCTATCATGGCAAATTTATCCTCTGTGTAGCAGTCTGAGATTAAACACCTCCTGTGATGACAGGAAGGAAAGGTCTTATCCAAAACGACTTAAAATTGCAAGAATCATGCAAGCAAATCAACTTCATCAAACAGAGATAGAGAGTTTTCGTAAACCTGGTCCCAGTAAGATTACTCACACCTCTGCTGGTTTTCTTTGTAGCCATGAACTAAAGGACAGATTTAAACCTGAGTATAACACCAGGTGAATCGTTTTGGGCAGTACTCTAATATCCAGGACAAAGAAACCAAATTTCAGACCAAAGCGATAACATATGCATATCTTTTTACTGTCATTCTTCCCTAACTCGTCTTCCTCTTGCGTCCCTACATGGCTAGCACATTAGCAAGATTTCCTGAGCTTTAAGGTTTAACCCTTTTCCCAAAATTGTCAGACACTCCAGTGACTTTTGCGACAGTTTGAGCTCAGCTGCTCTGACTTGTGATTTCATAGGCCTTGGGAGTGGGAGTTTGGCAGACTGTCGCTGCCTCCATCTCCCTCTCGCCTCTAATACAAGAAACTAATATCACTTTGACCACTGGTGGAAAAAGGCATCAGGCACCTTGCTCGGGGTAATGGATAGCTTCTGCTCACTGATATAAACAACTAGGGAGCTGTGATCCTGCCAGGGCCAGTTCCAGTCTGGACAAGGGATCTGTGTGTGTTTGCTGCATGCCACCGCCAAGTTACTTTGCTCTTGGGGGGGACTCTCCACCGGTGGAAAAATTATATTAGCCCAGGAAGAAATAAGCCCAGACCACATTCACTTTTCTGTGACATCACACTTGAAGTCATAAAAAGTTGTGTGTGTGTGTGTGTGTGTGTGTGTGTGTGTGTGTGTGTTTTCCTGCCGTCTGCCTGCTGTCACATGATTACAGGTGGTTCAAAATTGAACTATATCTGAAATTTAATTTGTTTAGTTTCCATTACGTAAGATTGGCTGATAATGTGTGTGCGTGTGTGCGTGTGTGTGTGAGTGTGTGTGTGTGTGTGTCAGGGAAGAGTGATAGGTTGTCAACATTGCTAGTCACCCAGACTTTGAAGCACCATAACCTTTGATATTATCAGAGAGGAAACAGTAAAGACAGGGAGACAAGCAAGTTCTATAAAAACATCCTCTCAACAAAGTCTTTTCTTTGAATGTGTGTGTGTGTGTGTGTGTGTGTGCGTGTGTGTGCGTGTGTGTGTTATCTGTGCAAAACTTTAAGCAGTTCTTGCAAATGAAACTTAAAGATGATTGACTTAAGGGGTTTGTTGCAACATTCCAACCATAAAGTATATGTTTTAACACAGGACACAGTTATTGGTGGCCCATGTCATAAATGGGAAGGACAAAAAATCAGAAACACCTCTGAACATAATGTGTTCCAGAACATCGCCACCTTTAACAATTCCCTCAGTAATAAATTTACAAATGAATTTACATATTTCTGACAATGCCACCACAAGTGGATCATTATGTGCTTTGTCAAGATAGATGTTGTGTTGGGGCTGTTGTAATGGATTCCATTAGATTGTACAGGTATACCTAATAAAGGGGCCACTGAGTGTATACTCAGATTTTAGAATTTCTGCGAGGATCTCAAAAAAGACTGTATGAAAAGCACATCTAGATGTTTCCACAATAAAACAAGATACTTCAAATTTCTTAATGGACATCTAGCGAGCCCTAAGTTTACTCTATGTGTGTGTATTTGTTGGTGTGTGGGTGTGTTCTCGCCATCTCCATGGTGACAGAAACCAAGGCCTTTCTGCCAGATTGACCCTTGCGGGGTCGCAGGCACCATCAATTATGTCAGCCAGTGAAATGGGCTTTGCTACACACAGCAGATTATATGGAGTGTAAAACATTAGAAAAATGTGTCTGAAACATCAGAGTAACATGTTTGAAGTGACAATGGGTTGGGGGGGGGGACACTCCCAAAAAGGGAAGACCCCTGACAAGTGATTTTGTTTGAAGGCATTGTAACACAGTCAAGTGGGCAGGGATGCTCTCTATGGCCCCAACGGCAGTCCATCTTCTGGGCAGAATATACAAGCGGGCTGGAAGGACATATGCTTTCCACCGGGGCAAATGAAGCAGAACTCACAGGCTTTTGTCGTGCTCCCTTTTGGTAGCTAGAAGAAAAGGCAAATCTGTTGTTTGGTTGTAGTCCAATGGGCCCACAAATATCACATAAAATCTCACCGGCCTGCGTCTAGCAAGGCTTTTGTCTCTGTCTCATGATAAGGAGTGTGGATCCAGTCGGCCCTTAATGGCTAAACCACATAGTTCTTGGTCTGAATGAGCTCTCCGGCAGGCTGGGACACACACACACACACACACATACACACACACACAGACACACATGTCACTAGTCTGGCAAGAATGCATCATCCATCCATCACAAGAAAGCTTTGAGAGGCGCTTTGACTAATTCAGGACAATGAAGACAGAGCTGGACAGAGATGTTTGCGATGAGCGTGACACTCAAGCACCTTCTGCTCTGTTAAAACCCCCTTATTCTCTTTCAGTATATGAAAGCTGAGTCTAGATTCTAGCGAGATAGCAGATTGTGATCTGCACCTCGCTCTCCTGCCAGTAAAAAGCTTTTTGCTGACTGGGGCTGAAGCCAGCCTTTCTAAGCCCCGGAGTTACAGTGTAACACACACTGCACCATACTTCAGGTCTTCAAAAATGCTAAACCAATAAAAAGGGTTTCCATCCATCTAGACATGCTTGCAGAGAGGAATTTGTTTTAGAGGGGGAATATGCCTGCAGGGGCTGAAATGTGCCGTTGACAAAGTTTTGATTGACTACAAGAAGTCTGAAGTGCAGTGATTCCTCAATTTCTGCATCTGGCTGGAAGCTGCTGTTGCGAAACTAAACATGCCCTCTTATATGTCTAGTCTGACATCAAATGTGAATTATCTATAGAGGCACAGTGAAAAGGAATGACGGCGTCTAAAGAAAAGATTAGGATCTCCAAAATTGCAGTTTCCCTACTCTGGAAATACTGTTTACTTTATTAAAGGCCATAAGGTCTGTGCAGTATCAGCAATAGACAAACTCTCTGGGTTTACGGATAAACCCGGAGTCGCACGGGAGGGAAAATCTTTTAACATCAACACCAACTTAATTGGTTTGTGATATTATTTTGAATTTCAATCACGACAGCTCAATGATTTGCTTGATTTAAAACCATTTACTTTGGGTTAATCAGTGCATTTTTATGCTGCATCATTCTACTTAGAGTTGTTCAAAGCACTGCACACTACAGCATGTGACAACAGACAGAGAGTGTCTTTAACCTGCTGCTTCCCTTTAGCTCGGCTGTGATTAGAGAGGCGGCCTTGTTGCCTTAAACATTTCTCTCCAACCTATGCAGCTACACAGTAATAAACAATGGGGCACACCATGAAGCAGTTACAGATAACTGGCTTATCACACACACTCTGTAAGATGCCATCAACTTCAATCTGACACTGTGGAGTTTTTACATTTACTACTGTATGCTCGACAAATGCATGGTAAGTTACCAGCAATGTTGAGGATACATACAAGGTCTAGTAGTGGAGAAAGTCATGGACAAACACTCAAGAGGCCCTTAAAATGTAAAGCTTTAATTTCCAAACATACGTGTATATGTATATGAGTATGGTAGAGTTACTCAAGTGTTTCTAAACAAACCTGATTTTCTACACATTTACCCACTTTGTCCCCCACTTTGGCATTATGTGTGTACGTGTGATTGCTCCCCACCAAGGGAGGCTGATGAGAGCGGCTAAAGGGTGTTTATGAGACTGTTAGCCAGGGAAGGATGCCGCCCCGCAGCTCTCGCCCAAATAAAAGAGCCATTTATTACATCCAACATGACCCTCTCATTACACACAAATAGGAATTAATGAGCGCTATATCGGGCGCTCCCAGCGGAGCGAGGCGGGGCCCGCTAAAGGACTAGCGTTAATTACATTGTCCTACATCTCACCCATTTAACACCACCCATCAGATCGCTCCATCTGCAGGGGAAGGATAGGAGGGCGGAAGCGATGCACTACCTGGAAGGACTCTCAGCTTCGCCAGTGTGGCACAGCCCGAAAGTTCACGAGATATTTGTGAGAAGCAAAGTTGGACCTGCTCGTTGCCAGAGTGAGGGTAGTTATTGCTCAGTACAAGTAAATTAGAGCTTGCTTCCTGGTTCAACTTTACCATAATTATCATAGTTGTGCATGCACACAGTTTAAACATACAATGGACGATTATAATGGACACCAGGCTTTGAAGTAGCTTCTTGTCCAATAGTACTCCATTGCAGAGTTGTTGCTACCAGTGTTGGGATCTTAACACTGAAATTGGTGACTGATAGGACGATGGTTACAACTATAAAAGCAGACCTGGTTGTAAAAACTGGGATTTCCCTTTCAAGCTTCACATTGGAGAAACTCTCCTTTACCAGAGAACACACATCTTAGGTCTGATCTCTGTTGGGTTATCCTCTTCATACTGTACACGCCTCATTTTGAAAGGTGCACAGACAAAAGAAAACAGGCCATGGAACTTCCCAGAATGCTCCCAGGACTCGTACTTCCTCCTGACTGTACTCACATCCCATTGTTTACAGCATCAGCTTTTCATTTCTTTCTGGTTTACTTTCTCTCACGCACTCCGATTCCAACTTAAATCTTTACCCTTACAGTATGTCTTGATTCCCTTCACCTCTGAAAATGCCACATCCTCCTTTTCCTTGTTTTTTTTCCCCGCTGTTCCACCTCCCTAAACCTCCTCCACCTCCCCCCAAAAAATGATACAATCATCATCAACAATCTTTTCCCATATTTCCTCCTTTTCTTTGCGGTACTTCAAGCGAATCAGACAATTTTACACTGTCTTCCCACCAGGATCCCTCCATTCTCTCCACTCATTGTTTTCAAAGGAGGCTTTATGTACTTAAAAACCTCGACACGATAGCTGCTCCAATGATTTTGAAGAATTAGCGGAGTACCGAGGTATTAGGTAGTTAGTGTTTGCTGATTATAGATCACATTATCTCGACACTGGAGACCTTATGCCTAAAGCTTCCTCAGCGATGAAAAGATTAAAAGTGTCATTTTGTGATGGAGTGATATCTGGCTTTTTTTTTTTTTTTTTTGATTTTGTTATAGCATATATCATTTATTTATTCTGTTGTTATTGATTTCAATGCCAGATAATTGGTTGCCTTTATTCTCCCAGTTGGAACCTGACGAAGGTATGTTCTATTTTTGACCCTAATTAAGTTTTGGGGTGGGGTTTCACTTTGAGGATCTATAGTTGGGGTGGGCTGTTTTCATGTTCATTAATGAGCTTTAATTTATTTTTTCACTCTGTGTGGGCGATATGAAGCCATCTGAGACTGTGACTGTGAATCAGGGTAGAACAAATAAATGGGAAATTAATGTGAGTTAACATGCAGGTAAACAATAATATGGATATCAAGCACAGCACCTGATGAGGATCCAGATTCAAATGATTTTAATAAAAGCGTCTGCACATATGTCAGAGTATGAGGCCTCTATTTTTATTCCCTCTGGCTTATAGAGCTCAGCGCTACAGTCTCAATGTGTACATTGCTAGTTCTGAACATGAGAAATATTGAACCAGTGATAGCTCTGGCCATGTACTCAATACGCCATAAGATTAACGTTGCACTGAAACGACATAAACTGAAAAGATTTTAAGTTATTTTCTTTGCTTTTAGTGACAAATCAATGTGTTTTCTTGTGCCTGGGGTAATTTATTTTACTCCACCACTTTGACACGACTGTCTGTGAGAGTAAACAATTACACCTGGATCAAAGTGCTGGAATAATTATATATCAAGCGCTGGTTAGTGGTGATGTCTCCAGTCTGCTATGAGAGGGGCGGGCTTTGCTACGAGATGCTCTGAAATCTCTCTTTCATCTTTCTCGACTTTCTCCCCCATCTGGGCACTTTTCAACGCACACACAAACACACTCGCTCCTTCCTTACATCTCTCCCTCTGTTGGTATGACACAGGAAAAAGCTGGGCCCTGCAGCCAACCCCGCCGTCCGCACTGAATGCGATTAAGCTGAGCAGTGATTAATCTGGGCTGCCCCATAATTCCTCTTTACCACTTTAATGGATGTTATCTCCCCTCCTCTGAAGGCTTATCTTGCTGATCGAGGCCAAGGATGAGGAGAGGGAGAGGAAGAGGAGGGGGTGGCTATGGGGGGACCAAACCAAATCCAAACAGAGGTAAGTAAATGAATAAGTAAGTAAATAAGTGAGTAAATAAATAAATGCGGGGATTGAGGAAGCTGCTAAGCGGATAAGGCAGATCAGTCTCTGTAAAGTGCTCATTTGTTTTCTAAGAAGACGAGACAAGCCGCCTTCAAAGCCTGCTGATACAGTAAAAACACTGTCAACATCACAATTCACAGACAAACAAAATAAATTATCCAAACCGCTGTCAATAAAATTCCCCGCCCCCTCATTGTAAAGATGAGGTGTACTCCATACTGCAGCTGACAGCCACGGGTACAAAGACAAAAAAAAACGAGGGGGTTTTCGATGAGCTCATTTTCTTTCATAAACGGCGTTGACGTAAAACAATGGCATTGTTTTGTTTGCGGTTTCCACATTGTGACATAAACTCAGTGACAAAGTTCCTCTAATACATAACAAATCCAGTCACCCACGAGCCCGAAACAAGTTTGCTCAGGTCTGAGTCTCGCTGGAATGAAAATGAAACAGCTCTCAACACCTGAGCTTCCAGGACACGCCGCTACATCCTGTTATTGAGAAATAATCACATGCATACATGAGGAATCGCTTTTAATCATTTTAAATGAGAAAGTGCTGCATGAGGAATAAAGAAGAGGAGATGAGCTGGTGTCAGGTTTTGCTTACTGACGTTAAAACACCATGAACTCCGATAATAAAAGCAATTATGATTGGCAAATGCGCGTGCATGTCTCTGTGCACACATGGAAAACTTTTATTCCACTATGTAACATTCAGACTATCACTGAATATTATACCAATACAACACAGAGCAGAGACCAACGGCAGCAGCACTCTGAATCTGTTTCAGAAGAGCCTTTAACAGGAAGTTAAACTTTCCTTGATGGACAGCTGGACACACACACAAGTAAGTGTGTGTGTTGGTGTTTTTGTCCCTCCATGTCTGCGTCCATGTATAGAAATGCGTATGTGAGACGCCGGCTGAGAAGTGACAGGGTTAAATCTGTTCGTAGCTCTTTCTTTCCCCGCTCCGGCTTGCAGCGATGTTGCAGTGAGATTCTGTCATAGACAAACCTCTGTGGGATTCCATTCACTACTAGTGTACATCTTTAGGTACAAAGCTGCGGGCTGCATTGGCTCCAGGTAACATAAACGCTCCCTTCAAGCCACCGCGTATCTGCCCATGAAAATTCTCTAAAGGGGTTTAAGCATTTACGCAGAACACTATCAGGCACTGCCGAAAATTCAGCTTACCCTGTTGAATAGGGACTTCAAAGAGAATTGCAAATACCTTTGCACCGCTACATTTTCTCCCCTCTCTCTCTCGCTCTCTCTGCCTCTTCCTGCTTCTTTTCATTTTATATTTCCAAACACAAGCTGCTGCGTGATGTAAAATGTATTATCAGCCATATATTTCGTCTTTAAATGAATAATAACAATAATCTTTCAGTAATTTCTTTTTTATACCGCTCCGTCTAAATAGGGCAAAGCAAGAAAGCTAATATAGAGGCGCGGGTAAACAAGGCCGTGCAATAATGAACGCGTGGATTAGGCCTCTAGTCTATGTTGTGCGATAAGGAAAAACAGCTGCTACTATCCAGGTAACAGCACGTATTGACTGTCAATGAAGGATAAACTACTGTGCAGCAGCACATTTACTTCTTTCATTCAGAGTGCGGACATGCTGCGCGCGCGCACACACACCCATGAAGACATATGAACAGGAACACATACAAACAAACCAGGCACACACACACGTACAGTATTTACGGGTAAGAACCACAAAGAATAAATGTATAAGCCTATTTGCACAGTATAGAGCTTAAAATGCAAAACAATATGACGCATAAACATAGTGTGATTTAATGTAAGAGATAATAAATGGCTTCATAATGAGCAATATAAATGGTCTTTAAACAGTTTATTGCTTAGTTCACACTTATAATTAATCTGGGTTCCATGTGTGCATATAAAGTGGGTATAAAACTCTGCCCGACTGTGCGAGTAAAACGGCGAGCAAAAGAGAAAAATTACTGCTGGTAAACATCTGCAACATGATTCAGCTGTGGCCTCTAGCTTTTCGAAATATGCTGCCTTTTCCCCTCAGCTGGACCAACACGGCAAGCTCTCCAAATAATACATTACAAAAAATTGCTCCCTGAAATTATTTACGGCGAAACGCACAACAGAAACCATAACATTTATAATGTTTTACAAAGCCATCAAATAAGTGGAGAGGGGATTAATTGCCCCGGCCCGACCTTAAAATAATTATTGTGAGCGGTGCAACTCTAAACTCCAATGAAATTGATACACTTTGATAATTAGATTCTTGGCACTGACCCGCTGAAGTCAATAAAGGTTATTAAGGCCAATTGCTGTCTAAACGCATTACGGGCAGGGTAAACTGTCCGTCGGAGGCCCCTGCTACTCCAGCGCCAATATGATAATCCATTCTCCGTCCTGGGGGTTTCTTCCCTAGCGCCTGTGTCTCCACTCTGCCATACAAAACCAGATTGGATTCGCTTAACCTTTCCAGGACTTTGATCAAATGAGCTCACACAGCAATAACATTTACATTGACCCCCCACCCCTCCTCCCCAACACACAAAACCAGTCTCTCCCTCTCTCTTCTTTTTTTTTTTTAACACGCCCCCCCCACCCCCCGTGTCTGTCTCTACATACTCTACCTACAGTTCACTGCTCCCCACGCCTCCCTCCCCGGCCACTCCTCAGCACCCACCCTCCACATGCCAGGTCAATAACCTAATCAGCTATCGATGGCGACCGGGCCAGGCTGTGTATGATTGCAGTGCGACGCTCCTCAGCAGCCCATATTGTTTCCGAAGACAGTTATTAAAGTGAGGGGACACATGCACAGACGCATGCATGCGGGCAAAAGTCAGCCTCTACTACAAATCATAGGAGGTAAATTTTGTTGCACAATGAGGAAAAAAAGAGAGCGCGTTTGTGTGTGTGTGACCAAACTGTCGGGAAAACAGGGAGTGACAGGCGGGGTGAATGGAGGAGAGGAAGACGTGGCCCCAATACCACTTCCTGTTTTGTACATCTTGAAGTATACAAATGTATTCAACTGAGTGGATCCCATTTATTATGAAAGTAGATTAATTTCCTTGATATGTGTTGAAAAGATTTCCATCTACAAGGCTCGTTCTGCTGTCAAATGAGGGAGAAAGTGTGAGAGGGAGACAGAGATGTGGCGAGATGGCGGGCGCGAGAGAGGGAGAGAACAAGAGAAAGAAAGAACATTGAGAGAGAGAGAGAGAGAGAGAGAGAGAGAGAGAGAGAGAGAGAGAGAGAGACGCGGCGCATTGAAATCTCTTTGCATCCACGGTGGCTTTTGAAGTTGTGAGATGAGCAGCCACAGAAGTCAGGAAAGTGACAAATTAGGGGAAAAGCTGTACTGTGCAAGCAGAGCTGCTAAATCAATTAAAGTCATGCCAAGTGCATACATTAACATCAATGGCGCGCACGCACGCACACACACAGACACACACACACAGACACACACACGCACACACACACACACACACACACACACACACACACACACACACACACACACACACACACACACTCGCACAAACAGCCAGGCGCAGGACAGGAGAAAAAAGGCGAGATGTGCTCGTGGGCTCATCGCTGTCGCTTCTCCCCCACAGTGAAAAGAGGAAAGATAAAAAATACCACACCGGTATTTAAAATATTCTGCATGAAGCCAAGACTCTCTGTCTATTGTCAGTCAGACGGAAGCTATTCATTGCTGCTAGTTTAAGGAAATGTCACTATTGTGTGATGGCCATGATAGCAGAGTCCTGAGGGAACACAAAGCTGCGAGCGAGGCAGGTCTAAATGGACTTTAGCACCCTGGATCACAGGGGAATGTAAAACCTTTAAGTTAATGTCCTTCTTCCACCCTCCAGAAACAACCTTTACCTTACATAAACTAACCCCCCCCCCACATACACACACACACACTTGTACACACACTTTTACTGTACATTCATGTACACGTGCCTCCACAAGCAGCACATCTCTTTGTTTCTATCAAGGAACCACATGAATTCATGAGGTACCAAAAAGAGGCAAGCAAGCAAGTGGACTTGTTTTGTGTCTTTATTTATTTATTTATTTATGTATTTTATCAGAATGTCATTCAAATGGAAGGATGAGCATTTGCATGACAACAGGCTGAGAAGCAGAGAGGGAGCCCCAGGGAGAGACAGTATCCATAAACAGGAGCTCGTCCCCCCACATTGCAATATTCTTCATACGGCCTAACAAACGCATACATAGCCCAGCACATCCCACAACACTGTGTGCTAAATATGACAATAAAGAGAGGAAGGCTGGCTGTTTGTATAGCTATTTTAGCAGGATAAAACAATACGCGGTTTTATTGCTACAGCGCCATGTCTAAAACAACACAGTGTCAATTTATAAACCCTATTTAAAGAGACATATATTTGTTATTTTAAAATACCCATGGCAATATCAAATTTGACAAAAATAATGCTGTATTAAAATACGCTCTGCAGGCATGAACAGAAAAATCTAAATAAATAAAATGGCAAACAGCAGCAGCACACAGTAGGTCACTTGTATTTCACTAAATTACACCACACTGTCAATTGCCAGCTTGAAAATGTAAAATATATGCAATAAAGGAACGTAAGGGGGAAAGCTCATAATTCAAATAACTCAAAGTAATTTCCAGAAATACGTTTTAATCTAACTGCAGAAAAGCCACAGCTATCAAAACCTCCAAAAGGAAAATCTATAAGTCACATCTATGGAGTGCTTTTCATCAGCATATCAGAGGTCGATGCATGTATGTAAATATTGCTTGCGAGAGCAATAATGTTGTCTTTCATCACAATGGAGAGTGATTACATTTATGCATTCGCCAGTGTATTAGTTTTGCAAAGGTTCGGCACGCGTCTGCAGAAGATATACTTTCTTTTGTGTGATCTGACACACATGAAATTTAGTCAAAGAATTTCAACAGTAAAATTAATGTTGAGAGTCATTTGAGACGTACAAAAATAAATAAATATTACATCTAATTTTATTTAAAAAATATATTTTTTTATTTTTAATTTCCTTTATTCATTGATTTAACTTTTGTGGCTAAAAAGTGTCTGACATTTTATTTGCTGAATTGTGTTAAGTCTGGTGCTAAGTTTCTCCTGCATGACATAAATCCACACTTGTGACACACACACACACACACACACACACACACGCACACACACACACACAGTGGATATAGTTTGCTTGCCCATTAGAGAGAGACGGAGACACAGCAGCAGAGAGAGAGAAAGACCTCACATTTCAGCGATGCCCTTTTCTAAATACAGGTCCAAATCACACACTTCATCTGGGCCCGGAGGTGGAGCTCTAGATGAGTTTAGCCCCTGTCTACTAACCCCCCCACACACCCACCCACCCACCCACCCACCCTCTGCCAGGCTGTTCCACTAAGTGAGAGAGAGGGAGGGAGAGAGACTATGAGTGGAGGCAAGCAGCGTCGGCAGCAGCAGTACTGTTCTCCTCCAGCCCCTGTCTTTATCCCCGCCTGAGCATTAGATGTGATTACTGCTCAGCGCTCGACACTGACAGAGACAGAGAGCTCCCAGAGACAGCAGGAGTGGGTGAGAGACATAAAGAGACACAGACAGAGAGAGAGAAAGAGAGAGAGGGAGCAGAGAGGAAAAGAGGAGCACAGCTCTTTCGCTCCCTCCGCTGCTGCTACAGTGATACAAGAGTGCCCCCTGCTGCTTCTGGTATCTGGATGTTAAACACACACGTACATACATGACACACACACACACACACACACACACACACACACACACACAAGTCTTTGAAATCTAGCTATGAGAGAGGGACTGCATAGAACCTGTGGGGAGAGAAAGCGAGACCAACATGTACATGTATCTGTGTGTGTGTTTGTGAGCTGTACATCCACACTGCTGTATATGTGTGTGTGTGTGTGTGTGTGTGTGTGTGTGTGTGTGTGTGCAGCAGACGTGTACAGTACAGAGCTGTGACTAAGGTGACTTAATTATGAGTCTGACATTACTAAGTGCGCTTCCTTTACAGTGGTGTCTAACTAATAGCTGCGTGCCCACGTTCCTCTCTAGTAAAACTTCAGTGAGGCTACGATTAAACACATGACGCATCCTTAATAATGCACCGTGGGGAGAAGTTAGACAATCCATCATGTGATTTTTAACACACCCTCCCCAAGTGAGAAGCATTATTGGACAGCAGATCACTTCAGTAGTTTGTGTAAGAAGCACAAGCAGAGGCATGTGGAGTATTTAGAGAGGTGAAACTCTGACTGCAAATAATAAGAAGCTGCTCATATTTTGGGGAAGTGGTATAAAAATGATTATTAGTATTATTATTGTTACTATAATTATATATTTATTTATAATGCATTATATTTTACCTTCAACATTCTATTAAATACAGGGCCAGTAAATGTGTTTTTCTATATTCTAAGAAACAGCTTTGTGTATCACAAAAAACTGTTTAGATCCATGTTTTTGTCTATTTTCTAAAAAAGGAATGACGTCAACGTAAAGCCTCAGACTGAGGATAGTGTGTCTGCTAACCTGACCTTGTGGGGAAAAAAAATAGTTTCCTGCTAAAGAAACGGCCAACACATTAAAGTAGTGAAGGATTCATGTGAGTGACACTGAGTTCAGCAAAGCACGCAGGCTGAGGAAGCAGACAGACCATGTGACCAGCAGCACGTCTGAGCGGCCTTACCATCGTCTCCATGAGCCTCCAGTCCTTCTCCAGCTGCTCCATCGGCCTGGTCCACCAGCTACAGAATCGGGCGTAGCGCTGGCCCTGAAACCAGTACTGCCGCAGCCACTCGAACTCCACCTGCAGACACACACGCAAACGCGCACACGCGCACGCACGCACGCATGCACGCACATGGGATAAAAAAAAAAATCTAGTTCAAACAGACATTACAGTTTTATATTTTATTCAATAGAGGAAACACCTTTTATATACTTAGAAAATGTACTTTATAATCAAACTATTATCACAATTCTCATTATTATTATAATTACCATTATAACTATATGGTTGTTTTTTATCCTGTAAAAATAGCATCACATTTTAATTTTGGAGTGAGTCAATTTCTTAGAGTACTTGTCAGCTAGTAATTATTTCATTTCTTAATGAAACACTTTTCATTTGCCATCATACATAAATATAGAGGACTGGCCTTTTTCTGTCCAAGTATATTTCTTTTTGTTATCAAAATTGTACATGATTTTAGTCGGAGAGAGAAAATTACATTTTCCCTCGGAAATGTATTCATTGTTTTGAAGTGTTGCACATTTTTATGTCAATTAATTAAACAAGTGCATTAAATCTTGTTTCTTGAGCTCTCTGAAACAATGCAGTCAAGACACCATATTTTAATTACACATATGAAAAAAGAGTGTGCAAACAGTGCAAGTGTTGGTCATCTCTACGAGCGCAGTCACACCCTTAACAAACACAGACAGCAAGACAAACAGACACGCAGTACATCCACACACATACATGCATATGCCCATGCACACACACCTTCAGCACACCTGAAAACTCCGCCCTCTTCCTCCTCTCCTCATTCTCCTCCCTCCTTCCCCATCTCTCCCACTCCCTCGCTCCGTCTGGAGATGACAGTCTCGGCTGCTGAGCCGCTCCCCTCTCCTCCGCTGGGAGTGTTTTTGTTTCCTGCTCTTTTGAAGTGCTGATTTAATCCTCGCAAGGATGCTTCATGTAGCCAGGTGTAGCCTATCTATTTCTAAGTGTGTCTTTCCATGTGTATGTTTGTGTGTTTGTACCTGTATGTGGAGCAGTGTGTGAGTGGCTTTGTCTGTGCATACAATTGCCAGTGTGAGTGTGTATGTCAAAGATTGCCCCAAATGCTGCCAACGTAAATGCGAGATGCTGCCGGTTGCCCTCCCCCAAATCGTCCTACAAAGCATCATCCACCCAAAACAATGCACGCTCCATTTCATTTTGACGCAGACAACTGTACAACACAAAAAGCGCTCGCATGCAAAGGAGTCGCATATCAAATGGGACTGAGAGAGCTATTGTTCCGTTTCTGAAAACTATTTTGTTTATTGTTCTTCTAACAGAGCATTAGCCCATGTACCGTATACAACAGACCTTTTGTCGAGCTGCGAACTCAACATTCGAGGTTTAAGCGGGTGAGTTCTACCCAAAGAGTCTCATGAAAAGAAAACGCCATGTGCTTTTTAGGAAAAATACTATTAGTATTTTTTGTTTCACTTGATTTTGTACATATTATCCGATTCAAATAGGTTTTTGGTTAAACTGTTCATCCACTCATCCAACCTATTCTAACATCCATCACTGGTTGATATATTTTGAAGGACCGTGACACAAATCACCTCTTGGTTTTGAGGTCTTGGTTAAGCACTGAAGAGTCAATGCTGTCAATAACTTGAAACATGAGATGGGACATGAACGCCGGTCTCTGGGGTTGACGTTAAGTGCTGACGTATTCTGCACTGGGACAAAAGATAAGCAGCGAACACAGTCCGGGTGACATGAAGTTTCATCCCAAAATAAAAAAGTGTTCTTCATTATAAAACCTTCAAGTCTACCTTCAACTTAAAGGGGTCAGTATAGTCGGTGAGAATTGCTTGTGGGATGCTTGAGTAGCTTTAGACAACCCCTACCCCTCCGACACTGGACTGGGGGCTAAAACGTACTGCAGTTCTGAACTCAAATCAGGTCCCCAACTTCCTAAACTTGCAAATAAAAGTGCTGTGGAAAAAGTACGAGCGCTGAGCTGAAAATACTGTGCTGTGATTGTTGAAATCTTCAAGTGGTCATCGCTCCGTATGAAACAAGTTACCTACCGTCCAGCATCCCAAGCAAGTTAAAACAAAGGGCAAGAAATATTTGCACCATCAACTTGAGTGAGGTCTGCCTTGGGTAGAAGCTGTGCACAGAATCATCCTGCCATTTGCTTCCAAAAGGCTCTGATCACAGCGGGGATGACATGCAAGGACTGGGGCATGTCAGGGAGAATACACAGCCAGTGGCACTGCTCAGCAGCCTCTCAGTCACTCCATACAACCCACCCTTCAAAGAAATGTCATCCTTTATGGTCCCTTCAACACTCTCCAAATCCACTCCCCTTCGATCACTACAGCTCAAACACACAACAAAGCCGCAGAGCGCCGATATCGGACGTCCTTTTCTCTCTGTCAGTCCCTCCTTCCATCTCTCTGATTGTCTGCCTGTCCTTTAGTGAGAAGAAACCAACCTGTGTCTCCACTTTGAGCTGACATGGCTGCCTGTCCCCCACTGCGCAGGCCAGTGGCAGCCACAAAGCAGGCCATCTAAAGCTACTGAGGAGTGCTGGCTATGTGGCATTTGGAGTCTGGCCACCCAGCTGAGAGTTACCAAGAGGGGAACTCTGACTAAATGCCACCTATCCAGGCAGACAGATCGAAAGTGTGTGTGAAAGAGAGAGTGGTTGTTAGGGCTAGTTTTTCTCTGAGACGGCATGGGGGAGCGAGAGGGGAGCTAGTGGCTCCCCTGCGGCAGTCGCTGTCATCTCTCCAGGTGATGGACACACTAACTAAACATTAGCCCCACATTAGTCGACCGGCCGCCCACCATCGCAACTCTGGAGCTAAAGCCAAGTAGCCCCCTTTTTTCCCATTTAACGAGGCCCGTTTTTTCCACACCTTCACGGTATTCCCTGAGCGGGCTCAATCAATTTCCGGGCTGGGGCCCTGAGGTGGGAGCTGATGAGAGTGGGATCGATCCCGCTCTGCCGTCCTCTGTTTACCTTTCCCGGTCTCTCCACACATCAGCCAGGAGGACTTGTCCCCCCAGCTCTCTGTGAGCAACCGGGCACGCAATTTACACTCATCACACACTTGCCAGAGTGGTCACACACAAGATAGCTTATACTGTACATGCACAGACGGCTGTGTAAATTTTAAATTCTATTTATATCCATAAAGCAGTAATTTTCAATTCTTTTCCTCCCCTCACAGGCCACAAAAAAGTGCTAAAAGAAGCCTTCCTGTCTGAATACCCATGGAGAAGCGCTCCCTCACATCGTTGTGACTAATGTCATTAAATTACAGTTGAATCAATCAATTAAATCTTCAAAAAATAACAACAAGTGAAACACCTTCATTTTTAGAACATTTTACTTTTAGCATTTTCCAAACAAACTCACAAATTATTTTACGGCCCTTAAAAAAAGCTACATAAATAAATCCTTAAAATGAACAATAGAAAAGTCTCACATGAATTAAAAACAGTGTCAACAGGTAAAAACGGGACTAAGAAGTAAAGCTGCACACTGCGAAGGTCTGCTGGCAAAACCATGCTTTGAGAAGTGATTTATAAGATTATAGTGATATTGCCACCACAAGGCCCGCAGGAAAGGTGTTTCAAAGCCAAGCAAAGACCTGAGAGCCTGGGGAGAGATTGTGGCCTGAAAACAGGACACTGCAAGGTCACACACACCTGCTTGCACACATTTTATTTTCTGCCAGAACATGTGGGAAAACCTTGTCCCTCCCTTCAATATTTACTGTGGGGGGACTAGCATCATTAGAGGGGGTCCCTCAGGGCACTCTGTCACACACCCACCTGGGAAGTGGCACAGTGGCTTTAAATGAGACAAGACGTTTGCATCTGGGATTAGCATTTCAAAGCCAAACATGCGCACGGGGGCCGTGTGGCGATGCTATGTTCGACTACACCCCCTGCGCCACCTAAGACAGGAGGTAAGATTAAAAAGAGACAGTGAGAGGGACCCCGCTTAACAAACAGGTGGGAACTTCAGTTTTCTTCATTTCTGTCTCTGTCTCCCATCAACCCCGACTTCAACTCCACATCCCGCCCCATCCCCAAACACTCATACTCAGATGGCAGACGTTCTGCTTCATCATTGTCAGACCCGCCCACCTCTTCTGACAAGTGTCAACCTGCACTCCCCCCCACCCCCACCCCTTTGCACCACATTGCACAATATCTGTGGCACCTCAGCCAGTGCTAGCATGCTGTTTAGCACTTTTAAAGGAAAGGCCCACAAGGCACTGCTCAGGTCAGGCTGCCCGCGCGTCTCAGGCTTGTTCGCTCCTCGGTCGCCCATGTCAAACACGACCTGCGCAATATGCACCCACCAAGCGCCAAAGTGGGCCGCCATCATAAATAACTCCGCCAACAATACATCATTTAAGTGGGTGTTCTGCTCTCGTGGGCAACTCCAAACAAATGGCCACATCGATCATTGTGAGTGCCAGGTAGGGTAGGGTTGAGTCTCTGCGAGCCCCCCCCCCCCTTACTTAAACATTCACACATACAAACACACACACCTGCTCTTTTATAAATAGCACCAAGGTTTCCTAAATAAACCTGCCTTGTCGTTGTGATGGGGGCCTATGCTTGGTAATCCTGTGGCGCTATGCGGCAAACTAGCAGGTGTTGCAAGCTCAACTAGCGGCGCACTCCTCCTGACAAAGACAGCCCCATTGTTTGGCAGTGCTGAATAATTAATATTGTCTACAACCTTTAAACAACCTTACGTCAGACTCATCTGTCATGGCGTCCTGCTGAGGGGCTTGGGTGCTTGCGTCAGCTAGGATGTGCGCTTTGAGCCCAGGGGTGTAAAGGGGTAGAGGTGAAGTGCTATATTAACTGTTGGCCTGCGGCAAGCGAGCACAGGGGGCCGGTGGCTGTGCAGACGGGCCCCTCACGTCCCTCTTTTTTGACCTCACTCTATCCCTCAATACCCCGAGCCAGCATCACTCGTGGTTGTGTGTGGAAAAGGGGTTAGGGAGGGGAGCGGGGCATGACTCCATCTTCAGATAACATATGGAGAGGCTATTGCCTTACGATCCATCACAGGCCGGGACAAATGAGAACAACCTGGATTTCATATTGGAAGCATTAAACAAGCAGGTAAGTAGATGGTAGGAAGCTGGCAAGCTCCCATTCTGCTGTTTACAGAGCTTTAACCTGCTATCAGCGATGGGGATAAATTGTTTTGCCGTACTGCATAACACAGTTTCAATTGCCTAAATTTTGTTAGTGTATTTGTTGAACTGCTGCATTGTTTGACAAGTAGATTTTTCTCCAAGTCCTTGATGATGTTTGTCTGGGTAACCCAGCACCCGACACTGGATGGTGTTGACATGATATCAGAAGTGTTGAGAGTTTAATATCTGCAGTGTACTGTCAGCATATACATGTAGATTCTTACACATGTACAAAGGCACAAATCCATAGGTTTGTTCAAACAAAATCTAATTCCTTAATTAGATATTTATCCACATAATTCATATGCCTGAATTCACTATAGGTCATGACAGTTTTCTAATATCTTCTGTGATCCTGTCCTGACGACATCCTGTCATAGTTGCACATTCTTGGCCATTTTTAATGGCCTTGGAGTACCAGATGTGAGAGGACTACAGCAACAGAACAAATCAGATAATGTCAGGCAAGTTCATGATCACAGAAACACACTATACATAAATAAAGACTGGCATGCTATTGTCTAAACTTTATTGGAACAACATTTTTTGTTACCCATGACTTCATAGCACCAATACAAACACATACACACACATACACACACACACACACACACACACACAAAATAATATGAAAACCAAAAACAAATGTGTGTGCACTCAGACACAGCACACAAATATTCAAACACACTAGTACACACAAATGTGCATGCACATGCATGTGAAGACACACCACCATGCGCCCACCTCATTGTGAATCTCCTCACAGTGTCGCAGCGTTGACGGCAGCAGGGCCAGCAGGCTGTGGGAGCCGGTCTCTGGGTCAGTGTGCAGGTTGGACAGGGCTTCTTGGCACTGTGACTGGATGTAGGTCAGGGTCCCACTAGAACACTGGTAGGAAAGGTACAGAGTCGGTGTTATACAAATAACTGCCACGCAGGGTTGAGCTAACCCCTGTGAATCAAAAGACAATGGACAGCTTCCGTTTTAGGTTTTAACATAAAGCTTCTTCAATGTTCAAATTGCAACCATTCTGCAGAGGTCCTCAGTGGCTCCCCAAGAACTTTTTCGCAGGGGTGACACACGCGGAGGGGGTGCTTCTTTTTGGCGAGGCGTCAGATTTCAGATGGAAGTGATGATGATGCTACTCACAGCTGGTTTGCTTGTGAGCGACTGAGCCTTTCCAGGATGCCCCTTTCATATCCAGTCATGATACTATCACCTGTTACCAATGAACCTGTTTACCTGTGGAATGTTCCAAACAGGTGTTTTTGGAGCGTTCCACTACTTTCCCAGTCTTTAGTTGCTCCTGACCCAACGTGTTTGAAACGTGTTGCTGCATCAATTCAGAATAAGCAGATTTATATCAATCAAGCTGATGAGGTCTAACAGTAAATGTCTCATCTTTGTGTGGTTTTTAATTGAGTATGTGTCACATTCTGTTTAATTCATGTTGTTGAACATTTGCATGTCTCTTTTCACTCACCAGAAATCACAGAATCTTTCCATTTGACTGAAAATATGACTTTTAAAATTTTGTGATTGTTTATTAGACAAAATGTTGAAGTTTTTCATTTTACGACGTCTTCCCCTTCAATAGCGTGTAAGTAACAGCAGCAGTCCAAAAGGACCAGACCAGCGGGGACTGTCAGCATGCAATAAAGCAAATTTTGACAAATTCAAAACAGTGTTTTTCTCTTTTAGGACTGCTGGCTTCTCACCTCAGCCACTCTGTGTGTGGAGCTGAAGCGTGCGGTGTCTCCAGCTAGGACACAGTGCTGGTGGGTGCTGTTCAGGTCATCTGGTAAATACAGGGAAGAGAAAACAATCAGAGCATGATACCAATAATAACAGCAATCATCAACAGAGCAGCAGAGAAGAGTAAACAAGGGAACAGACCGGAAAGGAAAAGAATAATCATCCATCAGGAAAAGATGCTTTATAAAACATTGTAGAGCACAGAAACACAACAGAAGAGATAATAAGATTAAAGATTTCATTATTTTGATTTATTTTGATTTTGTGCTTTTAATTAATTGTAATAACAAATAAAACAGCCCATGAAAAGAAAAGAGCTGACAATAGAAAAAACAGATGAAAAGCAGGACGCGAAGGAACATGACAACTAAATCATCGTGTACGCTCAGACAGATTGCGCCTGGTCCAGCATCGAATCAGATAGAGTGAGCAGCATTGTACTATAATTTTAATTACCAAACAAAACCAGATCGCGCTCAATCTGTCAAGATGGAAGAGCCATACCAACAAACATTTGTCCAATACCACAGAAGCTTTACGAAGAAGCCTTACTGCTGTTTCCTGTGTATCCCTCCATGTGTTTCTTTGTGTGTATAGATGTTTCTCAGCTCTGCCATTATTTGCCTCATACCAATAATTAATTTAGCCATGACAGAGCTGTCATTCACAGCACATGTGCATATTTACACCCGCCTTGAGCAAGAGTACACTGGCTAATGCCTGTGATTTGAAAGTCAAACAGCCAAATGCTTTGGGAGCAAGATATTATTGTTTGGTAGGAGGAAAAAAAAGATGGTGACAAACAAAACAACTTGCCGGTGTTTTCTTCACCCTGATGAGATTGTGAAGGATTAGGTCTCTGGGCAGAATTACTCTGCGTCTTTAAAACTGTTTATATCCAATAACAAATTATCTCCATCAATCTGCTCTTTTCTTGGCGCGTCTGATGCGTCAGTGGGATCAGGAGGGAGTAGAGGCAAACTCGATAACTGTAATAAATATTTATCTTTCTTTCAACCCCTGCGCCTGCTGCCACTTGTCCTCCTTTTCCAGGAAGCAGGCTTTTAAATATATTGGGTCAACTCTTTTCTCCAGTCCCCCTGTGCATTGGGAGCTGGAAATCTGATTATTGAACAGGCCCGGTGTCAAGACTTGCATTGTTCTTTTTTAACCACTGAAATTCCATTTGGGTGGAAATGATGGTGATTCAATTTGCCTGCAGCAGCTCAGACATTAGCAGTTCAAAAGGGCCAGCCGGCGACAAATGGTGCTGAAAAGACATTACGGCTTTTGTGGTTATACACCACTGTAGCTTTCTTTTAATACCGCAAAACTATCTATCATACGGTGTGCGTCACTAAAACACTGGTACAATATATCTGAACACATAGTTTAGTGGTGACTGCTCTGTCTGTGTGTTTGACAAAAACAGGGGGGAGGGCATGTCGTTCCTCCAGTAAGCAGAGCACTGCGTTCTTTGCATGTGCGTGCGTGCGTTTTTCGTGCATGCGGGTCGTGCAAATTTATAGGTGTGTGCATATGTTGGTGCACCGTGCCAAGTATTTAATTCAGGTAGACCGACAAAGCGACAGACAGCCAAGGACTGTGTGAGCTGCTATCATTGTGCAGCAGTTGGCCTCTCAAGGGCGTACTCACCAAGTGGAGCATAAATCCCCACTGATCCGCGACAGTCAAGTCCCATTAGAATGGTCTGCACAACAGCCCATCACTCTATTATCATGGCTGGCCTGAAACTGACTGTTCTATTGTAAATCTTATCCAGCAAAAGGAGGTCGGCTTCAAGCCCTGTCAAGCTGAATATTAGGTACAGACGTCGACAGATGAAAACACAGCAGCTTCAAAGAGTCAACTTCAGGAATTCATTAAAACCTTCCTATTTCTTGAAAAAAAAAAAAAAAAAAAATGAATCAGATTGACAAACGCTTATTAGTGGCCGATCTGAAAACTACTACAGCCTTCAGTTTTGAAGGAAACTTACGCTTCCAGACGCACAGTTAAAACTAGACTGTGCAAGTAAAGCAGCTTCCTGTGTAACATTTTCCCAATGCTACCAAAACAACAATCTCCCACCTGCTGTAATCAAGCGGATTAGCCCACAATGCAGCCACTTACTGTATAATACAGCATTTGTATGCAGCATTTGATGTTGTGCACCTTGGCAGGCACCAGGTACTAGCTGTACATCATCTGGACAATGCGAGTGATATGTCCAAGCTAAAAAAAAAACAGCAGAGTGAACCAGTTCTTTTCTTGTCTTGGTTGAGATTCTGCCTTTTTACCATGAATCAGCTGCACAGTTTCACATATCTTGTCATACAAGAGGAGATGCTGCACTCACTCATACAGAGAAAAAAGAAACATTAGCAGTACTATGTACAAATTTCTTGTCGCTAACCCAAACCCCTTCTTGAGAAAATGTACGTCTTACACTTTGGTTGTATGTTTTCCAGCAGCAGAACGGGCCTTGTGGGCTCTTGGGCTAAAAAACACAAAACGAAACTCAACAAAGTCGCCTGAAAAAAGACACAAAAACACTTACAATACTGCGTATCTCCTCCAAATGTGCATCTGATATATGTCTGTAAATCATGTCAGTTACATCCCCCTGACTCCAACCTGCTCTCTGAAAGCTGCTGCAAGTCTGAGCAGCGTATTTATGATTTTGACATTTAGTGCACAGGTAGGGGTCCAGTGTTTTCATGAAAAACACAGACAGCACGATCGTACATGGATGGATATATACTGTATACTATACTATGCTGTTGGGATCAACAGAGTGATCTTTTAATCACGAGGGTCAAAATCTCACTAAATATCATGGATGGATATTGTGTTCAGCCTCTATTATCGATCTATATCAGTTAACATATTTATTTTGTTTATCTTCAGCTTACAAATCACAATTGCAATCAATCACTGATTGAAAAAAACAGTCACGGAGCAGATGAAGGCAGCTCTGACTCAGGATTGTACTGTGTGTCTATCCTTATATACTTATGAAAGCAGAGTGCCCTTTAAAAATGATAAATCTCCCATTCACTCTACCAGGGGCCCTAACTTCTTGTACATCTGAACACAAGCTTCTGCTGTGATGTGGATAAATGTCCTCACACTCAGAAAATATGAGAAAGCTTGGAAGGGCCCACAGGGCTGAAAAGAGGAGGGTGGAGGTGTCCGCTGCAGCCAAAAGCATTAAGCTATGATTTACACCCCTGTGGCTCGCTGTCTGTCCTCTCCATAGAGACGTAGTCAGCACCGGGTCACAGGACTTCAAAAAATAACATTTGGTTTTCCTAACCTCTCTAATGCACACAATTTCATGGAACCTTAAAGCTCTGTGTTCAGGCCAAGTGACTCCACACACACACACACACACACACGCACACACACCTCAGCTCCATTTCTCGTGATGTAAGAAGAGAAAAGAGCACGAGAGTGCGAGTGAAGTGAATCCTGCTGGTACTGAATGAGTCATTTGGGACAAAGTACAAGAAGCACTAAAACACAGGGTAATAAAAGGGCCCCTTCCTCCAAAGTCAGACATGGTGGCGAATGCGGCTGAGCTGTGTGACCTACGTGTTTACACGCACGTGTGTACGTCTGTATGCGTGTGTGTTTATAGAGAAGATTTAGTACCTCGCATGTAATAGCAGTCTCCAGACTCCAGTGGCAGCATCAGGCCAGGTGTGTGGATGTCCCAGGCTACCTTGAGCCCAATCCTCCAGTACGCCTTCTCACCGCTGCCTCCCTCACTGCTCTCACCTGTCAGTCACACACAGCCCAACTCACTGTAACATTTGCATCTTATATTTAAATTCACATTTCAGGCTTTTGGTGCGACAGTTTCACCCAGCGTGACTTTAACTGAGTGTAAAAAGTGCAAAGTGCTAGAACTTATATTTTTATGGAAAAACGTGTTTCATCACTTTAAATACTAATTAAGGCCATTTAGCACAATATTCATTTAAAGTACTTTTTTACAATACAAGTGATATCTAATGCAGTACTACAACACTAGAACAAAGTCTATTTATCAGCAGCTCCAAAAAAAAAAAGTCATATAAAGGGTTACCACTTTAAATAGTGAGGAGTGCAGTGATTAAATCCATACCGTCCAAACAATGGATCGAAGATGTAAGCCTTTGTCTCCAGAAAGCGAGAATCACTTAACGGCAGAGTAAAGATGATATGTGTTGCTGTGATCATATCGGCTGTTAGCACGGGTTCTTTATGCTATCATTATGCTGTGCAAGAGGAAATAGTTGGATAAAAGCCCTTGATGTTGTTTAGTGAGTATGTGAGAGTGTGTTATTGGACAGTAGGTATCCTATGATATTCCTGTTTCTGAACCCGTACACTATAACCGCCTCCCCTGCTCCTCTCTCTCCTTCCATTCTTACACGGGATACTAAGAAAACAAGATTTGGCTTGGCTGGCCAACACCCTTCAGCAAAATCAATACTAAAGTCTTTCTGGGCCTCTCTGCCCCACAGCTGCCTTTTCCTTTGCTCAGCACGGATAAATAGTAACTTAATTTCCAGCCATTGTGCTCTTAGAGCCAGCTAATGACAGCACTCCCAGAGGCCTCAGGAATGGTGGAAGATCATCCTCCGTGCCGGAAAACGCTCAGTCGTGGCAGATTCCTTTGGATCAGCGCAGCTGGGAAAAACACTCAAACACTTCTGGTGAGGCTGCTCAAAGAGGAAAAAAAAAAAGCCTCTCAAAGGAAGCAGGTGTCATGCAAAACATCTCGTCTCTCTACATCTGAGATATCTAATGTGCTGTGTTTCTTTCTTCTCAGGGACAATGTAAGAGACGCGTATTGTAAAAGTGAAACATTCCTCAAAGTAACAATTTCATTAGCCCGGTTCTGGGAGGCCTCAGAGCCAGCCACTGGGATACAGCTCCACGGCGCTCCGGTCAGACTTTCCTCTCTACGGTCTGGAGCTGTTGGGTCATTTAGGACTAGAAAAGACACAGCTGCTACGCAGGGCAAGGTGTTATGCCACATAACGTTTGAAGCCTGTGTTCACAGGGTCAAAGTTGAAATGGCCTGGAACAAATCACCGACGCAGTCCTCTGGAGCAGGTGTTTCTGGTTAGGGAACCCAAATGAAGAAAGCCCAGCTATAAAACGTGTTGGGATGTCAGAGCAGTTGGCAGTGCACTTGTGTGATACTGTAAAATTACACTCTCAGGACACAGATGCAGACACAACAGGAAACCATGTTTTGCTCTCCTTCGAGCTTTTGGAAGATGCAAGGAACGATCTGGTGAGTGGTGCCGCTCGAGAGACATTTGACTTTCATTTTAACATTCACCGATTTGGCTTGTGTTCTATTGTTTTTACGATAAAAAAACAAGAACACATACGAATTACAGGGAGCCTTTTTCAAATGAAACATCTTTGATACGGCAGCACTGTCCTCTGTAGTTGTTTTGTGTTTGCTCTAAGAGGCAAAGTTCCTCTCTTACCGAGATTCTCTATCAACCCCATCAGGAAATGCTATCAGCTCTTGATAGAGTGCACATTCTGTAATTAGGAGACATCGTATGATCCATACAGTACAGTCTAGGAACACTTATCAAAGCAGGGCTCATTATTCCATATCAGATAATTGCACATCGATCATTTCTTGGGGAAATGATTTAGATGAGATGCAGGGTGTGTGATAAGGCCTGTTTGTTAGACGGCGCCATTGAGCACATGTTAAGAGCTCAGATCCAAATGTCTGTGATCTCCCAACGCACGTCGGCGATAAGGCTGTCAGCAGGCAGCCGGTGATGACATTTGATAATGCCCCGACACTATCGCATAGATGGATCTGATGGTTGCCTCACCAGAGGCCATGTCGACAGATGCTACAGCACTGCTGTAGGGCCAGAATACACAAGGTTAGCTGCATCTGATCCACCATAAAGCCGCGGAGATAAGTTGATGGGATATTGCGGTGAAAGACAAAAAGGAATCTTAATTTCAGAAACAACACGCTTAAGACAACCATTAAATATTGTGCATTTAAGCGTAGAAGTGTGAAATAAAGGATTCTAAAGTGTAACCAATTAGCACAGTTATGACAAGTAAGATATTTTAGCTTTGACCTTACCTTTGTCATCATGACAGCTGTAGCTGTACACAGCCACTGGCGAATGAGTGATGAGGTTCTCATCATGGTGCCACCCTACCGCCATTTTCCCCATGCCATAATAAGGCTCCTCTTTGAGCTGGCTCATAGCTGCCGGGTCCATGTAGTTGAGTAAGGTGACATTGAACTTGACTGGACCGGTGCATACCTGCAGAGGACTCGGCTGGGAACAGCTCTGTCCGCTTGCCGGTTCTTCCTTGTCCTCAATGTGATAATCTGACAAGCTGTGCTTCAGCTGGGCCACAGGTTTCTCTTGGGTCCGTAGCGCCGCCGGTTCAGTCTCTGTGCCGCTGATAGTTTTGGGCCCCCAGTCGGGGTATTTTCCTTCGCTGAGTTCCGACCCTGTTGCGACACCTGTTTCACCTGGTTTGACCTTGGAGGACTCTCCCTCCTCACTGCTGTGTCTGGACCCAGTCTCCCATTCTACTTCTTGTTTTGACCCAGAGCAGCCTTCATCACTGTGTTTCGACTCAATGTCCCACTCCTCACTGTGCTTGGACTCCGTGTCCCCCTCCTCACTCTGTCGGGACTCTGAGTCCCCTCCTTCGCTATTCTTGGAGTCCTCACTGTGTTTAGACTCCGTGTCCCCCTCTTCGCCCTGTTTGGCCTCTGCCTCCACCTTCACACACTGCGTTAGCCTGTCTCCTTCCTTCAGCTGAGACACGTCAGAGCAAAGGAAGGTGTTAAGCTCCCACAATGCCTTGCAGGCCGCCCTCAAGTCAGGGTCGCAACAGTTTTGTCCTTTGACCTCCGTGTCTTCACTGTGCCAGGGGATGGCAAAGAGCCGTGTGTCCAGATAGCGATAAGTGTGACCGGGCTCACCCAGCAGAGCCCGTGACACGGCGGTGAATACATCTCGGTCACGGACGCGAACCAAATCCCTCAGCAGGCAGCCCTTCCTTCTCAGGGTGAGCAGAGCAGCCTGCACCCGGCCATGGAGCTCAGCAGGCAGCGAGCAGGATCTCCTCAGAACCAGGCCAGAGTAACTGGAGTCCCACTTGAAGACACAAGACATTCTTATCATTACAGGATGATCATGGCACACAAAACCAGAACAAATCTGACTAAAACTGAATTACAATCTTCCTCAGATTTGAACTATCTGGCTAAAAGGCTGCTGTAGGCCCGTTAAAGTACAGGTCTAGGCATCCTTAGCATTATCAGGAAGGGTGGCTGGCTCACCAGTTGCTGAAATCCCCGATCTGAAGGTCCCAGAAAGGGGATCTTCTGGTCTCCCAACTCCTGCAGTAGCCTTCGCCTCTGTGGAACACAACACAGCATAATAGGGTGATAAGTAGCAGAAGGGACCGTGTTGTGAATATTTTTATCTGCTCACTTTGGCGTCTAAACGATCAATTATCTATGCCTTTATTTTGTTCTATTTAAATATATTCAGTGACTAACTTTTGGGGACTTTGGTGAGAGGACGATGTGACGGTGTTGGAAGCAAAATGCACATGACTGACGTGATGGACTTAGATTGACCTTCAACGTCCACCTTCTAACACCAACGTGATGTGACTGGGCAAACAATTACAAAATGATTATAACTTCCTGGGATAAGAATCAAAAACATAGAGCTTGTGTGACAAAAATCTCTTATGGTCCGGTACGGCCTTCATAAGTCAGTTCTTCACAAACACAGCAATCAATCTGTTAAACAGAAAATCGAATCATGTAAACTGAATCGCCAGGTATTTGGGGATCAAATTAATAAATCAATTTTAACAAGTGATGTCACAGGGACCTGGTAACCCTTTTCATTGACGTCTCACATTTTTATGATTTGGTGAAGGCTGCCGTGGGGTTCCTCGCAACCTTATAAAAGATGCCCTGCGCCATACAGAGCTCCTCCAATAAAAACGTAAACCTGGTGGAGGGATCAAAGCACTTTTCATTGGGACGCATTCCATTCTGACCTATAAATCCAATGGCAACTGGCATAAAAACTATATGCCCAAATAAATTTCACAACTATTTCCCCACCCTGCCTCTTTTTGCCCTCCTGTATGTGCTTGTGCGTAGGTGTGTGTACATGGAGGTGTTGTATCTGTGCGCATTCAGAACCTCATATTCATTCCCACCAGGTGTGCGCACACACACACACACACACACACACACACACACACACACACACACACACACACACACACACACACACACACACAGCCTCGGCATGGTGTCTCAAGAGCAAGGGAAGGAGAAATGTCACCAGCATGCCACTGTCTTTTTAAATCTTTAAAAGTTTTGCATGAATGGTCTGTTGCGATAGTTTGATAGCAGCAGCAGTGATAGCAGTTGCGATAGTTTAAGGCGACCCGGCCTTGCGTATATTTCCGAGACATTTACAACAAGCGTCTCACATTTCTCCTGCCCCAATAATGCCGAGGACCTCATGTGGAATATGGGAACCGGCTGCCAAAACACATCCTGACTTTCTGAGTGAAATAAAATGTCCAGTTAATAACATTAAAGTGCATGTGTGTCCTGGCGCGAAAGGGGGTTGGATCAAAACGAGGGAAAGCGGTGAAAGTATGTGCATTAAAGACAGCAGGGAGGAAAAGAGATCCCAATAACGGAGGCAGAAGAAATGAGAGGGCATCAGATCTGAAGCAGTTTGGTGAATTTACCTTCAGGGCTGAATCTTTACCTTAGGCTAAACAACACAACACCTGCTGAAAGTTTTCTTAAAGGATGCGCATGAGTGTACAGGCCTTCCAAGTTATTCTGGAACAAACAAAAACAGACTTGCAGACAGTTGGAATCGAAAAAACAAAACAACATGCACTATTCATGGCCAGACTGCATTCAAAAGCTGTTGGAAGAAATTGACAACCTGACACACATTCATTGGTGTCAAATTCCAACTCATGACAGAAGCTCAAGATATCAAGGTGAGGCTCTGGGCTAGTGTTGTATGTGTATGTGTCTGTGTGTATCTGTGTGTGTTTTTATCTGTGTGCTGCTGTGCGTCTGTACGGATCCATATCCTGCCATCCATCCACTGTAGATGTGTGCATGTGTGCACATAAGTAAGATCATTACAGTCCGCTTTAGTCACAGCGCGCAAACCACTGCTGTGTAAACAAGCACAAAAGTGTGTTTTCGCACTGTATGTGTGGGTGCGTGTGTGTAAGGCTCCAACAGATACACACACATACATGCCCATCCTGAAAAAAAAAAAAAAAAAAACGCACAGCCGGGGTAGCGAGCATGATGCCTCAACCCCAATCGCACACAACCAGCGCTGTCACACACATGTCAAATACATCAGGCTACTCAGAAATTCCACAGAAAAAAAGAAAGACAAGAAGTTACCGGAGCCCTCTGAAGCAGATGGAGTCTCACAGTATCAGAGGGCTGCTGTGTCTGTCTTCCTGTCTCTGTGTCTGCACCTGATTCTGGAAGGAAAACCACGAGGTGCAAGAAAAAAAAAAAAAAAAAAAGGTCTGCGTTTCCACTCAGACCCAAGAAACGAGATTACCAATCCCATAATAACACGCATGCTTCACGGTAGCCGTGCCAACCGTCTGCACTGAGTGATATATCTGATGCTTTTTTCGTTTTTTTTTTTCTTCTTTTTTAATCTCTCTCTTCCTTGATGGGATTATTCCCTCAGCCAGACTGTTTATCACAGAAAAACATATTAGGTAGAATAGAACTCAATTGGTTTGCTTTGATCTTGGCCTATAAGAGATATCAAACTGTGTGTACCATATATTTATTAATTTCATTTATTCCCCATCTGTGACACTTCAGCGGACACTTTCTTCAAAGCGTTCTTCGCAGAGTAGATTAATGTCCGGCGCTTAGCATCAATAGCTCAAAATAGCCAGATAACTCTGCTGCTGCGGGGATAAAAACACTTCCAGTCTCACTTGTGTCTGCCCCTGAAGGAGGCTGAAGGAGGACACAAGTCCCACTGGTCTTGTGTAGATTTGGCTGATGCATCATAGACTGCACGTAAAAGCTTCAATGCAGAGTTAGCCCTGAACATGGCTTGATAAGTACAAGTGTCCCATCCCATGTGGTGGCGCTTGTGCTTTCCAGTGTATTTTTATGATAGGCCATGTCAAATAAATTCTTAGGAAAACATTCTTTCCATCTTGGCTGATATCTATATTTTCTTCTTATTCTTCGGCCAACATGTTCTCTCTCCCAACTTGTCAAAAACAGCAGTTTGGTCAGCGGCCCGACGCTTCAAGCTAGGATGCTCTACATACCGCTCTAGCGTCACTTTTGCATGTGCAGGGCTACGCAGTCAAGTTAAGCGACAATAAATATGCAACATCTGGTTAGACTTTCAAGATAAAGCTTGCTGAGAACAATAATACACACATGGATAACGTTGTGAGGTTTAGGTAGCCAAACTACTCGGTTAGGTTTAGGAACAGATCCGGGTTTGAGTTAAAATAAACGGACGTACATTAGTTAAGAGTTAGGGTTAGCGTCACAGTTTGAAGCTGCCATATTTGACTCATTGGGAGTGACAATGGGCTGGATCACACTCCAAAATGTGAGGCAAGAAGCACTGTGCGCCATATTTTCTTCAAGGCCTTCAAGAAAACCTCAGATCTCAGGCCTTGTGTAGCCCCAGATGATGTGATGAGAGTTAGCTGTGTAATAGAGCTCCGTGTTTAAACAGCAAGCCATTGGTGCTTGTGTGACACCCATTTCAGAACTGGTCCTCCTCTGTTAAAGTGATGGTGAATCAACAGTTTTGACAAGTGGGTTGTAAAACGTTGGACTCAAACAGACAGACTGCCCACGTACATCAAAGCGCTTCCGCCCCGGTCGATTTGGCACAGGATCGGAGAATGTAGGGAGCTCGTGTGAAGCAACAGAGCACACAGACAAGGGCAGGGAGTGCCCGCCCCACCAGAACATTGGCGTTTGCGTGTGTGATGCACAGAAAGACATAAAGTCTGTAGGAAGACGGAATTCAGCTTAGAACATAGAAAGAACTGAAGGAAAGCATACACATGTGGAGGAATCGCAGCAGCTAACAGTAGTCGCGTTTGTGCCATAAAGGTCTCTATAGCTCGAGGTCTACCTCATCTTCAGGGTATGCCACTAACTTGAACTATGGTGAGATAACACAGCACCTAGGTGCCACCATACACAAGTACCTACACAAGAATACACACACACAACCACATGTGCAGAGGTTCCTCTTGTGTTGCAGCGCCTCTTGTTGCAGGGTTTCATCACGTACCACTTTTCTTCTCTTTTTTCCCAAATGCAGCTAAAAATATATCCACCCTACCTAATACACAACCTGAAAAACAACAGCTCCGGTACTGGTTACAATGTCAGAAATGACCTTTTTCACAGATTATGCAGCTTCATTTCATCCACGTCACACTAACAAAAAACATTCAGGGTAAAAATTAACCGCTTCTGACTTCTGACATTTTGTTTACAGCCACCGGTGGCATTCATTTATTTTAAGAACAGCAGCTACAAGTTTGGTGACTCAATATGAAAGTTAACTGGGCAATGGCTAACTGGAATGTGTGGGAGCTGACCTCAGAGCTAGGTAATGTGTAACCCCATGTCTCCTGCTCGGGATCAAGCCATGAATATGAATAGGACCATGAGACGCAGAGGTCAATCAGGAGGATGTTGCTAGAGACGCCTATATATTGTCCTTCAGCTACTTTCCATTGGATATCAATTGTTTTCTGGATAATCTGTATTATCCTGAGCTGTAATTCCATATTCAATTTGGCATGTAGGTTGAAGCTACATTCACAAATCGTGTTTAATGCAAGGTCATCCATCCAAGTTCATGCAAACAATATGGATCAGATGCTTATGTCCCGTATTAAGACCATAATCCTCCACATGCTTCTCCTATAGACGCATGTGCACACACATATCAAGGTTTGGATCATATTCCACTGTTGAAAATCAGAAACTTTTTTTCTTTTTCATTAACTTTGGAAACAAAGAAAGAAAAAAACCCACCCAGAAATCAATGCTATGCCATGAACCTTTTTTTTTTTTTTTTTTCAAAACAATGAAGCGAACATTGTGTATATATCGACAGACACGTTCAGCATGTGTTCAGTGGGGGTCCACAGGTGGGGTAAGTGATGACAAATGGCAGACAGGTCGGCTCTGGCCCGTTAATTGTTGTTGGAGGCTGAGGGCCACGTTGTTCATTTCACCTCGCGACAGGTCGGCGGGGGACGTGATCATTAATATTAGAACATTTCCATCCATCTACCTGAACAAGAGGCCAGTCATTTAAACGGCTGGCGCTGGGTAGACCTTTCACGCCCTGTTTATAACACTGATCTAAGCACATTACCAGAGCTGCGGGGGACCACTGCCACTCATTAATTAGATTCACACACATACACACACACACACACACACACACACACACACGCACGCACACACAATGTGACCACCTTTATTGGCGCCCAGTCACATTTGAGAAATGTCACACGTGTGAGATAAGGCACACTAACAAACACCTGGTGTGCCATTTTAACTAAACATCAAAAGTCCTGTCCAATTCTCTCTGTGAGCCACGTGTACGCACGCACACACACACACACACACACACACACACACACACACACACACACACACACAGACTTAAAGCTACTCCTCCAGGCATCCCAGGGTACGTGTGATTCTGTCAGGTGGACAGTATATGTGCACGCATGTGAGAGAGAGAGAAAAAGTAGTGGGCCTCATCTGTTTTTTGAACCCTCCATCTCTCTCAGTGCACCTGACAGGCTTACAGAGAGACCCAGGTTTCTAGATCAATCATTCAAAAGTATTTATAAATGCACAAAGCCAGACGCAGACAGGTTGGCACATTGCCACTCTGTTTAAGTGCTTTTCAATGTGTCTGTGGTGTCAACATCTATTTCACACTTATCTACACCTCAAAGGGGGAAAAAAGATGTTTCTGTGACCTTTAGCAAGTGTCAAATCTGGAGAGGAGAAGAGAGGGAGAGAAGAGAGAGAGAGGAGGGCGATTTAAGAGATCTGTCCATGTATGCCTTACATAACCTTTTTATTTATCCAGAAGAGAGACTTTATCAGAAAATGCTCGTGGCTTCGCACACGCATACAATTTGACACACAGAACTGCACACTACATCTAAAGATTTCTGGAGGACAGTAAAAAGTTTCTTCGCCAGAGGATCTGGGGGTTAAACGGCTTGTTCAAGGGCACGCTGAGCTTCGCACCCAGCGCAGGATTCGAACCAGCAGCTTTTGTCATCAAAAGAGCTGCGTGAACTCTTGGCTGCTACCTCCAGTATGCAAGGGCCGTTTGCCATTTTGCCTTAATTGTTAGTTTGCGGCCGGGCCATAATGTTTCCATTAAGACTATGTCGATCGAGAAAAGCTTTTTAGTTTTCACCTTCAAATTACAACATGCTTTCATGAGGTCAGCTGTTTTCCATGTGGAATGGCCAGTTTTAATGCAGACGCAGTCCCTTGGTATTCAGACAGGGTCCGGTTCAGCGGGGGGAAAGTCAGGGGAAAGAGTGAGAAAATGAGGGAGGGAGAGGGATGGAGGGAGGAAAGAGACGAGAGGAAGGGGAGCGTTGATTGAAAGACTGTGATTAGCAGTTTTCAGCGGGGCACCAGGGCCACCGAGTTGTTCTAACAGGGTTGTCGCGTCTCGAGGTGCAGTCAAGGAGAAGTCAGTGCTTTAGAAAGCTCCCTCAATTTCTCCATTTCCCCCCTCCCTCCCCCGTTCGCTCTCACCACCCAGCCGCACTTTTCCTGCCCCTCCAAAAAAAATCAATATGGCTGTGCAAAGTGCAGTTTGGCCCAGGGGGAGAGGCGGCTAGCTGTAGGGGCTGGATGTGGAGCTTAAAGGGAGGACAAGAGGCGTACTCCAGGCCTGTCCCACAGGCAGTGTCAAGGACAGACCTGAGGACCGAAGGACTGAGGCCACCAGATCGCCCTTCCCCTCTGCATCTCGCCTTCTCTCTCTCTCTGCTGTCTGGGCTCGCCCGGCTCAGCGGGGCAGAGGAGATCGATAAGCAGGTGGAGCGTTTAAAATCCCCAGCTCCAGAGGCTGACGTTACACTCCTCAGAGCCCAGCAGACCAGCACATCGCTCAGGGCAGGGAAGCCGGACGGATGGACGAGTGAGTGTCGCACCTCGTCACTGAAAGGTTTGTGATTTGTGACAATAAACAATTCAATAGCACTTAGCCATACACAGTGTCTGAGGGGTGTAGAGGCAGACTCTTCACACACACACTGCCATTGTCTCAGCATGTCACAGATGAGCAGCACTCAGGTAGGTCAGGCAGCAATGCAGCAGCACGCCCTGGTACTGTATCTCACTATAAGGCAGTAGTACCAGCAGCTATAGACTAAAACGTCAAAAAAAAGAGGCAAAACTGGCATGTACTATCATTGTCAAAAGCAGCGCTCCTCATTTCCATACAGTGGGCTTGACGGAGAAATGCGTACATGATGCGGATGACGCGCGCGTGGAGGATTTCAGTCCTGCCGCGTGTCTCCGTGTGTGAGTGACTGATCACAGTCGAAGTGGCTTGTGTCTCTAATCCAGTACCACTGTTAGACAGTGCAAAGACCCAGCTCTGTGTACCGCGGCACTGGTTGATCAAACCCATCAAGTGACAAGCAACCTCTTCAAATGACGATGATTTCCCAGCTCTGTGTCCTTTCAGCTCCATATTAGATCATCTTCTGACACCACCGAGTCTGGTACTTCATCTGGGATAAAGATGATGTGCAATCCGACCGGAGGGGCTGGGAGTCAAGGGTAAGCGAGGGGCTAAGGCAGGGGTACTGCGCAGGATTGGCTGACAGCTGTGACAATTATCATGTGGTATATTATAACCTTATGCTAAACATAAGATTTGATAAAGTATGTTGCTTGACAAAACACTTCAAGGATATTTTACCATCAACTCAGCTGTATGTCACATTCACCCACAGCACATGAAATGAGCCACTTTGTCGGGAGAAGGAACCCAGAGGATCATACTACATGTGAAAAATGGAGAGGCTCCTGTCGGCGTCAATTTCTCCAAGATAGGTTGCCTATCAATCAAAACGCACTTTACTTTTCTCCAATCAACTACGTCACATTTCTTCTAAAGACAACTAGACGGACAGCCTTTTGAATTATTTGCTGAGACCTATTTGTTGAAACTGATTTTTTGAACACGGTAGCATTAACAAGCCAGAGCTGTGGCCTAAATCTAAATGCTGACAATCACCTAAGCCATTAGAAAAACATATGGGGCTAAACAGATGCAGACTGAACATCTAGGACGGGTCTAATTCCATCTCATGTAGTCTTTGACCCAGATAAACTGGCTTTATGATGTGACCTGAGATTAATATTGAATTGAAGGGCCAAATATCATTTGTGGCTGTTTACAAGACCCTCAGCCTGTCTTCCTGGAATCCTGAGGCAGATAAGTTTGCTATAATGGCATTAGCTAAATCCTGAAGTATAGCAGACGGCACTTGTCTTGCTTGAGAAGCCACCTCATTTCTTTATTTATTTTTCCTTCACTCATTCTGAACAAAGGAAAATATTCTACCAGGAATTGAATAACTTAATCCTCTTTTCACTCTTCCCAGTAGCTTGAATGGTGACAGATTAACATCCTGGAGGTTTACAAACCCAGCCATTTGAAAATGTAATTGCTGGTGCCACACTGCATGCATGTGTTTAAGTTGAGGGTTAATATTAAAGCTTAAAAAACACACGTGCACTCAAGTAAGGGGGGGATGTGGCCAGGTTGGGCCGGACCCAAGACACTTACGCCTGGGCAGGATGGACCATTCTGTCACGTACGTACTGTATCAGGGAGTTGCAAACTGTCCCCAAACCTCGCTGGGCGCCATAGTTACTGTTCACTTCTGCTAATTATTACAGCCAATCAGAGGGGTTAACGGGGCGGAGCCCGGCCAGACCATGTTCTGGGGCATTTAACAGCTGGCAGGAACGGAGGTGAATGCATTACACACTGCCCTCATCCAATAAAAATAAAACACCCTGACATCTGAGGTGTACTTAGCACAGAGGGGAGGGAGGAAGTGAGCGAGGCAAGAAAGGAGGGAGGAAAAGAGGGAGGGGAAGAGGAGCGCGGGGTGGGGTGAAGGGGAGAGAGCATCTGATAACATGATGTCCAAGTGCCACCTAGTGACAACTCTCCAGCTTCTCTGGTCCTTAAGGCTCCAGAGCATCAGGGTTGGGGGTGGTGGGCAGATGAAGCGACCCAGGACGGAGGGTTTCGATGTCAGCAGCACATCGCTCCCTCGTTTTGAGGACATCTCAGAGACAGCCGAGCATTTCGAGTCAAATTTCAACATGCAGTACAATGATGCCATTCAAAAATGATTTCAATCACTTTGCATCTTGTCTTCAAATTTCTACCAAGTAAAAACTCAAAAGCTTCTTCCGGTGAGCCCGCTGTCTGCTCAGCTGGGGGAGCGGGCCTGTAACATTGCACTGGTATGTTGGTGGCCCTGGGCTCCTAGGTCCCCTCCCCTCATTAACCCAGGTATAAATCACACTCTGCCAGCGCCCAGAGGTGAGAGGGATGAGAGTGGAGGTGAGCTTGAAATAATGCTTATGTCACGGCGGGTCAGCCCTCCATTATGGCCGTTTCAAAAACTATTAATCTTGCTTGTAGTCAGTGGCCTAGAAATAATTACTTCATCTAACCCATGTAATACAGCATGACCAGCAGTCGAGCCTGGTCAATTTGAGGCTGGGGAGGCAGGATGGTGGGGTAGGAGAGAGGGGGGGTGAGCGAGACAGAGGGGAGAGCCACAAATTACCCGGCGCTGTCTCCTGCTACTGGGTGAATGATGTCCTGCTCACTTCAGCGGTGGCCTTTTACACCCTCAACACTGATTTAGATAGATACACACACACACACACAGTCCGAAAGGCAGATCATATACAAGCACACATATGTACACACATTAATCCATCACACAAATCACATTATTTTAAACAAGGGTTCAAAACCTTTTCAGCATCAGATGTCAAAAACCCTCCAGTGATAACACAGAATTCAACTTGTTTTGGTTAGCGTGCAGCGCTGACCCTGAAAAACGACACCATCCATTGGCTTCCACGAAACACTGCGCAACACAATCTAAAATTGATCAACACGTTGCTTTTATTTTCTGTTTAAATCCCCTAATCATGCAAATGAATTTGATACGGTATGTTATGCCACCTGCTATCCAAGCTAAGCGAACACTGCATTTAATTTTGTCATTTTAAAGGAGAGCAAATCAAAAGCAAGACATGCAATTATAAATTCTATTTGTTAAAACTATGCAGCATATATATACATATATATTATTTATGAAGCACGTTTGAAAGCCATGATATCACTCACAGCCATTGAAAACTGTGGGTAAACAAGGAGCTATACTGCAAACTCAGCCTCCACAACGTCACAGGAAGTATGTATGGAGTGACATAAATAAATGCAGCCCTCCAGTGGCTGTCACAGCTGGCATTGCAGGTGCAAATTTAATTAGTCAAGGTGAAGTCTCCCTTGTTGTCTGAGAAGGGGGGGGTCCTCGCCATGCGCGACTGTAAACACGCGCTATATCCTAATCAGGTGTCACCGCAGCGTTTGATCAGCCCGCGAAAACTTGTCACGAATCCCCGGCAGAGAGTGGGCCGAGGGGGAGAACAAAGGAAAAGAGCTGTCATGAGAGAACAGGGTGGTGGTGGTGATGGCAGTGGTGGTGGATGAAGAGAGTTTGCCCATTAGCAGTCTCTGTCGCCTATCTCTCTCCCACTCCCCTTAACGTCTCTCCTCCTCTTGTTTTCTTTCTGTGTGAGGCTACCTACAGTACACACCTAACCGTATCCCGTCACAGCTCCGTGTCTGCACTTCCACTTTGAGTGAATCTCAACCGCAGCTGTCACACCCGTGCTTCACAACCACCAACAAAGCCTCCAAAAAGAAATACCCCAAAGTAGTACGCTACTTTTGTTTGCCTCCCGAAAAACACACGCGCGCGTACGGAGATACAAGCTGCGCTCGTTTTGTTTTTATCAAGCACCGTTCGAAGTTGTAGGGTCCTCCTAAAAAGCCTGGAGAACTAGAGGCAGACATGCTGTTCTCCCACCGCCCAGCACCTCCAGGCTGCACTGAGGCAGTGCAGGAAGGCACGCGCCATTAGATACTGTTTACCTTTCAGTTTTTGGTGATATTGAATACATTAGCCGATTGAACCTCATAAGAAACACAGCCGAGTGACAAGGCCCAATCGTCTTTGCGACTACCATGGTAACTGAGATTACAGGCTAACAAAGAGCAGACAGGGGGAGAAAATATTTAAAACCCGAATAGCGATACATAAATTAATTAAAGGACAAAAAAACAAGTGGAGAATTAAAGTTGGAACATCTGTCAGCGACTTAGCTTCCCAACGTAATACCAGTGTTAGAACATTTATACCCTTGAAGTTAATGATCCCCTCTTTAATTGACAGTCAAGGAAAAGTGGCTGCGGCAGCATCCTGCCGAGACGCCGATAAGAGGCCCCCTTCCCCCCTCCCAAAAATAAAATAAAAAAAACAGTTTAAAGAACCTTGGCACTAATCCCTATTGTCATCCCAGCGCAGCAGAAGGACTTACAAACACAGATAACTCCGCTGAAGCTGTCTATTTCTCAGGAGTTATGGGGACAGCCGAGCCGCCGCGCGCCTCGAATCAGTCATTCAGATTAGCCCAATCCCTCTGTGCTGTCAGTCAGCCGAGACAGTAGCCTGTCACCGCATTTACATGAGTCCATCTCATATGTGACAATGCCCCCTATATATGACAATGGCTGAGAGGAAGGGGTCCACTCGCTCGCAGATAGCAGGCAGGCAGTATGGCAGACGGGCTGTTGTTGGATTAAGCTCATGGTGTGCGCCGCGCTCATGTCTTCGCTGACACTTCGACAACAAGTTTAAGGAGTCTTAACCATTGCTGTTTTTCCATAGTGGAGACAATGTGGGAGATGTATGTCAGATGAAACACACACATACACCTACAGTGACAAACATAGATACATACACACACACACACACACACACACACACACACACACACACACACACACACACAGGGATAAACTTAAAAAAACTTGGAAGTGCAGACTGAGTGCCGGATGAAAACCACAAGCTTACCTAGTGTATGTCTTCCCCAAAGTTGGCTTCAAGCATGACTTTAATCCACCTACTTCACTTAACATGATGACGCTCGAAGAATAAAAGTGGGAAACAACAGAAAACTAAGTACATCCTATACGAAACATCTGGATCAGTCCTGAACTTGAATTAACACAGGTGCGATTTAAAAGGCCAACCTTACAACAAATCTGGCAAAAGAAACCAACGAGATAAGACACAAAGTTTTGGGGTGTCACATTAAGAGGGATTATTTCCCGTAGAGTATGAGTTTGTCCTTTTAAATGAGTGTGTGTGTGTGTGTGTGTGTGTGTGTGTGTGAGACGGCACCTGAGAGCGCACAGTGTGCTGACTGCTTTTTATGCTTCTGTGGCTCACTCCACTTCAAACAGTCCCGCAACAAATGACAGTGGATGCCCCCTACATAACAAGGCCAGGGCAAGCATGACACAGGGGTTGACAACTGAACCCTCAAACTCCCTAACCCCTACCCCCGCCATGGCACATGCACACACACACACAAATAGCCCCGAAAACAGCCCTGACATGACCGCTCGGCAGCCCTCCCTAACCCCTCCTTGTGTTTTTTCTCTCTCCATCTCACTGGAGACAACCCTCAATTCAGGACCGTTTTAGCCAGGCAAGTGGATGTGACCCGCTGCCCCCCAGTCAGCCTCATCTGAATAAACAGAGTTGAAGAAACAGGCAGAGGAGGGGAAATCTGCCTACATTATGATAGGGAGAGAGAAGATGGGATTCAGCCAAGGGGCTCCTTTCTTTATGCACATTTGATCAAGTGCTTGACAGCACCGGTGGATGGAATTACGGACTGTTGAGCAAAAAGTTGTGGTGTGGGTGTAAGTGTGCGTGTGTGGGCGTTACTCTGTGCATGTGTGTGTGCGTGTGCGGTTCAGTCTGGACAGCTGGGTTTCCGTGGCTTGACAGTGTTAAGCTTGTGACAAGCCTGCCGCACCACACCACCACAGACAAAACGCAACCCGCCCACCAGCCTTCGCAGTCCATCACTCAGGACGGCCGAGGGAAGCGCCGTGAGAAGAGGTCAGACGTGGAGGAAAGAGGGTGGGAGGAGAGAGGAGAAGACGATGAGGAGGAAGAGGAAGGAGGGAGGGCTGGTCAGGGGTTAAGTGTAGAGAAGACAGCGATGAAAGGCAACTGTCATGCACCAGTGCTCGCCCAGGAGCACCTGTCTCGAGGAGAACATGCAAAGTGTGCCGGTCACGTCCTGACAATACCCCCACTTTTCTAAGCACACACAAACTCACACACACACACACACGAGCTCTCAGGAAAAAGGCTGATGCTCCACCGTTGGAAAGGCATCGCCTGTCTGACAGCATGCCAGTCAAGCTGTCGTTGGCTCCTTCGCATATGCAAGGAAAAGTTAGGCTGATGAAGAAAAAACACATGGGGGGGCTCAGAGGAAGAATCACTGAGACATGAACAGACTACCTGAAGTGAGCAGACACTTCTCAAAGACTTGATGCAGAGTAAATGCTGGAACAAGCTCTACAAAAAGCTCCACAGAAGCAAATCCAGGATAACCAGGGAAGCCTGCTCCAGACTGGAGGTTGGTGCGGTTACTAAAGTTCTCACATGTAAGCAGTTACCAAAAGCACCTGATGAGGAGAACTAAAAATCCTTTTTCAGAACACTTTCAGTGTTTTTGTGATCTATCAGCAGTGGTGGGATGTAGCCACGTACATATACTGGAGTACTCTACTTCAGCACAAAGTCGAAGTGTTTGTACTAAACATAGGAATTTCTATTTTATGCAACTTTCTACATCGACTCCACTGCATCTCAGAGGCAAACACTGTTCTTCACTCCACTACATTCGTCTGACAGCTTTAGTTGCTTTTCAGATTAGAATTTTTCATACCCTTCCTGTCAAGTGAAAACTATGTATTTTCAAATCTGGTCAATCTGAATGTGATTTTTTTTCTGCTAAACACAAGGCTTAAGTGTTCCTTGATGTGTTGAGAAAAGTCTCCTACTTCTGAAAACCCTCTCTGATTAGCAGGAAAATGCTTTGACAGGGCTGACACGTGGTTCACACCGGACAGCAACGCTGCATACATCATGATCTTCAAGGATGTGATGCATCGCTGTAGATTTAACTACCTAACAGCATATAAAGTAGTCAAAATTAGCTCAACCTTAAATATCTACAGCAATAAAAAGAAATATAGACATTAGTGCAGCAGTAATGTCAATCCAAAAACATCAAATATAATATCAGAACGCTGACAGAGACCAGTTTATTGCACAATGAGTCTTTTACTTTTGAGACTTTAAGCACATTTTATTTCTACTTCAGTAAGATACTGAATGCAGAAGTTTTACTTGTAGTGGAGTATTTTTACAGTGTGGCATTAGTACTTTTACCTATGTGCCCTTACACTGTCTATTAGACAGGTTTAAGAAAAACAGAGATGAGGTTAATGGCTAATTGAGTTTTCACAATTAGCCTTTTTCCCCAATTTAAACCATGGCAATGATTACTTATTTGTTCATTTATATAATATCGCACAGTAATATATTACAAAATAATATTGTTTGTTTGTACAAGCGAAAACAACCTGTGGTATCTTGTTAATGGTGGTTAGCAGAGGAGGCCAAGTGTACCTCCGCTGGCTAAGTTAATAGCAATGCAAAAAGCTGGCTCTGGCTAAAGGAGGCACTTCCTATGCTCAGCCTCTACAAAGCAATAAGCTAAATGCCAGGTATTTTAACACACTTTCATTGCTCACGTTTATGGAAAAGAACTTATGATGTACAAATTAACAGTTACTATTTACAGCGCCTTGTGAACCTGGTCTCCTGCAGCTTTTGTGATGAAGGGTTCTGGACTTTCCATTGAAACCAGATGTTGAGCAACAACGTAGCAGTAGGCACTTCTACTTTATTGGAAAGGTGAGTCATTACAAAGGAAAATAAATTCACAAATAAACAGCATGAAGACTGCTCTGTCCTATGCAGGTGGCTTTGCACAGTGAAATCATGTTTATTGGAGTTCGCTAAAATTAGCAACAACTCAGGTAGCTAGGATCTATTCTGGGTAGCATCGATTTTGTCGATGTTGTTGCTTCGGAGGCTGAGACTGAATAAGTCTGATGTTATATTGCATGTGTAATTGTTAATCCTTCCAATATCTTCAGTGTTAAACACGTTTATTGAAGATTTTTATCATTTTCGTGCTACGTTCCCTTCGCAAAAACACCACCAGCAGCCTCGACACACGCATACACGTATAGATGCGTGCGTGCATACACATACACAATCGTGGGTTCAAAGACATTTTGCACGCGCGCACGCACACACACACACACACACACACACACACAAAAAAAAAAAAAACCACCACCAGAATGCCAAACAAACAGAAATGGAAAATAACGACGTGCCCGGATCATAGCCTCGAGTGGCTAATGAACCCTCTGGAGGATCTAGCCTCTGTGTATGGGGTGAGAGGGTCATTCCCATGTTTATTCAGCACCAGTCCAATGAGCCACCACCATCTATTGATTGAACTGATTATTCTATGTCTCTCTTGTGACGGGACACATGCATGACAGATGAACCCTACTTGGGCAGGTCACATTCGATGTAATCTCATTGAATCTGACGGCTGATGTGGTCGGCCGGTTTGCATGATCCGCATCGCGGCCGTGTTTGCGAATACGCTGACATCTGTGGCTAATGCCTCAACACTAATATGAGGTGCTCGGCAGGGGCTGTCAGACACGTAAGCTGTCAAGTGCTGTTTGGACAATCCTTGTGACTGCTTCCATAGGAGAAAACCATCCCGGTGGTAAATGCTAAACACAGCAATAGGCCCAAGTATCGGTACTTAAAGTGGTATTTCACTAGCAGGATGTTTTTATTTGGGAGAATGTTGCAAACAGTAACGCTGGTAGTATTAGGAAATCAAAGTACGCATAATTGCATGTGCGTAAGATGTGATTTGTGTTGCCTCACATCTGTGGTCTGTGGAAATACATCTGATTTTTCCTTCAGTAGAACTCTTTCAATCATCTTGCCTCATGCCATATAGTGCTCAACCAGTCAGAGGGGATGGATGGCAGTCAATACATGGAGGAAACCTCTGTGGATGACCCTTTCAGCTACATTATGACTCACTATGGCATCCAATCCCCAAGCCATACCAAAGTGTAACATAGGCTCTCTCTGCTCTCTCTGTTTTACTATTTAAAAGTTTAGTAAGATCACAGGCCCTCCTCAGCACATATGGGAGTCTGTGGCAGGCCATCTTAGCCTCATACCCTGAGACAATGCAGGCGGGGCTGTAAAAGTTGATATCCTTCCAAATGCAAACCAAATGTAGACATCATGCACCTTTAAAATGTCATGCGTTCAACACAGACGGCTATAAAAAAAAAAAAGGTGGCAGGAAGTGAGAGAATGACGTGCAGGATTTCTCACATTGATCATGAGAACCCTCATAAGGCTGATAAGTGAATGTCCAAAATGTAAGTCGAATTAGAGAATATATAAAAAATGTAGACAAAAAGCACTTCTATTCCTCCAAAACGGTAAAAGAAAAAAAAAAAGTACTATTCTAAATATCTCAGGATTGCATCTCATATCTCATTAGTTTCACTCTAATGTAAGTTATGACATTCTTTTAGCTCACTGAGCTGGAACATGAATGCATAACAGTTTTAGTATGTTGGCTGAATTATTTCAAAGAGTGGTTTGAGTACCCAGGTTGATCTGTAAACAACTCAGTCCAAATATATGAGCCAAAGATCAAATAGGCAAGACAAGGTAAAGACATGTAGAGGAAAAGCTCAGCAGCAGACTAATCAGCCCCCTCCAACACTCACACAGCAGATCAATGAAAGACCCGGGGCCTTGGGCCTGCACTATATTACACACCAAAACTTCATATTCATTCATTGATTTTACTTTTCAGAATAGTATATCATTGAACTCCAATGGGAGCGAAAAATAGACGAAGGGGCTGAGGTCAAGCCTCGCGTGGATGGATGTTTGCACAATATTGATGGCACACGCAGAAAGAAATGACTAAATATCTGGATCAATAGCTAGTTTCCCTAGCCACGACAGGTTGTTCCAGATGGAAATATATAAATACTTCTTTATGGCTACTGGAGTGCCCTAACGAACAGGGCTAAATGCCCCCCTTAAGGTAAACTCTTTGATTAGCCAAGGCCAGAGGTGACAAGAGGGGTCTGCTGATGCTACAATGCCATGCTTCCAATGGGCTGAGGATACTAATGTACACTGGGGCCCAGTAAAGGGGCCAAGGATATGACAGGTCACAAGCCCTGGGCAAAGTGCTGCGTGCTACCTGACCCTCCTATTCATTAGTAATGATGATGGGCCCAGGCTACACCATTCTCGGTCATGTTCAAATAATGCGGACCATGAAAAATGTAGAAAATGCTCTTCAGTCTTCACGTAAAGACACTATTCTAACTGAAGTACTCAGTCCTAGAATGGGGGGTCCGCTATAATTCGGCCTAAAGACATAAATTTGCATGAGGAATTATGTTAAATATTAAATATGTAGAGCACTTCGTAATCAAACCAGGCCAACAACCTGGCAAAAATCTAACACCCTGCTGCTACTGATGGCGCAAGAGCTGCCTGTTCTTATTTACAGCACAACACAATTACTGAGAACAACACAAAAACTCCCAGCTTCCCCAGCTCCACAGCAGCCAATGGGGCCATAAAGAGGGAGGAACCACATCATTGCCTACTCCTTAATTAAATGAAACCTGTAAGGTTCATTTGCCTCCTTTCTTTTTACACATCGAACTGGCCGGCCCACTGCTGAAGACCTCCCAGACACCATCCCTGCTTGGCCCTAAATCATGACTGGATAAACGGCCCGGTGGGTCCCTGCTGGACACACAGTGGCCGCCCAGTGGCAAGGCCAGAGCGGGGCACGCGGTAGATCGACACCTAGCCAGCGATAAGTAATTCTGTAGAGGATTAGCAGCATGATAGCCTGATCAATACTGTGTGCTCAGGCCATTAGGAATGCAGCGAGGAAATGACCCCCTCCGGTAATAAAGCAGGGCATCTGGGTTCTCCTTCATTTGCCAGCTCCATTAGTGTAATGGCATCATTATCTGCCACAGCCGTATTTTTCTGAGGCCTGGCTTTTCCACAGCTCGACCGGCGGGGGTCTGATGGAGCTGCGAGAGCCCCCATGCCGAGTGTTCCCCTTTCTACCATTCTACACGGAGCCTCGGTGTAAATCTAGCTCTGCTGGAGCTTATGTGCTACCCTGCCTTAGGTATCCATGCCCATGTTTTATGTCAGCACCCAACACTATTTCTCCATTATTGGCTCATTAATAGAGCAAGCAGCATGTAGCTTGGGTTAAAAGGGAGAAAAAGATGGCCGGCAGAGCGCAAAGCTGCTGAATGTGCTGAATCTGACACCCCCCTCTTGCTAAAACACCAGGCCTGACATGACAGGACGTCGGCATTAGTCGCCATAAATCGTTTCCTTTACACTAATTCACCAGCTAACATTTTGTGTGGGAGAATTGATTAACCATGTCTGGATGTGTGGCCACATAATCAGCTTTTACCTCGGTAGTTGTTAATTTAACAGAATTGCCAAGGGAAACACAAACCATTTTAATGAGTGTTCAGAAATTAAATACCCTAAACAGCTTGCACTAGATGCCACAACCAGAGCAAACCAATGAGGCTGATCTAAGCAATGGGCCAGGCTGAGCCCAGGACCTCACAACATCTGGTGACCCTGTGTGATCATTACTTAGCCTGCCACTCACACACACACACACACACACACACACACACACACACACACACACTCTTCCTGTTTCGACACAGCACTTTATACTTGTCATCACTGTCCAAATGGTGAGCTAGCATCAAAGACAGCATTAGAACATCGGGTTAAGGGACAGGGCCAGCGCTGTTTCCACACTTGCCAAGGCATGTGTGGAAATTCATCTTGTGATGACAATCCTGATAAAACATACTGAAATATTTTCAGCTGAATGTTGCTATGGGGAGGAAATTTGTGAAAATATAGCTACTTCAGAACCTAAAGCAATGCATACAGACTAAAGCGGTCTGCATTTTTGTAGGTGTGAGCCAGCAGTTAGTGTGCCAACAATGTCTGAGGGATCAGACCTCTAGTGAAATTTTAAAAAAACAGCTATTTCAGATTTTGAAATCTAAACAATGTGAATTAATATGGATGGGGTGTGATGAATTCCCCCTGGGTAGTATAAAGATATATATACATAGGCTAAGACATCCCACCACCTGTCAGTAAACTATACTGAGTTGCTGTGGTGGGTTTTTCTCAGGAGATTGTGTGTATTCATTTGGTACTAATGGTGCTTGCATTCCCTCACTCAGAATGACAGCGGGCCCATCATGGCACATCTCTCACTTTGTGCAGCATTGCAAACACGCTCGCTCACTGAATAAGACAACCATCGTATCCAAGTTATTAGTTATCATGATAACTGTATCGTTACACAACTGCTGATATTATAAAAAGTGGCCAAAATGCATGCAGCTCCTTTCTTGGCTGCTCTGCAGTCATACAGTCATTCTGCAATTACAATTCCTCTTGCTCATCCTTTTATTTATCTAAAGAGAAAGGAAGCTAAGCCATTAGGTCTGCGCAGTGCTGCCTGACTGCCTGAGGGCCAGCTGGAATGAGTTCTCTCTCTGAGCCGCTCATCTGGCCGCCATGGCTGCTTTCATAAACAGGAGGAACCACGTCCTACATAGTTTCACTGCTGTCTAACATGATCCAAACACATGTGCCACGGCAGACTGCGTCCAAGCCAGGAGATAAGAGGAGAAGCAGACAGAGAGGCAGACAGACAGACAGTATGACTATGGGCGAAACACAGCCCAGCATGCCTCGGGCACAGCAGAGCCCTTTCCTTTCTCTCCTTCAGTATAATCTCAACAAACAACAAAGTTACGGTTATACAGCATGCAAAAGCCTGTTTAAGCCCGGGTCAGCACGAAACACAGCTCAGCACACACAACAGTTGGTCATCACAGCTTCCAGACACACCTCTGCATCTCTGTTTGCAGCACGTGGACATAATCCTGCACACATCTGAATCGAGGTGCGTGCAGGATTCTTCTTTTCTTATGCCTGAACAGGATCTACAGCTGGCACATTAACAGAGGGTAATGTTTAAGAGCAGCACTCACAACATTAGTCAATGGGCTATCATTTGTTCAGTTCATCAGAGCTGCAGTAATTATCCACTGTATCTACAGTGAAGCCAGCTGTAGACTGCTGGCCTGGCACCTTGCCAAACGTGAGACACACTAACTTTAGCATTTATCTTTACTGACTGCACTGACCTCTTCCTGATGCTGCTACACAAGAAACCATTGATTCTTTGTTCATTCTTCACACCACACTGACATCCCAAACTGAGCCTTGTTGTTGCCTTTTGTTTGTTTGTTTTTAATCCATGTGAATAACTCCCTATAGCATGCTTATGCTTTGCACTAGTCTCACAAGCATCCTACACACTGTAACTCACACCGTGTATCACACTTGATATGGGATGTCGCTAAAACGTCATTCTGCAAGCGACGGCTTCTTATCAGCAGTGTATTTACGTGATAAAGCGCCGTTTTAATGCAACTGTAATTCTTCATTGTGGTAGACTGGGGGGAAAATGGAAAACACAATAAAGGAAACAGGCAAGGTGAGGTATGCGCTGACATCCGCGGCTTTGTAGCCTTCAAAATGCAGCCAGCAGCATCACATAAGGAGCATTAGATATTCAACGAGCGACAGGGCTCAGAAATATGCCAGACCTAACGGAGAAAAACGCTATCAATACCTTTCTTCTCTTCTCCCCCTCACTGTCACCCGATCTTTTCATGTTCCTGGAGTTGTGTTTACACTGCCTCGCTTTCATTAGGGGCGACGTTGGTTGTTGTAGTACACGAACAAACGGAGCCTAAATCTACTCTTGTGTTATAAAGGGCACATGCGAGCGCAGCTGATCGTCCTATGTCAGTCAGAGTCCAGTCGACATATTATCTGTCTAAAGTGGCTTTTTGTGGAGAGATTCTTCAAGGAGACGCGAACAGCGTAGCGACAAGAACTACAGATCCCACAATGAACGTGCGCTCGTGGCGGAAGTAGCATCAGCACGCTCTAGATGCTGCACTGCGCAGCTGCGGCGCAGGTACAGATCTACAAACTGAATAGATATGGCGGCAAACGTGGTTTTAAAACAGTGATTGACGTAAGCGTGAACAAATATGAAGTAGATATGGAAAAGCAGAAGCAAGTACTAATACACACTAGCATTATTATTATTATTATTATTATTATTATTATTATTATTATTATTTGTTGTTGTTGTTGTTGTTGTTGTTGTTGTTGTTGTTGTTGTTGCAGTACTGCAGTTCAGTGATAATTTGAAAGCTTGCTTTTTGAGGAAAAGGATTTAAAAAAATGTTAACTATTTTCCTCAAAATATCCTGGTCATGAGTATTCCATCTGCCTCCCCCTTTTTGTAAATCAAAAGCAGTGTCACTTTCATCTCAGACTATGTGTAAAAATAGCAATCATGCTTTGAACGTGCTCCAGTTCAAGTCCCGCCAACCTCCTTTCAACTTTTTGCATGCATCTCAAATCCAGGTGTTTCTGTGTCGGTGTGGGCTTTAACCGCGTCAGCCCTTTTCAACTCACGTAAACGCACAGGGCTTATGCGGCTGCCTTTATGTATCACCCACAGTTGGAGTACCCTCCAAGAGTTCATCCAGATTGCTCGTAACATGTTTTGAATAGTGCTGAAATGTGTTCTGGCCATTGTTCCTATCAAAGCACATGTGAAATACATGAGAGGGTTTCACGGATGGAGCAGGCGGTGGTGCTGGGAGGGCGGTGCAGAGGCGGATTGCAGGGGTCTGAAACACCTGTTACATATTACCATTACAGACTTTGATCAGTGTCTTCATTAGTTTCCTTTGTAATCTCTTTTCTTTTATGGTAGAGCTGACCCAAGTGAGCCGGGTACATTGATTTAACACACATGTTTCTTTCACCTGTCTTGTAAAATGCTCAAAAGCTCTCCCACTTTCAAAGATGCCGGTGTCTCTGGCATCCCTTACTAATAAACGGAGGGAGTTCTTTTGATTCCTATTTATAACCTACATTTCCTCTCCTCTGTCCTGGCCGTCCAATGGGAGAATGTTTGAAAAATATCCTCGGAATCACTTTGTGAAAACTAGATCCATGTGCATGCATATATATGTTTTTTCACATTAACATATGTCAGCCTATAGTGCCTTTTGAGAGCTACTATCATGGAAAAAATCTTACGAAGTTGTAAATAATTTATTTTTTTATCCTATAATGTCAAAATCTTGCTTCATCCAACATCCATCACTCCGATCTATCGTTACACTATGTTCCTTTTATGCGTCAAACTATCATTCACATATTCACACTGTCAGTCATCTTTATGGCTAACATTTCAAGGAACAGACTGTTCCCTGACTGACTTTTTTTGGCTGAGTCTGTCAGAGCTGGAGCTCTCTGAGTGAACATAATGTATAGGCCCTTTAATGGCAGACAGGCCACTTACCTTGTCCAACAATCCCTGCACAAGCTTGGTTTTTAATTCAATCGCTGGTGGCTCATTGGGGGAATGGTGTCAAAGTCTCTGCAACCGCCATGGCTGAATGTGCACAGTGGACCCAATTAAATTATTCACAAACCATATAAACTATTCTAATCATGTTTAGTTTTCAGCGATGGAGATTTGTGGAATTATGTCAGAGCAAGGGTAGAGAGAATGGCTTTGCTCATAATTAAGTGAACTGCTTTAAAAATGTATTTCAAGAAAGTTTCCATGACCTTAGATATATTATTAGAAATATGCTAACTTGCTTTCTTACAGAGACTTACATGAGAAGATCAATATGTCTGTAATACTGTTCAAGACTAAACTCTGCAGCCAGTTAGCTTAGCTTAGCATAAAGACTCGAAATGGGGGGAAACAGCTAGCCTGGTGCAGTCCTCAAGGACAAAATGTACTGACCAACTCCTCCAAATCGCACTATTAAGCATGTGATATTTCCTTTGCACAAAAACCAAAGTGTAACAACAAAACGTTGGACCATTCAAGGTGATAGCAAGACTCCAGGAAGTCACAGCTCCTGGCCAAGAAATCCTGCAGGCAAACGTAACCACCTGTGAAACCATGACTTGTCATTGTCACACTTGGATATTGCACAGCTTAAACAAATAAGATATAAAGTGTTAATTAGTGAGCTTCAGAAGTGTTTGTATCTTTGAATTTGAATTTCAGCCAGGTTGGTTATATCCCCTTGTTTTTGATCTTTGGGCTTAGTTAAGCTAACATGCTGCTAGCTGTAGCTTCATCTTTACTGTAATGATATGAGAGAGGCATTGATCTTCTCATCTACTGTAACTGTCTGTCAGAAGACACAAAATCTATTTCCAAAAATGCAGAATTGTTCCTTTAAGTTATTTGCAGATTACTGTCAGAACTTAAAGTTAAAAATGCTTTATTTTTCTTCTTTTTTACATCTACACCACTTCATTCGAACCATAAAATCAATCCATCATTATAGTATGTTACTTTAGGGAACACGTCAGCCGATCATTCACATGTTCTCACTGCCAGTCATTTATGATGAGGAACATGTCCATGACTAGAAAGTTCTGTGGATCTTTTATGCTCATTGGTCAGATCTGAGGCTCTGTGAACAATCATAACAGTCAGGCTCTTTACATGGAGACAAGCCAATTACCATCCTCAACAATGCCTGTCATTTGTCCTACAGTGAATCAGGCTCTAAAGCAGGCACCTCTCCTCTCATGTCCGACCTGTGGGGTTCAGCATAAGGCAAGGTCATCCCTGTACGCTCTCTGATGTGGTTTCATATGGGATGGAGGGGGAAAAAAATCACTTTGAACTTCTTCTATCATCGTATAGCCCTGTCTACTGGTCCAGCCAATGTGTTCGCGCTCATGATGGGGGTATGTTTTCTGTTATTGTGCATTGCATCAGATCAGGATGACCCTCTGACAAGGCTCCTTTTTGTGATATAATGAGCGTCTCAAAAAGCAGGGGAAGAAGAAAAGATGAGAAGAGCACGGTGCCAGAACATGCTAAAGCACAGTAAAGGAAGACAGAGACCATTGTGTTGTGTCTGTATTAAAACCAGAGCCCACAGCCCTGCAATCATATCTCCCCCATGCTTGAAACTATTGTACGGCCTGAAAAATCAGAACTACAAGAGACGGACCTGTTTGAATAATGATATCTTTCAGACGCAGGAGTTTCTGTTGGGCCACCTAGATTTTATTATTACGTTATCAAGTTAAGCGGTGGTTTTCTGTCCGAAAGAGAGGAAGCAAACTACTGGGAAAACTGAAAACAATACAGTGGAGCTTTGTCCTGCACCACACGGGACCTCTGGTGAAGGTACTGTTAGAATTGTAAACAGCATTTTTCACTCACCGCAACTTCGGCCTGGGACTATCCTCTGCATATTGTGCTGCCTCCGTGAAGACAAGCTCTTTTTTGATTTTTATTTATATCGAATGAGCATATGGAGCAAGTATGTGCCTTCTCTGCTTGCTAACCTTCAATGCTTCGCCCTAGGAAACTGTTATTTGTCAGTGCTATAAAGCAGATTGCTGCCCAGTGGTTTCAATTAACATCAAAGAGCTCTTCGCAGGCAGTAATAGTTATATCAAAACCTGAAATGTATTATTTAGGTTATGTGCAGGACGATTATGTCCTCGTTCAGAAGAGGGTTTTCATTTTTGGCTGAATTTTTCCACTCCATATGCTCCACCGCCTTCAACTAGTCCCTTTGAAGCACCCCCACATCACTCCTGTACAGTTTCTTTGTAGCACCAGGGTACCTGTGGGGCTCACACCCGGTGGCCTATTAGTTACAGGGCATAAAAAGTGGCAGTACAATAGTGATGGAGAAGATTAAAAGTCCTGTGTAGCTAAGTGGGTAGATTTTGGAAATTCTCCCAGGTTTTGAGATTTATTTCTCACTGGAGCCACATATAATATGTACTTAGGTCCTGGTACATGTATTATATTAAAATGTGCAAAATATATAAAAGGTGCAAAGTTGAGAAAAGACATTCTGAGTTTCGGGGGAGAGTTGCCTCTACGAGCACTTTAATAACGACAGTCTTTCATCTTACTGTGACCACATGCCATTTGGTCCTTCTAAGCAACAACAGGCTCGCTAGCAGATTGTGCAAAATAAGACAATATGTTACATTTATGATTGCAATAAAGAGCCAAATTTAACACAGGGCATCTTAAATCATTAAAATGGTTAAATGTTGTTAACAGGGTTAAGTATTTAGCAACAGGTCATATGCATAAATGCCTAAAGGGCCATGCAGGTACCTATTTACAGGTGTTAAATTCAGTCAGGAATCACAGCTATGGACAGTGTGTGGGGAGCAACTTGGAGCAGTTAACCTGTTTACATGAGATACTCACATATGACAGATGGTTGCAAGATTATTTTTTTTCTTTTGTGAAAATGTACTAATTGTAGCCTAAATAATACTTACAGTAATTAAATCTGCATGTCACAGCTTTCCCTTGGGCACAATAATCTTTGTTGATATCATGATTTGGGTCTCTTCACCCTTCATTGGGTTTTTTCTTGTGTCACGCTGCAGTTTTGTGCTCAACACTTCTTTGTGTTACATGCTAGTCGCAGCCCGTTTGGTATCCAAGTCCCATGTTGGATTGAATCTGTGGATTTTCTTGTGGATTTCATCTTTTTTGTTTTGTGAATGTAATTTCTGCCAGTACAATGCAGGATGATGCCAGTATTGTTGTGGTCCATGTGAAAATGCTGCTTTGGCTGCTTAAAACAGGTTTCCTTTCATTTACTTTCCTACCTTTTGCTGTTTTCTGAGTAATCATAATTGTTAATGGTGAGGCCAGGACTGGATCAGTGCAAATTATCTCCAACTTCAGTTTGCAATGCTACAGAGACAGAAGTCCTAGACCTGAGCAGCCTGAGCACCTGTTCTCTACTTAATATAACTATCACTTTCTAATTCCCAGTGAAAAAGATTCCTTCTTAAACCCACGATGAAAGCTCTGCAGCCTCTCGCCTTTAGCGGGAATATTGTTAAAATCCTTGCAACCCCATGGCAGAGGTTTAAAGTGCACAGAGGGCCCTTTAAAATAGCTCAGAAAGTACATACACCATTCAATACATGTTGATTAAGCCTCAATAAATGATGGCATTGCACCACAGGAAAGAGCCCTTTGGTTTGCGAACAGAGAGCGCGTGCAGCCTTAGTCCAAGATGTGGTGCACCTCCTCGCCTGGGATCACTTCCAGACATCGAAATGAGGAAGCGCTTTGCTGTTGCTGTGATTTGAATACCACGATCACTGAGCACTTTTATAAGAAACCCATTAAAATTGAGGTTTTGACATACAAAAGAGCCCCTCTTTTAAATCTCACGCACAATGTCAGGCTCAAAGACATTATAAAACTCTATACGGAAGCATACACCCTCTGTGTGTGTCGTCGCCTCGCGCATCATCGGGGGGAATATCCTTTGTCGAGGCAGAGATGACCCTTTTTCTGGAGAAGCCTGTGTTCTATCGCTCAGCACCACGCCGCAGATTAATCACACATTTGTTCAGCATGATACAATCACCCAGGACCGGACTTAACTTTTAACAAAGACGGCCGCCTGAAATATGCTGATTTGTCAAAATACTCCATGATCTGAGAAAATAAGTCCTTCTGAATAGGACCAGCTGAGGTGGACACAATGGCCCAGTGTGACCCCTCGCTCCACCTGCTCTTGACAGTGTTTATAAAGTGCCAACTCCTCTCATTAGCGCTCCTATTACCCCAGAGTTATAGCAGCTCCGCAGATCAAACGCAGCCTCAGCGAACAATGGCTGAAATGGCATTAATATGATATGTAAGAGTTCAACAAATATTGGGAGGGATCGCTTTGATGGGGACTGTTTTACATTAGAGGCTTTTTTATTAGGGCTTTTCTGGTCTTTAATGCGCATGTTTTCCCCTTGAGTCAGTGTTACCAGGTTTGGGTCTTGCTGTGTGACCAGTCACTGAATTCAGTAGAAGACGCACATACGGTGCACATACGACAGTGATTTTTAGTACACGGTCAGGACATATATTGGTAGTACTAGAAAACAAGGGGCCTTTTGATGTGCAAAACAAAACCCCCTGGGTTCATAAAGATCTGTTCTATTGCATGCTTTTTCTCACTGGTGCGTAGACACATTTATTTAATTAATCTGCCCATTTGTTACTAATAAATGTTAAAAGTGTCCACTGATGAACGTGAAACTGATCCAAGTTTGGCAAGCGATCAAGAATTCCTCTGACAGCCCAAACTGTACCCGAACTCTCCAGTCCGACCGCTGACATGAACACTGAAATATGTTTATTTATCCATGCACATTCCCAAATTAGCTGACATTATGGAGCGTGCTGATGGTGACAGGTACATTTAACACTGGCTGAAAAGTTTAAATCACACCCAGCTTCTCATACACAGAGCTTCGTAGCTTTCTCTTGGAGGCCACCTTCACGTCTAATTACCGTTCACTCAACTGAGTGGCAGGTTGGTTTACAGTGGAACATCGGCACATGACAGTCCTCTCCCCGGCCCACCCTCAAAGGTCAAGTTGAGAATTTGGTAGAAAGTGTGCAACATAAATTCTGTCTTTTTTGGTTTGCGCCTCATTAGCATGCAGTGTTGCTGTTCCTTCAGGGACAGAGCTGCACTTCAGCAGTCAGGAGGACATACGTCCAAAAGGCACATCATGAAAAACAGCCATTTTGTTTGCCATTTTTCCGTCTGCTCATCTCCCTACTGAGATGTTCCTTGCCGGCGCTATATGTTTGTCAAGGGGGGACGACTCAGATTTGATGTAATGTAGCAATAATTTTCAGAGCAGTTTTGAAAATCTTTTGGACGCTGTGCCACATGTGTTTGCATGTCTGTTTGGCTTGGCCAGAAACTGACAGCAGCTTCTGGTTATCCAGAACCCATTAGACGCTTTGATCCCAAATGGGCCTCGTTTCCATTTGCTGAAAAAGAGTGTTCCGTATTTGTGCTGCGGTACATGGATTGGACCTCTGTGATTTGTTTCTACGTGTTAAATATGATGTCTTGCAAAACCATTTTAAGGCGCACAGGATTGCCTTCATCATCATCATCCTTCTCCACGTTCTCCTTCTCATTACAACCGTCATCAATAACTGATTCCACTGTTGAAATATGACAAATAATGATTAGCTGGTTTGGGAACGTTAGACTCTCTGGGGGTTTCTGAGGATTGTACGGTGATTTATAATGCCTGTCAATTGATCATTACTGTGAGACGGATTCACGGCACTCTGTGTAATTACTGATGTTTTGGTGATGTCATAGTGTCAGACTAACATCCTGACCTCTGAAAATCTGTATACCATACATCACAGAAGTACCACACACCTAGAGGTAATTCTTTCCATGCACTTCTGACAAAAAAGCTGCCTCAAGCCAAAGTTTGAAGCCATTGGACAATTCTGCAAATTATGTTGTTTTGTGGTGTATGGTTAAGGCAGATTAATAAAGAATGTGGACTGCCTTGCTGAAGGCTGAGGACAAGCAACTGACAATGTCTAAAAAAAAAAAAAAAAAAAAAGAAGCAAAAAACCACCACAGCTTTTTTACACATGTAGATCATATATGTCACAGAGCCAAGTCCCCATTTCAACACTGTGTCGAAAGGCGGCTCTGGACCGCATCCCGAGCTCTTTGCTTGTTTGTCTTTTGTAAAAAAGGACAACTACCCCGGCAGTGCCAAAGCACCCCAGGCTCTTTGATATGTGAAAGCCTAACAGTGGGACTGCTCCCTGCTCAGCTGGTACACAGATGTGTGTGTGTGTGTAGGGGGAGCCCGCTGTCTGAACCGAACACAGATTAGTGACTCCTTTTTTTTGTTCCTAATAAATAAACCCCAGTGCATGCTGGGGTATGTGTGAGGGGAAAATAACATGCCACTAGCCAATCAGAAGCAGGTGGTAGGGCTTGGTGGCTACAGACCCTGCAGCTCTTATCATAAAACAACTGCACTTTTAACTTTAATTGTAGTTGTGGATAGATTTTGGGGTTTGGGTTAGAAGTGTTTTATTACTTCGGACTGGAATCAAAGCAGCAGAAATGTAATTATGTTAAAAGCAGGCAACAATTTTGTCGTAATGGACGGTGGCCAAGTTTCAGGCTGAACTCACTGATAAGGGTGCTGCCACACACACAAAGAGTGACAGCAGTGTGTTTGCTGTATGGCAATGGCGGAACGTGACCAAGTAGATTTACTCATATACTATACAATTCTGAGGTACTGCTACATTATTTCAGTATCTCCATTACGCTCATTTATAGTTGTTCTCCAGTACATTTAAGAGGAAAATACGATATTTTTTACTTCACTGCATTCATCTGACACCCATGGTTACAGCTAACAATGACTAAAAGCTGTTCACACATCAAAGCATCAATAATAATCCATTGATGTGATATTTAGTAGTATAATACTGAGAGAAGCAGGACCTGAACTTGTAATGGAATATTTCTACCCTGCAGGCGTGATACTTTTACTTCAGCACTTCTTCACTGCTGTTGTATGTTGTCAGGCCAGACAATCTATACGGCAGTGTTTTCAAATGTAATGCTGAAACTGAGCAATCGAAGGAGCTGAAATAAATCTGTCTTGCAGCTCCTTAGTATGAACCTGTTTGCTTTTGTTTGACGTCACATTAAATTAATATTTACATTTTTGTATTTACAGTAAGAGATTTTAAAGTCATCATGGCCGTTGGATGTTCTTCTCTGATTATCAGCTAATCAGTTTAACTAGAAGACATAACCAACAAAAACATTAAATACATGCAACAACTATTTTTGTGTGTGTTTTTAGCATTTGAGTGTGTGTGAGTGTGTGCGTGCATGTGTGTGTGTTCCTGAATGCAACCTGTCAGGTGTCAGTTGGTGCATAAAATAGCAGCTGCACAGCAGGTGAAGCTCTCAGCAACACACACACACACACACACACACACACACACACACACACACACACACACACGTACATACACCCCCGCGCTTCTTCTACTGTACATCTGACTTCTTTTACACTCCTCCAACTTTGAGACAGTGGCTGTTAATCCATAAACTGTCTGTATGGTGAACTGTTGAAATAGGCCATAGGTAGATCTCTGTGTGATGTTCTTGGCTGTGGTTCGGGGGCTGATGGCCTCTAGTGAGTTTTTCTCTGAACGTAGTGGGGGAGATTATGATGAAAGGAGCAGAGAATGAGATGACACACCCTGTCTCCATAATTCGCTGCTTCATCATGAACAGAGGCATTAAGCACCCCCCTCTTTTTCTCTCCGGAGAATGGTACATGTCACACCGCACAGTACCGCGATGTGAGTCAGTCACCTCAGGTGTTTCGCACGCACATCAGCGGAGGAATGGCGTGTCGTCAGATTACTTCATCCACAGCATCTGAGATCACAGGGGAAGAAATTATGATTGATAATTCCAAGCAATCACGCTTCACTTCGTTGTGGAGTTTCCCTCACCGCTGAAAAAGGTGGGCAGGTTACTGTGCCTGGAGGATCTTCAACCAACAACTTCATTGTTAAGAGCTTAAGTGTTTCTTTGTTTCAGTGCTGAAACAGAAGATTTCCCACCCTGCCACCAGAAAAACTCTTGGAAAAACTGATGCTACATTGTCTCATTAATGCATTTTCACTTCCTCTCTTATAATGTCTAAGAGCCACGCTAAGGTGCTCGGCCCCCCACACGTAAACCAAATGTCTTAAGACTTTTTCGTAGTTAAACAAACATTTTTTCATTCATATAAATCATTTACGTATATGGCTGTCTTTACTGATGACATGCTGCTAAATGGGAATAAACTTTGCACACATACATGCTGTAAATGTTCATTGCCCGTGTTTTTTTCTTTAAAAAAGTCGACCCAATTTTGACCCATCTCACATCTGACCCCAGTTTCACACACCATAAATCGACAGAAAATTAACAAAAAAAAAAAAAAACACAAGTAAAGCAGCAATCCAAATGCTGAACCACAAAAACATCAGACTGCCATTTTGGGGCCTTTCCCATAACCCTTCGCTCTTGGTAATTAGTCAGCAATTGGAGATAAAGCGTGTGATTGGGAGTGAAAACAACGTGGGGATCGCAGACTGTGGTTTGGAATGGCAAATTCCTCCGGGAGACACAAGTCTGTCACAGAAGGAAATGCTTGATTTAAAGGCGTTGATTCAGTAAATTACGCGCTCGGAGAGGCAGCACAGGAGTTTTTAATTGCAAACATTAAATTACAGACTGAGAAACTGTGGCGTGTTCTGTACAGTATGTATTTAGACAGACTTGCAGCTGTAGCTTTGGTCCTGATAAGTGTCAGAGTCATCAAGGCATCGACTTGTTGTTCACGGTGTGAGTTATCTAAATGTGAACGGGTAAACAAAGACAATTTTTAGGTCCGTCCGGAACAAACGAAACAGCGTTCATTTCAGCTAACAGGTCCGTCTTTTGCACATATCATTCAGATAAACGTGACATGTTGTGAAATGTAAACGATCCTTGACTTTCTTCAGGTTGTTCAAGCTGTTTTTTCTCTCAGGAATAATAAAGACCTCCATTTGGCAGCTGATATGGTTAAATTATCACACTTAACCATTTAGGTTAGTTTGTATCTGGCACCTATTAGTTAGCGGTAACTCGTTTGTATTGTACAGTTACTATGTGGCATATGACTGACTCACTGGCCCTTTCACCACACTGGATTTCTTTCACATATGTACAAGTTGTGATATCCGGTCCACCAAAATGTCTACATAGTGTTTTTTGGTTTTCACTGTGGTTGTACTAATCTCCCAGTGGCACCAAACAGATTTGTGTCTCTATATTGGGCTGTGAAACGGTTACCGCTCAACTATGTTGATCACTTTGCGGAAGGATGTGTGTTTGTGTGTGCGAGTGTAAAGCCTGCCTGTAGCATGTGTGCGTTCAAGGGTCCCTAAATGTGGCGTGTGTGCTCCTGTGCACGTACAGCGGTGTTGCACATGGGTGTGAATGACTTGGTCCTGATTGTCTGAACGTGTGCGTGTGACAAGTGTGTTGTGGGGGAGGCCTGTGTAATGTCAACAAACAGCAACAACAACAACAACAGTTACGCTGGCTGCCGCTGAGCCTCAGCTATGTTGTAATTAGAAGTGGATGAAAATGTGGGACAACAGTGCCTTTAACCATAACCAAACATTTCTCTCAGGCGCAGGATTACAGACAGAAACTGGATGCGGTCTGCTCTCCCTTCTGCGTGCCACATGTCACCACTCCTCTGGTCACTGATCCCAGTCCTCTCCTCTGCCACCGGCCATTTGGGTCTGCACCCCAGATGTGTGATATGGTCACCTCAAGTGATTCACCCTTTGTGTATACATGCATGCAAGTGTGTGTGCTCTGCAATCCTATTATCCTCCAGTCTGTGCTGCCTCCCACTGGTTGGGCATGATACTGACAGTGACACTTGTGCCTCTTCAGCCGACATCCTCTCTTGACAGGCTAATAAACTTAAAGTCATAATGCAAGAAATTCATTTGGCTTTTGAGTTGACCTGGCTGGACTTAACTGCACCAACACAGTTGAGAAGTCACTGAACTGCAATAAATCACTTTCACGTACTGAGCCTCAACCAGTTGGAACACCAAGAAGTTAAATAAATGCTAACAAGGAGGTGCAAATCCAATGTTGCCTCACATCTGTATTTTCCACTGTCAAAAAGTGAATGATTTTTCACTGCAGCTCGGTTTAAAACAAGACCACCACATGCGTGAATGAGTTTCAGGCTCTGAGCTCTACCACCATGTCCTGGCATGGAGAGCACATCTGAGGAAACTTGTAAACAGTCAACCATAATCATATGTACCCTGAATGGAGACATGATTAATCTAATCCCTGCCTGTATAAAAATGCCAGAAAATATCTCTCTTCTGGAAAGCCATCAACATGGGCTTGCCCTGTGGATATACATTGCAACGGCTGTGAAAAGATAGAAGCGAAAGAGTTTTATCCAATTTGCTAAGTTGATCAGGTTACAGTGAAGGCATGCTGTGTTTAACTTTGCAGCCCTGGGGATTATTGAGACTTGTTAACTGCTGCTCCTTCTCTGTTTCCCTCGCGCGTCTCGGGCTGACCTCTGTGCATCCTCTCGAAGATAGATATGGAGTTTAAGAGTTTAATTGGCTGCAATAAAACAACACAAAGGCTGCTTTGTTTTCCAAACGCTCCATCCAAATAAGGGAGTCTGGTGCCAGCATCCTGAGCCCGGCATGGGACTGGGACTCAGCAGGGAAGAGGGCTGCGAGTTCAACTTTGAGCCTGACCTCCTACATTCCTGTTCCCGGTGTTGGCCCTCTTCAGCCTTCTCTGGGGTTCAGTCAGGTGGGAGTGAGTCCCTCACCCCTGCAGCAGCAGCAGCAGCAGCAGCAGCAATAGAGGGGGTTTGAATGCGGACAGAATGGTTTGCTCAGCAGCCTGTTGCTTCGGTTTGTTTGGAGCTGCGGTCCTCTCTGGAATATGTAACCAAATTCCTTTCCCTGTCCCACAATCGGAGTTTGCTGCCAGCTTCCCTGGCAATGAGGCCCTGAATTAGGGCCAGTCCTCCTGCTCATCCCACAAAGCCTTTCATGTTCCCAAACCGCAGCCTGAGCGAGGCGCCTCGGTTTCAACAGCAGCAGACCAGCATATGTTTGCCTAATTCCTGAGACATGATGACAGTGGTCTCCCAGCCACGAAAAGACAGCTTCAGTTTTTTTTCTTCATCCTGCACTTTAATTATTATTTTCTGTTGTTGATGACTTCCAATAGTTACACACCACATGTTTTCTCATTACACGTGTTTTTATTCCCTTTTTTTTTTTCTTGAGCAACTCCCCAACCCACACCCCTAAACTATTCCTCCCCCTCCTCCTCCTCCTCCTCCTCCACCTCAGTCACCCGTCTCTTCCCACAATGCTTTGCTAGTGCATGACCCTGCAACTGGAAAAAACCAAAGAGCAGCGGGGTTTTTCGTTGCCCAGCAGGAGATGGAATTATGGTTGGTTATTACCCACAACTGCTAGGTGTAAGAAAGGATCACAGAGCTGAGAGGTGGACACAGTCTTCCTGCCACAGGTCACACAGATTACCCAGAACCAGGCCTGATCTCATAAAGACAGGGCGTCGGAGAGCAACACCCAGCGCTGCACCCAGAGATGCCCTCTTGAACTTGCACTCACACTTACTGGCGCCTCATATACTATCAGAGACTTTATTTTTTGCTGTCTGGGGAGTTTCAGTGATTTAATATTTCTATGAAATGTAGAGCACTTTAATCACAGAATGCAATTAGGAATATGAATTTGGTGTTTTCACCACAGTGGCTTGAAAACAGGAGCCAGCTGGAGCAGGTAGGTGTTCGCTGAATGTCCGCAGTGACAGATGAATTGACTGTTGATAGAATCAAAGTCGCAACCTGACAGCATTCGAACACTGCGCCAAATCCCAAGGCGTGATAGTCGTAAAAACACGAACAACACCCAGCGACATGCCACCATCCCCTCTTGACCTTTTCTTCACATTGGCGCCTGCAGAAGCGCACAGTGTTGGAAACTTTGTGTTTGGTTTCGGAGGAGGCTTTATTGATGGAGAAGCATTGCTCTTAATGCCCACACAATCTGCCGTGTAATCTCCAACCTCTGTCTTATTAAGTAAAGAGTCTATTTGCTTGAGAGGTGAAACATAGAGCCACAAATCTGTTACAGAGCCAGAGAGGAGCTCCATGCAGCCAAGAGAAATAAGCACCAGAATCTCACTGAAAATAATCAGAATTTAGTGGCGCATAATGGTTTGCTTTGAAGGGGAGGGTATTCATATTTTCTGCTCTTTATTCCACTTATCAGTAGCCCTGCTCTCTCTCCCCTCGGGCCAGTCTTTTGGGAGCTAAGGCTCCTTGGCTCACATCAACTGCCTGTGGCTGTCATTGCATGTGTTTAGTTTCACCACTAGTTTCCTATGACTTACTGTGGCCCTGCGATCCTCTCAGATGGCGTGTGACACACACTTATCCCAGGCAAATCTGCGCGTCCCCTCCTGCCAAGTCAAACAAGTCTCTGTATATTGCTGACGTCTAACCCAATATCTTTGGACTTTTAAAGACATGTGCTTTTTTCTGCTTTTGCATGTACAAAATCTGACCATAGTTTCAAATACTCAATCATTAAATTCTCAGCACCGCTTGCTGAAACATTCAGAGTTTATTTTATTCCTGCATGTACAGACAGCCGCAATACATTTTTAGCAGCCACGGCAGGAGCCGTGTGTATTTTAACGCGCTGGCCATATGTGGCACCCTGACCTCTTTCATAAACAGAACAGTCTGCAGTGCGCCATGGGTCTGTTTCACCAGTTTGGGAGAGGAAGAGAAGGGGGTGGGAGAGGGGCGCTTTGGGAGGGGTTCTGTCGGGGTAGCTTGAATGGAAGTCATGTTGGAGCCGGTCCCCTTTGAGGAATGATGGGCAACACTTGAAACTCTGCGTTTAACTGAGGTCCAGTTCTTTCTTGTATCAGTTAAGCCAAAGACTTCATCCGTCTGTTTACCAGAAGGTTGACAGAATTAACTTGAGAAGGATTCCCTGTCCTTAAACTGTCAGGCAACATCCAGTCCTTCAGGCAAGTCCAAATATATTGGACTATTTCAAATCCAATCCTGCATCCTTTGTGCTTTGTAGTACAGTCTTGGATGCAGAACAGTGGCTAGGTAAAACAATTAGCTCTCCATGAATAAACAGCTCTTTCTCTCCAAAACAGATGATCAGTCTCTGTGTTATGGGGTCTTTGATTGATGTGGGTGGCCAGAGTTGAATGCTAGTTACTCTAAGCGGGCCTTGGAGCCCTATCATTGCAAAGGTCCCCCTGTGGCGCTCTACCTGCAGGTATCAGGTGTTGTGGGAGCTTTCGTGGGAGGTGGGGTGGGGCAGGGTGGGGTGTAATTACACATGCATGTGAGGGAAAGGCCTCTGAGGGTAATGAGGTTTGGAGGAAGCTGCCATCTCAGCGGGTGGTCCCTCCCTCCACTCTGACACCGATCCCCCTGCCTCTCTGTCTGCGGCTGCTCACGCGAGTCGCCCCGATCCCCCCGGTCCCCTCCTCTCCCCGAGCTTGGACAATCGGATGGGCTTCAGTGGGGGCCTGGAAGTGGCGCCCACCCCAGTCGCTCCAGCCAAGCAGGCTCCCAGAGCTGCTTCCAGCCATTTCATCACATTACATCAGATCAAAAGCAATAAGCTAATTACAAACGACTGTGGGCATGCAAGCAGTAAATACAGAATCAACATAATTGATTTAATCCTCTCAATGCTAAGTGAAAAACTTATCAATGCCGGGGCCAAAATTACAGCCCTGTTTTCCAGGGCAACAGCGACAATTGGATGAATTAAAAGATCACATGAAGTTCATTCAAGCAAAGTAAACTCTAGTGACGCCAGCGCAATTCATACAGAAACACTCGGCTAAATGGAATGGGAGAGACATGTAATTTTAGGCCTCGGCGTTGCGCCTAGGACACATTTAGACTTACTTGTTTTGTTTGTTCATCTGTTTTCCTTTTGCCGTGAAGAGAGTTTTGTGTGCACGAGTTTCCTCCATCATTCATTGTGGCTGCAGTGAGGGGGGAGACAGGATGTTTTATGCATGCCTCAATATGCATCTTAAAAGCAAAAGCATTAGGAACGATAGTGAAAATGCAAAGGGTTTTCGTCAACGTTTACTTATTCATGATGCTCTGAGAAAAGCAACGTATTTTAGAGCAAATCCATGTTATCATTGGAGAAGCTCCCCCACAGAAGTCATTTTCCACCTGAGGACATGCGCTTTAATGACAGTTTGAGGTGCTGCCGCTGGAACAGAGATACAGACTCCATGTTCACAACACATGCAATATCAAAGCAGAGGGGAGGAGGGGAGTTTTCCATATAAAACTTGTGCTGTATGATAAGGTGATGATTCCTCTCTATCTTATCCTCTTTTTAATCATCATTCTGGGATGAACATATGAAATTGATTTTTTTTTTTTTTTTTTTTTTTTTTCTGCTCTCCTCCTGTTTGTCCCGCAGGAGTGCCCTGGCATTGTCTGGCTAAAACACAAATTCATCACTTTTTAAAAATATTGTCCTCATGCTCTTTAGTTTTTTTTTTTTAAAATGAGCTTAAATCATCCATTTTCTCATTTTTTTGTCAAATAAAAACGGTAAATACTGTACTTTAGAATCATTTTCCATTGATTATTGCAGTACTTTGCGCACCATGACAGATCAGAGCAATAGTATTTTCTCATTGTAGTGGTTGTGTGTACATGCTGCGCAGTGCTGAACATACGAGTGTTAGAGCGTGTGTGTGTGTGTGTGTGAGAGTGTGTGTGTAAGAGAGACAGAGCAATAATGTGTGTCAAATTGGCTTGCCCCCTTCCTTGTCTTTTGGCTCTTGCTCTGCGGTGGCAGCCCTCTCTCTGACCTCTCATGTGTCACACAGCGCTCTTATCCAGCATTGTTTTCCTGGAAGATGTCGACCGTGGCCTGATCATGAACTATGAGCCCCCAACCTCACCAATCTGCTGTGAGTTTGTAGTACAAGTAAGCCATCTAATGGACAACAATGGAAACAATTTTGGTGTCAAGCTTATTTTAGTCGATCTATCTATCTATCTATCTATCTATCTATCTATCTATCTATCTATCTATCTATCTAGGGTTCTAAAGGGTTTATAGAGTTTATAAAGATTAGTGCTCTGGAGTGAAGTAATTGCTGAGAATGAATGTCCAAACAGAAACCAGTGTCCTCTGCACTGCTGTCTGGGGCTCGTTATTTTCTTATTTATCCTGCATAAATAACCTCAAATTATCCATAAAAACATAATGTCTTAGAATTCTTCCCACTTCATCTGGCTCTGATTAATGTTTTTACAGCATGGAATTAAATGTGCTGGAGACACGACCCGTGCATGTATGGGCCCCAGAGGAGGAGAGCTGTGACTCCTTAAGAGGGAAAAAAAAATCTCTTTGTTTTCTGTAAAGGGACACGTCGTTCTTAACTGCTTCCATGTGGCCTCAGTCAGCGTGGATCTGAGGAGTGAGGTGGCAACAGATAATAACGCAAATAAAACGCATGGCAGTTAAAGCGAATATACCAGCTGTGCTGTTTGAAATGGCTCGTCGTCACTCAGCCGCTTGTGTAGGCGTGTGATTGCTGGAATGGGACGGAGCGGAGTGTGATAAACTTACAGTCTCACTTATGGAAATGTTTGCATGGGCTCTTGACGGATGAGCGGCACTTGTGTTTGCTGCAGACTAAAAGAGGTCCCTATCTGTGTCTACCAAGACCACAGTAGCAGGTGTCTAATGTGACCATTTTGGTTATTCAACACATGAGTCCATTATGACCGCTGAGCCGTGAGAAGAATGGGGGGAAGGAGGGCTGCTCCTTTAAATGGAATCTTTAATTTCACAGGCCTCTTGATATCCCGCCGCAGTTGCGATTGTGTAACAGAAAAGAGGAATCAAGGCTTTTGAAAGCACATTAAGCAGAAAGCAATTAACCAACACACAGTAGTTAATTTTTGTATTAATACTTCAACAGCTGGTGCAGATTGCTTCCTCATTTTTATCTCCGCTCCAGCTGTTCTTCCACCGACAAGAACATTAAAGAGGATTTGTCCGTAATAAAGTGGCTCCATATATAGATACCTCGCTGAGAAACGGAACCCGTAGGGAATGTGGATTTACATATAGAAAAAGTTGGGGAAACGGACATCTTTTCAGTACCCCGCTGGTCTTCCTTTCAGCGAGCACCTCCGATGGGAGCTGTTTCAAAGCCCCCTTTTCTTGTCTACAGAGTGTTGGCGTTGGTGTACATTTCAAAGTCCTTTTTTTGACATCCTCTACAGATGTGCTGCTTGGAGGAACATTTGTTATATTGTGAAGTGGGTACTAAAGGCAAAGGCCCGTGGACATTTGATTAATGCTCATACATATGGTGGTGCTAGGCCGAACTGCTGTGAGTATCTCCTCTCTAATTCTAAAAAGCCAGAAGGCACAGGGATAAAAAAAAAAAAAGAATAAATTAAAAAAAAAAAAAAAAAAAAAAAAACAGAAACAAAAAAACAAATTAAATGACTTTTTTTTTATACATTTCTCTGGGCAAACAGCTTTCCATATTAGAGGGATAATGTGGCTCCTATTTCTGTCTCCGAAAACCAAACGTATTATGTTTTTGGATCAGACTTGGCGAGGAGGGCCTGGCCATGGGGTCTTAGCTGACTGTCAAAACAAACATACCAGGAACAAGTTGAGACAGGCTGCCACTAGTGCCACATCCGTCCTGTCTTAAACCAGCATAAACCACAAGACATGTACTTATAGACCCAGGCAGTTGCCACACCACGCCACATGCCTGCTTGATTAAGTGAGTGCTGGGTACGGCTGAGTGACATGCCTCGGGCTGAGGAAGAACTCAACTCTGCTCTGCTCGCCTTGTCCTATTCATTCGGCTCCCTCAGATGTCAGGTCCTTGTAATAAAGCGGTAAACTGGTGGAGACTGTCAAGTGGTCGGATTTTTTTCTGCGGAGGTGAAGCTACGAGGCTTTAGCGTGCATACGTCATGACATGAACAGAACTGGTATAATAGAGAGATTTGGGGGATTTATGTGGCGCTCTGTAATTGAACATAATTGAGAAAGTGCTTGACACTTGATATGGATTTATAGTGCCACTTACCGAAAGAAATGTTTTTCTTTTGGCTGGTTTTCTAAATGCTGGTCTCAAGTGAGATGGTGGGTTTTGGTTATTTGTGTATGAAGATTCATGACAGTAATCATAACAATATTGCATGGGTAACTGTGTCTTTAAAGCCATTGGATCATTAAATCTCTGTGCAGAAAATGATTAACATAAGGGAAACTAATGTTTTTTTGCAGTCTCAACACACGGCATATTTGCTTTGTTGCTTAGTTACGCAGTGTTAATAAGAGTGATGTACGGGGAAGAAAAGTGCACTGTTGCCACTTTTTGCAGCACAGAATTAGTGGCAAACATTATGAGAGTGCAAGCCATTAAAGTAAGAAATAAGTCTTAATTTATAGCTCTGGTCTGTTTGTCATTTGGCTTGGCTACTGCTTTGTTGCATAAGCATGTGTGGAATAATTACGGACACAGAGAGATGGGATTTATAATGGGGCTGAGGATGATGAGGACTGTGAAGGAGGAGGAGGAGGAGGAGGAGGAGGAGGGGACTGTGGCCTTCTGCAGCAGCGCCTCCAGATGTGCAGACGGGGGCCGCAACCCTGTGTGGTTCCACTTTAAACACAGTGGGAGAGGAACACGGCCTGTGAAGTTGATGCGCCAAGTCCAGCGTGTGCTCGCATGAGTGTGTATATACGTGTGATGGTACCAGCATCAGTATTTCAACTTGCGTGTCGTGTGTGTGTGTGTGTGTGTGTTTCAGAGAACGAGCTGGCTGGACTTTTCTGCTTGCGGCTGAAAGTTTGACAGCAACAGCCAGAGAAAGATGGGCTGTCTGTGAAACATATGCAAGGGACACAAAGATTTATTAGTGACAGGTTACCTGATTTCACCCTGCTTGTCCTGACAGACGATTAAAACACATTCTTCCACTCACACACACACACACACACACACACACACACACACACACACAGATTTGCACCCACTTCTCCATGTTGTCCAACCTCTCACCTAGATGTTTAAATGTCATTGTTAAGTGCCTCTTGCCTCAGATCATATGCTCAGCTGTTCTGGCAACGTACTTCAGCGTCTTTCATGTTGCAGCTGAGCGCTGCCCTCAGAGTGGCACTGCATGTGCTATCCCTATCCAGGGGCCTCAACAGGGCTCTGGGGAACCAGGTGTTACTTCCTCTAGCTCTTTCTCCTCTTCTCCAGGACGGCACAGTCCCCAGGACTGAACGGGATGGAAGGAATTAAGGGCCAGCTCCAGCCTTAAAGTCAACTCTTTTGCCCAGCTGCTCGACATGAGCGTGCGGCAAGAATCAGGAAGTCAGAAGTCATATCAAAAGCATAGCAGCACATTTATTAGACTGTTTCCTTTGACAAAAAGGAGCCACATAGTTTGCACTGAAATAGACTTGTTGGGAGCATAAAAGTGGTGTTTAAGGTTTGCTGTACTTTTTCGAGGAGGGCAGCTAAATTATATTGTGGCTAAAGGTGGCGCTCTTCCAGCTGAGTCACCTCTAGGTCGTTTTATTTTTGGTACATTATAATCTTTAATAAATCATTTTATTGGGTCCCGTCTACTTGCTGCTCTCCTCATGTCTCACAGGCTGTTGATAATAATAGAAATTCACGTCGCGTGTTGTCTGCCTCTGGGAAACGTCTTTGACACTGGTCACAACGCCCGCCACTGTACACACACCAAAGCAAGCTGGCTACTGACGGTACCACGGCTGTATATTTCTGTGTTCTGGCTCTCACAAGCACGTTGGATTATCCAATGTCAGTGCGGGTACTGTCGCCACTGTTTCAGCCACCCACACAGCTGTCTTAGGACACGGTGGCCCTCTACCTCTAACTATAGGCCAGGCACCAGCTTTTTCCATCGCTCCCAAGTGTTGTATTAATGCTTTATAGCCCCATATTCACATATATGTGAGCATAGGCTTTACATGCCAAAACAATCTGCCCTCTTTGTACTCTGTCAGCAGCTCAGACTGTATTTTTCCTCGGCTGCTTTTATTCACCGTGCATGTCTCCTGACTTTCTTGTGATCACCTGTGATATAGTAATCGAGCGCAGAGCCTTTGATGGCCTGAAACAACAGCTGAAATGATGATTATATACCATGCCCGGTCATGAAGAGACGGCAAGAAAGTTCACATTTTGTTCTGAAAGCTTTCCTTTGATTTTTCCATTTCAAAGTCTGGTATCATACAAATATGCCGGGCAGAGATTATGCCACCCCTCCCTCTCCCTCCCCATCTTATACATGCTGCTCTCATCACTGAGAACGGAGTATATCCATAATAACTTGCACATGTCCCACTTTTGTCTTTGCGGTTTTCATTCGGCTATAAATTGAAGGTAGACACTTTTTCTGCGTCTCTTTGGGTGATGTGTAAGACAGGTTTAAATGGGTGTAATTTCACTTTGAAGCAATTGTGTGACTCATTAAATGGTGCCAGTTTGCGTGTACATTGCTGGTGGTTTTTGGAGCAGCACCAGGGCCCTCCGAGTCACCGAGCTTCAGGTCCTCAGCTTGGAAAAAAAAAAAAGACATCTGGCACCCATTCGGGTGAGAAGGCGAGTGCCAACATGAAAACATTAGGCGACGGACCAAATGCTCTCAAACCAAGTCTAACATGGAGCGCATGACAACCAAAATCGAAAACTTTCAGCAAGCTTTTGCACTTTATGTGTTGCTCCAAAGATTTCCCTTCCCTGACTCCAGCGCTCTCTGTAGTGAAACCGATCCTTATTGAATTATGAAGAAAGCATTGCACAACCGTGTAGCTCGGCCACTCTGAAATCCGCTGTGGTCGGCATAAAGGGGATGGTTAATTTTTACATTAGAGAGACTAGAGATGATTTGGTGAGTGGCATGTTGTCACTGCTCACCAAATGACCCCTAAAGCCTCCGATTCCTGTTGGTGCATCACATTCCAGCCCCGTCACAGCTCAGATGAGAAGCCACACATTCGAGAAACTCAAGAAACATGTTTTGTGACGAGGCAGATAAAATTCCTGCCTGCTTAAGATTCCCTGCAGCATGGCCCTTGGTTATTTCTTTGCAATTCCTCTTAGCTTGCAAAAGTTATTGTTCGCTCTAAACATTTACATAAGTGTTGTTGGAAAACAATTTTCAGATTTTCCCATGGCGACGTGCATCCTTTCAAGAAGTGCTTGTGGTTTGAATTTTGCAGTGTATGTGAACATTGTTTATATAAAATGCCATAATCCTGCATAAAAGCTGGCTCCTGCTTCTAGGTCCGTTCCATTTTACAGCATTTAAAATATCAAAATACTGCATTGCGTAAGTTTAAATTTACTGAATGAGATGTTTAATCACGTTTGTGATGAGGATGTCTGATGAAGACACGACAGGCCTCCACCCTTCTCAGGCGGCGTCAAGCTTGCTAAAATTGATGTATCAAAACTTATCTCGAACCAGTTTTATAAATCCTCTCTGTCAGCCAGGTCTGTGCTATTGTGGTATTGATATGCTCCCTGGAATCCCCTCACGCAGCAGATTTATAGCACATCATTTGAATCAGTGCAGCTGGTGTAGTTTGCCAATACAGGCCTGGAAAGGTGACCAAGCTGCTTTTCAGTTGTTTGTCAGAACTGTTAAAGAAATACCCTTTGAAGTCTTGAAGTGATAAGTTGTAAATCAGTAAGAAATATTTACACTCTGAACCTGGGTTCTATTACATTTGAAGGCAAGGTCACGGAAAGGGAATAATACATATTTTTTTGAAGTCAACACTACTTTAAGTATGAGACCTATTTCACACAATGTCTATCATGCCGTATCTTGGAAAGAAAGATATACCAGCATGAGAATCCAAAGCCTGGTGTTGTTGCCTTGATGTTTTCTCGTAATCAGTAAGACATCCATCCATCTTATTGTCAGAGACGGTGGCCAGCAGATCAAGCGTCGGCATCATTTCGTCCAAACATCAGGTATCTCATTTCAGCACGAAACTGCAACATCTTGAACGCGACTCTTTATGGAAAACTCTGGAGCGGTGGTCCATAGCTGACCTTGGGGATATGCTAACGCTGTGGCTTCGCCGAGATTTAACAGTTGTCATGAAAACATTAAATTGAGGCCGCTGCATCTGGCAGTCAGACAATAACGCCGGTACATCACAGTGCTGCTTTTTAGTGCCAAAGAGTAGTGACTCATTTCTGATAAACATCTGCATCATAAAATAAAAAGCGTGGCCTTGCTTGTGTCTCCGTAATGGTACAGTGAATATCAGTTATGCGAGCAAGCAATTTTTTTCACTGAATTATGGTTTATTCAAAGCATCCAGCTGCATCTGATACAAAATGTTGGGCACAGACTGACTGAGCTCTGTCATGGTTTCCACGTTTTACATGGGATGATTAGTAAATTATCAGTATAATTACAGTATTTCTCTGTTACGCAGTTCCATAAACACTGCTGCCATTGTCTATAATAGCAATTAATATGTTTGGCTTTTATGATATACTTCATTTCTTCCAAACATCTGGGCAACATTTCTTCCAACAAAACAAAATAGGTTGTTGATCATAAAGCAGGCCAGCATCTGTCCTCAGTCAGTGCATAGACTGTGGATAATATTCTTGATATTTATGTTTGGAGCAGGTTTTAAAGACACCTTTCACACACCACCCAGTCATACATACTTATATGTTCACCTCTCACACTTGGCCATCCAACTAGAGTTGAGTTTACTCGTCCTGAGCAGGAGCTCCGGTCCTGGAGGGCGCTTTCTAAGGTTTGAGAAAATAGCCCTGATTTTCATCAGCAACAGAAAAGCTGCAACAGGAAGTATTCTTTTGCATAAGGTACGTTCACACCACTAATACAGAAACCTATGTTCAATATTCTTAATTCAGTATAACTACATGCACCACACAAACTTGGCAATATTCTTTAGGGCTATTTTCATTTAGGGAATAGCAAAGCAAAAATAAATCTCCATTCCACTTGATGTAAAAGGACAAAGATGGATTTCCCAGTGGAAATTAATGTGGCTTAGAGCATTAAAGGGACCCCTGGTGATTTTTTCCAAATCAATCCTGGCTACAAAAAAGTTAACTTAGATTGAGTGCATCTGCAGAAGTCAATAAGATCACTTAAACAGCGCTTGCTAGATGAGGACCGGGCTGCAGAAGACATGAACTTAATCTCAAGTTGTCCCTCCTCGCGCCAATGTCTGTTTCGTTAAGTGGTAGACACAATTTAAAAAACTCTGCAAGCCAAGTGATAATCAATAGCTTTCTCTCTCCTGTTTAATCAGACGGCGATATTTTTAATCTGTTTGTTTGTTTGTTGCTCAGATACACGGCTGTATGTAGAATATTTATTTGCCCCAGAGGTTTCTCTTGCTTTGGTTTGAGTCAGCGTTTTGCATCGTTAGCAGTCCCTGTGGAATTCTCTAATGACAGTCCCAATTTGGAGCTTTAATTCAGCACTGAGCAGAGAACACTCTTTTCTTCAGCTGGCTGGTATGAAAAGCTGCCTCCATAACTGGCCAAAGCCATTGTTTTACAAGTGGAAACCCCAACGACAATTATGCCTTACTGGTTTCGGTTTGGCCGAGTGCGATCGCAGAAGCCTTCTCCTCATGCTCCTTTTCTCCAAATGTGGCTTTTCACAGTTAAGGCGACACAAACAAACAAAAACAAACAAACAGACAAAGAGACCAAAAGCTGAACAAACCAGAGCGGATAACAACGCAAAAGACACAACGACATGGCTAAGAGTTTCCAGAGCTGTCACTCCAGTGAGTTCTTGAGACCCGATAATGCACGTAAATGGAGGATTAGTGGTCAACCTTGGAAACACATGTGCTGAAAGTGAAGGAAGTGGAGCAGAGAAGGAAGTTTGGCACGTGCAGCAGCTGTGTGGTTGTAGGCACTGCAGGGCCCTTTGATCTTCTGTACTCAGGTGTGACAGGGCTTTGGCAGACAATGGGCCCGGTGCAGGCTGAGGCTGACGCTGGACGGGCCCATATGGTCTCGGTGAGAGCGTGAGAAAGGGCACCTGCCATAGAGTAAAGATCAACTCAACAAAGTGCTGAAACATTTCCCAAAAACTTCTGAGGAGCACAGACCTGGTCAGCTAGGATTAGGATAGAACTTTTAGAGTTTGCTTCAAACTCCTTTGCACTCCAGATGGGTTGAGTTGATAAGACTGGACAGCACAACGACAATTTTAAAGGAAATTTAGGATATTGCTTTGGATTGACACCATGTCTGACACTATCTACAGTATCCCCATGTGGTGAGCTCCACCCATGGCTTGTCTGAGTTGATTGCATTCACAGTACTCCTTTTGCACAGCCTGCGAGTATGGCTGTGTACATGTTTTATAAACCAGTACCACTATAAAGGATGATTACCCCAGCATTAATGGTCCCAGGGCTGATTGCATCTCATAGAGCAACTGTCATTGTGTTGACCCTTTCATCAGTAGTGATCAGCTAAGCTCCAAAGGAGCCAAATAGGCTGTGGTATAAAAAAAAAACATGGTGCCATCATCAACTCAGCAAATTCACAGTTCGTCTGGTAACCCGTCTTAAGGTCTCTCAATAAATCAGTCCAAGCAAAGATTTATGAAAATGACTGAGTGAACCCAGAGGTCACAGGCGGTTTAATTTGATACTTGGCAGTAAATCCTCTAATTGTTTCTCAATGCGCCTTTACAGTTGTACAATAATACCACAAGAATACTAGCTTGCATATCTGGATACATAAAAGGAAACAAAATATCATTTTTATGTGCTGTCTGCTGGACACACCTATGTTTAATAAAATGTTGCATTTGATTTTGCTCTATAAACCTTGTCTGCAAAATAGGAAATTAGCCTGTTACCCCGATGCTTAATGAGTTGCATGTTTTTCAGGAATCCAAGTGAACCGACACTGCCATTTTGTCATGATTTGGCGGGCTGTGTTTCGGTCCTGGGCTCTATTATTTCTTATGGGCTAATTAAGACATTAGCCATTATAGAAATTCCTCCACACTCTTTGTGGAGTTAAACCGTAGTCTTTCGACTTGTTCCAACTCCCCCGCTGCCTGGGCAGAGCTCAGGCCTGAGGTTTTCTCCCTCTGCAGCTGTGATTTCTGGAGCAGAGACAGGAATTAGCGACCACTGTGACCTTTCTGACCCCGTCAGCATCCGTCCAACAGGACAACCTGAGGATTCAGACTGATAAAACCTTGAGTTCTTTCGAGGTGTTTTCAGCAGCAAGGCTCTCTCCCTCTGATTCCAGCTTTCACTGCACCCTGACTGGAGTTTGTCATTTGCAGGGAGACTTTACAAAGGTCACTGTCTGTGTATTTTTCATTAACAACCCAGCAGCGCTCACTCCTCAGCTGGATAATGAGAACCATCGCCTCGGCAGATCTGGAGAAACATTTTTGGTGTCAGCAAATGTCGCAGCTTGATGGCATATAAATGTCATTTATCAGCGTGTTTATGTTGCCGGTTTAGTAGGACATTTTTATGCCCCACTAGAGCAGGGATGCTGTGTCAGTGCATAATGACAATGTCACTTGCAATAACAGACAGATTTGGTATTTGTGGCGTCATCTCATAAAGCAGCTCTGCACAGTTTGCAAACTGTGACAACTTTATGATTGTATTTTACTCTCTTAAGGATAACTTTTCAACATGAACATACTACCCGGTCACATGAGAAATAGCTAAGAATAGAAAAGGACTCTAGGCAAGACTAGACTACCCTTTTGTTCTTTAACTATCCTTGTGCTGTCTGTATAAACTATCCTCATGTATTACAATGTTCTGCTTGGAAAACGATGCATAAAAGTCCTAATCTAAACAGTACCAACATGGAATGTGCTGGACCAAGATTTACAGGAGGCAGGTTCAAAAGCCATTGGCTATTTTAATATGAAGGCTACAGCTCTGTTACCGCACATGCACATTTGGAACATGCACATAAAGATACTGTAATCTTCAAACAATAGGAGGGATTGAACTTCTCCAGCTCTCACATCATGTCTGCGAGGGAAGGGACACTTTTATGGCAGCAGTAAAAGAAGCTGGCTGAACTTCTATGTTTGATCCTCCCAAGGAGTAGAAAAAAAGGGTAACACTTTAATCAGTTCAATACCTTTTGTTTTTTGCGTGGACTTAACAGCACAGTCACGAAGTAATTGTCAGACTAATTTTGTCTTTTAACCCAGTTCCTTTGCACATTCAGAATTTTCCAAAGCCTTGTCTTCATCACATTTTGTAGGCATGTCCCAAGTGTCGTGGGCCAAACTGCGTTGTCAATGGTAATTACACAGACTGACGGCTACAAAGGGGGGGAGGCTCCTTGATAACTTGTAAACAGGTTGCAAAATGGAAAACAATAGTACGAGCTGCAGTTAGCCCTGTGACGGTGATACAGCATTGGTTATTCCTGATCAAAGGGTTTTTGCTATTGGATAACAGCCATGCTAGCAGTCCAGCCATTGGCAAGCCACCACGGAGGAGCTTGATAACAGAGCTCATTTGAATGTAGCCTTCTTGCTACAGAGGTTTTGCATGCCAGCGTATTCATGAGGTGTGCATTCCCCATTGCTGCTGTCATTGCTGGTGAGGCAGATTTCACATGGATGACTGCCACTATATCAGAACCAGACCAGTCTGACAATTATCACTTTCTAAAAGCGATGGCTTATGCTTTCCTTCAACTGAAAAGCACCAAATAGTAAAAAAGAACAAAATCTGGAAAAAAGAAATCATAAAAAATACAAAAACCAGAAACAGAGTGCGCAATGGCAGGCAGACGAATCATAAATCCTTACTTTGGTTTGAGTCTAATCAACAAGCCTTATTTCATTTACTTGCTGTTGCCAGATTTGATTGATAGGTCAGCCATTTTTTCAAGGATCATTTCACTTCCAGTAAATATGTGTACAACCACGTAGCCTCTCTGAAATAAGAAAAAGAAACACAGTTTCTTTTTGTTGTCAATCTTGTAAACCACAACATTTGTATGTTGTCCAGTAATGACAATGTCAGACAGAATGAGCCCCAGAGGGCTTTCTGGGCTTGAGTTCTGAAGGCCACAGGCTGACAGATACATGTAGGAGAACAAGGCAGAGAGGAAGCCTCATCATGACTTTGTGCAACCACCACCCCTGCCCCTCATAGCCAAGACTTCTTCAGTGACCGGGATAGCATAACCTCAGGCGGATGACATATTCTAATGGCAGACGCTCACAGAAAAACAATGTTTTTGTTCAAGGGTGTAACTGCTTTTTTTTTTTTTTTGTCACCAGTAATTCCACAGTGACTGCAATCTATCAATCTCTGAATCTTTGCTGTGAGTTCCAACTGATGAAGTATGGTGAAATGCATAACCATGTGTCTGCTGTTTGAATAGGATTTACAAATTAATGTTCTCCCTTAAATGGTCGTTTGGGTCTTGCTACCAACGGCAGTTCCTCCCTGATTTCAGTTTTTCTAATTCCCTTGTAGAAGCCAAACTAGTGCCGTGGCTTCAAGTATGGAAATGTCTGTCAGTCAGACTGTTGAAATATTTCAGCAGCTATTTAATTGCTTGCTGTGACATTTTGTACGGACATTCGTGGTCCCCAAAGGATGAATCCTATTTGGGCTTTGATGTTGTCTCACTTTTCCTCTAGCGTCACCATGAGGCTGATATTTTTGATGAGGATTTTTCCAAAAACTATTCAAAGGAAATTCAGTGCAGTCGTACTTGTCCCACGTAGGATACATTGTAAAATTTCAATTTGTTTCTTTTGTTATGACCAAATACCCGCAAAGCTAAGTTTTTTGGGTGCTAATTAGCAAATGTTAGCAAACTAACATGCAGAGAAATCTTTACCGCCAATTCCCCACCTCAGGACGTAGTAACAGTTCACAGAAAATGTCAGTACGGCTGTGTTGCGAAAGAAAGCTGTAACATTACGGGAAAACACACCTAATGGGTGACGTATTTGAATCTGCGACTTGTTTACGGTTTCCTTGCCAATGCTTCTGCACGTATTTTAATGTCTAACAAGGAATACATGTTCTTTGGTTTGCAAACAAGCTCCTTTTTTCAGTCTCCTCATCGCCTGACCGCCATCTGCTGGTCTGTCACTAGCAGTGCCCGAAAGGTTATCCCAGTAGTTTACTGGAAACTCTGCAGTAATGGAAAAGAAAAGAAGAGATAGAGTAAGGAGTGAGCCAACAGCAACTTCCTCACTTCAAAGATGTTTGATACCACATTCATTACAATGTATTAGTGTCAAAAGGACAATATTTCCCTGGGATGGACTATCAAGTGGGGCGCACTGTGAGTCTGTCTGTGTCTTAAATATACTAACATTATGAAGGAAATATGCACATGAACTGAAAGAGACAAGTTAAACATTCACTGGAATGAGCCTGATGAAAAAGAAACTGTCCTCCATTTCAAAAAGTGACATTTACTCCGATAAAACTGTTGCTGCTGTATCAAGTGAAGCTCAACACTAACATTCGAAAGCAATGGACAATTTTGAATCCTTTTATACGTTTGCTTCTAGAAATAAATGCAAAGACTAAGTACCTGATGGAACGAGAACTGTCAAAGTTTCCTCTGAGACTCTGAGAAAACACACCGATCCACTCCGGCCCAGTGCGGATTATACCTGTGTCAAAATGCTCGACACATCTTCACAAGCACTTCACAAGTCCAAGCTCTGCATAACAGTGAGATTTCAAAGAGTTACACCATGAGCTGTGATAGTACACACAACTGCCTGTGTAAGTGATGAATCCTTACAAAGAGGCCCCCAGTGTCCCAGGAGATGTCCTCATCTTCACGGAGAGAGGTAACACAGAGGACAAACCATACCAGATACTGCAACTATCTGTCTAATGTATATTTATAGCACTTCACTTGTATTTAAAAAGTTTAAAAACCTATCTGAGAATGCTAAATATCTTTGATCTCCTTCTGAGTATAATGCAAACAGATAATTATGTTTACTTTTTTCTGCCTATTGATATGTACACTGTTTTCCTTATGAGTATAACAGACAGTATCAAAGATAAGTCTGTTCCTACAAGGTAGCTTTGTGACTGCTCTCTAGTCTGCTATTTGTCAGTGTGATATTTATATTCGCTTTCATATCTCTACTGGCACTAATAGCTTGTGGTGCGATAAACAGGAAAAACACACAGAGGAAACTCCTATATGAATTCATCTATTGGTTTTCACTGTCCCTGTTTCTTTCTCTATCTCTCTTTTTTCTCATATAGTAATAACAGTCTAATAGTTGGAAATGGTCCACAGGTGGGTTCACGTCAAGGTTAGCGAGGCTGTCTTCTCTTATTGAACTAAGAGCTGTGAATGACTGATCCTTTCATTCTTTAACTGCAGAGCTTTCAGGTTCAACCGGCCCTCAGTGGTGCTGCCGCTCTGTCTCCTCCTGTTTGAAGATAAAATCATCTTGAGCTTATTTGAAGCACAGTCTGAGTCATAATACATTTTACAGAGACATTAATAATTGCTGAAGAAAAACAAGCAAAGAGGTTAAAGTCATAACAGCCATTAAAATATAATAGAGGACAGAATGGAGTCGGTTTACTTCTGACAGCTGATCAGTCGCGCTCCTTCTCTTGAGTTTGATCCGCTTTCCGATGCATTCTAGTCAATCATCAGGAACAATAAACCAACTTGCTGCAGGCGTGACGACGTGGTGAGCGGAGGGGAGCACGGTGGCTACTCGTCAGACTAATTAACCATACAGACAGGGCCCAGCGCCATAACCCAAGACAATTCCAATCTGAGGGGCTGTAATTGAAGTGACAAGTTAATTACAGGCTGATATTATCGTACGTTCCTTGTAATACCCCTCTCTAACCCCCTCCCTGCTTCTCCCCTTCCTCCTGCATGTCTCAGTCTCCTTCCTGTTCTCTCGAACCTGCTCCACTTTCCATCCTCAGATGTGTTAATTAACAACAGTAGCCCAACAGGTTTTGAGCTTGCGCACATGCCCTCCTATACCCCTGACCTTTTCACCTGTGCTGGATGTATAATTAAACGGAAATGAGTCCACTTTGTCTCATTTTCATTTACAACATTTATGAGCTGCACTTTGTAGACTCGAAACTCCCACCAGCCGCCAGCGCTGCCGCCACAAGCCCCTCGGCTCAGCCCTCTCCACCCGATCCCACCCAGCACCTCTGTGCACCTCTGTAATTAGCGTTAGCATCTTCTTTAAACAAGCTACATAAAGTTTAGTGGCAGGATTAAATCAGATCATTACCATAATATGGCTGTGCAATTTGCCCCTATCTCTCTGCTTTTCCGCCACATCAAAGCCTGGCGGAGTTCTGGTGTAATTGGGCCATGCCGCCTTGTCAAGATGATTCAGCCTGATGGCTGCTCCTCTCCCTGAAAAACCTCCTGGGCATGATAATTAATGGAGAAGAAAGTCAAGTCAATGGGAAGAGGAGAAGAAGGAGGAGAGAAAGGGAATGAAAAAAAACTTTGGACAGCTCCACATGAATATTTCACACCTCTGACTTATTCAAAATTAACATTATCAATTTGATGTATAATGGATATTAACTTTGTCAACGTTGTTTCCTTTTAATCCAGCTATGTTTTTCATGATGTTCCTCAATCTGGTTCCTTATGCTGTGACCTTAGGAATGGTTCTAATGATGTAAGTGAAGTGAAATCAAAGTTTGTTTGCCTTATTGTATCCCCGTTAGATCAATGTTGTCATTTCTGATGAGGTGTCAGCGTGAGGACAGCTGCCATTCAATGAGTTCACATGCAGATGATTTTGAGACTGATTTCCCTTTGGAGTTAAGGTAACAAACAGTGTCTTGTGTATCTATTATAATTTCCTTTTCAAATTGTCTCATGAGACCAACGCCAATGGCATTACAACAACCTCAGCATCTTACACAAAATCAGTTTTCTTTGATAATTTACATCATTATGTCACCTTGTAGGAAGAATGCAAATTATAGGCCTGCTGTGCCTTTGTTGACACTCTTTGCCAACACACTTTGGTAATGAATAAGGCAAGGCTTCAAACACAGACAGGTGCTGGGCGTCTAGTAACTCTCACTATGAATATCCGGAGTAGAACGTCAGCCTGGGTCACTGTTGATTTGTTGCAAATTAGCACCATATGTTTTATCTCTGCTTTTACATATGAATGACTCAAAACACAGAAAGGGAGGCTGGAGGTGGGCGAGGGGATGAATATCGATGATTCCTCTGTATGCTGGGTTCAGGGGAGAGGTGGGGGGGGAGGGCAGAATGGTGCCTGCCATTCAAGTGTCCGTCATCTGTTCAGCCAGTGAGGGAGGAGAGACAATGCTGGTGACAGTTGGTTACAGAGACAGCTGGTTGTCCCACTAGCCCCTGCCTGTGATCCACTGTGAGGTGACACCTCGGCCCAAAAAAAAGAAAAGGAAAGTAGAAAAAAACATCTTTGGCTAATCAAACCAGTGGGCCAGACGCCCTGCCTGCGCCAACAGGAGACCAATGCCACGAGGACGCCCGGCTGGCATGTCAGACAATACCTTTTCTGTCACAGAGCCCCACTTCTCCTTCTTCCTCCTTCCATCTGCCCTTCCTCCAGTCCTCACCCACCAGCGTCGGGGCACAGGGGGTTGTCGGCTAAACCAAGTAACCTTTCCGCTCTTTCATTTCTTCCACCCCAAATTTGAATATGAAAAGGGACTCTCTCTTACCCAGTCAAAGACCATCACTTTAATGACATTTGGCAGTCATTTGATTTATTAGGTTTTAGAGGGAGGGGAGAAGAAATCCACTAAATATTTCATATGCCATGCTAATCCTTGTAATATTGCCAGCTGAAGCCATGTACCTGCACCGCTAAGACGTGAGGCACATGGATTTCTTGCAGTCAGATGGCTGGAAATGCTTGTGAGTCTACTGAATAATAAAATAGCTGTATTGAAATATTTAGACTTTGATTCCCATTAAAGGAATCTTTAAAACATGAGATTTACGTTTCGGGAAAAAAGAATAGTGATAGAAGAGACAGCAATCACAACACACTCACCCAGAACAACCTTCAGCCAGTATGAATAATAGTGTCTCCCTCTGTACTCCCTCTAAAAAGTATATTTGGGGAGAAACAGGCGGCATAGGTTCAAACAAAGAGCACGCTACCACGGCAGAACAAATGGCTCACAAGAAGCAGTTTGCGTGATAGCATGTGTTGTGTTTCTATGGTTGATGTCGGGTGAAAAGCACAAGTGACGAGAGATAGGACCTACACATATATAAAACATTCTGTGACAAAAGTAGCTTCAGAACTGGGAATGAAAGGAAATGAGGTGTCAGCAGTTTCATTCCACTCGCGACACTTCTCTCATCTCAGCCCTGTTTGACATTTCCACAGCTGCTCCGAGCAGTAAGCGCCGCACTGAGGATACCAATGCTCCCTTTGTTCACGTAGCACTTTGTCCATTTGACTGCGTTCCAGAAAGACTGAGGGAAGAGACAAAGAGTGACAGAGACGTAAACGGAAGCATGTGGTTTGCTATCTGCGTCCCCAGACCTCAAGGCCTCGGTCGGCTGACAGGATACAGGCCTGATGTGCAGGCGCGTAGGCAAATTTGCCACATGGTGCCTTCTTGCCTCCCATCTCAGGACACTTCTGGTTAAATTTGTCTCTCCCCACAAGTCCTTGGCAGCCACTTCTCCCTCTTTCATATTTGACTTTGACCTTGCTGTGACATCACCCCCTCGGGGCACTGTGGCATCAGTGAGAGATATGATGAAAGCATCCAAAAGCAGGCCACCATGACTACACACAAAACAGACACCACTTTGAACTCTTGTCTTCTTTTGTTTTCACTGTAGTTTAAGAGCAGGGGTGGTCAGAGGCCGGCGCAGCTCGTCATAATGTGCGGCTCACATGTGGCCAGAGCCTGAGTAATGCCGCTTTCTTTGGTCGGGCCATGTCGAGAGACGTGCCACAAATATCCACAGACTGAAATAACAACAACTGTACAACAGTAAACGCTACAGATCTAACATTTCATTTTTAACCAACCAAAACCGGCATGCTTTTCTATTCTGTTCCACATAACTGCACTGCTGTAGGCTATTTGCAACATGCAATACCCAAAGGCTTTGGAGCTGGTAAGATGAGAATTTGCTCTGTTGACTAGAGAAGAAACTGTGATCTTTCTGTTCCCTGCAGTTTCTTTTACTTTGGGAATATGTGTCATAGTGGCATGTGTCACATAATAGTATTGTTTGTAAGTGTGATATCCGTGTTCACCTACATTGCTATATATATATATTTATTTATGTATATATTTATATATATAGCTTGTCACTTATTAGCTGACAGGTTCTCTCAACCTATTGTGGAGAACAATAAAGGCCCCCATGAAGCATCTGCAGTGGGGGATCACAGGTAATGAAGCAGGTGCGGACAAAGCTGTGTGTATCTGTTTGTTTGTGCCTGTATTCACGTGTGTACTCTGTGTGTGCATGGGTGCTCGTGCTGGAGCTGCTAGTTACACATGCTAATCACAGCTACTGGGTGTGTAATTGGACATAACAGCCATCACTCGGGTGGGGTGGGCGGGAAGAGGCAGCATGGCTCCTTGAAGGCTCAGCTAGCTAATTTGCACACAGTGATATTCCCGCGTTGACAACTGGAGGGAAATAAATGAGCTGGGGAACGGCAGCCAGACGACATGCCACCGTGCACCCGCTGCTTGATTTGCCACCAGGGCTTCGGAACCCAGGTAGCACAATTACTGCCCATCCTCTCTCCCTAAATTGTGAAGCGGAAGAGAAGTGACACCCATAAGGCGTGCATCACTGTAATCGAATCTAAATGAAGGCTGTGCATAACCAGAGCTCCCACCTGAGACAGTGGGAGAGATGTGACCGCGCCAGCCTGTCAACACCGTGTCAACACACCCGTTCACAGCCCCGTCCGCATGCATAATCACACCAATCATTACAATGTCAATGATGATAATGTAAATATAAAGAGTGGAGGCAGGAAAGAAGAGGAAGAGGAGGGTTGCAGCGAGCGATGGGCAAAGCCTCAACTTAGAGAGAAAGTGGTTGTGAGTTCGAACAATGTAGCAATGGGGAGGAAAACTGTTCGGTTTAATTTCAATTAGTTACACTGAGGTTTCTTAACGTCAGGTGGTAGGAGGAGCACTCACATCACCCCTGTGCCCTGCTGAAGATCACATTAGGTTCAGGGTACCTTTGAGGGGCAACTTTTAACAAACATGTCAGCATCTGATGATCACTAAAGTCAGTGAGATGAGAGAGGTACAGTTCACTTTCTCATGGGTGCTCCTTCTCATTCTGTTTGCAATTAACTCATGCTTGGTGATGCCACTACAGCCTTGAGATCCAGAGTTCAAAACATCATCCTTAAGACACAAATGTATTACCTTCACAATAGTTACTTTAAACTAATATTCGGAGTGGTACCGTTTGGCAGATGCAATGTTCAATAATTGACAGAAAAAGTAGCTTAATAAGTCATACGTTCACAGCTTATTGATGTGCGCTGCGACAGAGTAATGTTGGATTGTAATTGGACTTTTTTTTTTAAAAAAAGGAAAAAACACCACTGAATTGTATATTACAATCTGAAATAATGAGCTATGTGCATAAAATATGTCTGGCTCCTGGTTTGACATGCTTAGACTGTGACATGTGTAGCACAGGTCATTGCACATGGTTGTATCTGATAGCTGGTTAGCAAAGTAGCTTGTTAGCTCAAAAATGCTGCACAAAAACTGAGGGCTCCTGTCACAAAGCCAATTACTCCTATTGAAATATATCCAAAAGATCCGTTGCATTCGTACATTCAATATTCTTGCTGTTGGTACACGACAGTGTGTCAGAGCTAGCTTGCTAGCGTGGGCAAAGCATTGAGAGTACAGTATAGTTACAGTACAGAGGTATGTATGACAAATTCAGCTGGTAAAATCCTTTTTGCACATAGTTTGGCTTAAAAACTTTATAGTTTGTATTATAAGTTAAGCGACAATAAGTGTATATCGACTCCTGTAGTTCCTTTTTGGATAATTACAAGGAAGGAAATCATTTATTGAACGCACCTCCAAGTGCAACAAAGCGTCTCTTTAGTGTGGAAACAGCTAAAGTGTGTATTAGTATCTTTTCTGTGCAGGTTTGTCCAAGTTGTATGATATCTTTTCATTCTTTTTGACAGGTTTGGTTTGGGCTTCACACTTTGTATCAACTGTAGCATGCATTAGATTATGGTGACATTACTGTGTCCGTGTATGGTTTCCTCTTGGAGCCTTTAAATGGCTTTTTGATATTTTAATGATTTGCAATGACACAAGTTTACAGCTGAGAAAAAGCTTATTTGTTAGACCAGGCTTATCTGCTCATTAATGTGTAAAGAAGACAATAGGTTATGTGAAGCGTCGTTCGGACAGAATAACTGAGTGCGTGCTTGTCTGCCTCTTTGTACGTGTGTGTGTGTGTGTGTGTGTGTGTGTGTGTGTGTGTGTGTGTGTGTGTGTGTGTACACTGTATGAACTTGCTCACCATTGCAGGAGCTTAAATCATTGCTAATGTCAGAAGGGACACGCTCCATGCCACCCAGCATCATTATCAGCACTTCCTGGTGCCAAAGGGGAAGCATTAAATCCTCTCCACCACCCCAGCGATTGAGACTGTCACCGTCATTAACCTGAGGTGACTTCGGTGCAGGCCGCTCAGCCTGTTAGCCGCTATCCCCAGTGACATCTACACACTACTAACCTGCCAGCAGCAGAGACGTATGTCTGTATAATGCTGGAGCGTGAAACCAGCCTGTTTCCGTCACTGCTGCTTCTCGAGCAAAACTTTGCTCAGTTCCAGTGTAAGTCAGAGCCTGAAGAGTTCCTGCGGGTGGTCTCAGTTGGAAGAGGAAGTTGCAAGAAGGACACAGAGTTTGCAATAGCATTTTCCATACAGGACACTTAATTCAAATGGACATAGTCAGGAGAGTCACAGCTCCTTTTTGGTGTTTTACCTCGGCTCTGCCTCTCCACTGCAACTAAAGACAAGGAAGTTAAAATGAATTGCTGATGAAGAGAGCTTTATTTTATTGTTAAATTGTTGCTAGTTTTTAATATTTTGTCAGTAAACCAATGAACCCCACTGTAACGCTGAGAAAAATCTTGTCACTACTTGTCTCTCTACATCTTATACTGTTTTCTGACATCACCTCTGTAGCACAGCAGCAAGATGCTAAATTTGGTTCTCAGCGTTTTTGTTCCATAATCCCATCATGTCTGTGTTTCAGTCATCCTGCTGGCCTAAACTGTCTCCTCAGTGAGTGATTTCCCTCCCTGTCATGAACACCAGTTAGGGAAAAAAAAAAGCTATCGACAGTATGGCTCTGGTTAAAGTGAGGATGGCGACACCCTGTTTAACGACGGCGTGTACTTTCTGCTGTATGTGTAACACGTGATTTTATTTTAAGGGATCCCACTGCCTTCTTGGGTGATGATGAAGTAGCAGCGCATGGATATAAGAAGTCGGACAGTCTCTGGAGGCTTGACCAGTCATGTTTTCCTCTTTCTTTAGCCCACAATTAGAAGCGATAGTCTCCCACTCCTACGATGGCTCCCTCTCCTCAGCAGAGATATATTTATCTGAGGATAATTGGCCATTAAATCCTCACTTGACAACTGTGAAAATGCCACCCCAAGAGTAATCTGGCTGCCAGAAAATGACAACGGTTGGCAGAGCTGTCGACGGCTGGGAGCCACATCAGGAATGGATGGATCTATTCCACACACTCACATCCGTACACATGCACACGTCGAACGGGGCTGGCTGTCCTAATCAAATTCTGCCCTGTTTGCAGGCTTGTGATTTTAGTTTATTTTTTTATTAAAAGGAAACCCCTCATTATGATCCTTATTAAAAGCACTAGGGATAAAACACCGTCCTTTTAAACCCTTCTGTCACTAAAGAGAAATGCACTTTTTAGCTTTATTTATTTTCATTAACTTTGCACGCTCCCTGCTTTGATCACTTTATCGGGGTGCTCCATATTCAATTATGGATGTCGCACTTCTTTGAAAGCCCTTATGTAAAATTGGATTCTTCTTAGCATAGTGTCTGTCTGCCTTGAGCTGATCCTAATCATGCAGTTCAAAGTATCTGAGCTTACCAGCTTTTTGAGGCTGTCGAAAGCCTGGCCAAGGCAAATGAGAAGACAAGCGTTGCGCTATAAATTTCTGTCCTTTTCGTCCAAGTGCCTTGGCTGTCGTTCAAGCTTCTAACAGGAATCAGACTGAGCAGCAGATACAGTAAGTGTAATTATTCTCACAGGATGGACAGAAAACCAGATCTTTGATAGTGTTTTCAAATACTGGCCATAGTTAGTCCCAAGGCGAACATCGTCTTGTATGTATGTTTTCCCTCTCTCTCAGTTCAAATCCATACCAGACATCCTCTTATAGTTAAAACATTCGTTTTGAGGTTTAAGCACTAATTAAGTTGTGTTTGCATGAAGGACGTCTTTAATGAGAACTTCATGGAAAAGGTGATAACAAAAGTGGATCATGATCAGCAGAGTTAGAGTTGTACTTTGGGAGAAGATGGTTGTGGTTTTTGTTGTCATCAACATCTTGTGTTTTATTCGAGACACCTCTGACCATGACAGAGCGGTTACCAAAAGAATGTGAACGTTATCTTTCACTGGGGAGGTCGAGGGGGTTTCTTTCTCTTTATCTGGTAAACATGTGTTGGAAGGAAAGGCTGATTGAATTATTGTATTTGTTGGAAATGTGTGGGCTTGTGGCAGAGCGACAAGAGCTTTATAAAACTGCCAAAAATATATGGCTGGCAAAAGAGTCCATTCTGTCCGTGTTCAGTGCAGTGAAAGATTTTTCTCTGGATGAGAATGCCGTGTTTCCACTCTGCTCTGAATCTAGGCCAGAGCGCAACTCCAGACACTTACAGCATGGCACCTGTATATAGATATGTCGCAGGCTTTTAGACAAAGGTAGCTGAGAGAATGGGGAACCCATGCTCTGAGTGTAGCCTGTCTTTTCAAATGTCATTTGTGTGTTCAGATTTAGGAGTTACTCAAATCACAGCACCCTGCCAGAGCATGTTTCGGGAGACACCCATCTGCAATCCCCATCCAGGAAGCTGAGAGCTTTCTCTGATATTGCTCAGATGCTACCGGACAGGAGGCCGAGGATGAAAAGTAATATTACTAATAATACAGTGAGCACCAGGAAAAGCGTGGATTCCGCTCTAAAAGCTCCAGACTATGTTGTTTATTAATTCAAAACAGTGTTTCAGTTTCACAATCCATGTTATCAAAAATTCCAACATTGTCTTGAGTGCAATCTCATGTTGGAGCGATAATGGGACGGAAAGTACAGCGGAGGTGAATAGAAGGTACGTAGCATAAACTATTCACCAGAGTGCATGTGGTAGGAGGAGAGGGAGTGAGAGAAAGCAGTGTTTCTGTATTTCCGTACCTCTACCCACCAGTGACAACACCCAAAACAGACGCACTCTACGTTTTAACAGTTTGTCGAAGAAGCTTTTGTTTGTTCCATTGTGTTTTTCTGCCTCTGTTGTTTTTTTACACCCCTCCTTTCACATCAGTCCTTTACTCTTGAGGCTGCCTCGCCGCTCACAAACAACAGCACTCTCCCAGTCGGCTCTGTTTGATGACCTACATTACATTCTCTTTGCATGGAGGTACAGCGGGCTTACATGTTGTGTGTGCATAAACTGCGGTGTAAATGACTTGAACAAAAGGGAGGAGCAGCCGTACAGGGATGGTAATGAAAGTGCGTACCGTTGTAGGGGACACATTGCATCAAGAGAGCTCAGTGTAGTCTAAACACCGCCACTGCGGGTTTGTGTCACTGATGATGGCTTGCAGCGGTGCGAACATGCTTTATGTGCATGTGTGTGAATATATACATACAGTACGTGTGTGCTCATCATCAGTTTGTCCCTCACACATGAAACACAGCTAGCGCTCCTCTGGGACCAAATGCAGCCGCTTCCCTCCTCGTTCTTTGACAAGTTCTATGTAAAAACAGTCCACAGCAACACAGTGCACCTTCTACCTTTGGGGCTGGGTGTGGGAGTCTCAAACCATCGTGCATCTGTGGGTGTGGTAGGCAAAAAAAAAAACAGCCCAAATGAGTTTCATCCGGCTGGATGGTGAACACACTGGAGGTGCTTTGATCGGAACATAAAACCCAGCATCCCACATCATGGTAAAATCATGTACTCACTTCTATTGTATATACGGTGATTGCGCTCAACAACCCAATGTGCCTCTCCTTGCAAAACCACATATGTTCAATTGTGGATGAAAAGTCAACTCCATAATGTTCATCCAACAACAGCCCCTTTGATTAGTGGTTTTCAAGCACGGGCAATTTCACCATCTGAAACCCACATCTCTGCTGTGTCTCTTCTCCAGTACACCCCTGGCACTGTTGCAACTTGTGCAATGTGTCATGTGGACGTCTGTTTGCTTGGAAGTAAAAGCTCCCTTCTGAAAGAGCCAACGCGCAAATTAAGCCCCTTCGTTTCCCCTCTCCAAAAACTAAAAGTTTTGGTGTTATCCCTGAGAGCAGCACTAAAGCAGAAAGCCAGTTAAGCCCCATTAGGAGCCTGCGCACTGTGACGATCTCATTGGAAGTGCTGGATGAAAATTGCCCGGATTAATGTGTTAATCCACCTCTTTAAAATGCTAATGTCCATTTTATGCCCATTAAATCTCTGTGTGCGTTTTCTTTGATGCGTGCAATTTCTATCAATTAAACACAGAGGAGTGAAACAGGCAGGAGGGAGATTAGTTCCCTTGCTTAAAGCATGAATTTCTCCTTTTGGTTTCATATTTATCTTGAATGGGGAAGTGGGGGGGGGGGGGGGGTTGTTTGGAATAGGTTTGTGAAATACAGCAGGAGCAATGTGGTGATATGAAGAACTCCGGCAGCCCTGCGAGCTTATAGCAAACCCTCAAACATCCACTAGCGACAGGGAACGTGTACACATATTGCTGATGTGATTTTTCATTTCAAAACTGTATCTATAAAAAAAATCACTTCAAATTTAAAAAGCTCTTACCCAGTCTTAAATAATTATATATTTACCATGTATTTATTTAAAATATTGCTGACAGCTGAGTGAGGAAAAAAACACGACTATTATACTGACCACAGCACTTTAATTTATTTTGTAAGCCATCACCTAAATACCAATAATAATTGTCCACAATTCAAGTGTGTAGTCATCAACAGTTTCCACTTGCAGCATGTTTGGCATTTTGCTTGTACTCTCACTCAGTGTACTTCCAAAATACGGTAAATACGTTTCACTGTAATTTCTAAACAAACATTACAAGTAGACACCAGAGACTGTTATGACTTCAGCCACTGTGCCCCAGTGATATTCCTGTAGTAATTATTACTACTTAAAGCTGCTCTAGTCAAGATTTTATATAATATCACCCGACCCTGTGTTTCTTTGCATTTATACAGAGCATTATAGAAGCTTTCAGCTTGTTGTTTTGTTTTTTACAGCCTGCAACTTTACTGTTAGCAGCTTGCTAGTGAACATGAGCATTTAGCTGCTTAAAAGACAGATATTTCCTTCAGGAGATGGTGGACGCCAAAATAGAGCTAAAACGAGAGTGACTATTGGCCTTACATTTGTTAAGTGGTAAGAAACACAGCTCGAAATGAATGCTAATGTGGTCCTTGTCCTCTGTCCTCTGAGTGAATAAGCAACTGTTTGCTGACACGTTGCAAACACGTACCGACTTTATAAGGCTATGATATGTCAATTTTGTGTTTACAGCCTGTTGCACTGCCCCCAAGGGCAAACCACTGACTTGGGCAGCATCACTGAGGAATAGCTAGCAAATGTGCAACTGATATCATGGGAGTATACTGAACCCTCTCCAAGTCATTCAGGCAGCAAACCGAGGAAGTTCACAGTTCACAAGCTATAGTTCCGAGTGCCTGACTCTCAATAATACACACACATCAGGGTGTTAGTGACGTGATTCAGAGCTATCGTCCTGTAACACTGACAAAACCACTTCCAGATTAGTCAGTGTGAAGCTCCAGGAAGCCGTAAGTATCGATTATGGACAACAATCACAAATTACCGAGCTGAATCATCTGTCTGCAAGAGCCTGGAGATAGAATAAGCAGTTTGGATAGAAACGAACTGTGTGGTGAATCCTGTGGAATTTCTCATCCCACAAATGGCGGGATGACTCGCGGATGCCCTCGCTGTTGTGCAAAGCCTTTTAAGACCAGGAGTGACATAGCTTGTCCAATCACAGAGGCCTCTGCGGCTGACCATAAAATGCTTCCAGATTTGTCACACACACACAGACACAAACACACAGATACACACACACACACAGACACACAGATACACACACACACAGACTCATTGTTCAGAGCTAAAATGCTTCCAGTAAACTCGCATTTATCATATGAGGACTATTTTTGAGGTAGAACGCAAGGAATGATTTATGGAGGCATTTCGACTTCTCTCGCGCTTGTCCTCCATCATGTGCAAAATATGCTGCCGTAAAAGTAAAATACACCCTGTGTTACATGGTGAAAATGTACTAACTCATAATTTATTTACTTAGGCATTGTGTGACAAGTTGCTATGTGCCAATGGACGGGCCACTGGCTATTTGGGAGGTCCAGGAAGCTATGAATATAGATTATTTAGATGTGGATGGCCATGCGGTCCATTAGGATGACTGACGATAAAGCCAAAGCCTTAATTGGTGCTGTTTACAAGGACTCCGAAGTCACAAAGCAACTGGGCAGTTCTGCCATCCGTTATTTGGGTGGTGGCACTCCCAAGCCGACTCATCCTCTACATCCTCCCCTACCACTCATACCCGTCCTCTAATATACATATTACAACACGTAGTCCTGCCGCCAGCAAAACAGCGCCTCCTCCACCGTAAGCATATGTGGGCTATTCAGTGGGATGGGTAATTTATTAAAATCGACCTAATTTTCCGTGATATATCAAATCTCTGCCTCAGTAATCACAAGCCCCATTTCATTGAGCGAATTAGGTGCCCACTGCTCAGTGCGATCAGAGGCCTGGAAAATGAGGCCCGGACTGGTATTAGAGAGTGTTCACAGCCTGCTAATGGTCGGGGGATGAAATAGATTACCAAAACATTCATTACAGTTCAGCGACAAAGTTGAGCAGCCACACATAAACAGACGGTCAGCACCGTCATTAGAAAGGCCTGTTTAAACATACATGAGGCTTCTGAGGACGCACGATTTGTGTTATGGACGTCTGTAAGTGGTGGGCTAAAGATTAAGAAAGTTTATGCTGCTATATTGCTAAAGGACAACCAGAAAGCAGGGGTGAATTTGCTGCTTCATTCAAATCAGGAAGATTTAAAAATTCATTAAAGAGCTTTTGAATTTCAGGCATTTAGCTTTAACTGTCATCCAGAGAGACTGACAAAAACTATGCTGATTAATTATGTATCACATTCAACATTTTGAAGTGAGAGCCTTGATGTTCAGTTTCAGAAATAGTTTGACATTTTGAGAAATAGGCTTATTCGCTTTCTTGTTGAGAGTTAAGTACACTTGCAAAATGTAAACTGCAATTATATTACCTCATTTTATTCAACAGCAAAAAATTATTTGTTTCATTATTCTTTACATTACTATTATTACTCAGCGCAGCTGCTTTTAAACAAGTCCGAAGCCACCAAACCCAAATGTCTCTTCTGTATCTTCTGTAGTTAATTTGAGAAGAAACACAAAACCAGATAATGTTGTGTGACAAGGGCCGAGCCCACAGTTTGGAGCTATCAACTGACCATCAATAACTATCTCAGCTCTGGTAACTGCGCAGAGCACCTGGCCTTATGAAACCATCAGGTTCAAACATACCACAACTCCTAACCAGCTGATTCTTACGAGTGGCTAATGTTAGCAAGCCAGAGAAGAAGACACAACACAAAGGCTTTCAGGCCACTCAAGCAATATTACAGAAGTTTATTACATCGGAGGAAAAAATTAGGGATGGCATGAGAAGCCATTTTATAAGAAAATAGCACAATTTATGGATGATATCTGAACATTTAACCACTTTAACAAACTTTTATATTGTGCTACATGTAAAGCATTTTGGCCTGACATCCTTCATGCTGCCGCAGATCTCTGACAGTATACTGTAAGTAGGTGAAAGGCAATGGAAAAGCCACAGCCTCTAAATCACGATAAATTTCAAGATATCAACAGCAGTACACAGGCAAGTCTGTATCATTTGATACAGCTGAGTGGAAAGATGACTGAGAACATCATTCTTTAACGTTAGTAGTTTTTCCCATCTTAACCTCTAATAGAGGATGACAGTAATCTAATCCAGGGTCCCGATCAGCAGCATAAACACTGGAATCCAGTTAGCAGCGAGGTCTCTCAAACACACCATGGCGCCAAACTGAGTGCTCAGTTCTCAGCTTCAGTTTGTACAAATGACCTAAATGCAAATGGGTAGAATAAAATGTGCATTTCTCGGTTGAATGCAGTTATTCTATGAACTGTTCACAGCCCAGCAGAAAGTGGATAACTGCAAGTATAGTTCTCTTCAAATCTAGCCAAACCTCAGAGACCATTTTTGCGTGGAAACAGACAAAGCCTGGTCATTGTCATGTTGTTCTGCTTGTTTTGGGGTTGAGGCAAAATTAGTTGCAACTGAGTTTGAGGTCTCGAGACAGCATGCTCCCACGATGTTTGGGCCACCATTTGTCATTATACAATTTGTCGGTACTGTTTTCAACAAACAGGAAGTCCCTTAAAACCAGTGGAAGACCTGGCAACGACGTGTCTCCTCCGACAGGCTCATAGAGGAGGACTGATGGGATTGGACACATTCAAGATGGTGCGGTTATATCTGATGCCTGGGACTTTTCCCTCCCACTTTTTCTGAAGAGGGAGCCAGTACACTTGGACGGCCTGCCAGCCAGTATAACGCGTGAGAGATCTATCCCACAAAAAAACACTGTCATTCTTGTACTCCTTTTGCCTCTGGTTTTTCTCCTGAAACACAAGTGTCCATGCGTTCCAATAAGTGAAGCAGCATTTTGGTTTGCACTCCAAGATTTCCATTACTTCCCCTCCCTGTCTTCCAGTGGTTACAGCTGGTGTTGTTGGATTGCATATTGCAGCATGATCATTAAGGAAGGCATTGTTATGGAAGTTGGGTGTACTGCACTAGAATCTATTCTGACTCCATTCAACAGCCTCCCTGTCTTAACACCACAGCTGTCAGCAGTGTCACTACATGATGAGCCGTGACACCACCGAATCTAGCAACGCTTTGTCACCCTGATACACTTAAGCATTGGTTACAGAGCTCTGGCTCGGCAAAGACATGCTGTCAAGTAAGGAAAGACCATTATCTGCAATAGACACAAAAGTACAGGGGATCCCTGCAGACACAGAGATGATTAAGGGCTAAGTGTCATTCTTCCCATCTTGGTGTATTTTTTTAAAGAGCTCTATCTCTTACTGTCCTTTTTACCATGCGCCTCAGACTTATAGCCCTATCCCTCATGCCTGCTCTGAAGGGACACAGACCCTGACAGCCATGTTGGGGTATTATCCTGAAGTAGCAGCCCTGGTCATACACCATTTCTCCAAGAAACAACCATAGATGGAGAGAATATGAGAGTAAATGAGTGTGAGGATTTACATACATGTGGAGAGCTCACCAGCAGTGATGAGCACAGGGACAGCTAAGTGTGAGCAGGATTTGCAGTGATGGGAAAATGTTTGAAGAATGCACACATGAGAATCGGAGTCTGGGTTCAGGGGGCCAAAAGAATGGAGCCAAGCCGCCCTGACACTGGCCCGGCTATTAGTGTCTGACTTGAACACTCGAAATGCTGTTTGGTATTTTGAATAAAGGTGCCTTTTTTTTTTTTTTAATCTATTTTTTTAGACATCAGTATGGTTATCTGGGAGGGATTGCAATCTGGATTCAAACTTTTTCACAGAGCATAACAGTGCCTGGAAAATTGATAGAAGTTTAAACTTTACTTCAAGCATTACTGACCTACTTCAGTGGCAGTTAAGCAATAGTTAAGGATTTGGGGGAAAACACCAATTCGTTAGCACAAGCCTGGCTCTGTCCGTAGGTAACAAAGTTCATCTACCAGCATCTCTAAAGATCACTAATTGTTTGTTAAATCTGTACTGACACCAAAATGTAAAATTGACAATTCTCTGGGAGCAGTAACTTCCTAGAGTCTCTCCTGGTTGTCCATGAACTGCCCTCAGCCAAGAAACAGTCCGGCACACAGCGCCTCACTTCAGGTTTTGTGCAGATTAACCACACAAGAATGTGTTAGTTAGTGAGCTTTAGTGTTGCTGATAGTTGGATTTAATTACATTACGAGAGAATCAGACTAGCTGTTTCCCCCTTATTCCAGTCTCCAGTGCTAAGCTAAGCTAACCGCCGGCTTGCGGTCGTCTTACATTTACAGACATGAGAGCTGTATTGACCTTGTCCTCTAATTCTCCGCCAGAAAGCAAAAAAGCTTATTTCCAAAAATATTTAACAATTCCTTAAAGGGAGAGTTATGATTTGCATAACTTGTTCATTTTGCCTGCCCCAGATTTTGCAGCCTGTCTGGCGCGTTGAATGGGAAATCTTCCTGTAAAAAGTCTGCTTCTCCAACCTCTGGGCTACCATGAGCCCGTGCATCAGTCTGTAGAGTGGCATTAGTATTCACAGAGACAGACAGACAATCAGGCTCCAGTTTTATCACTCAGCATTTGTAAGAATCAGATCTGAGACACAGCAGTATCAATAAAAGATCTCATTTCCAGCCGCACTCGAACAACTGCGCCTCTTTCAACCAACACTGTGGGTATCATCTGTGCACTGAATAATGAAAAGCAATTATGTTGCTAAACAAAGCCATGGCGGTAATAGGCTTTTGTTTTATTTTTATCCACAAAATGAAAATAGATTCTGCGGCTGTGTGTGGTTTTCTTTTTCTAGATCCTGTGGGTCATGCTCAGGACACGCTCTTCCTAACACCAGTCTGCCTACAGCAATATTGTGATGGAGGTTCCAATCCAGATGAATTAGACGGCACGGTGGTATGAATGCGGGGGACAGCGGCAGACAATCTGGCTGAAACGAGGAGGAAACAGAAGTCGGCTGCTTAGATTGTGTCTCGATTAATAATTCAGCGACCAGATTCTCTATCCAATGACCCCGGTAAAGAAGCACAAATTATTTAGCAAGCTGCCACATCAACGCTTGGTGTGAGGACATGAAGCATGGGCTCTCACTGAGGTATCATAGGACGCACGTGAACCTCCGCTCAAGATGTTTGCCGCATGACACATGGCCTTGTGGGTATTGATGGCTGTATCGGGGTACAGGGATATGGTTCCTCTCACCGGTTGCCCTTTATGCAATGGTCGGGCCTGATAAGGCGGGTAAATATGAGTGCCATTTTTGCCACAGTGAATGATTCACATGCAACAAATTTAGTGTCCTTCCAAAATCAGAAACCTAGCGTGGGTGGAAAAAGTGACACCAAGTCTGATTTCACAAAGTTTAAACAAATGTTAGCACTTGTTACAGGACAGGGAGCAGCACGAGAGCTTGATGGACAACATTTTTGCAGATAAGACCTACCTTGTATAAAGGAAGGGGCATAATGTCCATTTTTATACACTTCTCCAAAAGCAAACTTAGCCCTTCTTTGCATGGGTGACCCTGTTTATTTTTAGGTTTCAGCTAGTCATGTGACAGTTGTATATGTAATATACAGCATATGTTTTATGTAATACAGTGAAACATGTTGATGTTTTCTGCAGCAGTGTCACCAAGACCAAGTTCTGAACTTGGTGACATACAGTGAAATGAGACAGCCACGTCTGACAGCATGATTGTCACCCTGTTATTTTTGTTGCTCTTAAAAAAGCTATATACTTTCCACAGCCACTCAAAATGTGTTATGATTTCAGAGTGTGCCAAATAGAGAGAGAGAGAGAGGGAGAGAGAGAGAGAGAGAGAGAGAGAGAGAGAGAGAGAGAGAGAGAGAGAGAGAGAGGCTGGGTGAAGAGAGAGGGGACACACTGTTTGCATGCACATATGCAGGTGTATGTGTGTTTGTATACTGTGCATGTGATAGGGAGTTAGCCTTGATCTTGTTAGTGGTGATTGGGGTCTCTGTGAGACCTCACACACTGGGCTGTGGGTGTAATTGCCCCTGGCAGGCCGGCCTGTAACCATGTGGAGACTTAGGGAAGAGGAATGGGGAGGAGAGTACGGGCCTTTGTTTGTGGCAGCCGCCACATGTCTGCCTGTGTGGCAGTGCCGAGCTCCCGGGTGTGGAGGCTTGGCTTCGGGGAGATGATTGTTATAGCACTGGTGTTGGCTTTAAAAATGCCTTTTTAATGGGAATGCATTTCACAGGCAAGAGCAGCGAGGTCTGGGAAGCCAACATCACAGCGGCGGGGTACAGAAGTTCAGCATGTGCTTGAGCTGGGAGACGGTTCATCAGTGGAAACAGCCTGCCATCTGCTGCTGGACACAAGAATAACAGAATACCTCTCCAGACTTGTGTTTTTCACAGGTTCGCTCTTCTGAAACAAAGATTTTATGACACACAAATGCAATTTCATCATGTGAAAGAGTCATTTATAAAATTCATAAATGAGAGCATGTACACACATCTGAAACTCAAACGCACATTATATACTCACATGCAGAAATATATTTTATAATTTCATTTTTTTTTAGGAAGTTTTTATATATGATTGGGTCAAATCAAATTTCCCTGCCTCTTTTGCATCATTTCTCCCCTACTTATTGTCTTTCCACACATTAATTCTGCATGTAAACAAACATGATGCATATGTCATCAGTCGTGTAACAGTGGTTGTAAAGTAGCTTAATTAAAGATCCATTCAATACATGACCTTTTCCACTTACCTCAAGCACTTTAAACGTGTTTCCTTAATGAACAAATGAATTATGCAGCAACCTAGGCTCAGCCAACAAAAGGCATTTGCTGCCTAATGTGTTTGCCTAAATAGCAGTGAAGAGCAGGCCTACCTTTTAAGTGGATAAGGTACCTCTGTTCAGCTTGCGGTAAGTGTCTACTTTAATTTAATTCAATAATCCTGATAAATGAAATAAATCCCTTTTGGGACATCCATTCCTTGAGTAGTGAGATAATATAAAATGAGGTTCACAGAGAAAAAATTAGAACATTATGGTTGATTGAGCTTTTACAAAAAGCAGAAATATTAATACAGAGATCTTCTTTATGTTTATAATTTTGCAATAATGAATGAAGGCATCCATGTGGAAAACAATCAGAGCTCGAAATGGATGACAGTGATTGTGAGGCTTAGTGAAAGAATGCATTAGCATTTTCACACACTCCCAATGCAAATTGTTTCACTTAAACTTTTTAAATACCATTTTGTGTTCTGACTTAATTTTAATAAGTTTGCAGATAAGGAAGCATAAGCATGGACTTGAAAGGCAGATCGTGAGTCTCTGCAACACATTTATTCACTATTTGATTAATGAGAGGAAAGGGCAAAATTGAAAAGAATGAAAGAACATGATCTTCTCTGAGAAATAATACATTTTGTGCTGAATTGAGATTATTTAAATATAATAAAAATATCCATATCAAACATTCATTTGAATTCAATATAGATGCTTGTATAATTGAATGCACTGCTTTGCTCAAATTAAAATGGGCCTTTCTGGAGGCTGGGGCTGCTTATATTGAAAATGCTTTACTTACAGTATACCCGCGCAATTTCGCATGAGCTGAAGTCAATTTAATAAACGTGTTTTGTGCTAGTTATTAAATGAAATGACCAAACTAACTTTGTGCATGACTCAGCTAAATGACTGAGGATTTTCGGCTCAGACTCCAGCACATGTATACGATACACAGATCAGAATTTGTTACTTTACTAAAAACGATTACCTGTGTTTAACGCAGGGTGAGTTTACTGAAATGGGCTTAAAGCTGCCAACAGTTAAAACAGCAGCACCAAATCTTTTGACCATTTTGCAAATGTGATGAGGATTTCAATTCATTAACTGTGTGTTCTTGTTTTCGACAGCCCGTCAGCGATCTCACTCTAAATAATTGACATGCTGTAAGACTAAGTCTGCTGTTCTTCTGCTGTACCTGTGTATTACCACAGTGAACTGTTATATTTAACCCCTCTTTACCCCCCCCCCCCCCTCGCAGACTTATCACTTGTTTCCGGCAACTGCAGCCTCTTGTAAGTCAAATTGATTGAGTCGTCCTTGAACATCTGTTGTTCAGCCAAGCCTCAAAGGTAATCCCGCTAATGGCCCTCTAAGCTATCCACATAAACACACACATAAATAAAAATGTTTCCAAAGAGATTTGGTCATTGACTTGCTGCTAATCAATTCTGCTGCTGCATCTGTTGATGAAGCTTTGCGAAGTACAGAGCAAGATATATGTAGCGATCAATGGTTGGCACTACACTGGCTGGGCAATGAGTGACAGTCACAGCTCCACCGGGAGTCAACATTTACACACAGATGGACCGGGCCCGTCTCATGTCTTGGCAAAAGGCTGCTGTGCGCACACACACGCACACACACACACACACACACACACACACACACACAGAGTTAAACACTGACCAACAGAATGTTGTCCATCAATGACACAAGAGGGAAAATTACGGGCTCGTGTGAAGTCGAGTCAGTAAAGTGAAGAAGTGGCATTCCATAATTTGAGCTGCTAAGCTCTGGCACACACTGATATGACTGCTGTTGGATGAATGCCACTTCAGAAAGCCAGTGTTTCAGGGTTTGGGGGGGAAAAATGGAAAGAAGGCTTTTCAAATAGCCAGCCAGGTACATTTTTTATATTTTCACTTGAAACTTTTGTGGTACTGGGGCTTTCTCACTGCATCCACAGGATGTGCACCTTCAGTTTAACAAGGGGAAAAAAAGATGATTGCCAAACTGAACAGCAGTATTGTTAATGCCAAACAAGGGCTGAGCTCATACAGTACAATAACACTGCACTGCTAATTGTCACAGCCCCGTCCTGCTTTTGGCCTATAATGTTTATCATATGACGTCATATGGAGAATGAAAATCACACCATTGCTGTTTCAGTTGTTCAGAATGTGTCCATCCAGTTTAGTTGAAGTAACCTACAGTATGGCTTTCTACATCTGAATGATGACAAATACAAAAGGACAGAAACATACCTGCTGCTTTCACAACATGATACTCATGGGGAGACAGTCAGAACACCTGGGCTTACAGCTCAAGAAATATCTGCATATGACAGACCAGGCTGGGCTTTTTTGGATCACTCCTGCTGCCAAGCAATATTCATAAATTTAATTTCCAATCTGCTCCTTTTATTAGTTTGGGTGTTATTAAATGAGATTGCTTCATCTTATTATAATATATTTCCAAGGCCTGTGAATGTGGCTATGAGCTGATATTCAAATTCAATAACATGGCCTGTACTTAGTGCATGGCACTAATAAATGCCAATGTGTGATGCATATGAAGACGGGGCTCAGCGTGGAAGTCGCAGCGGGCAATAATAATAATGTGAACGTCCTTCAGAGGTGAGACATGCCTCTCTGCACCCCTGTACTCCACTGCTCATATGCCTGAAGAAGCCCAGGTGACCTACATACAGAGATAGGCAGGATGGGAGTGCTGAAGAGCGGAGAGGAGAGGCGGCTGTTCATATTTCCATGTGTTTTATTAACTGGACTAGACAAATCCCCAAAGAACGTAGACACACTATAGCTTTGATACTGTACATCAGAGAGAGGACTGCAGTATGTAAATCGCAACTGTGTGACTGACCTTTCACCTCTCCACTGGACGCTGGAGGAGACTGGCCTAGTGGTCCCATCTTTGAACTGACGTCTCTACTTTCTGGTGTGTGAGGAAGATAAACAAATGGCCAAGAAGCTACAGTTCGTGGCAGTCCCTTGATTGCAGTGTCTCACCTCTTGTCCTCTGCAAGGTTAAAACTTGACGCCTCTCCCTCTTCCTATTTTATCGCTGTAACCTGACAACTGCTCTTGCAAAGACTGCAGCTTAGGAAGCTTAGCTGCAGGAGCGAGTGACCTTTACTTTTATTATGAATATTTCTATTTCATCGTTATTATAGAGTGAAATCTATGCATATGATCAGCACAATGGATTTCTTTTTCATTAGTTGTGTAAAATGCCACTCAGTGAATGGAGGGGCAGCCGGGGCTGCCTGCCAGATTTACCCCCCCACCATCACCACCGCAGGGATCTGACAATTGGAATTAATATGCGTGGAGCTTTCCCTCTCCATTTGTTGGCTGAGGTTTTCCAGGCAACTTTATCAGGGGTAACATTATCGAGAGCTTTGCCGAGAGCTTCTTCATCATGCTCACATCCAAGTCTGCCCAACACTTGTCACTGTCAATCACAAGGTGATAATACACAGATGATTCTCTCATTTGGTTTAATAAAATCTCCAGGCTTATTTGAACTGCAGTCATTACAGCAAATAATTGCTGCATTGAGGTTTTAGCCAGGCCATAGCCTCAGGGATAAGGAAATACTATTGCTATATGAAGGATAGGCTGGTGTTTTTTTGTGTTTTTTTTTAACCTTTAGTCCCCAGTTGTTCATATTTCTAAAATGAATATTACATTTGAATCTTTCTTTATTTAAACTAACATTGTTATTACATATTATCTGGACACGGAGTCATCTTTTTTCACTTTTTATGTCTGTGCTGTCAAGACAGGCTTCACCGGGGACCGCCAATTGTAATTCTTTACTGTCATTTAAACCAAATTGTAGATCTGAATCAGTGGGCCTAAAATCCTCTGCAGAAATGGGCTGGCAGAAGGGAACATATTTCATCTCAGATTTGAATTCTGATGCCAGCTGGAGGTGTGTATTTGGAAAATGCTTATGAAACCACGATATATAAATCTTTCAGACAGGAAGAATCAGGCAATAAAACATCCCATTACATCACTGATATACATGGGAAATATGAAATAGAATCTGATGCGATGCTTGCTATTCAAATGCTGTCAGACTTGCTGTAGTGCAGATCACTGTGAAACGTGCTTTAGCACTTATCAGCACATTTTTCTAATCTTCACTAATTGTATTTATTTTACATAAAACTTAAGATCAAGAAACAAAAAAAGTGGAACAAAAACAAACAAAATCTAAATGCAATTGCAATACATTTTCCAATATAAAAGAAATCCTGCTCCAATGGGTCACATATTCAATTAGTTAATCCAATCTCCACACTTTAATTGCATTCATTAGTACATTTGTTTGACCAAACAAGGTCACAATAGTTGATTAGATAAAGAATCAATGGCAAAGACAAAAAACTCATTACAAAAGCAATGGTGTGAATATTTGCACCCTTGTTTGTGTCAGACAGTTTATCTCAATGTCAGTGAAGGCGAAGCAGGCATAAAGTTATTTGTTTTGAGGTGCTCTTTGATTTGTACGTGTCAAAAGAGTGATGGTGACCTTGCATTGTTGGCTGCCCCAATAAAGAAGCAGGACACTAATTACCTTTGTCAGTGAAGTGTACTTGGGACAATATACAATCAGATAACAATAATGGAGTCAATAATTTGTATTTACTCTGAAACTTGGACAATGTCATTTCTCCCAATTAATGCAATCACCCATGCATTAAATTAGTTTTTTTTTCCTCACCCAGAAAAATAATTAGGGGTAATTGTTAGGAAATCAATCAATCAGCAGAATGAACTGTCAATGAAGCGTGGTCAAAAATAAAGAAACGTGTGACACAGATGGCCTGGATGCGTCTTACCCTCAAGGGACTTTTGCTGCGCAGTACACCGAAACATTAAAATTAAGGCAATCGAAAAGTGTGTATCATTTTTCATGTGTATGAAAGTGCCCTGAACACTTTTGGGGGACTCTTTATTAAGGGAACAGTATGTAAGTCTTGTGAGATTGCAGGGCCATGTTTCTACAGTAGCCCAGAACAAACAAATCAAACAGTGGCTCTAGAGAGCACCTTTCGTGCCTTTCAGCTCTCTTACATGCTTAGAAAGAGAGAGGTGAGACAAGGACTGTTCATTTGGATGCAGTCTGTAACCTCACACCTTCACACAGGTCCTTTAACTTCTGTGAAAACTGAACATATAATGCACAGGGTGAAAGGACGCAAGAAACAGAAACAGGTATAGTAGATGGACTTTGTAGTCCTCAGAACACCTGGGCCATACCGTCTACCTCTACCCGTGTGTGACGGCTACCTCCCTAAACTGCTGCAGCTCACATGCATGCAAGCTTTGCGGCAGTTTTCTACTCCTTTTTCCAGTTGTGTCTTTGTGTTTCCCTCTTCCTCGGTCTCCTGTCTGTCATGTTTGAGTATGTTTCACTGCAGGGCGTGACTGACAGGTCAGGTCCGGCCTCCTCCTCTGCTGAGAACACCTGCTCTCAATCAGGCAATCAAGACTCACCTGCCAACACCCAGTATTTGTCAAATTGTCAGTTTCTCCACGTGGTAACAACGAAGACCAGGAGAGCCTTAAATACTTTTTGATCTCTGTTTTTCTGCTACCTACCTCCCTGACTTTTTTTGTACTCAGGTGCCTAACCATTGACTTTGACTTGTCTCCTGTCTCATCTGTCTGAGTTGTGACATTTTGGGTCCTTTAACACTAAAACTGAACATCCTAAATATTTCTAGGGTTGTAACTAATGACAATTTTGATAATTGATGAATCAGCCATTACGTCTATTATTCAATTATTAATCGAATACAAAGAAAAAAAAAGCTACATTATTTCCAGCATTTCATAAAACATTATTCCTTGTTCTAGTGTACAGTGCTCTTTGAAACAAATTGCCAAGGCAAGTGCAGATAAGGCCACAATAATAAAGAAAATGGATGTTGGGTGTATATATATATATATATATATATATATATATATATCCCCAGCATGCTGTTTCTGGCAGATTTGTGTCTGTTTTGACAGACAAACACACAAATACAGGTAATTTAAAAACAAACCTAACAGACAGAAATACCTTCTGCCTGTTTTATCTCTGTTTTGTGATGGATCAACCTTTATCAGGGTGTTAGCTTTGTGAATCATTAGCCCTGAAATAGCTTTATCAGCGCAGTTAACTTTATGAAGCATTTGCATCAAAATAACTTTATCAGGGGCTCAAAACAGAGAGAAAACAGGAGGAGGCTTTTGGGTTTTGGGTTACATTTGTTTAAGAATTAGAGCCTGTTACTGTGTCTTTCACTGTTGTATTGTGAGTATCTGCCTCCTCCATTTTTCAAATACTTGACCCAGAGATAAAGCAGACGGTAACATTTCCTGTAATTCATCAGTTGGGCTACGTAAGGCTTGGCATTGGCGGGTGTACTGGCCCTGCCATAGGAGATGTTATCACAGCGTGTGCCGTGCATCATAACGCAACACAAGACACAACTAATAGATGATGAAATTTGTTGCCTTACTATTTATATAAGCAATTTTGGATGATTTAATTAATTGTGGCAACCCTTCACAATAAATAACAAATGAAAGGATTCTGTCAACATGCTAGAAGATTTTGACACAGATGCAGGAAGTGTTGAGTTTAATTTTTTGTTTTTTCTACAGATACAGACATTGAAACTGTAGTGAGAGGTGTAATGTTGCTAGTATGACGACACTATGACAAACAAATCATGTTCACTGTCTATTTTTGCCGAGAAATGCATGTGTCACATGGAAGAAACAGGCAGCACACTGAATTTCTAGATGGTGCAGCCACGCCTGAGCCACGCTGCTCACAGGGCTGTGTGGGTGCTCTGACCTGTCAACATGGGCCAAACGGAAAAGCAAGAGGTTCCGCTATGCACACACACTGCTCAGGTAGGCAGTGTGGTCCAGGTGTGAGAAAGCTCCTTTTAACCTTTGGAGAGAACATGAAGAATGCTAAATTATTATCATTATTTTAAAATGATATTAACATTAAAAAAATACTAAAAATGCTACACTGATTTCTTGATTTTTTTTTTTTTTTTAAGTGTTCAACAACAACATAAGCTTTTTCATACAAGAAAGTTAACATATTATACTTTGTGTGACAGGTTTTACATGATGCCCCACAATAATCTGCAGCTGTCAGATTGTACAATAAAAACAACCCCAAGTAATCAGTGCAATAGTCTGGACAATAAGCTGTGCAATAATACATGTACATAACAATCTGTAAATACGATCTGCAATTTCTTACAATTTTTTTTACAATTTCTTTTTTATTTTTATTTAAATCCTCACTCTTTTGTATATACTGTTTTGTTTCTAATCTGCATTGCACTTCTTATATTAATCTTAATCTTTACTAATCTTTACTGATGCTGCTGTATTCTGAAATTTCCCCTTGCGGGACAAATAAAGGAATATTGATTGATTGATTGATAATATTTCAAATATTTCAAACATCCTCCTGAAGAAACAGCTGGGTGGGAAGACTTTTTGAAGAAAAGGGTGAATAAAATGCTTTGGACAGTGAATAAGATATTAAAAACAGATGCAGCTGCAGACTCTGAATTACAAGTTAGACAATATGTTGAGATGTCATGGTAAGAAAAGCACAGGTGTAACTTAATTGATAGCATACTATTTTGCATGCTGGCTCACTGAGTTATTCTTAATGTTATAAGCTCCACCTGTACTTTTCCTGCAATGACAGATGAAAATGTCTGCAGTGAAAATGTCTGTTTCTTGTAAAATGAGCCTGTAGGCTAGGACCCCTTTTTTTCCAAAACAAACTGTTCTTACAGTTTGATTGACATCAACCCATGCACACTCCAGCTACTTTATGCCAGTCAAATACGCTTTGCCTTTCACGTGATGGAAGTGCCAGCAAATCAACTGCGAGGACGTTTATCGCATAAACCAATGAGAGCCCGTACTCACACCCCGAAACGCCCCTCATTATGTTAGATTGAATTCCGGTTTCTGTGTCTGTCAAATTGTTTAGCTAGCTATCCAATGTTAGCTAGTTAGCCGGGATGACACCCAAAGGAATGGCTAGCACTTGACCACTATCAACGAAAATTAAACCTCGACACACTTTAACACCTCTGTTAAAGGGATCTTGACAGCTCTTTAGCAAATACGGTGAGTTACATCGCTAAGCTTTCTTTCACTAAGGGCTAACATTGAAGAAATAACTCAGTCAAGTTCTGAGCAACGTCAAATGTAGCCTTGTAAGCTAATGTTGTACTTAAAGAGCAGTGAGCCAGGGACAGCAAGCGAGACGAGAGTGGATTTTAACGTTAGCTAGTCTTGGGCATCGTAAGACTCTTTAGTCAGATTTCCAGCTGTCAGCTAAATTGCATTCGTTTTAACTACCTCACGTAGGTCCATAATGTAAGCTAACGCAACGTTAGCTCTGTAACCTCAGGTTGTGGCGAGTGACACCAACATTATAACTCGATATGCCACGATATTAATAGTGGACTGTATTGAAATGAAATCACGGTTTTCTCAAGTGCTGTAACCAGCCTACGACAGCCTTCACCAGTTAACATTACACAACAGACTCTTTGAACGTCGACAGCAAGACAACAGTTAACTAGCTTACTTCACGAAACAGCCAAGTTAGCACGAAGCTAAGCTTTCCCAAACAATCCCTCGTTTTTCATGAGTCCGGAGAAACTTCAGTAGCAGCTAACGTTTGTCACTTTGTATTTTGTCACCACTTCCGGAAAATTTAATGCTGTCAATGATATACGGTCATTGGGTTGCCCTAGATCAGCATTAAGTATTTTATTGAGTGTATATCTTCAAGTTATTGTGCATTTGAGCTAAACTGCACCAGCAGTCATTTGTTCCATGTGTTTTCTTTCCATCGCAGCAGCGGATGGCCCCGACCGCACTTGTCGTGGGACCAACATAAAGAGAGGGACGCCAATCTGAACCTCTGAATGAGTAATGAACCTAAACCCTTTCTGGAGCATGTCTGCCAACACAAGTCGTAAGGTAATAGATTAAACACACTGAGCTGTAACGTGCTCAACAAAACTGAAAGCCACCCAATAAGCACTTTGTGTGGGAAAGGAAATAATCAAACTTGATAGTAAAGAGACAATGACAGTGACTGAAAGCTTGCATTTGATGATGGTGTGAAAGTATGTGTGGGTCTGTGGAAACCTTTCTGTGAGATCTGCTGGACGTGGTAGTCACTCATGAATTACAGAGCTGAAAATTGGACCCTATATAAAGTCTTTAAAACCCATTAATGCTTGACATGCAGATGACAGCCTGTACATTCAACGTATCTTGTTTTTAAAACCATGATAGTTGTATGCATCATCACTTTATTGGTGGACTTTAACAGGTTAATCATAACAGAATCATTGGTAAAGTTTGTATGTTTGCTGAATAACCAGGGGGCGATAAACTGACCGACTCATGCCATGGAATCGTGACTTTGTCTGTCAGTGAATCAGAATATCACATCGGTGTCACCAACAACTCTTAAACATGAAGGTGGTGCGTTGGTGCTCAGCAGTCACAGCTTTGTTTCAAGTTTTAGAAAACAATCATTGAATATTTGAGAAAGCTGGCTAGTTTTTTTTAGTTACTGTGTTCTGTGTTTGTACTAACAACCTTTATTTGTATTGATGTTAAATCCTACACCTGTTGCCACTTGTATTCATTTTGCTAGGAATCTCGTTAAACTGGAATTGTTAATACCTCAGTGCTCCAGGGTGTAGTCCTCTACTCATTTTTCAGAAAGAAAAAAGACAACTGTACAACTTCCTAAAATTCAGATAGAAATATATAACTGAACAGAGTATATTATGATGACTAGAATCCACTCTTAGTGTAGAAAACTAGTAAGTGTTACTGGTGTCAGTGGTTTACTGTTGGCTCGTGCTTCACGGAATTTCCACCAACAAAAGGCAGGGCAGGTAAATTTTAGCAGGTTGGTGCAATCTTGGTGAGGTATGGAGGAAGCAAAGGGTGTACCTTGAGCACGGGTGTAAGCTTGTTTTTTTTCTGCCTAGCCATTTCAGAAATGTTCTGCAGTCAAGTCTGACTTCAATGATTGTGCAGACTTGATCTGTTGCATCAGCGCACTATTCACTGCAAGCATTCCTAGCATAATTGTACTTGCCATCAGCAACGTTGTGGTTTCCTGATGCATTCCAGGCATCCTGCTGCTGTGTGCTCCATGTGCACAGTCACACTGTACTGTCACTTTCTTATCATTCTGAACAGCATCAGTAATATACAATGGTAGCTGTACTTGCTCTCATCTAGACACAACTTCCTGATGAGCTGTAAACCAGATGGGAAGTGTAACCTGAGAGGTTGGTCACAGCACATGGTCACTACCCTGGGTAGCTGGTCTACTCTTGGGTGTGCATAATGGCTCAAACAGTGGCCTTCTCTTATCTGGCTTTAAAGGCTTTCCGTCAGCCTGCTTTTTCACATAGCTAATTTTTTACAGCTGACTCATTGAGATTCATGTTATATTTCTCATACTACACAGCAGAGATCTGACAACGAGGAACAGAGTGGGCATGGGGAGCAGAGAGCCAGCCCAGCCCGGCTACCTTTTGGCAAAAAGCAGCTTCCACCCATTCCGAAAAACGCAGCCCCCATTACTAAGCCTGCATCAACGGGCACCCCAGCCCAGTCGGCCAATGGCACACATGCCTCCTATGGCCCCTTTTACTTGGAGTACTCTCTGCTGGCTGAGTTGTAAGTATTGGTCCCATATCAGAAGAGGTTGTTGCAGTCATATGACACAAAATTCAGCTGGAGGGCCAAAAGTGAAAACTGCAATACACGCGATAGAGGAAAGTTCTTACTGTGCTTTTGCTCCTCGTGCTTTCTTGGTTTGGTAGATCTCTGCAACCGTAAACGATGCAAAACATCAGCTTTTTGAGTGTGTGTTACAGTGTTTCCTGTGCAGAAAATCACCTCTGGCCCTCCATCTGCAGTTGGCGCCACAACAAAAGAGTGATGTGACGTCATGTGCAAACAACCTATTAAAAGTTCAGTTGTTTTTGTTTTTTTATTCCCTTGGCACTTGTTGCATTGTGTTCTTCCATGTTTACACTTAATGTTCTCTTTGAAATATGTTGATAGTACCTGCTTCTAAAACATACAGGCATAGTCTGTATTAAATAAGGTTCAAAGTCTCTCTTTAATTTGGAACCTTTGAAGAAAAGAAGTTCCTTGCATGGTTTTCTGTCTTTTGTGTTGATCTAACTTCTTACCATGTGACTTGCAGCACACTTGTGATTAAGCAGAAACTCCCTGGAATTTATGTGCAGCCATCCTACAAATCGGCACTAAGTGAGAACCCTCTTTTTGAAGTTCATGCATGTTGAATATATGTGGCTACTCGTGCATTCATTCTTGAATGTTCATCATTTACTTTGCAAAAAAAATGCAGAATTAAGTCAAAAATATTTATGTATTATAATGTTTTGTACCTTTTTCTATTCTATGCAACATGTGTCACTATATTCTGCAGAAAATATCATTTGTCTACGCGGTCTCTGCACCATCTTAGATAAACTTTCAGTGCATTTACCTGCCGTGTTCAGCATAGTTCATACCTGTGTTGATAGAAGTAAAGATTCTGAAATGCGATGTTTCCCACTGTTTAGTGTGGTTTGGGGTCATATTCATCAGACATGGCTTGTACCAGGATGGAGTCTTCAAATTCACCGTGTATATTCCAGATAACTATCCAGATGGAGAGTGTCCTGTAAGTATAGTGTACGTGTAAATGATCATCTAAAAATGTGTTCATAATCGCATTTAAACAGTTGAACTGCACATTTTGTCCAAGATAAGTATTTTGGATGAAATAAAAGCAGGACGCTTGAGAGCCATACCAAGTGACAGTTGACCAATGATCTTGGCAGCTATGCTTTGTGTTACACAACAACCACGAAACTTTGTTTAGAAAAAATTTGGGACAAACCCTCGACCATCTCTTCAATATGCTTTGTTTCAGAAATTAGTATTCGACATCCCAGTCTTCCATCCTCTTGTTGATCCTGTGTCTGGAGAGCTTGATGTCAGAAGAGCTTTCACAAAATGGAGGTACACACACATCACCTGTTGGACAGTTCACTCAGCTGGATGGTGTCTGCAGAGTCATCTTTTGGACCAGTAAAAAGAAACACAATGAGACTGAAAGGAAAATATTTTTTTTCAAAGAACTAAAATTGCCAGCATGGTGTTCAAAGCAGAGGGAGAACATCTGAGAATATCCTCCTCATTTCTTATTCTAACTTGTGTCCTCAGTCAGAACAAGGTTATGAATGTCACTTTAGTATCCTACCCTTTGATTGTTTTTAGTTTTCTCCATCATCTTGTGATATCATGCACTCATATTCCTGACATTTTTTTTTTTTTAAAGCTGTTGTCCCCTCCTTATGTTGTGCTCTTACAGACGGAATCACAACCACATCTGGCAAGTCCTGATGTACGCACGTACAATTTTCTACAAGATCAATACCACGGAACCCCTCAACCCGGAGGCTGCTGTGCTGTGAGTGTCTGAGCCTCCTCTTATTTGGCTTTATCCTAAAGTAAGAGATGAACCAGAAAACAGTGACACTTACACTCTAATGTTAGTGTCATTTTTTTAAATGCCTTTTCAAATGTTGATTCAGAGAGGTGTTTATTTAGCTTACCCTCATTGATTATAAATGGGATGCTATAATGCAATGCAACTAAACAGCACCACAAACTGCAGCCTCTAAAATGACCATACAGCTGAAGCACCTCTCCAAAACAGTACAAAGCAAAACTGAACATCATAGCCTCACCCAATGACGCTAATGATTATTCAATTGGATCAAGTGCCCTAGTAAGCCAGCATGCACAAGCCATTATGTCCTAAATGAGTTTGGATGTGTTTTTTCCACTTTCAGATATGAAAAGGACGTGCACTTGTTCAAAAGCAAAGTGGTGGATAGTGTAAAACTATGCAACAGTCATCTTTTTGACCAGCCCAAGATAGATGATCCCTACGCAATAAGGTCGGTGAACTCACTCCACTGTTAACATTCCTCCACCCTCGCTCTTACCTCTTTCGTGCTTACATTCCTTCTCTCATTTATTTGGTAGTTTTTCTCCATGGAACCCAGCTGTTCACGAGGAAGCAAAAGAGCGGATGTTCACGTACAAAGTAAGTGTAAAAAAAAAAAATTGTACCATCTTCAAGTGTATATAATCAGGAGAGTGTAATCTGCTGCAGTTCTCCTCCCAGAATTAAAGGCCAAAGTGTTTAAGATTGAGTTTGAGCTATGAGCACTTTGATTGGTCGAACTGTTTCTGCTTCTGATTTTCCTCTGTTTGCTTTAGAGACGGCCTGAGGATCACCACAAGGGAACACAGGTGTCAGGGTTGTCTTGGGTGAAGCCTGGATCGACGCAGCCCTTCAGCAAAGATGACAGTTCTCCCCAGAGCTGAGCCTGCAGTGACGCGGCAGCAGCCACTAGAGGGAGGCACACGCATCTGATGCAAAGCCACCGACTTGCCTCAGCTGCTTCTGCGAACTGGATCCTTCAAACAGTTGGGAGAACTTTGTTATATCTCCATGTTATCGCTCGGCTTTAAAAGCTTTGTAGGCATCTCCTCAAACAGCTTTAGAATAAGGAAAGTTTGTACCATGTGTAAATTGACGATGACAAATGGATGTCTCGGCAACCTCATTTAGGCTGTGTTGCAATCAAAGAGCTTTCTCATTTAGATTTTCGGATCCATGCACTTGTTGGGCTAGGTGATATAACATACTGTACCAAAAGGAGCTGAAAAGTATGAGCAAAGCAATTTGCAGTCATACGGTAAGTATAGTGGACTACATGATCTATACCACTTGTTGAAATTGGCTCAGGACTGTTCATTTGTCAGACTTGGAATGTTGTCAGTCACAGCTTCGTGAATGAAACATCCTAATCTTCACCTCTATGACTACCCAGATTGATTGACATGTTTTATATTTGTTTCTTCTTGGACAGTGATTTCTTTTAATTCCAATGTAAACTTTGTTTTACATAGTTCTTTTATTTATAAGTATATGAATAAAACAGAGCAGGCAAATACGGTTTTAAGTGAGATGCTAAATATGTAAGCTCATGTATTTTATTTTGTCTGATTTTAAATCGTTTTGAATGTTTTATGTACCATTGGTTATTAAAGGTTTGATGTGTAAATAATGGATGCTGTGCTAAGCTTTCACTTTAAGAGCGAGGTGTCTGCATTGATGCTTGCATTTTCTAAGTGGCTGTTTAGGTTTTCTTACATTTCTTTGCAAATGTTACTTAAGCTCCTTTAGAGATGTTCTAAAGTCCAAGACGGTGCAGGATCCCTACATATGTCTGAAAGGAAGTCAAATTTATTTTGATAAGGTTTAGTTATGGGCTAGTTTCAGAGTGTCATCGAGTTAAAGGAATTCACCTTTTCTGTCGTGCCAGAAAAATGTCACTTTGTCTGTGCTGTCTTCATCTGTAGAGGGCTGTGGCTGAATTGATAGTAATATTGCCAAGCAGTTTTCAATATGCAAATATGACAAATGAAGGATGTGGGAAAAGGATTGAGTTTATTGAATGTGTGGAAACCCCAGAATGAAATGATTATATTAGAACAGCAGACACGGAGCTGAAACATGTTACATCTATTTATAGCTGCTGTGAAAGGACACGGTGTAATGAAATCTCAGTGTACTTCACACGCTGCAGTTTGGGCTGTTCTGTATGGACCCACTCCTGCGCCGGTTTGTGGAGGACGGTACTGCGTAGATGACATGAGGTTTTAATGCTTTTCTCTGAAATCAATAAAATGATCAAAAACTAAGCCATAATTCAGATTTTTGTTTTCACAAGGGGATTGCCATGAGTGGTTTCACTGATCTGAGACACCTGATGCACAGAGAGCACAGGTTATATGGAAACCTTTCTGAAGTGAAATTGATCTGCGTTTTTAGATTTAATTTTTTCCCCAGGATTACTTTGCTCACAGGTCAGATGCTGCTTATCTACAGTTGACTTGGGCCTTCTCTGACCACTGTAAGGGAGGGGGCAAGGGGGAAAAAACAGGAACTTATTTTCAAGGTGCTTCAGTATATTTATACATGGGAGGAACATTTAACTTATGTGCATTCTAATAGCTGTATTCACTACTGCCACATACAATCCACGTTTAGACAAGTTTACATATTGGGTAATAAACTGTAGAAGGATATTACACAGACAAACATGTTCGTCCTCTTTTTTTTACATGTATTTTTATTATAGGGGTTCTGAATTAGTCTATATACTGATTAAGTCCGTGCAAACTCAGCACATTGAAATATAGTTTTATTAAACTCGTGTGCCAAGGAGATTAATAATCGTATGAAGTCAATGTAAACACACTTAACAACTGATGTGAAGCTGCCAAATCGGAAGAAGATAATACGCTCATAGATACATACACGCCGGTCACTCATCGGAAACTCAGTTTTGCACCACAATCTGTTATTATTTCGTCAGATTTTCTAATCCTCGTCTTTTCCTGGTCTCTTGGACACCTGCAGGCTCACAATTCTAATTTGATAGTCCGTCATACGCGGGTGAATCTACATTTACAACCTCTTTACTGTCAAACTTGCATAGTTACTCCTCTGGGATAAACTTGGCTGGTGTCTACTACGTCATGTCACTTCCGGTTTGTCCTTTTTTAATTAGGACTTCTTTTTTTTTTTAGATGCAGAAACAAAGTTTTCTCGCAGAACGACGCTAGAAGTCCATAGTTTGTGTATATTGTGTATGTGTACATTTTCCCCCCCGAAAACCTGGTTTCTACATCCTTTCTACACGCATTGATTGACCGGGGTCTCCCGCTTGCAGGTCGTACATTAACTTGGAGCATTATGTCCCCCAATCGGCCACCAGAGGTCGATATGTACCCACGGTGGAGAGCAGCTCTCCCGCGCCTGTCATGTTTGCGCTGAGGAGCGACTCCGGTGCATGTGCCAAAGTAAAACCTCTCCGGATTGGCTCTGGCTTGTACGCGGCCATCTTATGCACTCTGTCAACATAAGGACTTTAGACATGAATCCATCATTTAATCAGCCGCTCTCCGCTGCTGTTTGGAGGTGCCACCGCTCATAAAGTACTCGCATTGTGGGAACCGGAATTTAATTTCACACGGAAAGGTGAAATTGTAGCAAATTGTCGGTGGTCCAATCAGAGAGGAGGTCACTAATATGCAAATATGGTGTTATCACGGTCACGTCAGCAGCAGCGGCAGAGCTGCTGCGCCGTGGTCGCCAGCAGGAGTACAACTAACAACACAGTCACAACTTCGCCGATAAGACGCTCCCTGTATTGACGTCTAAGGTTACACTTTTGGGTTCGTTTCAGGTAAGAAATAACACTTTTATGTCAGATTTTTTTGAGAGATGTTTCGGGCTCGAGGAGCTTTATTGAGGCGAGGAGCTGTCAAATTTCTGACAGTCAGTCAGCGGGGCTCGCCTCAGCTGTCTGATGACACACCGCTCTGCTGAGTGCGTGTCTTCCCGGCAGAAAACAAGACTGTTGACTTGCCAAACTTGTCCGTGCTAGTTTCCAGTAAGTTCGCTTATAAAACGGCTAATGTCATCGCACTTTCGCATTGTTCTCTCAGCCGGGTTAATGAAAAGTCGTCCTCCGTGGTTCTTGGTCATGGTGGTCCTGAACTGACAGCGACCAGCCGTGCTCAGTCAGCACCGCACTTGTATGTGGACGCTGTTGCTGGTAGCAGTGCCAGTACGTAGGCAGCATTATTTGAGATGAAAACAAAACTCGGTCGAAGATTACAAACTAGTTGTATTATCACGGGCACCATCAACGTCAACCTCTTCATCCATCTCCGGCCTCCTCCCCCTCCTCTTCTTCCTCAGTGAGGAAGCGTCACGACACCTCTTGAATCCGGTGGCTTCTAAAGTGGAAGCTTGGTCAAGGAGCACGTGCGACCCGTCTCAATAGCCTCGGCCTTACATTTGAACCCTCAAATCAGATGTCCCGCGTGCATTTCTTTGGTTTCCAGTGGGCGAGCAGTTGGGCTTAAAGTCGCGCAACACACAACACGTTGGCGCCTCGCGGGCTTATCAAACACCGCGCTCGTGGGGGTGAAGCCATTGCTTGAGTTGAAGATGAAGAGGATGCAGCTGACTTCAGAGGTGAGCCCAGTGTCTGCTTAGCGAGAGCACGACTCCTTACCAAAGCATTGAAAACACGACAAACGCGCTGTGAGGTGTCCATAGTACCTTTATAACCGATTAAAACGTCTAAAGAGCTCTGAATAGGCCTACTAAATGAAATGAAATTCGCCTCCAGTCGCATCAACACTCACTTTTTACCCTAACTTTACCCATTTCAGCCGTCACGTCATATTGCCACAACCTTGATGTTCTCTTAAGCTTCAGCTCGTGGTTTGGTGTTGTTTGACGAGGTGCGCACAAGTGAGCCATCAGACCATTTGTTGACATCAGTCCCTGGGTTCAATGGCAACCTCGGGACGGTTACGTACACAGTTCTTGTTGACATTAGCCATGAGTTGCACGTGCCTGGATGGTGCTGGCAACGTCATGATTATGGAGGAAACAGCTGGAAGAGGACAGGGGCATAGGGGACCGGTGGGGCCAGATAGTTTAAGGGTTAGCAGTGTCTTGGCTTGCAGGCTCAGGAACAAGCTGCATTGATTCATGATACATGGGAAATATGATATCAAGGAGTTTTATTTTATCCTTCAGTTGTCATATGGTGCATACTGCCTTACCTCGAGTCTACTGCTGTAAATTCAACTTGAATGGACTCCTTACTTCATCTCAGCTTTCAGCTTGGGTGTGGCTGTGTCTCAGAGTTACTTTGAATGTCACCAACAAGAGAGTAACTACTGCAGCTCACTCCAGATGACACAAGGGACATACATTTTTTGTGTTCAGTAAATGAAAGGACTCGGACTCGCTTCATACGTTGTCTTGTGCTTGGCACAAAGCCAATATAACCTAAAAGAGTGACACTACAAATCGCAGTGCATAGAAATACCTCTTTAGATAATTTTAAAAAATCCCTTTACTTGGATTAGAGATGGTATAATTATCACTTGAGTATGATCGGAAATAGTTGTAATTTTAAATTGCTGAGATGTGGCACATTTTCCTCTCATAATTCTTCTAGCTCTATTGTCTCTCCTGTTCTTAGGCAGTGATTTCACATGCCTCTCGTTTGCTTGTTTACAGCGTGTGAGACAAATCGTCACTATGTTGCCTATAAATATGGCATCCAACGAAGCTTAAAAACAGTTACAAGTGGGAATGTCACATTTCAGCACAGTCCCATGATTACCCAACAAACAGGATAGTCAATAAAGCACTGGAGTGAACCTGGAGTTGGAGGCACACGCCAAACTGAAAACAGGAACGGCTTCATGAGCATGAACAGATTTTTATTGGGACCCGTTGACCTGGGTTGGCGGAGGGAGTGATCTTTTCTTCTACTATTTCCGACTTAAGTTTGGTTTAGGCTTCATGTTTTTGATATTTTGAATTGCAGAATGAACGGCTGAAAATTAAACTTGCTGCATATTAGATAAATTAGTGTCAGTTGTGAGTTAAGTGTGAAGCCCAGCATGTCGATATGTCCAGTAGCAGTCTAAAGCCTGGTCTTGTTTTTCCACAGAATTTCTGGTCAGAGCAAGATATAATCTATTCTGACTTAATACTCTGCTTGTACAACACTAAAATTGAGTTATCATGTAAATGGCTGGGTTAAAATGAAGACAGCACACTGTATATAGTCTAGTAGCAGATCAAGCTGTGTGCAAAACACAATTGCTTATCAGGTGAGTGACATGACACTTGAAAGACCTCAGGTGTGACAAATTATGATTAGTGTCTAAAAATGGTGAATTGTGTCACATTAGTTCTTAAACCTACTTGCAAGCGACAAATCAGGCACAGACTGACAGGGTGAAACAAACAGGATGGCATGATGATGCAGTGATTAGCAGAGGGTTATGGGTCCTGACTTGCAGGTCAGCTGTGGCCTCTCTGTGTGCACTTTAATATCCTCCCTGAGCCTGCGTGGGTTTCTTCAGGTGCTTCATTTTCCTCTCACGGTCCAACCGCATGCAGATTAGGTTAAATGGTGACTCAGAAATTGCACGTAGGTGTGAACACAAGCATAAGTGGTTGTTGGCGACCTGTCCGGGGTTTACTCTGCCTCTCACTCCGTGTCAGCTGGGAGAGGCTCCAGCCCAAAGAACCAATAGTGATACAGATAGTTCCTGTGGATGATTTAGGTTAATATGGGCCAATCAGGCCACCAAGATAAATTGACCTTTTAACATGATGTCCCAAATGGTGAAAAGTTGGCAATTGCAACCATATTTTAATGTAAAAGCTCAGGCATTATGCCTGCGTTTGTCAAATGTGAAAACACTGGAAATATTTACTTTTTCAAGTTTACTTGCAGACAGCACAAATACATTAATGTTGTGCCTGGTGGTATGAATTGCCATTTAAGGATATTTAGCCACAGCATTTTTGACCTCATAATGTGAGTATGCAATGGGCACTCAGTCAGATGCAGTTTTGTTTACATAGTATGTATTTGCTTTCAAAGTAGGTACATTTTTAGTGATTTATTTGGCCTGTTATTGCAAATCACAGGTGCTGTAATTGAGGCTGCCAATAGTTATGTACAGAAAGACTGCGACCAACACCCAGTGTATTTAAGAGAATATGCAGAAAATACCACTTTCCAATGAACTATGTTTAACCACTTATCAGCTTGACTGTCTTTTAAATATATATATTAAACAATTAAAATGATAAACATCTCTACAAGTCACACTGAGATACTGCATAAACGTCTGTGCTTATTTGTGCTTTTGTGTGACTGTGTATATAGCAAGTCAGCATATAATGACTGACCTGGGTAAGCTTCTGTCATCTTCTGCTGCTCTGTGGTTGCAGAACACGCACACGCACACACGCACGCGCACGCGCACACTCACACAATCAAAGGACCTCATCTGCCTGTGTCCCTAGCTGTTGAAATTCTATCAGCTGTCTGCACCTCCCACACATTCTGCAGTAGCAGGGCAGGCAGCGTCATTGGTTGTGGGGTCGGGGGTTGAGGTGGTTTGTGTGTGTGTGTGTGTGTGTGAAAGGGGAGGCGGCACAGGAAGAGGCACCTGCTGATGGCTGGCGGTTGGTTTGCACCAGCTGCTTTGCTACACACATGAAAGGCAGTGCTGATAGCTAATTGACAGAAACAAATTTTTCCCAGATCCGTCTGACCTTGCCATTACCTGCCATTTGAAAGCTTTTTTTTGGCACGACATGGCCATACATGCAATTCTGGTAGCCTACAACCATGTATCACTGATGAGGAAACTGATGATAAAAATAGATGTTGTGGGGAAATAATATACTTGATAAGTTGTCATGTCATACACTACCAGACTGAAAATTATTAATTTGCATGTATGTGTGTGTGTTTCTGCTTAATTATTTTAATGAGGAGCTTGTAGTTTGTTTGCAAACTGTCATCTGATGTTAATCTAGATCATACATAGCTTAGTAAAACACAGTTATTTTAATATTTATTTCCCTTTGTATTTTGGACAGTGACCCAATATAATGGACATGCTGTAGCCTTCTAGAAAGTGAGGCTCATTGGGACCAGCTTGGATCCAGTGGAGTTCCAAAGGTTCCAGTTACCCTCCAGGCTTGGCCATGGACTTCTTCAATGACCCCAGCCTCTTTGTTGGGGGTTTGGAAGGGCTCGATGAGGATGGCTTCCCTTCAGCACCGTCACTTGTGGATGAGCTAAACCTCAGTGCTGACTTTGAGCCCCTCCAAGTGGAGCCTCTAGGCCCAGGGAAACACCAAGACATGATGCCACCAGTTTCTACCCAACAAGCCATGTCTACTTACAGTGAGCAGATGGGTCACTACATTGGCATTAAGGCACAGAATCCTATTGGGCAGGCATTTTCTGGTGGAGACAGTGGCATGATTGCAGACCAACATGGCCAGTATCACAATGCTGCTGTGAGCCAAGTACCTCAATCCAATGGACTGTTCTGTAATAGTAACAGTCCAATGTGGGGCAACCAAGACCAGAATGGGAATATGTACCACCCCATATCTCAACAGCGGCAGCATCAGCAACAACAGCTCTGTCATCAGCAGCACCAGCAACTGCACAACCAGCAGCTTCATGTCAGACAACAACCAACACAGCAGCAACAGCACCACCCGTACCATCATCAACAACAGGAGCAGCAGCACAGAATGCGGCAGCAGCAGCTGCAACAACAGCAAAGTCATCAGCAGCAGCTGTTAAACCAGCGCCAGCACCAACAAATTAGCACACAGACTATGTCACTGCAGCAACCGCAGCATCACAATTTCTCCTTTCACCAGGGAGGTCAATCTCAGAGCCAGCAGCAAGTTCACCATACGCAGCAGCAGGTTCAGCACCAGCTAACTGCAGGGGGCTCAAGGTTCCATTCAAGGGCTCTGCCAAGTAAGTCTTATTTGGATAGTCAAAATGCTTCTCTGAGTGGGACTTGCTTACAAACACAGCAACAGCAGAGTAGCTATCAGCTGACCAGGGGAGGTCAAGCCTTTTCTGGATCAGGACCAGAGGACCCCAACCTGCCCTTCCCCATGCATTCATCATCTATGGTTCACACCCTGTCCACATGCTCAGTCAGCTCTGCCACTGCTTACCAACCAGCTCCGTACCCTGCCTACCCTGGAGAGCCAGAAATACCCAGTCTCAGTCAGCAGTCTTTGTCCTCAGCATCAGTGTCTAGGCCCACCACCACCAATGCACCTCTCACTGCTGCAATGCCTGAGCTGTCAGGGACAGTATGTCAGTTTCCATCCACACCAGTTATGAGTCAGCAGCACACTGTGGCCCCAGTTAGCCAGGCAGAGCAATGCCCTTTCCGGGCCTTACGATGTTCTGGAGAAACCCCAGGGAACTGCAAGTCATCTGAAATGTTTGGTGAATCAATGAGCTGCTATCCCAGCATGGCCAGCCAACTGCCCTCTGAGCAGCCTCAGAGCTGCGGGGCTATCAACACTAATGGATACCAAGCATTGGGAGACAATCTCCTGCCATCAGAGACTCAGGAGGGAGACTTAGAGGGCCTGGAGCCTCCGGACCTTCTGCCTGACCTACTACCCCAGCTGGAGGCTGCTCTCAGCCAACAGGATGAATCCAGCTGTTCCTGGGCCGATTCCAGTCAGGAGAGGGGCCAAGAGCACAGAAAACCACCACCTGTTGAATACAAGGAAGAGAAGGTAACACTATGGTGCAAACTTCATTATTTTTCATTTTTGGTTTTGAAAAAATAAAATGTAAAGGATAAGTTTGTATTGAGGCACATGCATGGCAGGATATTCTAGCCTGTTGCTGAACATCCTTTGAATGTAATATTCTCTTTGTCCTAATTTAATTGATTAATTGATATCTGTACAGCCTATGCTCTGTCTCCTTTACCCCCATTTCTTCTCAGTTATATTTAATGAGGGGAATTGGAGGGGGGTGAAGGTTGATAAAGTGAAATTAATTGAAGAAATTAGATGCTTTACTACGGGAGAACATTTCTTTGCGGACATTAAGTGAATTGATGTTTTTTTCCCAGTGTAGCATGGCCCACTGCCACTCATATAATGTTTAACTAACTATCCCAGATAGAACATGTGCTTGTCTAGTTGGAAACCTGCAATCAGTTATGGAGTGGGGGAAGGTGGAGACGTGGTACCTAGGGCCATCTGAAAGCCTTCTGAAAATGATAATGGTCAGTCCAGTCTTGCCTATCTACCCAGTGCGCCGACAGCAGGTCAGGCCTGATTAGGCTAAGAGTGGCAGGAGTGTCTTCAGGACTTAGCTGTAAGCATACTTAGGGCTATATCAAGATGTGGGTCAGGGCAAGCCAGAGGCACTTGCACACTGCCTCGCTGGAGCGTGGGGGAGGTTGCATGCTGTTGTGGTAGCTGCCACCGTTTCTGTGTGTCTGTGTGTGAGTGCACTTGTGAGAGAGCGGGCAGGAAGAAAAGAGCATGGTGGAGGAGAGTGGTTAGCACTTGAGAGGAGGGGGGGGGGGCAGGCTGGAAGATGGGGAGAGCAGTAGCTCATGGAAAAAGAGGGAGAGCTCAGGAAAGAAAGGGAGGGAAAGAGACAGAGAGGAAGAGCATGAGAGAAGGGAGGCGTAGGGGGAGATTGGGAGAATGCATTAGCTGGCTGTAACAGGCTTCAGGCGGTTCCTGGACCTCAGTTGGCCAGTAACTTAGCAGCATCCACACAGCCTCCTGGCCCACAAGTGACACATGACTAGCAGCAAAAGCAACAGACGCTTGATCATGGTCTACACACGTTAAAAAGGACGTGTGAATTTCAACATATCCATGTGGTCCTTTTTGATAATATTTGTTAGATTTCAGCAATGTTTTTACAAAAACAACATTTGTAGCAACAATTCAACATATTTTGTTGAGGGCAGCAAAGAACAGATTACAGATTTTTCATAAGAGCACTTGTGTTTTTCATGGCCCACATGTTGACAAGGCTGACAGTGTTTCTCATGGCCACTGACAGCACAGAGGTGTTGGTTGACATTATCTTACCAACCCTACAGTTTCAGTATCTGCACTTAGCCTAGTGCAGTAAACACATGAATGATTACAATTTTACGGTAAAACCGTTTGAGTGACTCATTTAAATCTCTCCACGCCTGAAACCAAACCTGTGCCTGCGAGCCAAAATACAACCTGTGTTGAGTACTGGCTTGACGATGCCCCAACAGGCAGCAGGCCAAAGCAGAACTGGTGGGCTGCCTAACCAGAGCGAATCCACACAGGCCATTTGGCCATCTGCAAAGGTCCTTGATTGAAATGGGGCCATGAACCAAAGCCATATGAACGAGCCTCTCCCTGTCTGTGTCAACACCCAGCCCTGTGTTGATGCTTACAGGCTGACTGTGCTATTCATGTGCACTGATGTGTGAAGAGCCTGCTGATAGTGTGTTTGCTGAACAGGCAAGGCATCAGGGGATAGCTGTCCACTCTTCACCCCCCCACAGTGAATGTGGCTAATTAGGATTTCCAGAGGTTGTAATGGTCAGCTGCCGCTATGATGAGCACCTGGGGTTCAAGATTGAATAGATGTCCCAGGTTGCTTTATTCAGACATTAAATTGCATAAACAACCATGTCTTCAGCCCTTTTTGCAATGGATCAGATTTCAAATGAACAGATATGCGTCAAACTTTAGCCTGTTCCATGAATCATTTTCAGCAACATTTATGGACTGCTTGGGGCTTTCTCTGAGGAGGTAGTTCAAGCTTACAGACATCAAGCACTATGCTGAGACCCTTCTGAGCTGGATGCCAGTTTGTGATGCTTATGTGTACTCATGTGAGTCAGCAGTCAATCTTTATGCTGTGTGTAGTCAGGAACTTGAAACTGACATCTTTTGAAATGCCTATGCATGTGGCAGACAACATAACTGTGCGAAGGAATATGTGTAGCAACGTTACAGATCATTGAGCAGGACTGGCTTGTGGCAGTATTGAGGTTAGCGGGTATTTACATTCATGTGATCCAGTATCTTGATTTCTCTGGTCGCTGGACAGTTACGAAGTTAGTTTATTCAATATGGACTGAAACAAAAAAACAGATTTTACCTTTATCTGATCTTTTCCTCTGTACAGTCGATGGTTACTCATTGGAGTTGCAGAAATGTATTATATCATACTACAGTATTACATGACAAGGATTTCCCACCCCAATGTAAACATCACACAACACAGTAGTGTGAAAAAATGCTGGAGATCTTGGTCATTGTCTTGATTCGTTGTTCATTTTGGACATTTTTTTTTTCCAGAGATTTCAACTTTTGACATCCAGTTACAGTTAATTTTCAATGGGGGATTTGTGCCTTCCTATTTTGTACTCTTGATCACAATCCCATGTCATAATTTGGATTTGATAGAACTATATATGGTTACAAATTAAAGCAAGCACCAAAGGCAAAAGGGAAACTGGTTTTGGCGATTTGTGGGTCAACAGCAGCACATTTAAAAGACCTTTTTGTGGCGTATTCAAACTGGTACCAGTCATGCCCTTTGGTATCTAAGGAACCATCATCTCAATTCAAAACTGACATGGGCCACCATGTTTATGTGCACACAAGAAACCAGACTGGTGCCATAAATCAGAGAACATGTTTAAATAAATTGCAATAACCTGGTTACTGTAAAATCTAGGTTATATGCAGCTGGTCTGCACTTACATTTCTTTACTAGCTCCTACAGTAATTTTGAAAAGAGATAGGCAGACTGACAGTGTATTGGTAATTTCATGCTGCAGATAAATAAATATAAAAACAGAGACTAGACCTGGAAAAATGAACAGTTGTCAGTAGAGAATGAAATTAGCACCTGCCACCTGCCAAATACAGTGTAAATATTGGCTGTGTCAGGTAACATTTTCACGTCACCTACCACCATGACAGATTTTTCTTATATTAATGAAGTATATTTTTAAAAAGCAAACCTCAACAATAGTCAGGCATTGAGATTAAACGATTCCATATTTCTGCTGTCAGGTACCACTGACTCGTTCTGAAGTGTCCTGAGTGTCTGCATGTTGCCACTTAGCCTCGCTTTCTCTTGATGAGTCAGGTGTTTCAATTGTCATGTTACATCAGCCTTAATCTGTTCTGCTAAATTTGCATGCCTATTTTCTTAACACGATACATGTATTTTTAATGATTGGTTTTGCAATTTTGTGCCCTGCTGCTACACTCTGCTGTTTGTCATTTTCATCAGACCAAAGGCTTCAAATATAAGGGTTGAAACGGCTCCCTTGCTGAATAGAATAGAAACAGAGACGGGAGTGGAGCCTAATGGATACTGATGGCCTGGGCTGCTGTAGCCACTACAGGCCCCCTGGCAGTGACACTGAGCAGGTGCCTCCTCCCTCTGTGCCTGCGTTGCTGGTTTAGATTTATTATCTGACTGGGTATCGCAGCTCACTCTCCCCTTTCCTTGGCCTCTGAGCTGTGTCGCGCGTAAGCAACTTAGGGTATGTGTGTGCGTTTGCAAGCAGGGATGGCGAGTGTATGTGTGATATGCTAGCTTTGTTGCTTCCTGATCTCTGAGGTTTATATAACTCCTAGCCAACCAGCCGACCAGACTGGGCAGGCAATGCCATAATCGGCCCTGAAACTTGACACCATGCATCACCCTCATTCTCACCCCACCACCCACATGCGACACACACGCACAATTTGCACATTCACGCACACACTCCTGGGAAACCTGCTGCTTCAGTGGCCACATGGTGATAGGCTGTCTCATTTGCACACTTCCTCTGATCACCTCCCCCAACATCCATACACAACCCTCTCTCTTTCTCTCTCTGTCTCTCTGTCTCTCTCTCTCTCTCTCTCTCTCTCTCTCACTCTCTCTCTCTCTCCGGCTTACACGCATCCGGCTTCATTGGCCTGTCTGTTTGGAGGCCTGCCAGATAAAGGTGGGGGCGGGGGATAGCTAAGGGTCAGAGGTAAACAGGAAGTCAGGCGGTCTTTGCTGTGGGCGGAAGGGGAGGGCTCAGTAGAGGAGGTGGGGGAGGAGCCGGGGAGAGGAGAGGGAGGAGGGAGCTGTACTTGGATGACTGTGTCAGGAGCATGTGGGAAAGCTGCCAGCCTAAAGTGCACAGTAGGTCTGAATTTAAAGTATGCTCTTTTATTCTGCTTTTCTTTCCTTCTTTCCCTCCCTTGTCTCTTCCTCCAAGGATTAAATTGCTTTGAATATTTTTGGGGGGTGATGAGTGGGTGAGTGTTTACTCACTGGTCAAATGTGGAGGAATCTTTTTTTTTTTTGCGTGTGTGGCTGGAATGCAGTTTTTGGTTGTAACGTGAGGTAACCTCCTTGAACTCATGTTCACCTTTGATTGGTGGAGAGGGGAAAGAACGCTGGCTGGTTTGACTGTCTGTGGGTATAGAAAGACTCCAGACTCTCTTGAGGAAGACAGCATGAAAACCACTGGTAAATTAGCCTCAGTCAGTGTCGGGTGCAGCAGAAGAATTTAGAAAACACATGAAGGGGTAATGACCCCTTTGCCCTTGTGTTTACAGCTGACACAGTGATTGTCATCTTGTGGTAGGAGGCAGGGATTCTTGGAATAAAACATCTTCGTATCAAGTAAAACTTGAACACAGCTCACTAGAGTAAAGCCAGTGAATGTTGGTGGTGCTGCAATAAATCTGTCCCTCTCTTCCACTTGCTATGTGTTTTTTTTTCCTTTTTTTCCACCTCAGTTTGACTTTGACACTGTAATGTCAGCCACATTGTGCTCAGAGACAGCGGTTGGCTCACTGGTTACTGATTTGTAAGTTCAGCAAACAAGTTTGTGTCAGTAGGAAGTCATTAGCTAGTTGCCAGGGACGCCTGTGTTGTAAGTCGAGACTTGTTTATTGAGTGTTGTGCTTGTATTTTACAACACTCCATTCCTGTTGACAGGGCAATTGACTCACTCAATTCTCTGTTAATTTTTGAAGAAGAAAGTTCACTCTCTAAACTGGTGTGTGATCAGCCTGTCATCATTCACTCGTGCAGTGAGTCAAGCTACTGTACCGGCACAAAGGCTCACACAAAGTTCAATTTAAAGAAACAAAGATGGGAAAAAAATTCTGTTGGTTGCTCAAGTTCATAGCAATCCTGAGAAGTCATGGTTGAGCGTTGCGCTGCAGACATTCGAGTGTAGAGCAAATCCTGGTATTCCTGTTAATTGTCAGGTTTCCTTGGCTTGGTGGAGTAAAATTTGGCTGGACTCCTCTACCTATGATAAGTGTTACCACACAAAACCACCTCTACCCAAACCAATGTAGTGCCTGTTAGCTTGATACAGCTTGTTATCATGCTGGCATGTCTGCGGTTCAAAGTGCCTTCATTCTGCTGAGTGGGATATGATTGATAAAAATGAAAGGTTTGGATGACTGTAATAGTAATTTTTCTATCATTTAGCAATTTTAGCTGTTAGTTAGCATGAGGAAGTACTCATAGTAGACTTGCAAACTGAATGTACATACTTATAATGCGTTTGATCCATGTTTAACCAAACCTTTTACCAAATTAATAAGCAGAGCTTACAAGGGTGCACATATCAATTGATACATGTCAAGAAACTGACACAGGATGGTAAGATACACAACAACGATCCAAACCAAATTGTCCACACAATGTGTCCCTGTGCATCACAGCCCCTTGTGTACTGTTGTTGGTGTAGCACACATAAGTTTGAGGATATTCTCCATTAAGCGTCTGAAATTAAATTCGATGAACTGGCAGGTGTTTTACTAAGTGTTTCCGAGCCTCTATACAATCATGTGTTCACAAAGTGGTGAACCTCATTCCATCCTTGCTTGTGAACAACTGAGCCTTTCTCAATGCCCCTTTCATACCCAGTCATGATACTATCACCTGTTACCAGTGAACCTGTTTACCTGTGGAATGTTCCTAACAGGTGTTTTTGGAGCATTCCACTACTTTCCCAGTCTGTTGTTGCTCCTGTCCCAACTTGTTTGAAACGTGCTGCTGGCATCAAATTCAGACTAAGCAGATATTTACCAAAATCAAACAAGCTGATGAGGTCAAACATTAAATATTTTGTCTTGGTACTGTTTTCATGCGAGTATATATCGGACAGGACAAGCAAATTATCAAGGCGTTTCATGCAGCATCCCAAATTATCCTAAGAAAACACTTAAAACAAATAGAGCTGATAGTTATCTCATGTTTGTGCTGCGATCGGTCATTCAAATTATGTGGAAAAAGTAGTGCAGCAAATAGATGATACTGAAACAGTACAGTCCATCCCTGACAGCTTGCTTTCTCAGATCAAGCAGTTGTAGACTACAGTGTCTGTATCTGATTATTTGATGGACACAAACAAATTTCCAATTTATAATAATTTGAGGTCAAAGACCAGGATTACCTCCATTTCCAATGAAATTTCCATTATCTTTACTAAATTGAAAAAACAGCACTCTTAACACCGGTGTTTTAGCATATTTTTCTCCTGTCTATCGGTGATCCTGCTCACTATGCTCTCTTTTTTTGGTGGGAGAAAGCCTGGCCTCTACCATTCCTGGGAAGATTCGCTCCACAAGCACCTGCCTCGTGCTGAGCAGGCGGTGGAAATGAAAGCAGCAGGGAAAAAAAATCCTTACTTCATCATATCCTGAAGGCGGCAGGTCGACTACGCACCTGCTCCGTCTTGCTTGTGTGCAGATGTGCGTAGTTGACTCTGTGTGTGTTCCTTTTTACGCAGGCTTTGGCCCTGCTCTCACTTTGCACTGCTTCAATAATGAAGGAGTTGTAAAGGTCTGGCAGTGAGCTGAATTCCCCTCCACCTCATCCCTCCCTCTCTCATCCCCTCGCTCACTCTCCCTCTCTGTCTGGCTCTCTCTCTCTAGCATCCTAAGGGACCCCCTCTCAGCTCTGCTCTTCAGTTTGCACCGATGTTCCCATTAATGACCAGCATCATCCGGCTTGCTTGTTTTGCACAGTTCAGCTTCACTTTACTGCCTGGTGTCTGACCTGCTGTGCCATCTCCGATTCACAGAGCACTGTGTCATTACTCAGACCAACCACAGTTAAAATATAAATAAACAAATATACAAGCGGCCTTAAGGAAAAAGTTCACTGTATGTAAAGCACACAAAAGCCTTGAGCTGTTTAATATGCAAAACATATTTAATTCCTCTGTGCTCGACAGCACCTGCAAAATTGTCACGTCTTTGCAGGCTACCTGTGCTGCTTCTATGTTACCTGGATAGCAATCTCATTTCAAAGGAGCAGTCAAATACTGTTAAGTAACATTTTTCATTAGTTCAGATTCCTGGATGAGGAGACCCAGTTCAAAGCATAGTTCTGGCTTATTACAAGATTGATCTTTTTTGCATTGGCTGTTGTTTCTATGATAAGATTGTACTCAACAAAGTAACTGCTGTGATACGGAAGCCAGGCTTCGGTTAAAATCAAACAACCCCCATCAGAGTTTATCGGTGTGAGTTCAACTTTGATCCACTGTATGTGCTGTGGTTTTGTGCTCAGTTTTCCTTTGCTTTGAGGGACTGTTACTGATACTGCTGGTTCAGACGCTGTGTAGGGTTTTACCTCCAATTTAGGTGGTTTGGATAATCGGACTAAACTTGTAGCTTTCAACCTGATCATCTTCCCACCGTGTTTCTTGCCCTGTCAGACTTTGCTTTTGCTGTACTTCTATACTGTACTTGTATTTCTGACTACGATGACTATGGTGTTTGCATCACTGATAGCAGTGATGGCTAAATTTCTGGACATAATGTTCAAGTCATAATAAACTAGTATTATCCTTTAGGTATGCAAGACCTTCTCCAAAACGTCTGAGCAGTGTTTCAGCACTGCTCTCCGTGAGAAAAAGACATGCAACTATGTATGTTTTGTAGAAATTCAACAAGTGAAAAGACGCAGCTGACAGTATGTGATCAACACACAGGTTACCGTAACCTTAACTCTGCACAGATTCATGTGTACTAATATTTTATTAAACGGGAAACAGATCTGCATTTAGAGCGGTGAACCGTGCTTGAACAGCAAAGTACACTGGCACTGCTGGTATGTACAATGCGGGAGTTAGCTACTAATTATGAAGGGTGTCCCTCTGTGGATGGATGGAAAAATATCATCTTAAATCTTGCTGAGCGACTGCCCTTTGAGCTGACTCTTAAAGATGCAAGAAGGGCAGATGCCCTAGTTAGAATCACTGCCGGCTCTTCATAGTCAGTGGGCCTGACTGACACAGAGCCAGGCTCAGGCTGTACTGTACTCTGGATTTTGTACAATGAGGAAGCCAAACTAAACGACGACACGAAACAAGGATGAGGATAGAGTAATATCAATACCACAACTTGTCACACAGTATTGTGGGCTGTTTCTTAGTTTTCTTACTCACTTTTATTTTTTTCCTGCGTCAGTCAAATGCAGAAGAACACTGTGGTATTTTCGCTAGACTGATTCAGACAGCTACGTCACATAGAGGTGATGGCAGGCCTCTTTTCAATTTACCATGTGTTCCTGCTCTCTCCTCACAGTCACCCCCTAGTGTTCAGTCCTGTCTTAGCCAGATCACAGTGTGTACATGCTGTCCCTGTAACACTTGAAATGGATCTGTCTACAGTCATAAAGCTTTTCGTTAATAGGAATGGCTGCTAATGGGCTGTCTTTGTTAGTACCTGCTGGCCTTGAGTTGCTTGGGAGTTCAGCAGGCCTGTTGTCCTGAGACAGAGTGTGAAGGAGGGAAGGGTGTTTGCACGTGTACACATTGTCTTTCGTTTATCTTTGTGATCGTGGTCCTTTGAGCTTTACATGTGTGTTTCCTGTAAATATCCCAGACAAACGTGAACACTCACACACGCCTAGCACTGTTGTATCTTTGGTGGACAGTACAGTTGACAAACTTGAATTTTGCTTACTTCTTAATAAATCTTGGGCTTAGTGCATGGCTAACCTTGAGGGTGCAGCAATGTCACTGTCTGTATCACAATGTATTTTTTGAGCTTATAGTCAGTTGAAACTTCTAATGTGGCCCGTAGACACTACAAGGAGCCACACGAAAATGAAGAAAAGGGATTTTTAGTAGCTGTTAGACAGCTTAAATTGTCCTTTTTTCCAATTAGTCTGCACAAAACTAAAACTAGAAGTTTATGTTGTGCATGTCTAGTTTGGAATTAATGATTAATTAAAGCTTAAAATTGCTTATTGTGAGAAAGTACTTAACAGCGAACTGGTGGGATATGTGTTCTTTGCTCAGTTGAAAAGTAAGTGGAAAGGTTAATGATACACCTGCTCACACTCCTCAAAATCTGCTGACCAGACGCCTTTGAGCATGGCAGCAGGGCAGTTAATCCTAGTTGCCTCTCATTGGCCACCACAGGATGGTGGCGAGCATTCATATGTAGAAGTGTGTCACTGCATGCATGAAGCCCGGCATTGCCTGTTTTCTTGCAGTGCTGTTGCAGTTGAACTGCTCTTTTTTTAAACTGTGAGCTTACACTATACTGTTCCCCCCGTGCATTTCTTCTAACAGGCTCAGCTGTTTGGTCACGATGGAGCAGACCCAACTGTAGTATTACTGTGCTGTTAGACTTTCAGCAGCTTCTCTGGAGGGCATCGTGCACGGCTCAGCTACTGTTACTCTTGGCCCCAAATAAAGGATCATTAATGCATGGTGCTGTATTAAATTGGTTGAGGAAGCATTGCTGTGCATCATGTCTCCTTACATTTATCAACACTGTAGCTGCCTCACACTCCAGTGTGGCTGCAAACTGGCCTTTAGCTGTAGGCCTAATTAGAAGGTCTAATCTTCTTTTCTTTTCTTTTTTTTTTTTAACACACCTAGACTGAACTCTGCAATGTATGTTTCATTAACAAAGCTATAGTATGAGATCTGGTGATGGCGATGAGGCATCTATGATATTTTTATTCTGTGAGAAACACTAAAGGCCAGGCCGATTCTTTGTAAGCAGCACTCAGAAAGGTTTCGAGGAAGTGTGAAAAGTAATGGGAAGGTTTAGCTAAAGTTGGAGGTGGAGCTGATGACACTTGGTTAGGTTTTTTCTTTTTTTATGCCTCTGTGTCGCCGACAGCTGTTGCCAAAGGCATTATTTCATTTTTGGGTTGTCCGAACATATGGTCCATTCTCACGAAGTCGATATTTCAGGAATGACTTGAGGGAATTTCTTCAGATTTGGCACAAAGCTCTGCTTGGACTCATTTTGGTGGTCAAAAGTCAAAGGTCACTGTGACCTCACAAAACACATTTTTGGCCAAACACAAATTATAACAAAATTTCACACAAATGTCTCATCGGATAAAATTATGAAGTGATGACATTTTATATCCAGAAGGTCAAAGGTCAGCTTCCCTGTGGCATCATAATGATCTGCAAAAACACTTTTCTGGCCATTATTCAGCACCATAACTCAGGAATAGAAGGGGAGACTGTGACCATGTTTCACATTTGGTCAGATAGTGAATTGGTGATACTTTCTTTTTGTGTCCACCTTTAAACTGTGCTGATTGTAAAGATCTTCTGTGCTGTCGGGTTGAAGATGCGTGTGAAACTTCCACGTTTTACAGTTTGTAGCTTCTTTGTAGCAGCGTCCATATTTGAAGCATTGTAGTTCACCACAGGTTGGTCACATTGGTTCTGCTGATATTGAGCTTCAGGTGGTTGTTGTTGCTCCATGTGATGAAGCTCTCTATCAGTCCTCTGTGCTCCTCTGGGAAAATAGTCTGTAAGTGAAGACAGCATGTTTCTCACCGGACATTATTCACTGGAATCATACTTGTCAATATAGTAATAACTTCATTTCACAAAAAATACACTTAATACTTTTCATTACTTTTTTCAAAGTCATACATTATATGAGTCTGGACAGACACGTAAATGCAACTTGACTGGTTGGCAGAGGCTCTCAGCCGCTCGTGGTATGTCTTTATGCCGTTATTTTGTGGCAGAATTTTAGGAGAGTGCAGCTTCTCATGTTGAGTAACCCAAACTTGATCTGTTGTTCACAAATGTTTTGCTATAGTGTTTCCCACATACAGATTTTCATATTAGGTATTTCAACCTTTCAGGAGTTTGCAGGGAACTGCATTTTGACATGAATATTGATCAAAGGGGCTCCCAGAATGCAGCTTTCATACACAGTCTTACAGATAAGAAAAATAACTTCACAAATGAGCAGTTTATGAGCGATTATTTGCTGTGTCCCAACCAACTCTTAAGCCTTGGATGTCAAACCACCCCAAATCATTTCTGAACCTGTGGGAAACACTGGTTGCTGTCTCATGGATGTTCACTGATTCTCAATGAGATAATTCAGTAGTGCTGTATTAAATGCATTGGCCAGATCCGCTTTGATCCCTCTGATGAAACAGTAATTGTATGAGATCTTAGTCAAGGAGATCTTAACATTAACAATGTATCAGCCAAGCAGTGTTTTACCCCTTAATTGTGGAAGTTTAAAACTTAAATGACCAATAAACCGATCAAACGTGCATTGTCTACACCAATACAAGTGCATGAGAGATCAAAATGCCTTTTCTGTCATCCAGTGCACCTTGGATGATTAATGGCTGTATTCTCTGTGTACCAGAGTAGCAGCTAGTTGTAGACTAGAAGCACTGATGGATGGGTAGCCATCTTTTTAGTCAGTGCTATGTTAGCTCTCAGCTCTCATTTCCCTAATGGCGACTTAGTGGAGACTCTCACAGTAGTACAGGCAAGAAATGAGAGCAGTGGCGCAATAATACAGTCCCTTTGATAAGGAAGTAATGGAGTGTTCAGAGACAGACACCTGTGCCTCTACAGCCACCCAGCCTCTCTCCACACACACACACACACACACACACACACACACACACACACACACACACACACACACACACGCGCACACACGTTTGCTTCCTTTCACCAGGTCTGCTACTCCCCTCCCCTTCCTCTTCCCTCCCTCATCTGTCCTTAAAGGAAGCCACTCCCCCTCACACAGATCTGCCAGGCTTGTTTGCATATTAACCGTTTAGTTGCCAAGGAGCTGTGGCTTAGCGCCAAGGGACCGTTGAAGCATGTCTACGTTGTTGATTCTTTTCCTCTTTTTTTTGTTTTGTTTTCTTTTTTGCTTTTTTTTTTCGTGTTCTGACACACAACAAGTAAACAATCCTTTCCAGTGAAGGGAAAGTGTTTTATTGTCATTAGCAGCCTCGTATGGTAACTAAGTCTGTGTTTGAAATAAGGTGTTATTCAGCCTCTCTCAGTGTCTGTCTGCTCTTGACTATTTTTTTTACCCTTCAAATAGTCTGTTCACTGCTGCCATGATTTATTTGGATTACAGATGGCAGTTGTTACACGATGTTTCTTTTAACATACTGGGGGATGGCCGTTCTGTGTTGTTGCAAGTGTAAGAGGTTGCATAATTATGTCCTCTTATGGCTGATGCAATGAAGGACTATGTTTTGTTTGAAAAAGGCCAATATGAGTTGTAACACCTAATGCACTGCTGATGTGTGTGAATGTGTGTGTGTGTGTGTGTGTGTGTAGTCAAAGCTGACCCCCAAGCGCTTTACTGTAGTGTGCATTATCAGACAGTTGATTTGTTTAGCTTGGGGAGGACACTGTTGCTCAGCTCTCAGCAAGCATGTGGTCTGCTTGAAAGTCCAAACTCCAAGGCCTGGCCTGGCAGGTGGATCTGATGTCTGCTCAGGCACACGTATGGAAACGACGGCAGTGATATGCAGTCATCTCTGTCTCTGCATTAGATATAATATTGTAAAATGTGAAACTGCCACAAACCCCAGAGACATAGTGAGAGACGGCTGCTGTCATACCTGTGTGTTGGCAGTGGTCATCCCACTGACCTTATGACCTTTCCCTTCTCTGCTTACGCACACATGCACTCATACACACACATTTTGAATAAGGCTGTCCACACCATTCCAGTTGGTCAGTTGCATATAACTTTATTTAGGTAATGTGTTCAACATGCAATGGAAAGGCATATTGTGTTGTAGCCTCCACGCACTCACCCACATATTTCACACCATACTTGAATAAACTCACAAGTAGTGTAGTTTGCTGTGGTCTGAGAGGGATCAGAATGGAGCAGTATGATAAGTTGTACAAACATAATACAAAATATCATTTTATGTGTCTGATAATAACAGATTTCCTTGGAGATATTTCCTTTTTAAAGAGTTTTCTTTGCTTTTTAAGATACTGTGGGAGATCCTCTGTGACGTCTTGCTGTGTGTTGTATTGTATTTACCCATCTCGTTCAGTCAACAGCCTGTAGTCAGTTTCACCTGTCAGGAGATATCTATTGACATGTTGTGTTTGTTTAATGTTTTGAGTCATATGTGGTCCCACTCATCCCAAATTAATTCACATATGCCACTGCGTGCAGCTCCATGAAAACTGAACAGGATGTTGGCCGGGCAAAGAAGCCTGTTCTGCAGATTTTGCACAGTATGTGAAAGATTTAAAAGCTGATTGGGTATCTGTCAGTAACTCAGGCCTGACCCAGTAGTGCTGTGCACTGTACCTGGCTTCAGGCCAGCCATGTGTCTCAGCATAATTCCCAACCATGTGTCAGCCCATGCACATGGCCCCTGAATCATGCTGTCAGTCCCCTGAACGGGTGGCTCACTCCTCCAAGACCTCTTCTGGTGTACAGGAAGAGCTGCATATGTTGGACACAACCCAGTTTCCCCTCTCAGCATTTTTTTTCCAAGAGTCATAGAAGGGTGACCAGGCCTTGACCTCACAAGTCCATGAATTCACCACTGGAAGCTCTGGAAGCTGTGTCTGGTATGACATGGGGGTAGGAAGTCTGCTGTACACGGCTGTCTTCATTTCTTAGTGTCTGCAAGGTTCTGTGAATTAATGTTTAGCCTTTGAGAATTTGTGTATCTGTTCATCTGGTCTTTCTGCATGATGCTGTTCCATAAATAAATCAGCACGTCACTGGCTCTAACCTACATGCGGACAAAAAAAGCTACGATGTTGACGGTGTGTGGTGTGGGCGAAATCCAGTACTTTGGGGGTTAAGTTGTGAAAGTTAATGTAATAACTGCTAGCACCATCTGCTGGCCTACTTCCTTACAAAGAGAGAGAGAGTGTGAGAGTGAGTGAGTGAGCGAGGGAGAGAGAGAGAGAGAGAGAGAGAGAGAGAGAGAGAGAGAAAAACGAGTCTGGGTTTTAACGACATCTCTAATATTCATGCTGATGCATTTTGCTGCTTTGTGCTTTCATTTTCCGCCGCTCTGCCTGCCAGAGTCTCGATCTCGCCACACACGCCCCAGCCAGGCAGAGGGGAGGGCAGCGAGGGGAAAACGAGGAAAAAGACAAGTGGGGAAAAAGGAGGAAAAAACAGCCGGCCAAAACAAGCAAGCAAGCAAACACAAAAGCCTTTTTGTGTGTCATAAAAGGAGTAACGTACCTTATCCTGGCCGGTGAAGAAGACGAGGAGAGGTGCAAAAGAGGAAACGGCAGAGTCGAAAGAGCGAGAAAGAACGAGAAATAAGAGGGAAAAGGCTCGGAGAGGTACAGAGAGCGCACACGAAAGGCAGGCGGAAAGAGGAATCAATGAGAGGGGAGGAGAGAGGAGGCAGGGGAAGGCAACTCTGACACACGCACAGAGAGAGAGTGAGGGGACTTGGGTGAAGCCGGACGTCGGCAAAGAGGCACGCAGCAGCAGAATGAGAGCTTCCTGGACTGCCACGCACCTCCTCTACCGCCCACAGCGCTGCTCCCTCATCACCCTGTGAAGAGACAAACGAGAGTGAGAGAGAAAGAGAGAGAGAGAGAGAGAGAGAGAGTGAGAGAGCTCCCATGCGCTCCTCTTGAGCCCTGCCCGCTGGGGGAGGAGGAGACGAACGGCTTCAGCGCTCTCGCACTGCCTGAGGAGAAGATCTGACCGGGAAGGAGGAGGGGAGGCAAACGAGGAGAGAGGGAGGGGAGGGGGGGAGACACAAGGCTCTAGGAAGAGTGAGAGAAAACGACTGTTGAAAGGGAGAGAGTGAGTGTGTTTGTAAGGGAAAGCGTGAGCGAGCAACTGAGAGAGAAAAAACCCGGCGAAAGGGCAAGGCTTTTGTTAGCCGGCTGGAGAGGGGGAGGAAAGAGGAAGAAAAAAACCCCACCATGTCTACAGTGAAGAGGCCAAGAGGAAGGGTAAGTGAGCTGCTCTGAGAGCTGGGAGGGAGGAGGGACGAGGGGGAGGAGGAGGGGCCGACAGGAACTGAACAACCTCCTCTGCTACTGGCTCATGCTGCACTGCCGCCATCTTGAACTCATTGCTGCTTTATTTTCCTCCCCTCCATACTCATTTGCTTTGCTGTGCTAGACCTTATCAAGGCACACTGGTTTTACAGTGTTTCTCTCCCCACCCCCACTGTCTGTTCATTCCATAAACCCCTCTCCCATCCTCCTTTGAATTCTTCTCTCCAGACTGCCCTGCTCTGTGGCTTATGTACAGTCCATGGTGTGTGACTGTGTGTGTGTGTGTGTGTGTGTATGCGTGTGTGCGCGTGTGTGTGCGTCCTCCATGTGTTGAACCTGTCACTCACCAGAGAGCTCACTACATGTGGAAATGAGGGGGTGAGAGCAAGGGAAAGCTGGCCGGCCCAATTGGAGCTTACTCTACCTTTTCATGGCTGTAATGGTCCTCACTGTTTTTGTGGGACTACGTGCTGTTAGAGAGATTGAAATCACTGCAGTGCTGGCAGGCTGTAATTTCAGTTATTTATAGATGTATTACACAGCTGCAGTGCTCTCAGTTTTGGTGCATTTTATCTTTTCTCTCCCTCTACCTCTCTCTCCCCCTCTTTCTGATAGAAACCTGTTTTTTTTTTCTCTCTCTCTCTTCCTCTTGCTGCTTCTTTCATGTTCTTCCGCTCGTAAGCATTACTTTCAACCCCTCCCCCTCTTTTTTTTTTACCATTAATTTGAATGAGAACATTCCAGCATGATCCAGTAAATTTCTTCCTAATAGCCTCAGCAGCGTTGCACACGTGAAAATCATAATGCAGCTCTTGTGTGTGTGTGTGTGTGTGAGACTGTGTGTGCGAGTGTGTGTTTTTCCCCCTTCCTTCCAAATGAATCGCGAGTTATTCAACTCCCTCCCCCCACTTTGTTGGCAAGGTTCAAGCTAATTCTCTTTATTTAGCTAGCAGTGTGGAAAAAAAAAAGCAACCGGCTGCGCCATATAGGCATACGCAACACATTTTTAGATTAGGTCATCCATTTATGGGTTCCCTCTCCGCTGGGCTCAAGGCCCACCGCAAGGCGCTTGTGTAGGCAAAACCACCGTCACACCATCTATTATTCACATATTATCAAGTATCAGCTAGGATGGATTATTTATGTCTCCAAGGCTTTCTGTAACCTGCTACACTGAGCCAGTGTTTACCCTTGTCTCTGCATAGTTTAGTCCACCTAAAAGAATTTCCTTTCTACCAGGCTCAGAGTTTTCATGTCACATGGTTTCAGATTTTCTCTCCACCTGAAGTCCTCTCCACTTGACCTAAATGAATTCCCGGGGGAAACACCAGCCTTTCTCATGCTGAAAGTCTGCTGTTAGAATTACATAGGAGGCTGAGAGCTGGAGTGGGCGTCATACTCATCATGCAGACACAGGTGCACCCCCCAGCCCCAGCATCTGAGATGGGGACAGCAACAAGCTCTGCTGTCTGAGAGGTTTCCACGGCCCTCAGGGGCTTGTGCTTTTCTGAATGACTGATACGTGCAGTGGCCGCATCACAGCACCAGAGTGTATTGTAATTTCATTAAGGGGTTGCAGTGGTTTCCAGTGTTTTTTTTTTTTTTCTTTTAAGCCTCTGTTTCATATTTGATAATCACATCCACCGTCAGCTTACTGTACAGTGAAATGGCATCTCAGTGTGCTGGCACAATTTTCTGAAAAGGAAAGCATGGGTTGCTTGTGGCACTCACCTATTATCTGAACTGTATGAGTCTGTAAGGGCCTCACACATTCAGTGTGTCCATAATAACAGCCTTGTTTTTTATGGCTTTTTACTCTGGTGCCATTACTTGTATGTATGTATGTTACAAAACATGACGGCATGTTTTGAGCAACACATGTTCACACGTTAATAATTACATACAGAGAAAGACCAACCAGAGAGGTTGGACACAAACCCGGCTAGAAAATGGCTTATTTAGTGCCTCTGTATGTGGAGAAATGTGCTTTAATGAGGTGGTTGAAGATGTGTATGTAGCACCTGCACAATCTATAACATGCTTAAATGAACTGAATTCATTCTTTTTTTGTTTTGCTTGAGACTCTTCAGTCACTTGCTCGCTTTAAAGGTCAAGTGACAACTGTAGGTCTGTGTCTCACTAGGTCCTTCTGTAACACATACAGCACAGCATCTGAGTTTAGATGACATCATGTCTATAATATTTCTGAGATATTTGTCTCAAAGAGGATCACAATTCTAGATATTATTCATCATCTCTTTATTTTTCTCCCTCTTTCCTTAGCCTCGAAAGAACGCCAATGGTCCCAGTAGCCAGGTGCGGGTCCTCAGTCCCCCTATGAAGAGCAGCTCATCATCCTCCTCCTCTTCCTCATCATCTTCATCCTCATCTAGCTCCTCCTCGGAGAAGAGGGCACCGCGGAGGACGCATCATCAGATGGAGTCAAATATGCAGGAGAAGCAGGAGAAGGCAAACAGGATAATATCAGAGGCTATTGCTAAGGCCCGGCAACGAGGAGAGAAGAACATCCCCAGAGTTATGAGCCCTGAGAGCTTCCCCAGCTCCTCCTCACAGTACAAGACCCACCGTGACCGCGAGCACAAAGGAAACGGCAAGGCACGGCTCAAAGAGAAGGCCTGTCGGAAGGCCTGCATTGTACCCTCCTCCAAGCCCAAGCAGAAGGCCAAGATCGGGTATGTAGTCACAGCCATTAATGCTGTTCTGTAAACCACTGAAACGCACTTTGTTAAAATATTCCGGTTAGTGGAGCTTTGATCAGGTCCTGCCCTGCCCAAAGCCATGTAGTGCTTCTCTTAACACACCCCGAGCCTAAACCACTGCAGCATTTAATGAGCCAAATGAACAAGTGACATATGCCATTGCAAGAGGTAAACCCTTGACATTGTACTGCCACCCTGAAGGAGATTTATGCATATTGGACCCAGAAAGAGGGATGCAATAAACAGTTGTTTTCATAACCAATAAATCTAGTGATGATTTTAATTTAATTTTTTAAAATTCAATATTGTAGTAATAATAATGACAAATGTACATTGTAGATGGAGCAGATGGACGCAAAATTCAAGTACTCACAGTGACATTCATATAAATGTAAATGGAGGAAAAGCAGTTGATTTATTTTCTAAACACTTTAATGAACATAATTTCACTAATATTTTGTCACTGCAGGTTTTTCCCTTTTTATAAGAGCAATGCAAATTCCCTTAGAGCCTCTTTATTTCATCGCATCCATTTTTCTAAGTTAATATGTATAACCGAGGGCTAACTGATAAATGTTACAAAGTACCGGCAGAACCAGATATGCTGATGCGCAGTGTTACCACCGTGGTGTGTTTCACTGACACACACACACTGATTTAGGGGAAAAAGTTAACAAATAAAATCCTGATCCCATTAAGCCTGAGGGATTGAAATGGAAAGAGACTGTTTTGACACAAGATGGGATGTCGGTGGTGTTTTAATGTTTATTTTACGAGGCGACGTTTGCTGCTGTTCATTTATGTCTGACAGGCTACCGTATCGTACCTCACACGTCAGCTCTCTCCACGTGTTGTGAACCGTTGATAACAGTATTAAAAAAACATCTCTTACGCAAACAGTCCAAATGGAAGTCCAATGGGCTTGAGCTGAGAATCAAAGCTCTATCACTTGGTAATCGAAACAATATTGTTTAGGAGGATGCTCATATGAAACAGTGTGTACACTTCAGTGTGTTTAGATGGATCGCTAAAATCCGAGGCCCGTATTGTTGCCTGTTTTACAGATTCACCCTGCTGGTGTCCTGGTTGATTTTTATAGTACATTGTTTTACTAGCGTACATTTCTGCCTGTACTTGCCAGGATGGAAGCTCAAAGTTCAACAGAATTTACTGCATGCCATAACAATAAACCATGCTCAGTCATCAGCATAGACATGGGTGGAGCAAACAAAGGCTGCATTTACATGTGCGACAGTGCTGCTGAGTGTATTTAAGCAAGTAGTGCTGATCTATAGATACCGCGGTCCACCTCCCATCCCCCTGTTTAACTGCTATAAGCGGTGTGTAGCTATAAGCCACACCCAACACAAGCTAGTGAAATCATCAGCTGGTGCAGATGTGAGGGCCAAGGCAGGGAGCTGAAGGAAAAGGGGGGATGTTTAGACACAGTTATGTCAGATTGCTGAAAGAAGAAGAGAAAAATAAATAAATAAAACCTCGGCGTTATTAGTTTTAAGCGTGATTGAGAAGGGCTGTGTTTTTTAGACTTAGCGTGAGAGTGACTGACAATGGTCAACAATAATATCTGGCTGGCAGCTGTGTTGATTAATAACTAGATGAGCTAGGCAGAGGGAAAAGGCTGTAGGAGATAATGGATTTTGCTTGCAGTGCGTGTGTGTGTGTGATAATGAGAAAGTTGTGGCAGTGCTGATGTTTGGGAGAACAGTGAGATGATGGAGGAATCAGTCATTATGATACAGTCCCACTAGCTTCCCAGCTTTATTTGGTTGTACTCGCCTGGTGATGCTAACAGGAACTCTGGCCTCTTAGCTCTTCTGTTAACTAAAGTATTGATCCTGTGACATCACTGAACATGCTCAGTTTTGATCATTAAATAAAAGCTCAGCTTGATCATGTAATTTAACTTTGAGGCAAAACGCGCAAGAAGCTTATCTCTGCCTCGGTTAGTTTTCCTTCATTTCATCATTTTCCTTCCATTACCACCTTGCAGTTGCGGAGACGTGGGTGATTTTCCCATTAACATTTAATCAAATGCAAAGACTTGTTAGTGTTTATGGACAGCTGACAATTGTTCTGCGTTGCCATGGTCATTCACATGTGTAACTGATTACACTTATCCATCTTGATACAAGTTAATGAGCTGTCTAACCCATTTTTATTCAGTGTAACCATACTTGGCCTACATGCAGAAAAAGCATCAGATAAGGCTGCGTGCAACACGGCCGCGTATCGAGCCTAATATCGTCTCAGTCAACCTTTTAGAGCGTTCTTTACATCATACATTCCAGCCATTTTGAAACATCAGACTCATTCTGTGTGGTCACATGACAGAGTGGCACAGTCTTCCACAAAAATTCACATAGACTATGACCTTTTATGCTTGTTTGATAGCTTTGTTTCTGTGTTTATTCTCTAAACCAACCCTAGTTAAGTTTCTCAACACAGCCAGTTGCTTTCAGTCTGTGGAGTCAGAAGTAATGCCACTCTGCTGTGTTATTTACCTCTTTCAAGCACAATACAATCTAAAGGATGCCTTTGAACTTGTAACACATTGTGTGATTTATGCTGTACTGTAAGTGTATTGATTTACACACGCATTCAAAGTTGTGCATACTTCTCCCTAAAGTGGTGTAAATTTAAAATGGGCCTTGCGTGTAGTTAAATTGGCAAACTGCACTTTGCAGGGCTTTAACTACTCAATTACTGCCCCTAATTTTGTCATGGTGACTAATGTTTCAAGATCATTATGAGTCTGCACGAGTTTACAGGAAACTGGGCAGGTCGTCATTTGCAGTCAGCACTGTACCTTGATGGAGCCTCAGACTTGGCAGAGTTGTGACAGTGAAATATGCCTGAATTTGACAAAAGGAGTCGGGACAAATCTGAGTGTGACCCTGTAGTGTGTCCCGCCCAGTGAAATGAGAATGGTGTGATGCTGTGACTTCATCTTCAGTGGTTACATATGTGCGATGCAGAATCTTTTCACAGTCCTGCAAGATGTGCCCGTAGTGATCACCAGTTTACGGTTGTAGCGCCTACTCTGAGTCCCTCTCCCTTTCTTTTAATTGAGAAATGAAGTTCAGATGTACGGGCCCTCGGTGCAAATGTGACAATGATGTATAGCTCTCTCAGTATATGTGAAGAGGCTTGTGGGAGTGTGTGAATATTTCATCTTAGGTGTGAAGATTCATAGCTCGCGAATGCTCAGGCTAATAGAGCTTCTACTTTTCTGCTAATTACAAATGGCACAATAAAAAGGAGACAATGTGAAGCAGAGTTTTCTGCAGAGCACGATCAGTCACAGAGCCATGGCACTCACATGGCAAATGCATCAAAAAGCAGATAACTGTAGGTGAAACTGCGCTTACTTGACATTTGTGGGGCACATACACCGTACATTATTGTGACATCTTAGTCTGGTAGTGACTGCATGTGCACACTAGACAGACAAGAGGAGAAAGCTTGGCAGCCTAGCAGAACAAGCTGTAATATAACACGGGCTTAGTTGTAGCAGGTATAGCAAGTAAGAGTGTTGCAGGAGCTCACTCCAGTCAGAGGGGAACATCTGCTGTTGAAAAGGACGATTATAAGACCGTTTGTCAAGTGTAATGTCCAAAAAGATTTGAGCCAATGTACATGCATCAAGGCTGTGGATGTGAGCGAATGTTTTATGTCAAGGAGTGCAGACAAAGACAGTGATGGAGTGCAGGCAGCGCACATACTCATTTTGGGTTGGCTTGTGTCTGACTTGTACTTGACCCGAGCCACCAAAGACAGTGAGAACCGGCGTGTTTGCTCGCGTGCGTATGTAGATGTGGGTGGAATGTGTGCCCGTACAGCTACAGCGTAGTGAGGGATAGTTGTTTTGTTGCTAATGTGGAGTGATGGAGACATCCCGTGTACATGATGACAAGAAGCTCGGGGGAGAGATTCACACCAGAGGAGAGTCCTGTTCATATGCATGCACCACCCAGGCTCTCCCCATAAAATATTAATGCATCTCGGCTGCAGAGGTACTAACCTTCCGCTAAAGTCATTACTCCAGCCTCCGCTCTGTTCAGGGTGTGTTCACAAAGCTTGAGGATGTGTGTGTATTTGATGTCCAGTGTATGCTCACTCTTCCATTGCATCTGACCCTTCTTTAAGCAGGGAATGAGGCCTGAGATAAGGCTATTACCCTAATTGTCTGCGTACTTAAGGGTCTTTTTCTCTGAGACCACTGTGCTGTCATTACTACCTGGGTTTCTAGGAGAACCATCAGTTCCATTTTTAATTGCCAGTACGTTCCTTCTGGATTACTTTGCTAGTTCCCTCTGCCAGCCGCTTGGCAAGCAAGTTAGGGTTCATATCATCATATGGAAAATCTGTCTGAGTGATGAGAAACATGAATGAATGCAGACGATTAAAATATGGATGCACCAGCCGCTGTGACAGGTGGACTAGCAACATGACACATATCCAAGAAAAGATGTTATGTATTTGTCAGTGATCTCTTTCTTGGCTATTAAAGTGGTTTAATATCAAGTAGGGCTCCTGATCTGGGGGCCTTTGAGGAAAATACAGCCACATTAGATATTCCCATCATTAAAGTCCCAACTGATGTTTGGGTTAAAGTGAATGTGGTACATTAAAGTCGCCTACTGTGGAATGGTAGAGCCTGCTGTAAATGAGAAGTTTGGTTGATAACATTCTTTATAATCAGATTACACTTTATTCTGTGCTGAACCTTCGTCAAAGCTTATACATAGGAGTGGAAGATCCAATAGCCTCCAGACAAGTCCAACATATCAACAAGGACACTCGTGTGCATTTCTGCCGGAAGGGGAAATGACCATGGGGAATAGCTCAACATTTGTAAGTAAAAAAATACTGCAGGTGCCTCTCCTGCAAAGTTGAATTCACTCATTTGCACTTTTTTGTTTAAAAAATGGCTTATATAACTTCCTATGGCTCCTTGTGCATAAAAAATATAATTACATGTGAAATTCATGATATAATAGATTAAAAAGCTGCTTGAGATCCACTCAAACCCACAGGTGTTTTTCACAGCAGCATTTTGACCCGACGTAGCAGGAAAAGCACAGGTGTAACTAATAAATTAATGGTGACTCGGATCTGTTCCAGCTTAAGAATAAGAGTTTAGCCTGTTTTCAATGTTACATTTGCCTCTCCCATTTTAAATTCATCATACAGAGCATGCCGTGAAGCACTAATACAAACGTCACCTCAGCTACTGGGGACGGTGACCACAGGGCCAGCTTTTTATAAGGCCAAGTCGAAAGCACACAGCAGGCAGAGGTGAAATTAGTTTTCACATGTTGCTAAAAATTGCAGTATTTTAGTTTTAATCTTTTCCCATTTAATTTTAACAAATGAAACAAGAGCACTGATAGAGTTTAGGTCTCATCCAAAACCTGGTGTGTAGATGCCTGATGTGTACCAATGTATTCACTGACAAAACTACCCCGGGGTTAAGCAAGGGTTATTTAACAGGTCAGGCTTGACTGATCACAGCTCTCTGCAGGCTGGAATTTGCTTTTCCAGGCAACCTACCTGCTGAAAAATAACCTCATATAATCATCAGATGAAAGCACTGTGCTGCTCATTCCCTTTTGTGTTTCACCCTCCCCCTCCTCCTTTACATTTTTTTTTCCCTAATACAAATTTGGTTCTTTCAGCATGCTCAAAGCCGTGCATCCCAATGTTTCCTGTTAGCAGGCATGCTCTAAATATACCGGTACTACTACAAAGCAGCAGGGTAGCAGGAAAATATCAAACAAAATGGTGCTCGTGAGATCAATTACATGATAGAAAATGGAGGTTTAAGTCTAGCGTATATGCAGCAGCGTATAGCTGTTCATATTTCAGTGCTTGCCTGCTAGCTGTCTAATCTCTTTTCCCTCACTTTTTCATTAGGAAGAGCTAAAGCTGTTTTTTAATTGAGTGTTTCCCCAGTTAATCCCTTGCTGCGTGTGTATGTGTGCATGTTTGCATGTGTGTGTCAGATACATAAACATGTTTGTGGGTCAGTGTTGCATGTTGTGTTGAAAGTCATGGAAATGTACACGTTCTTGTGAGTGTGTGTGTGTGTGTGTACGTGTGTGTGTGTGTACGTGTGTGTACGTGTGTACCCGCTGAATAAAGCAGAAATCCCCCGTGTGGCCATGTGCACTGTGCTGATACAGTATTTGTCTTTAAGAGGGGGCTTGATGGTGCTGTTACTACTGTTTCCAGTTGTGGCACTGAGATTATAGCCCTCCATTCATAAAAAGGGGGATTTCCTGACAAGAACCAGCACTACTGTCTCAATAAGCCCCTCAGGATGAGAAACACACACAGCTTCATGCACACACACATGCACTTAGAGCAGTTTTGAAGATGACTCAGTCACACACAATCAGAATTTTTGAGGTAGATGCACTTAAAGGCGATGAAGGTCTCCCTGAGATGCTGAAGCACCACATTGCAGTCTTCGCCTGCAAACCACTATCATATCTTGATTCTATTAAAATCAAACCCTCACACACACACACACACACACACACACACACACACACACACACACACAGTGGCAGCATGCCAAGTAGGGCAGGACAACACTGGGGGACAAGGGATGGAGGTTATTTGGCACAATAAGAGGATGGGAGCCAAGCAAGCCTCGAACAGCAACTAGGCTATCACTCTCCGGAAAAAACGAGTCGTAGCCTACCATCGGGGATCACTCTGTAATGTCAGATCAGGGGGCAGCTCTCGTCTAATTAGAGATGCAAGATTATGTCTGGAGGATGGCCTCTTTAAATCCTGCTGGGGAGGCAAATAAATCACTTTCCTCTCCATCAGTAATAAACATCATGAGCAGCCAGCACCACCCAGGTGGACATGCATCTAAATGTAGAAGTATGAAACAAGGTGGAGTTCTACTCAGTACACCACGTAAAGTATTTAACTGACAATAAAATGAAATACATTTTGAAGACACAAACAGAGTTTTGAAATGCAATGTTTGTTTATTTTTTTTTATTGAAACCACTCCTACCTAAATTCAGTGAAAGTAAGCATTTCACTGCTATGACAACTATGGACGTCCTCCAATATAAAGGTGTCAAATATAAAGATAGTGATTTAATATCTGGTGAGTCATTTCACAAGGTGTGTTGCATTTTAGATACAGGGTTTGTCATGCGAGTAAGAGGCAACAGGTAGTCCCACTCAGCCTAAAGAAACACGTGAATAACACCTAATACAGAAGTGGCGTTGTTGTGTGTTAAAAGCAGAGCTGCTCCTCTTCCTCTGTTACAAGTGGAATATTACTAATAGTTCACTAATTAGATCCCCAGCACACAGCTAGATTACAGTTGCTCAGTATTAGGATAATCAGCCGGTTGCCCAATCTAAACAGTGTATTTCATACCTTTTACATCGTTGAATCCAAGCTCCATATGCCACGTTTGTTTCCAGTCTCTCTGCTTTGCTGTCTCTGATGACAAAAGATTGACTGATTACATTTCTGTTCTTTTTGTATCTTTCTTCTTTTAACAAAAGTTTCATTGGCAGTTGCCGTAAAGCTCCCTGCCAAAAGCTTTGGCGTTTACTAGCGTGTCTTGATGTACCCAAAAGTAGTTTTTAAAGCAGGCTTGCTAAAATATCTGGCCGGCTGAGCGCGCTTGGTACTGTGTGAAGTGAAACGTTGAGTAACAGACTTAGCACATGTGTACATGTGTATTTGTAGTCAGAGTATATTACAAAACATCTGAGGCCCTGAGTGTGTTGCTGTTAGTCCAGGATCAGCCGTGTGTGTGCTGCTCTGAAGGAAGTCAACATAGTTTTTAGTTGACCAGCAGGTCCGTCTTAACTGCATGGTTTAGGACAGGTTTTCTGCTCCTTTGACAGTGGGTAGGATTATAAGAGCTGACACCCTCCGTGAGGGAGCTGAGTCTGAATAAATCAAAGACTTTTTGAAATCAGAGTCAAGCTTGTTTGATTTTATTTTTAGTTTGTCATCTTGAAAAATTATGTGATACAAACCTGGTGTGGTTATTTTGTCAATTTCTGTATTTTCTTTCTTTATCTTATTGGGATGTTAAATAAATTCAGGTGCTTGTATGGCAGTCCTAATCCTTCTCTTATTGTTAAAGGTCAGCAGATATGCTGTCTATGGCACATTTGTCCAGTTCTTCACATCAGGGAGACGTGACTGCGACCTGAAAGAGTAGATCTGGACGATTTCAGACCTCTTTTCTCATCAAGAGGTTGATTTGAAAGCCTGTGTTTCCTCCCTGTCATTTGAGTTAATATATTTCAGCCTATGGTCAGACTATTCAGTTGAAGGGAGCACTGGCATTAGCACTGATGTTAGTAAACCCCTGGGTGGTCCTGTGTATCAGCCACGGCAGGGTGGAACAGGCTATAACCATCACTAAGATGTGGTTTATTGTGGCTTACGCTTGGTGTGTTTCTCTCTCTCTCTCCCTCTTTCTGCTTGTGTGTGTCTGCCTGCACAGTATATACTTTTCATCATATTAACTTTATTCCACGGTGCTGTTGTAAATGCCATCCTTGCATGCAGTATATGGCAGTTCATAGGAGCCACCTCACCATCAGTATTCTGTCTGTACTGGCTCAACTGATGATTTCACAGCCCTCAAGTATCTCGTTTCACAGTTCAGGTTTTCCCATATGGGGATCAGAGAGATGCTTTAGCCCTGTTATGTGCTGTTAGCCGCTGAGCTGCTGCCTGGTAATATGACACTGTTATTCTGCAAGGCCCGTACCCTAGCCAGCTTTTATTTGGTGAAGGAAGAACATTGTGTTTTGTCCCATTCAGCTGCTTTGTAATGTTTGTTTTTCTATTCTTCCGGGTGTCACAGCTGGTTCATTTTTCTTTCATTGTGTCCCTCTGACTTGGCACGCTTTTCTCTGCCATTCATAGTGTCAGTGGACATGTACTTTCACAGGAAGTGATGTCACCGTGAACATTGCCGCCCACATTGCCAAGTACACTCCCAAGGGCACGTTGCATGGCAACCATAAAGTGTCATTGTCAAGAGGATTTGTGAAATATAATATCATCCAGAAGGGGCAGGGACACCAGGAAGAAGGGACGTCTTTTTAGCACAGTGCTGCTGAAAGAATCTACTGTTTTCTACTGTCAGACTTTACTATGGGTGCGTGTTTGAGTGCTAATGTGTTCAGAAATGACTTTTATACAGATTGCCTCTTATTATCTAATTAGTTTATGAGCTTGCTATATTTTTTGTCCTGGGCAGGCCTTTATTTTGATGGATGTTGTGATATGTTGAAACCCCTGTGATGAGGTGTTACTGCTGATGGTAACTGGTCTTGTTAGTTTGGCGAGTTTAACGTGTCTTAAGTATCTCTCTTTCAAGGGAATCCATCAAACTAGGGCATTACAGAAACTTATAGAGAAGCAATGCAAATGCACAGGCCTCTCCAGGTTTTTCACTTCTGTTCTGCATACTCATCTCACACAGTGCACATGATTGCTGCTTCAACCCTTCAAGAAACTGTCAGTCTCCATCACTGAATTGAATGGGAAGCTGCTCAACACCACAATCAGCTGAGTTGGAAAGAAGTTGGATAAATCCTGGCTTCAAGAATATTATATCTCAGTCAAATGTCTATGTCAGTCCATGATGGAAGTAAACCAGGATGCTACAGCTAAGAACGCTGATTTTAACTAATTTAAGTTTATAGATATGCCGCCCCCTTCATCTAATACATGGAATTGATTTATGAATATAGGCCGTGTTTGTCTTGGTGGTCGGTCGACTTGTTGAACAAGCTATTACGCTGTCGTAACAGGTTGGCTTGCTGTTCTCTACATTACTTGCATATCCTGCAGGCTGACCGCCTGTCTAGTGGGCCCGTTTGGTGTCTGAGGAACTGACTTGCTAACAGAGTGACTTGTTAGCTAACAGGGGAGAATATTGGCTAGCATGGGAATCTTTGTGCACTCTCAGTATGAGTCTCTAATATAATCTCATATGAATACGCCCCATAGGGACAACCTTCTCACTAGAGACATACCCGCTCGTGCAACAGTCTGTCTGGGTGTGTGCGTGTGTGCATGGGTGTGTAGCACAGAGCATGTTTTTATTTGTCGGACGGCTGTATGGATTTGTTATGCGTATGCAAGCAGAGTGAGAAAGGGAAGATGCCGTATTGTGTCAGTATGATAGCGGTGCTTTTTTTTTTTATTTTTCCCATTAACATCACACCAAGCCAGAGATTTGGCGCCTGTGGCTTCTGAGAGATAATACACGTGGAGAGGCGCAAGATGGGAAGTGTCTGCATATGTGGTGAGAGAATATATGGGGAAAGGTCACAGAAATAATATGTGACTGTGTGTGAAAGAGAGAGGAGAGAGAGACAGAATGAAGCGCTGGCGAAAAGTATAAGCTTGGGTCTATTCATCGTACAATCTGCTGCTATCTGGGCTCCTGATATGATCTCATCCCCGCAGTCTGTCTTGGTGCTGCAGTTGGACATTAGGCCACGGTGAGAATTTCGACACTCACAAATTAGCAATAGTAGCTTAAACGGAAAAATATTCGCCAAATTATAATCAAATGACGTCGGCCTGAATCGGCAGACTAGGTGGAGCTTTAGCAAAGCGCTGAATTCCTTTCTCCATAAACTCTGGCAGCTCCCATTATGAGCATGTTAATACATGTAAGCATTTCTCACCGTTCTTCAGCGGGTCCCCAAGCTGCCACTGTATGTATGTCGGGGTCAAATATTGCATTCTGACAGCTGTGCAGGGAGTGTTTCTTACAGAGTACAGGCTCCTGCTGCAGATGTATTGTTTACTTACGGCAGGGCCCAAATTTATGATCGCTTATTTCACTCCATCTTGCATACTGGTGCAGCCCTGCAGGGGCCTTTTTTTCTGCAAGACACATCCAACCTTTGCGACATGTTTGTCTGCCATGGAGTGTAAGCCTCTTTTTAACGTCTGTATGACAACACAGCCTCATCCTTTTCTTATAATCCATCTAATACCGTCCCTCACCCAGACAGTTCCTTATCCATCCAGAAAATCTGTTAAACTGTCTTAGTGTAGATTTACTGCAGAATTAACTGAATACTCTCTGTGTTTATTCTGAAATAAATGCCAGTTCTCTTTGCCCGGAGGTTTTTTCTGTGAAGCGTAGTGAAAGAGTTGGGTTTGCATTGAAGGAGGATGATACCATTCAAGAAATTTGTTCTCTCTCTCTCTCTCTCGTTGTCTCTCGTGTTCTTAAACGATAGGTTCACATTATCAGCCTTTCTTTGTACTCAAATGCCCGTATGTACATCAAAAGGTGTACGGGAAGCTGTATTTATTCCGGTTGTCCTTACCGGCCACAAAGAAATCTTCCGCTGTATGTGATGGGGCACAAGGTCCACAGTCTGAAGCTCAGCTAGAGTTAGACAATCCAAAGATTTTCCAAAATTACCGTCAAAATATGAATTTGCCTGTATCGTACATTGATACTGACACAGTAACAGTTCTGTATTAGTGTTTTGTTGGCCTTCATACACATGCGCAAGGTCACCGCACTGAAGTTATTTTTATCATCGTCTGATATTTTAGAACTTTTGATAAGAACACTGACGCCATTGTGAGATTCACAAACAGTGGGGTTGAGTGTACGGAGATTTTGATTATACATGGAAATTAAGTCCATTTTAATACCAGACTGTTTGTCTCTCCTGGCTGTACTTGAATGGCATTTGTCAACACAACATACTCTCATCAACAACAAAGCAGTAAACACTACTGCGTGTACGTGGAGCAGGTTTTCATGGTTCTGGCCTTCATCTCATCGTATTCATGGTGTGTTTTTCCCTCCCACAGGAAAATTGTCATCAAGATTGGGAAGAAGAAAAAACGAAAGCCAGAGTCTTCAGAGGAGTCTGATGATGACCCTCCCTCCCGACATACTTCTAAAAATGTGGACTCTGTAAGATCCAGCACACACACACACACACACACACACACACACACACACACAAATAAACATGAACACACATGCTGTATAAACCTAAGTGGGGTTGTCGTGCTTGGGAGCTTTTGCGGAGTATTTCATCTCACTTTATCAAATTGAAATATTCACCCAGACTGTGAGACAGTCCTATGATTTTAGGTGGGAATTTATCTGATAGTTTTTAAATTCCCCACTTTGTTCAGATGTGGTGGTGTTATTGCTTGTGGTGTCACACCTCTGCTGAAAGAGAACGAATGGAATTTTTGTGTTGCCGTTGAGCGAAGTGGCGTTCTTGGTCTGACTGTTCACGCTGCTGCTGAGCCGAGAGGAAGGCTTCACAGCTTTAGTCTGAGCCTGACAGCACTGACTCTGTGGTTCACCTGGAGGTCTTGCAGTGGGTGGCTATCTCAAGTACACATTCTTATCTGCGTTGATGACGGAGACATCTGCAACGCTGCACACATAACACGACAATAGCACCTCGCACCTGCACAGTCCCCACACCTAAACTGAACAACTGAACAGTTTTTCATTTAAAAGGAAATGTTGTTGCCACAGCAGCGAGTGAATTTATATCCCTCAGGTTTCCACCTTTGTGTGATAACACAGCAAAATTAAATTATCACTTCTTCTTCTTTTTTTTTTCAAATCCAGAGTAATGATAGACACTTTCTGTTTTCCACTAAACACAAGGAAAATTGATGATTGCTCACCTACAGTTGAGATTTTTCAAGGTGCAAAAAATGCCACAGGGAGGGCAACCAGCACATCCTGATGGATAAGAACTTGTCTAAAAGATATGAGCTGAATTTTGGTTCCTACCTCACTTTGAAGCAAATAACAGCAGCTCGAAGAACGGACATGCCAGGCAATACTTTGCGTGTTTTTAAGATTTTAGTATTCAGTAAGTGAATAGAAATTTATTTTAATTTAAGTGTTGAGGAGAGTAAATATAATTTTTGTTATAAAAAATGTAGTGCAAAATCTCTCAGCCTCAATGCTGTTTAAAGATAAATTATCAGTAATCTACCGATTTAATTGATCATTGAATGTGGGATTACAAACCTCTTGTTCGTATATAGTGGAACATGAATAGTTACTGTCTGATATTGATCGACAACACTGCCAAACCCCACCTGCGGGACACGAGTTTATTCTTTATTTTAAAGTAACAATCATGAAGATCTCCATTTAATTATCTTTGGCAGCACCCATTGGCAGTAATTGCAGTCAGGCTGTCAACAAATATTCTAAATCTGAATATATTTTAATATAGATATAAATATAAATGTGAATATATATTAGAATTAAAATAATCCAAATATTCAGTGGTTGAAAATTTATATTTGATTGTGGAAAAAGAAAAGCAGCACCACCACAGATACACTGAATGCATTGCATTATTACTGTTTTTTTTCTGTTGAAGTCCACCATAAAAATCTCTAATCCAGTCTGGTGAGAATAATTCCAGAGTTGGATGTGAAAATATTCTGCTCAACACACTATTTTCCCCCGCTGCCTCTCTGATGTCTGCCCTGTCCCTCGCTCCTCTCCTGATTTGGTGGATTAGAAGTTTATTTTGACCAAACCAGAGTCGGTGGTGATTGTTGGAACAGTGAAGAGATGATTCAAGAAGGTTTTGTTGAGTTTTATTTAGTTTTTGTCACATTTGAATGAAGTGTGTTTTATGATGATAAAATTCCTGTTTTTGAGAATGGAGTCTGGTGGCTTTAGCGAGAGGGGTGTAGCAGCCGGTTAAACAAAAAGGATCTTAGTCCTTAATGAAAAGGTCTGTAGAGATCATTTCCATAATGTTATCAGACACATAGAATAAAGCCTGTCAGCAGCAAAAACAAACACTTCCTGTTAACGTTTATTGAGGGTGAGCAAATACCTGGAGGGGTTAAATTTCAGTTTGGGAAAATAGGGTCCATAACCGGATAATATGTGGCCAGAACCTCTGTTCGTCCGGGACATTGAACTCTTCCAGGATGTGTGGAAACTCTGAACATGTCACTGTCATTGATTGAAAATGAAATGTAGGTTAAGCTGATATGAGCGAACGCTTCAACAACATGGCATAGAACGTTGTTTTCTTTGTTTATTTCGTTATGAGTAGGAATGTAGATCTTAGTAGTATGTGTCTGGTATTGCTTTTCCCTCTTATGGACGTAATGCGCAACAATAGATCTTCAAACGGTTGAACCACTGAGTCTTTTTTTCCTAAACAGTGTGGCCTGTGTGACGTCGTTGGGTCTGGACTTGTTTTTCAGGTTTCATTGTCTATAGTCACTCATCTATTTTTTAAACAGTAACTGTTTGCATACATTACCCCGTTTCACACACAAGTGATTTGAAGAGTGAGTCTGTTGCGTTAGCTCCTCCTACCCTCACTGGCGGATCCACCACTGCTGGCTGATGGGATGTCGCTACAGACACCCCCTTCATAATGCTGCAAATGCCAGAGCTTTCATCAGTGGGCCGTAGGCTCAGTCACCATTGTGTTACTTCATTTGGCGATAGATGGTGACTTAACAGACATTTATTTAATTAAAAATCTTAAATACTATTACTTTAACACAATCCTGTGATTGGAGCACTACAGCTCTCTACAGCCATGACAAATATCTGCTATGTAAAGAGCGACATGTATGCATGGGCAGGGATGACAAGTGGCTGTCTCTTATTCACCCTACCACCTCTCTTCCTCTGCTTTTTGCATCCTTTCCGGACTATTGCCTATCATATAATTATGCTCAATAAATGGCGGCCCTGGCCTTAATTAAAACAGTCTGTTGATGACTCATTTAGGATGATCCTGCGGAAGAAGTCACGGTAGCGTAGCCGACAGCTAGAATTGATGCATGGCCACCTCAGGGCTTCAGTCCTATTGTTGTGTCATGTGGAAGGTTTGACTCTGCAGCTTCTGGTCAGCTTCGGCTCGGGGATGTGAGGGTATAGCTCCATGGGGATATTGTACTCCACACCTAATTAACTTCAGCTTAGTGGCATTTATTCCTAATTAACTACATATTATCATTAGGAGGGGCTCGTGTATTGATGCAGGATACAGCAGCCCACGCATATGATAATTATAAACGCTTGACAGGAAGGAATAAAAAAAAAGTTGGATTTTAAAGCACTCATTTGTGTGTGTGTTGGGGGGGAGGGGTCTGACTTGACAGCATAATGTTTTTCTGAATTTTTTTCTTGGTTTATAGAAATCTAGGTCATTATGGGTTATGTTTTTTCAAGGTTTTCACGAAGGAGAACTCATATTATACTTTTCAATATGATTCATGCTTTTCAGCCTTCTCCAAGAGATATGGTATACACTGCATATGAATACAAAAGGCCTGTTGATACAGTGACATTGGAAAATCTATTAAATGTAGACAGGATCTGCCTCTAATGTCATTTTCTAAAACATTCAAAAGTATAGGGGGCATGTCAGAAGTATGTCAACATGTCAGGAGGACAGTCAGAGATTTAAAAACTTACATTGATCATTAGTAATAGCCACAACGGGTCCATTTGTTACTGTGGTTTACATGGACTGGAAATGTGAAACAGCAAGATAATTTACCTTCGCTAAGCAGATGGGTGCAGGACGCTCAGAGCCTCGGTTCAGAGCATGTATACGGTGTGTACTGTGTTGTTTTTGGCTGGAACACAGCAGAGCAGGGCCAGCCCTATAAGCACCAAAGTCTGTCCCTTACTTACTGAGTGAGTGATGAAGTTACACCATAGGTTGGTCAAGTGCTGGAGTGACCCACTTAGCTGTTGCTCTTTGAAAAGCAATAGTCATGGGCAGTCCTCAGTGTGGTCCTCAGGAGGCTTTTATAGTGAGGTGTGGACTGTCCTCAAATTCACATTATAGACACCACCACTAACTGTCCATGTGACGATTTGGCCACAATTGAGCACAATGCATGGATCCAGCCCTACACTAAGTTTTGACCTAGACTTGTTCAGTGTGGTTTCCTGCTGAGCTCTGATAGCTTCAGTAATCTACAAGTGTAACGTAGTGACATTGTTAATTTGCTCAGGAGACCGATTTGAGACATTGTCTGTAATTCTTGTAAAACAGCTGCTGAGCTAATTTTTGTCACAACCACTTATGAAAGGTAACCAACCTTTATCCTGATCCGAAGTTTTTATTTTTCAGTTGTGAAATTGCTCTTTGAAGTAATCCAGAGCAGCTGAATATTTTTTGTGAATGTGCTTCTTCCAGAAGAGGCGATCTAATCGCCAGGTGAAGAGAAAGAAATACGCTGAAGAGCTGGAGGCCAGGTTGTCAGATGACGAAGTCAAGGTTATTGTCAAAGCCAAGAAAACCAACGCTGCAGCATCCAAGGAGCCCGCTCTTCAACTCTTTGTAGTAAGTCGTTCTGCCTACAACTCCACCCAAAGTTGACTTTAAATTCATTCATTATTTAGAAAACTGGAGAGCAGAATAAAATTTCATTACATTATATTACAATTATTCCAACTATGTGTTGTCTCACAAACAACAGTCAGACAAGGATTGTTTTTGTGACAATGATGCGCATAAATATTGTTGAGAAGAAATTATTTATACACTGAAAAGCCTAAGTACATTTTGTAGCATCACATGCTCAGTGAAGTGCAGCACAGCCTGTTCTTTTCAACACCACACAGTGACGTACAAGCCAGAACCCCTGCAGTACGCCTGTGCATGGAGGGAAGATAGATATTCAGTGCCAATTAATGACTTTGATGCAACAGCAAAGAAATTAGGAGGGATTAGTATTATGACAGCTATGCTCAGAAACATGTTTCTACAAATATATTGCGCAAAGGTTCCGCCCTGGTGTCAGTTGTCTAAATCAGTCAGTCTGCACAGGTGGAAGCAGGACGAGTCCGTTTCAAGTCAGGAAGAGCACAATAGCATGTGGACCGAGCAGCTTTTCTGATTACTCTGTACTAATGCGCTGCGGTGTGTGGTTTTTGCATGAGGAAGTGTCTGGATGCTTATGGAAATTTCTGATGTGGGAGACTATGAAGTAACACTTGACATTAAATGTTGCTTGTCCACTGTATTTGTAGGAGAATCCCAGTGAAGAGGATGCTGCTGTTGTTGACAAAATCATGTCCTCTCGTGTCGTCAAGAAGGAGGTAATGATTTGCTGACAGGTTTATTCCTGCTTTTTAGTGGTTGTAAAAGCTCCAGTAGTATCACAGTAGTGAGATCTGAATTATTTACCACCGCAAACATTGTTGTCAGCACATTATTTGACTTGATAATTGTAGCTTTTATCAAAGTCTTTAACATGGTTGTAAATAACAGTACTTTATGAGAGAGCGATTGTATAACTCTATGTGTAGTTTGTAATTGTATATTGCTCTGTTATTTTAAACCCCTCTGCAGGTTTCTCCAGGAGTGGTGATCGAAGTGGAGGAGTTTTTTGTAAAATACAAAAACTAGTAAGTTCATTGTTGTGTTGTAGAAACTGTTTTTATGAATGAAACCATAACTGAGACATTAGAAACAATTTGTCTATTATGCCTATCATGACATATCATCTCAGTGTGTGTGATCTGTTACGTGAAAGTAGAAGACTGATGATGACGACTCTGTGAAAAGATGCTGAATAAGAAGTATGTGATTGCACAAGCGTACAAGCATCTCTGGCATCCACTGGACAGCTTTCAGTATTGTCATGTGTGTCATCAAAATGTGAAACAGCGATTTCATTTTTACTCTGTGAACTCAGGGGCATTATTTGTTATGTTTTCAGCCCATTGATGAAAAAGAAAAAATAATGTGGCACTTAAAATTTTTATAAACCAAATGGCTGAAGAGATCATCAACTCTCTGATTAGCTTGTCAATAAAGGACTCGTCTGGTGGCCTCAGCGGTTAAGCCAGATGCTGCTTGGAAGATGTTTTTCAGGGCCTCTCACCTTGGTCTGATGTGTGTGTGTGTGTTTCTGTGTGTGTGTGTGCGCGGATGTCAGCTCCTACCTACACTGTGAGTGGGCCACAGAGCAGCATCTGGAGAAGGACAAGAGGATTCAGCAGAAGATCAAACGTTTCAAGATGAAACAAGCACAGAGGGCGCTCTTCTTTGCAGATGTAAGGCTGTGTGTGTGTGTGTGTGTGTGTCTGTCTTTGTCTGTGGAAACACTGTATACTGTCTTTACGTTGTACACATATATTTGGGCATTTGGTATGAGCAGGTGTACGTTTTCACAGTTTGGTGTCTCTTAGGACCTGTGTGTGTTTAGTGTACATGCACATACAGTAGGTATTGTGTGTGTGTGTGTGTTTGTGTGTGTGGATGTTTAATTTACTTTTTGTGCTTTGTTTGTGTGGGCAGGCACATCTGTGTGCATATATTTGAATCTCTTTACCCGCTGAGTCGTTACAGCAGTGATGCTTATCTCAGATTCCAGATGGTGAGTGGGCACTTAGGTTTATTCTCTCTTTCTTTCCTTCTTGTCATTTTTCCTGTCTCTCTCAGATGGAAGAGGAGCCCTTTAACCCTGACTATGTAGAGGTAGACAGAGTGCTGGAGGTGTCATATTGTGAGGACAAAGACACAGGAGAGGTAAAGTGAATCCACTTTCATTTGTTAATCATATCCATGAGCAGCGTCTGTGTGTGTTTATTTGTGTCTACGTGCCTGAACATGTTTTTCTCTTTTTCAGCTTCTTTTTTTTATGGTTTTTGTGGTACCTTTTAGTATATTCTCCACTCGAGTGATGTCTTTGTATCGCAGAAGTGCCCAAGGCCATCCTAATGGGCTTCCTCGCAGCCTTTGTTAATATTATGAAAGCAGAGCTTGGCCTCGATCAGTCTTTTGCAGTGCTGATTCTCCTCTGCCTGCTGCAGGAGGTGGTGTACTACCTGGTGAAGTGGTGCTCTCTGCCTTATGAGGACAGTACCTGGGAACTAAAGGACGACGTAGATCAGAGCAAGATTGAAGAGTTTGAGCAGCTGCAGGCAGTCAAGCCAGACTCACGCAGGGTGGTGAGCTGTGCCTACCAACTTTCCTCACTTGTCACTGTACTTGCTCTCATGCTGTGTGTGTCTATCCATCCACCCATCCGTCCATCTTTTTCTTTTGTTGTTGGTATTTTGAAGTGCTATTAAGGGAGTTTCCCCCCTTATCTAAAAATCAGACTTTTGTGTTGCAGATTCATTTTAGTGGAAGTGTTGGTGTGCACTGCACCCACCAAATATGCTGTATGGTGAAATTAATGGGCATCAGTAGTCAAACAAACTTAGGAGACTCAGAAAAAATACCTTCTGGCAGTCACTTCAAGAGCAGTGAATGAAGTTTCTGAAGTAAAAATATTACTTTGCTTTTACCAGAGGAGATTTCCTAGCCAAGACCTAATTGGCAACAGCCTATTAGAGCTAAAACAGAAGGGGGATGAAAAATGCAAATGGTTTCAAAGAGAGTCATGTTTTCAGTTGTAATCTATAATTTCTGCTCCATAAAGCAAAAAGCAAAACACATAGTTGTCTTTATAGTATAGTATAATAAGCTGGCTACACACAGATCAGCCATGTAATTTGTATAGTCTGGATAATTATGATTTGAACTGTCTCATCAAGATTTTTTCATGTCATCTTTCTTCTTCCCATATTTACCTCCCTGTCCACCAGGAAAGTTCACACATATCTGTTCTTTAAATTGTAGCTCCACCTGTTTCCCAGTATTGATACAAATGCATAAATGCTTACTGCTGCACACCTATTATATAAAGTTTTGTGTGGTCTATTCTTTTGAGACACATTTTTAGCATACCCCAAACCATGATCTTTTTCTAAGACTGCTGCTTGTCTATCATTTCCATCCTTATGTCTAAAAATGTTTTATCCCATAAAAATGTTTTCACATAAAATGTAAAGTTAGAGTTCAAAATGAAATTTGTCTCCTAGGAGCGGCCCCCGGCAAATCTGTGGAAGAAGAGGGAGCAATCGAGGGAATACAGGAACGGCAACAGCCTCAGGGACTATCAGCTAGAAGGGGTTAACTGGCTCCTCTTCAACTGGTACAACAGGTCAGTTTTAAATACTGTATATTTGCATAAATGCAAAGGCCAGCAGCCTGTTCACCCACTGTGTGAATTGGTCCTTATGGGTTACCTGACCCACATCTATAACCCTGCTCATGACTGGAGTTTTTGTGGGTGTGACGAAGGTAAAGCTAGAGTGAAAACTGCACGCGGACTGCTTTTGCAAGTAACTTTTTCAGCTGTGAGACAGAACCACACACATCACACAGTATATAGAGGATTTGATATCACTGTTCTGTAAATGCAACCTTCTGTAACTGAACTAAACAGGACTGAATTTATATTTAACCTGCATAATGAATTGCTATCCAATCAATATAAAAGCATAATGCAATACGCGGAAATAGTGAAATACATATTTCAATCACAATGTCATAGATTATTATGCTTTTCAAACAACTGCCTTGAGACAGGGGTGCATGCTGCCACTCTGCGTAGGTAAGATGGCCTCAATAGCTTCAGTGCACCTCTCAAACGGAAAGAGGGATACAGTAGCAGATTTAACATGAATCTTACACCTCAAGCAAACTTGTATCTCTTTACATACTGTATTTGCTTGTGAAGCCTCAGTAATCCCACGCTGACAGAATACTACAGTATATTTATTGATTTAGAAATTTTACGTAGGCATTTTGTATTTCAAGAGGAATCCTCTGGGTGCATCGAGACTGCAGATAATGAATAAAAAAATCGCTTTTCCCGCGTGCGTGCGTGCGTGCGTGCGTGCGTGCGTGCGTGCGTGCGTGCGTGCGTGCGTGCGTGGACCATGCTATGATTTGGCTGTATTCGTATTATTTGGTTGGGCCTGCGAGGAGAGTCAAATTTCTTGTCAAGGTGCACACTGCTGCAACAACAATTGCTTTTCTTCGCCCACGATCACAAAAGAAGTGCTACACAGTACATCCGGAGTACATGGTGTCAGTGTGCTTGCATTAACCCTGGGAATTGGCTTTATGTGTGAGCATGCAGGATTTTGTGTATGCCTACGCAGAGAGATTCATCAAAAGTAGAGAGCTGCTTAAGAGGCCAGTGGGAATATCTGCACGTTGCAATTAGCATCAAGACATAATACCCCCACCCACTGGACAGCTGAATAAATGGTTTGCTGGAGTACACCACGCAGCAGAGGCAGTTGCATTTCCCATTATGCTGTATCTCATCTCTCTGGTCTGTTATTACTGCTTATGATGTCGTTTTCGCCTCCATTGTTCACAGTTTATTATTTTTGTATCAGGGGACTTTTGCCTTTTCCTTGTTTCTTCCCTTTCCTCTCGTTCTGTGTCTTCATCTTCACCACTTTCTTTTTTATCCCAACACATTTTTTTGTTAAATGTAACAAAAATGCTCACGACACACCTTTGTCATAGTGATATGTAGACATAATAGTTCGGGCAGCAGCACTGTCAGACTTGAAAAATTAACATCCCCACGCATACTGAATGCTGTGCACACCAGGGATATACTTGATCTTTACATTTTCACACAGGTGCTTTTGATTTAGAATAGTTCAACACCTTTTTTCTTCTCTTTCTTCTGCTGTTTTTTACTCTGCCCTAATTATGTCATCACCTTTTCTCTTCTCACTCGTCTTATCTGCACCCGTCAGACGAAACTGCATCCTGGCAGACGAGATGGGCCTGGGAAAGACCATCCAGTCCATCACATTCCTAGAAGAGATACTTCGTGTGGGCATTAAAGGACCATTCCTCATCATCGCCCCGCTCTCCACCATTGCCAACTGGGAGCGCGAGTTCCGTACTTGGACCCATCTCAATGTCATCGTCTACCACGGAAGCATGGTCAGCCGGCAGATGCTCCAACAGTATGAGATGTATTTCAGGGACGCGCAGGTAAATGGGCGAGAGGCACAGAGATCTTGTTGCTTTTAATTTTTACTGGATATTTGTCATCAGGGTGTTGTTCACCGAGCACACACACTGTTACTGAATTGAGTATGAATAGTTGAAAAATTGGTAGCATTCATCCATATGTTGCAGTCCCACAACAACACCAGCACAGGACATCCAACACATCACACAGGGGAGGTGCAGCACATACAGTACATCACATGTCATTGTCAGTATGGTCCTCTCCTAGAAAAACCAGTGCAAACCGTTGAAATCTTGGTTTTATTGGCAGTGTTTAAGACAGGTGTCTCTCTGTAGACAATCCATCACGTGTTCTGTGCAATTAAGAGCTTATTACATCAATTTCAAGTAAGTGTACAAAAGTACCACAATTGAAAGTCTACAGCTCTGCTAGTGGCCCCTAGTGAATGCATTGACAATCAATATGCATCATGTATTTCTTGGCAGATGCAAACATCTTTTGTACATTATAGACTTACAGATGCAGTTATAGCAGTGCAGCTATAGCGGATTATATGTTCTACTTAAGAACACTGCTTTCCTTCCTAGCCGAGACTCACTCATGGACACACAGCCGGACATCCAGCTCGTCTCACATATCTAACACAAATGGAATCATGAGGATTGAGAGGCCTTTTCCTTCATCCTGACATACGTAATCTTCCCCTTTTAAAGACAGGCGGGTGGAAAGCTCCTTCACTGTGCTGACCTTCAGACTGGAAGACAGTGATTCAGTTTGATTAAAATAATCACAGTGTTTTAAGAAAACAGCAGCAATATGAAGTCGTGTGAGTAATCTAATGATATGTTTGAGAACAGGATATAACTATTGGAGTCGGATATTGAAAAGCCAGGCAGGACGTGATTAGCACGTGTAACACAAAGCCATGGTACACTGGGACTCTGGAAGAAATGCAGCAGTCGCACTTACTACAGTGTTTCAGAGGCACCTGCAACAAGAAGAAAGAGTGCAGCAGATGAGGGATAGTGACTGTCTCAAGCAAAAGCTTTCTTTTTAAAGAAAAGGTCTTAGTTGATGCTATGTGTGGAAGAAAATGGCAGAAAATGTATTATTCTGTGACTTTGTTGTCACTCAGTCATGTCAAAATGTTCTACAAAAACATCTATGCACTTAAATAGCGCTACAGATTTTAGGTCTTGTAAAGCTGAAGGAAAATTGTCATATTTTGAAATCAATTTGAACTGTTCATGAAGCCCATGATTGCTTACCGTGCTGGGCATGAGAGCATTTTTATGAATAAGCAGTTCATCGTACTAACGTAGCATATAACGAGATTTAAAGAAGGGCACGTGTCCAACAGTAAGTGGGCTGCTAGGTAGTTAGTGAGCCTTGGGCAGAGGCTTTCTGTGGCTGGCAGGCCATGTGATGTGTCACAACAGGCAGTTAGACGCTCTTAGTATTCAGACGAACCGTAGGAGGAATTAAAGCGAGCGAGAGAAGAACAGAGCGACGCCGCCACCAGGCTGTCTCCCAGGCAGCCTGTGATGTCATAGCAGCCCCCAAGGGGAGCTCTCTGTCAGCGCTGCTCAGGCATATCAGAGAGAGAGGCTTCTCTGCAGCAGTCTGTTGGCGAGGCTGGCTGTGGGAGGGGGTTACTGGATAACTGAGTATCCCTTGAGGACTGTTGTCAAGGCAGTAGATACAAATGGAGAGGCGGGCTGAAGCAAAGCCTCCCCAGGCAAACAAACAAACAAATAAACAAAACGGCATAAAGACTCACCAGCGGGTGTGCACTCATGTCCTGTTCGTACTGTAGACATTTTCCCAAGCAAGAGGTGTGTTATTGTCAGTGAAATCTAAAAATAAATGAAACCATGTGTTTGCTGTCATCCGCATGAGGATGCAAATTTAATCCCTTTCTAATGTTAACAGGCACAAAGAGCAACTCCACTGGAGAAATATGTACCTGAAATATGAATGTGTTGACATTATTTGCTCTGTAGTTCATACTCATTATTTTCTCTCTGAAAATTGCTCAGCACTTGTAGAACAGGCACAATTTCTCTTGCATAAAAACACAAACATGATGAGCTCTTAAAATTGTATTTGTTTTACAGATGCTTTAAAAACCAATTTGACAAAGTGTGTCCCACGTCTCTCCCCTTTTGGTCTGCAGGGCCGTGTGTTGCGAGGCGCCTACAGGTTCCAGGCTGTTATCACCACGTTTGAGATGATCCTGGGAGGCTGTCCCGAACTCAACGCCATAGAGTGGCGCTGCGTTATCATCGATGAGGCCCACCGCCTCAAGAACAAGAACTGCAAGCTGCTGGAGGGCTTCAAGCTCATGAATCTGGTACATATACAACCAACTTAGTGAAAGATTCAAACATGACAACTCCTTCAAAGTGTGGGCATTGTTAAAGCTGCAGTGTGGATTCAAAACTAATTCAACCTGTTTCGAATTAAATGCAAATCTGCAGGAGTGCGTTTGACAAACGAGACTCATTGTAAATCCTGAAACACTGTTTCTTCTCTTTTCTCCTCTTTCAGGAGCACAAGGTCCTGCTGACGGGTACTCCTCTTCAGAACACAGTGGAGGAGCTCTTTAGCCTGCTCCACTTCCTGGAGCCAGCACGATTCCCCTCAGAAAACACCTTCATGCAGGAGTTCGGAGACCTCAAGACGGAGGAGCAGGTGAGCTCACGGATACACAGAGAAGATCTTCTGACATTTTATGATTTGTGAATACTCCAAAATGACAATGCCCAACACACGTCGGAGGGAACATTCAGTACAGAAAAGGTGTAACGTCAGATATCCACATGTCACAGAAGCAGGTCAGGCAACATTCGAGCTGCTGGTGCAGTTTTTGTCACCTTAATCTTAAGAGTTTTTGAAGGAAACACCATTTTGGTTTTGTTGTATGAAAGGGTAGCCAAATTATTGTCTCCTCGAGCTTCACAAAACACATCATTGCTCAGATATAAAGATCCTCTTGGTACAGATGGAAGCCTTGAAGTGCGGCTTTTTCTAACTAGGCCACAGTGACATTGTATGCACACACACACACACACACACACACACACACACACTGGCACATGCACACAAACACACACAACATATGGTGGATAATGATAACAGATAATGGGGTATTATGCCACTCGAACAACGTATTGACACAGTTGCTCACAAAAAAGGACTTTTTAGTTTCCTTCTATATATTGCTGTTTGGCATTTCATTTTTAGGCAGAAGCACTAAAGAGATGCTCGAGGAAAGACCATTAAAACATGTTTGAAGTGCAGTACTCACGCTGAAAGTTAAAATATTTGGAACAGCTAGTACTCAACACACGGCACTAAATCTACAGGCTCTTTGTGCCAGTGGTGATGTGAAATCCTTTTGCCGGTGCTGTTAAGAGGTACTTTTTCAACACATAACAGCTGATGTTAGACGAGGGTCTGTATGTGTAATAAAAAAAAGAGCACTGGTTGGGGAACACTCCTGGGGGTCTCGTCGTAACTAAGCTGTGATGTTGTGCTGTTAGCACAAACTTTGAGACGACTGGTTCTGCATCAAATGCTAAAAAAAAAAGAAAATCTGACTGCTGGTTTTAAAAATTCATATATACGTATAAAATATGGAAAATAAAAAATGTACATAATAAGTCTACAGGCAGACATCAATCATATACAGAATTCGGCATCATAAAACTTTAATATAAAATAGCATAGTTTGGTCCAGTCTAATGTTTGATTACATGTAAGATTTTAGTGTCCTGTTGTGGAATTTCCCTCAGTTGGCTGTAAATGAAAATAATAAGCAGGCAACAACTGTCAAGTTCAGCTCGGCGCTAACTAGCATTTGCACATTATATACATAATGTATGTTGGGTACTTTTAATAGTGTGTTGCATCTGCTTCACGACACTGCTGTTTCAGTTTTAATCAGACCCACTGCAAACGCAGCCTGTGTAACCCCAGACCTGTGTTGTGTCACCTCACGCTGCTGTGGGATGTTGTTTAACTCTCTTCTCATGTCTGGGACCACAGGTACAGAAGCTCCAGGGTATCCTGAAGCCAATGATGTTGCGCCGGTTGAAGGAGGACGTGGAGAAGAAGTTGGCTCCTAAAGAGGAAACCATCATCGAGGTTGAGCTCACCAACATTCAAAAGAAATACTACCGCGCCATCCTGGAGAAGAACTTCTCTTTCCTGGCTAAAGGAGCTGGCCAGGCAAATATGCCCAACCTGGTCAACACTATGATGGAGCTGAGAAAGTGCTGCAACCACCCCTACCTCATTAAAGGTAGGATGGTACCTTTTCAAGCTTAAATATAGGTTCATTTGGTTAAATATAGTTTAAATGTATAGTTGTGATCTTGGCAGGCGTAGCAGCAGAAGGTCTACAATTCCACAATTTCCTGTTTAGTCTTCAGGAGGTGTTGTGGGATCATTTTAGAAGATTTAGGTGCTCACTATAATTTGATACCCTAAGTGATTGTTACATGAGACTCTGCACACTGGTTATGTTGCCTTAAGAAAGCCATGAAAATCTCTGAAGATTTAGTAGATACTGCACATGCACTGAATCTGTCTAGTGTTTTGTTTTTGTTCCCTTTTTAATTAAACCACAGCATAACAGTACGTACGTCACTGGGACCTCACATCCTCAGGAACACCTTGAGGGAATTTCTTCAAATTTGGCTCAGCTGGACTCAAGGATGAACTGATTAAATGTTGATGGTCAAAGGTCACTGTGACCTTTGCCTTTGATTTCACATTTGGTCAGATACTGAATTGGTGACTCTAATCTCCACCTTTAAACTGTGCTGGTTGTAAAGATCTTCTGTGCTGCTGGGGTGAAGATATGTGTCAAGCGTCCACGTTTTCCAATTTGTGGCTTCTTTGCAGCATATTTTAAGCATTGTAGTTCACCACAAGCTCATTGGCTCTGCTGATATTGAGCTTCAGGTGATTGTTGTTGCTTCATGTGATGAAGCTCTCTATCAGTCCTCTGTTCTCCTCTGGAAAAATAGTCTCTAAGTGAAGACAGCATGTTTGTCACTGGAAATTATTGTCTGGAATCATAGTATTGTCAATAAAGAGATAACTGTTTAAAGCCCTGATCTTGTTATAGGGACATCAAACATTACAGCAAATAAATCTTGGAAAGAAAACATGAGAAGCATAACACACAGTGTTGATGACGGTGTCCATGTCTTTGATATGTCAGGAGCAGAAGAGAAGATCCTGGAGGACTTCAGGGAGGTCTATAGCCCCACTGCCGTCGACTTTCACCTGCAGGCTATGGTGCAGTCTGCCGGGAAGCTGGTCCTTATTGACAAGCTGCTGCCTAAGATGAAGGCCGGAGGGCACAAGGTGCTCATCTTCTCCCAAATGGTGCGCTGCCTGGACATCTTGGAAGACTACCTCATTCAGAGAAGGTAACGGTGACAGATGATGTAATCTGAAATATGAAAAAGTGATTTTGATAATGTTAATCAAAAAAAAAAAAAATCAGCTGTATGAAGGTGTTCAGTCAGCATCAGCTTATATCATATTACACACCATACAGATTAAAGGCAGAATAAGTAACAATGAGATTTTCAATTGGAAAGAAACACTAAATCGAGGACGTTCTGCTGTGTCTTCTGTCAAAGTCCACGTAGGAACAAATTCAAGTTGCGCATGAGATTTGTTTTAGAGGTTTTTTTTTCTTTTTTCATCATCAACTTAGTGCTGCTGCTGAAAAATATAAAGTCACACTTATCCTCTGGCTTTATTGCATTTCTAACGATTCAACGGAAGCACTAAATCTTGAGCACGTGGCAGACAGGATTTAGTGGTGCAGTATACTGGGAACACTCAGTCGCTGCTTCACACTGAAAAAGATGATCTGACTGGTGTGGCTGCATATGGCTCGGAACAGTATGCCTCTATTCCTATAGTGCTGTGTTTAGCATCAGTACATGGCAGCCAGTTGGCAGCAGCATTAGTGTTTACCGGGATGGAGTCCGGTGTTTCATCACAACAAATGAGTCAAAACAACACATCCATCCGTCCATTCATTTTCACATCCACTCATGTTCAGGGTCACAATGGACTGTAATATATCCCAGCATGCACTGGACAAAAGGTAGTGTACGTACTGCACATTTACACACAACATTTAGAGGAAATCGGAAATTCTCCTAAGCTGTTGATCGCCTGGGGACATCGAAAGTAGTATTTTTTTTTTTTCTTCTTTCACTGCCATTGTGTGGCCAAACAGATCTCAAAAAGCACACTGTTTTGCCAAAATTTGAACAAGAAATCCTGTCAGTTTCTTTTTACAGATGATAAACATACCTGTTTAATCTGTCCTTCAGCATTCTGTAACAAGTCTGTTATGTCTCAGCTCCGCCATGTGTCTTCAGTTTTTAAGTTCACAGGATTTTAGGTATTTGTTTATATACAAGAGGCAGAATCTGCCTTGTCTCCTGCAAAATGTGTGATTTTTAGACCTGTAACGGGAATGAAGAAAAAGAAAAAGTCCACAGAGCAGTGGAGCAGCTGATGTAGATGATGGACAATGATTTGGACTTAAATCATGGTTTCCTTCTGTGTGTGTCTGATTCTGTCTGTCAGCAGTGTCTCGGCCCCCTAAAAAGCTGAAATTGAGTGAGTGGTCAAGAACGTAGAGCAAGATGATCGTGGAGAAATCTTTACCACTGGCCGTTAGGCCTCAAATTTAATAGCATTTAGGAATTTAATAATTTCATTCTGGTTCTTGTCTTAGTCTTTATTTTTATACTCAAATCTCCAAACTCCTCAACCTTTTCCATTTCACTTTCCTTTGTCTCTCTTTTGTTGCTCTCATCTCTCTGTTTCTGCCCCTCTCTCTCTCTCTCTCTCTCTCTCTCGCTCTCTCTCTCTCTCTCTCTCTGTCTCTCTCTCTCTCTCTCTCTCTCTCTCCCTCCCCCCCTCTCTCTCTCTCTCTCTCTCTCCCCCCCCCTCTCTCTCCCCCTCTCTCTCTCTCTCTCTCTCTCTCCCCCCCTCTCTCTCTCTCTCTCTCTCTCTCTCTCTCTCTCTCTCTTTCTCTCTCTCTCCTCTGGCTTCACACCCTAAACTATTGTAAACATTATTCTGTGCAGCGCAGACCTCAGACAGGGTTCAGCAGCAGGTTATAGAAGCCCTCTGGGCTCCACCGCAGTAGACAAGCAGGGTTGTCTGCAAGGCTTCTCCCGACTGACTGGAAGTGGATTACCCAGGGGAGGGCAGGGGGTCAGACTGTGGGAGGGGATGAGGATGGACACAAGGATGAAAGAGCATAACCACTCCTAGAAACAGTTTCATCTTTGAAGATGTTGTTTCCCAGGTGTACGTCGATAAGCATTATGGCTGAGTTATGAGAGGTTAAGATAAGTTGTTAAAAGCTTAATTCACTAACTCTCCTCAGGAAAAGGCAAACATGATCAAAATTCAAGGCGTTAAATGTTTAAAACTTTCACCTAAAGTTCAAGGCAAATATGTTACATGATGTTTTTGTGGTGCAGGTACTTGTATGAACGGATAGATGGACGTGTTCGTGGGAACCTGCGGCAGGCAGCCATCGACCGCTTCAGTAAGCCTGACTCAGAACGCTTCGTTTTCCTTCTGTGTACGAGAGCCGGTGGCCTGGGAATCAACCTCACAGCAGCAGACACTTGTATAATCTTTGACTCTGACTGGAACCCGCAGAATGACCTGCAGGTACGACACAACCACACACAGAGTCGCTTTGCAGCAGATGCAACATACTACTGTACATTTGCACCATTAATGTTTAGGCGTTAGATAGTTTTGGCATTCTGATGTCACCTCTTGTGACACCTGCTCATGTGAACACTTGCCAAAAAGTCTCCTCACCTTGGAAAGTGCTTTACACTGTGTCCAATGAAGAACACATGCAAACGTCGCTCAGTTTTTAAAGTTGGCATAATTTAAGGTCAGGTAAGGTTTGGGTCAAACTAAAGATATCACCACTAAAGCTCCTTACAGTACGTACAGTGCTCTTAATTCGTTTTTTTCTGCCCTTTGCAGGCCCAGGCTCGCTGCCATCGGATCGGTCAGAACAAGGCAGTGAAGGTGTACCGTCTGATCACCAGAAACTCGTACGAGCGAGAAATGTTTGATCGCGCCAGCCTCAAGCTGGGCCTGGACAAAGCAGTGTTGCAAAGCATGAGTGGCCGAGATAACAGCCTGGGAGGAGGCGCCGGGGGAGGGGTAAGTTTGAGAATTGTCCAAATGGTCTGGAATAGAAATGGGGAATTAAATCATTTAGTCATGTAAATTATGTTCAGTTATTTTTCAAAGAGGGGTGTTTGTTTGCAGACAGTGCTTGTGATGAATACCATCCATTTCACAAGCTGACCTTGGCTGGACATGAAATCTTTCAGTTCAAATATTTCATCATCAAATCATTACACAAATGAGCAGGAAGCAACAAAGGCCTGGTGTGGCACTGGGATAATTATAGACTAGTGTGTACACATTTTTTATTGTGACCACCCTCCTGTCCAAGTTGTAGTAGATATTAAACTGGACTCTAGTTTAAGGAAAGTAATCACACAGTCACGATACAATTACAGTGAAAATCAGCCAAGCAAATTTAGTGCTCTACATTGACACTGGTGCTACATGCACAGCTTCCCTGTACCAATATGGTGGCCGTTCCCTATGAATTATGGGAATTGGTGTTGGATGTATGTACTCCGGGGGCACAAGAGACTACAATTACCAAGTGGAATAGCAATGCGTCATTGATTCATCTCACACACAAGCAAGGAAACAAACACACCTCGCACAAACAAGAGGGTCTGTCCACATCTGCACTTTTACTTTAAAGGTGCCTTTTATAACAAAAACGATCTGCGTCCAGCATTTCAGCACCGTTTCCGCCTGTTACACACACACACACACACACACACACACACACACATTGCAGAGCTGCACAGAGGTGCTACTGCAATAATTTCATTCATCGCATAGACGGGGTCTTTTTGTAGCACGTCACATGTGAAGGTCCAAAAATGTAATACAAGATTTCTTCCAGTTATCTTTCCAGCAATAACAAAAGTCAACAGTTTCCGATATAATCAGTCCTGAATGACATCAGAGGAAAATTATAACAGATGGCACACAACAAGAAGATGCCAAGCAAAGAAAAAGAAGTGTTCACGAGCCCAAAAACTTGGAGCTCACTCCTAAAAATTTCCACTTGAAGTATAACCGATCCTATTAGAGTCTAATCTCTTTGTGAGGGAGTGTGTCAACAGCATGTGAAGTGTGTAGGTGGATGTTGATCTGCTCTTGGTGTCCTCTGAGAATTATCTGAAGTATGAGGAGGTTGAGCTATTAGCAGGTTTCCACATCTGGTCTGACTGAACATATTTGCATAATAAACAGCTGCTGGGGTTAGATACAAAGCTGCTGATGTTATGATTTTAATAATCAGACGTGTGTATTTTACAGTATATTGTGTATTTGAGAGGACTTTCTTTTGTGCGTTATGTAGTATATTTTGTTCTGCCAGTACAATTTCTTTTTATTTGTTGGATGTAGTTTCTTGCCCTGAAATGTCTGTCTTCCTTTCACCCCTCAGGCAGTGCAGCAGCAGCTGTCCAAGAAGGAGATTGAAGATCTGTTGCGACGTGGTGCATACGGGGCCATCATGGATGAGGAAGATGAAGGGGCCAAATTCTGTGAGGAGGACATCGACCAGATCCTCCAGCGCAGAACAAAGACCATCACCATTGAGTCTGAGGGACGAGGATCCACCTTTGCTAAGGTGACTGAAATGGATAATGCAGCCGCTCCAACACAAGTGATACAGGTCACTGACTGTTTCTAAGTTTTGACCGTGATTATGGCTTGACATGATTCTGATGTCTGCTTTCAGGCTAGTTTTGTTGCATCAGGAAACCGCACAGACATCTCTCTGGACGACCCCAACTTCTGGGACAAGTGGGCCAAAAAGGCTGACATTGACATGGATATGGTCAACGGCAGAGTATGTACTGCACCACAAGTAATGGAATGTACAGAGCAAAGCATGATAAAGACATTGCTCACAAATAATTTTTTGCATCTAACAAAGTGTAACGCCTGGACATCGAGTAGAGTTGCAGCCTCTATCTGAATTCCTTCGAAAGCCCTTTGCTGATATTTAGCTTGCCCTATATTTCCTCCACTCTACAGAACAGCTTGGTGATTGACACTCCTCGTGTCAGAAAGCAGACAAGGCCATTCAGTGCCACCAAGGACGAGCTGGCAGAGCTTTCAGAGGGCGAAAGCGACAGCGATGAGACCAAACCTAAGCTCAGGCGAAACCACGACCGCCTCAACAGCTACGGACGCACAGAGTGCTTCAGAGTAGAGAAGAACCTGCTTGTTTATGGGTGAGATGATTCACATAGTTAAAGCCGTTAAACCAGAGCAGCTGCGTTGATCTTGTCGATAGATAGCACTGAGCTGATGTTTTTAAACAGAGACCTAATTGAAAATACGTGATAACATACAGGAGATCTGTTACAGGTAGTTGTGTTGTTTTGTCCAATATCCCTTACTGTGTATACTGTAACTGATCCCACTTAAATATGAGTGAATCAGGCTGTCATCATTCTAAGAACCATGTAAATGTTGAGATTCACAATAAGCGTTTCTCCCAAATAGTATCTGAGCCCACTGTATAAAATTTGGCTTTTCCCTCTTGTTGTCCAGGTGGGGTCGTTGGACGGACATTCTCAAACATGGCCGTTTTAAGAAGCAGCTGACAGAGTGGGATGTGGAGTCCATCTGCAGGGCCCTGCTGTCTTACTGCTTGGTCCATTATCGTGGAGATGACAAAATCAAAAGCTTCATGTGGGACCTGATCGCCCCTACTGAGGACGGACGCACCAAGGAGCTGCAGAATCACCTGGGTGAGTCTCAGGACCTCCAGTGTACATTTGACCGGAGCTTATTACAACAGATAGTGGCACACAGAGAGGTTAGACTAAGGGAGAGACTCACATTTCCTCTGTCTCACCTAGAACTCTCAATCTCCTTGTTCCCCTAGGTTTATCAGCCCCAGTCCCTCGGGGCAGGAAGGGTAAGAAGATGAAGACCCAGTCCAGCTCTTTTGACATCCACAAAGCTGAGTGGCTGAGGAAACACAATCCAGAGCACATGCTTCAGGATGATGGCTACAAGAAACACCTCAAACACCACTGCAACAAGTAGGTGTTTCCGTATCCCACTGAGCTGACACTTTAATCGACTTCAGTTAACATTAAGTATGACAGTAAAGTACACGCAACCAGCCATTTCTGCTGTTATACGTAGCTGCTTGTAAGTGCAGAATACAAAGGATGAATGTTCTTTACTATCATTAAATAAAAGAGACAGTTGTGTAGTTTCTAATATTTGTTTTAGCGTTTAACTTGCTTACAGTGCACATGGTGACTAATAGTCTATGGCTGGGTTGTTTTATCTCTTGTGGGTGAGTGTGTGTGTGTGTGTGTGTGTGTGTGTGTGTGTGTGTGTGTGTTCTTTTGTCTGTGTTTAAACCTTTTGTGCTATTATAGCAACTGGCAGGTGGTCATTATTCTCTTCTTGCACAGATTGTATCAGTTTATTTTTAATAGAATGAGGCCTGAATATATCAAAATACAATTTGCACATGGCTCAAATTGTCACTGTGGCACCTCCAAACCACAGTAATTAGGAGGCACCGAAACGTCTATTGGAGCCGACAGTCGACTGATTCATTAATGGACGTGCATCGCATCGAGACCAGCAGACTGATATGATTCTTAACGAGACTTCAGCCCAGCTAATGGCCGTCATAGATCTCTCTTATTTACAGACAGGGAAAAAGATGGCTGCTATCAAAACATGGGCCGCTGAGATATAAAGCCAAATAGATGGCTGCTCCTCTTTTAAAAGGGGGGTTTGTGTCCATAGGGCTTTGGATGCAGAGCGCTGAAGCTTCCATAGAAAGTTCTCCATTGTTTCCTGGTCCAGTTATGCTGAATCTAGGGATTGTCTGATGTGAGACACGCCGGGCAAATGGGGACACACAGTCAGCAGGGTTTGCTGACTTCTGCGTTTTCAGTCCGAGGACCTGGAATGTGACTGGTGGAGCGGGGGGGCTGTTCACTGGCTTCCTTTACAGGACTGTAAATGTAGGACAGAGCTCCGATACAGGCATGGGAACTATAGGAAGCAGTGGGAAATGATTCAGTCTGAAAGACCAACAGGTCAGAAAATCTGATCACCATGGATCATCGTGTTGTAAAATTCTTGTTCCTCGGCCAGTTCACCTGTGCTTCTTACTGTATGAATATCACATATTCCTTACACACTGTAGTAAAGACATGAAACAGTGATCACTAAATCTGTTTTGGCATGTAGGATACAGTTTTGAGAAAGCACATAAAAAATTCATGGTGTTTGTGTGTTTTGAATCAGAATTACATCAGTGAGTTGGTATCTTCCTGTTTTGTGATGGATTGTTTTCTGTGAACAGACCATGAGGGATTCTCTGCATGCCACTCATGTCATGCATACTTGGCTTATTTGCTTCTGAAAGACTGTGTATGACTGTGCTGAGATTCCGCGCAACCTCTCTGAGTGAACCACATCACACACACGCACACGCACACACTGACTAGCAAAGGCTTGGATGGAGAGTGATGAAGGGTTGTGCTGACAGGCAGAGGAAGCAGCAGCTGCTCCTGGGCGGTTCCAGTCACAAAGGAGGGTGGAGGAGGGAGAGGGAGGAAGTTCAAGACTTTGATTTACCAGAGCTACAAGTCCAGACTGGTCACCACAGACATCCATCACTCCGACAGACAGACAGACAGACCTAGGAGCCCTGCAGTTTCTCCTGCTCCTGTCAGTGAATCGGGGAAGGATTTTGGGCTCATTAATAACAATATTTAGTTGAAAAACAGCGTAAGAAAGATGGAATTCCTGGAATGTTACATTTCAGAGCGGCAGTCTGCAATTCTGTCACTGCTCTTGAAAGAAGAGCAGCACTGAGGAGGAGCTTTGGCAGGAGAGGAAGCCACAGGAAAAGATAGATTAATGTAGAAGTCTTGGTTTGTTTTGAAAATAAAAGATTTAAAAAAAAGATATCTCTGTAGGTAAACTGTGACAGTGTCTGCTTCTTATACATAAGAAGAGGAGACTGCAAATACACTGTTGAGACGTTAGTATTCTGGCAACAGGTGCTAGATAATACTACTAATAATGAATAGAATTAAATGGTTACAGGCACTTGGCAAGTGTATTATTAATTTATTATTAATTTGGTTTGGGAGTGTTAAATGTCTTCATTCAGAAAAGCAGGATGTGTGTCTCTGCTCATTTGACAGTGTCAGAGGAGCATACTGGATCCTCTGAGGTGTACCCATTCTGTAAATAATAATTGTAAGGCAGCTAAAAACTCCATGGCGGTAGAAATCCTCCATAGAGATTTGTGCCAGAAATCCTTAAAGCCCTCTGTGCCGCATTTTTACCAACAGCAACAACGCTGCATGATTGAATTTAAGAATCATTCTGTGTTCAGACAAAATGATTACACAGAACAGCCTTCTACATTAAGCAAAATCTCAAGGCGTGCCAGACGTTACAGCCTGGCACACCAGCGCACCACAGTTCCCACCACTTCACTGTCGCTCAAAGCCTGCTGGCTGTGATGTGTGATCATGCATCACAGAGCTAATGTCTCCCCTGTGAGTCAGCCTCTCTTTACCTTGTCAGCCTCGGCTTCCCAGCCTTCATCTACTGCCAGAGCGCGACCACGTGACGACCGCTGAGAGACTGTCGGCTGTTCGTTCAGTCCTCGGAGCTGCAGCTACGGAGCTGCTCACGACTCCCTGCGAGGCCCTTCCAGTAACATAGACAAAAATCATTCATTCATCGGGCTTATGCTGGTCTGAGTCATGTACTGTGTGTCCTGGTCTGTGGAAGGCCTGTACAGCTAATGCTTTACAGCTGAACACACACAATTCGTAGAAGACAGGCGTACATATTATACTTAAATTAATTGGAGTTTATGCTGTTGCTGCAGTGTACAGCCGTGAACTTTTGGGGTTACAGCTGAATTGTCACACATTGCACTCATTTGCATTGTGTTCAACAGTTTGCTGCGTGTGTGTGTGGGTGTGTTTGGGTGTATGTGTGTTGGTTCTGCTCGCTCAGCGTTTGTGCGTGGTCGGGGCTTTGTTGTGACCAGTGGGTTTTCTCTGCGCAGGGTGCTGCTCAGGGTCAGAATGCTCTACTACCTGAAACAAGAGGTGATAGGAAGCCAGGCCCAGAAGGTGCTGGACGGCGCAGACTCGAGGTGAGCTACTCAGACGTTACCTTTTCTTACATACATTTCCTTTTTTGCTGCCTGAGACTCTTGAAACACAGTCACTTTACCCATCAAATACATTTCCCATAACAGAATAGATGGTGCCAAACACCCTGTGCATTACAGTGCAATTGCTGACCTGCTCAGAGAGAATAGCTGGATTCATGTTGCACACAAATGTTTAGATTGATGTAGCAGCTTTACTACAGCTAGTGGCTACAGTAGCGTTTCTTTATCATGGTGAAATATTTGCCTCAGACATGTTTCTCCTTGAGTTTCAAATGTGGACGTTACCGTATGATGGTGTCAACCTGTTGAAGCAAGAAGCAACTGATCAGCCAAATTAATTAGAAGGTTGTAGAGCTCCCCCTGCTGGTGAAAGTTAGGCAGTTTGAGTTTCTGTTTTCTGCTTCCTGCCACATTGCGCTGTTGAAAATGGATAAAAAGAAAAATACTATTGGAAGTTAGGGGAGGCTTTTATTGTTTCACAATTCTCAACGTTTTGTTTCGCAATAAAAGCCCTGCATGGGGAGCAGTTAGGAGTGTTTCATTAACAGCAAATGGGAACAAGGAATTAAATTAGGCTATAATATTCAGTATACTTAAAAAAACAGAGGACGGTACAGATGACTCAAATAAAAATCAGTACCTGCTGAGCTCTGGGTTCTGAGATTCAGGGCTTCTTGCCACATTTCATTTTCGTAGATTTACTTGGTTTTCACATTATGTTGCAATAAAGGAACTGTGTCAACACCCACTGTGGATATCAGTAAATGATGTAAATCAAAGATTCCCCCACATAATATCTGTTTAAACCTCCTCGTCTTCAGTGAGATAAAGATCTGGGTGCCAGATCCTGACCACTCCGAGTTGCCAGCCTTGTGGTGGGATGCCATCTCTGACAAGTGTTTGCTGTTGGGAGTCTATAAACATGGTAAGAAGAAGTTCTTTCTGTGACTTGTCTTTTTTAATAACATGATCCAAGTTAGAAACGTGTTCTCTAGAGTTAAAGTTTAACGCAGCCAGTCGCTGCTGTATTTTCAAAGTGTCTGTGGTCACTGAACAGAAGGGGGAAAAGTCAGAACCTGACACGAAATATTAACAAGCTGCTTGTACTGTGTAACAGTACCATGTTTTAAGTTCTTCTAGTTCTTCTTATAACAAGTAAAACTTGTTTTTAACTGATGATTTTGGCTTCCCTATTTTTAGCGTTTTGTGTTTTCCATTTGATAGCAGGTGATTGTGGGAAACCATCCAGCTTGTGTATATTTGCGGGTCCCTATCTGAAAGTTTCCATGCATTATCCTTTGCTAACTTTGCTATTTGCTTGTCCTCCTTGCACTCTCAGGTTATGAGAAGTACAACACTATTCGCGCAGACCCTACCCTGTGCTTCATAGAGCGTGTTGGACGACCAGATGAGAAGGCCATCGCTGCTGAGCAGAGAGGCAATGATTTCATGGATGGGTGGGTCCATCACACACAAGCCCTGAGCCTGAAAAACATTATTTGGACTTTGTTTTAACTTGCTTAGCTAAAGTTTAAATATTTGTTAAAATTGTGTTGGTTAGGTTATGAACTGCAAAAATGACGCAAACTTTATCTGTGTGTGCAGGGATGTAGATGATCCGGAGTACAAGCCTGCTCCAGCTCTGCTGAAGGACGATATGGAGGTAAGGTCACATGAATCATAGGCCTATGTTGGTCTTCTGAAAAAGCATCGTAGGTTTTGTCCTGCCGTTAACACACGCTGTTTTGTCATGCAGGATGACGCCTCTTCCCCCGGAGACTTGGTTGTCACTGACAACGCTGGAGGTGGGTATTAGATGCTTGTAATCCACAGCCGATTAGCATTACACTGATTACAAATCCAGGCTTCCCACAGGCAGGAGTAATCTAGAGAAGTTGTGAAATTTGAAGTGAGGATGAAAAAGACTCATGCACAACATGGTTCCTATTATTTTATGAAAAGCAAACAAACAAAAATGGAAATAATGACACTCTGTTCTGTATATTACTCTGATCCAGATGCAGTTCCACTGACAGAAGGTGAAAACATCTACTGGCCCTCACCCTCAGTGCTGACAGCCAGGCTGAGGCGTCTCATCACGGCCTCTCAGCGCTTCACCAAGAGCCGGCAGATCCTCCAAATCCACCAGACTCAGTCTCAGTCCCAGCAGACCATGATACTGTCAGCTCCACTCTGCCCGCTGCCCCCCACACTCAACGATACCCTCAACCCCAAGATGGCTGCTAAGATTGAACGACAGCAAAGGTCAGAACACAGTGCAGATCAGTGTGTGGTTGCAAAGCAAAATGGACCTTTGTGGTGTTGATCAAGAGTATGTTATTGTAACAGAGACTATTGTGTATGAAGATTATTCCTACAGTGTCCATTTTTCTCTTTCCTCAGATGGACCAGACGAGAAGAGGCTGACTTCTACCGCGTGGTCTCCACTTTTGGCGTCGTTTTTGACCCAAACCTCGGCCGGTTCGACTGGACCAAGTTCAGGGCCATGGCTCGGCTGCACAAGAAGACTGACGAGAGCCTGCAGAAATACCTGTGTGCTTTCACTGCTATGTGCCGAAGGGTGTGTCGCCTTCCACCCAAAGAGGGAGGTCAGAAGTCCACATGCTTATTAACACACACACACATGCAGACAAACTGTCAGTCTTTATTTATACACGCCTGAAGTGAAGAGGGTTTGTTTTTGACTTTGAGCAGTCACCCACAGAGAGTTTGTTTCTCTGCTACGCCCTGTGATTACAACAAGAAGTGAGACTTGTTAGATAAGTTGGGGTGTTGTGTCATGCTTGTGCCCAGCCATAGCTGGCGTCTGCTGGAATGGGTCATATTAGGATGTATTACCTGTTGATACTTATGTAGACTCTAAATGATGTTATTAACATAGCTTTAAGTACTGTATTTTGCACTGCCTTCATTCCTGACTGTGAACGGTTTTATTCTGGTTGGTAGCTCCTTGGTAAACAAGCTGGCTCAGCAATACTGAGGTAGAGGGGCTGATAAGGTTAATCATTTGTGGAAAGGTAAACACTGATGTTTAAACTCCAGGCACAAACAGGTCTTTGGATTGTACCTGTAGAGCAGCCTTTATTTCCTCTCATGTACTTCCTTTCACACCTGCTTCTTCGTCTTTGTTCCAGATTCTTCGGTAGACCCGTCTCTCAACATCCAGCCCATTACAGAGGAGCGAGCGTCTCGTACCCTGTACAGAGTAGAGTTGCTTCGCCAGGTGAGGGAACAAGTCCTTTGCCATTCGTTACTCTATGAACGCCTGTCGCTGTGCCAAATGAGCTCTGACTTACCCGTCTGGTGGGAAGCTGGTACCCATGACCGTGACCTGCTAATTGGAGCTGCCAAGCACGGCGTCAGCCGCACAGATTACCACATTCTGAGGGACCCCGAGCTCAGCTTCATGGCTGCCCAGCGAAACTACAGCCAAACAAAAACTGCACAGCAGCAATCACGAACATCCACCCCGCTTCTAAACCCTCAGTGCCAGGCCACCAGCTCAGTGTTGACAGGCTCGCCGCTACCTCCACCCGCCCAGAGAGACACAGAGCCCTGTGGCGTTGTACCCAAAGTGGAACCAGCCTCAGAGGGGGAGGAGGCCAGAGAGAAGCATGAGAGTTGGAGCCCTCCTCGAGCACCAGCTACTCCCACAGGTCTGGAGGAGAAGCCTGTTACTGAGACGAGGGACAGTGAGAAGCAGATGGTGGCAGCACGAACCAAACCTCTCACACCCAACTCCTCTGAGAGGAAACCCAAGAAGGCCAAGAGGGGCCGCAGGGAGGCTAAGCGTGGCTCAGAGTCAGACTCGGATGGCTCCTCCTCAAGCTCTTCTTCGCGCTCTTCTTCCTCTTCTTCATCATCCTCTTCTTCTTCATCACATTCCGGGTCCAGCTCCTCCTCCTCTTCGTCATCCTGCTCCTCTGGCTCTTCGTCATCATCATCGTCCTCCTCATCTTCTTCTGATGACAGCGATAGTGAGCGAGAGGAAGGGAAGAAGAAAGGTGAGTAACTTCAACAAAAAAATTGTCATATATATTATTTTTTTTCTTTGGACCAAAGACAATTTTCACTGAATTACTAACCAGCTGGATTGTTTATGCTAAGACTAATATCCAAATTTTCTGGTTTTCTGCTGCTCTTTGGCCCATTGGCTCTGGGGGACAGTGGTTAAAAATAGATATTGACATGAAAACATATCAGTATCAGTGTGCAGACTGGAAAGATTAAGGTGTGTTTCTAATGTCTGTCTCTGTGTCCTGTCACATTCTTAGTGCCTGCAGTAACAAGCGTAAAGGGCTTTGATGAGGACAGCGTGGCATCTCTGAGCACCACACAGGATGAAACTCAAGACACCCATGTCGCAGAGAACGGGATCACTAGCAATTCCTCACATCCTTTTCAGGGAGGAGGGTACATGCTCGCTGCATCCTACTGGCCAAAGGTGAACTATTGTGCATGTGTGCAAGTACAGTTACTGATACATAACAACACTGCATGGCTTTACGAGGAATCCCAACCCATAAATCTGTATTATACTCTCTGTGTCTGCGAGTCACTGAGGGTTCTTGTGACATAAATTTCGCCGTCAGAGGGCATACGTGTAGGCTCTGTGCTGTCATCTGTGTACCTCCAATATTCACGGCCATTTCGGCGATCCTGTAAACACCAGTCTGCTGCACATGTGCAGAACTTATCCTTCAAGTGTAGTAGTATAAACAGTACTACGCTTCTGTGGTGTCCACAGCTGTCTGTGCATGCTTCCACTTCGTAGTGTAAACCAGGCTGAAGCTTTTTCAAACCAAATACGTCTGATTAACTGCATTGTTCCTGTAGGTGGAATGTGTTTGATATTAAAATGTAACACCTGTTTGTGTCTGTTGATGAGTTTTAAAGAGAGATGTGAAAAACTAAGAACAAGGAAGTCCAACTGTTGCAGGAGTTTGTGAGTTTGTGTGCTGATCGCCTGTGCTGTCTTTTTTATTTAGGATCGTGTGATCATCAACCGCCTGGACAGCATCTGCCAGGCGGTGCTAAAGGGCAAGTGGCCTGGAACACGTCGGGTCTATGAGCCTGGAGGTGCAGTGGCCTCCTTCTACACCACCAAGCTGCTGGACAACGCCAACAGCCTGTGCGAGGACCCCTCTGCCTCACCACAGGGGTCAAAGGTGACCAAGCATGTTCCAGAAAACAAGGAGTTCTCAGTAAAACTCAACGATGTATGTTCATTTCTCCCTTATTCCCCTCCTCCCTCTGCTTCGCCCTAATCCTAGGACCCTACCACTTCTGCTGCCATTACTGGTGCTAGCTGCCGTGTTCAGCATGTTTCTCTGGTTTTCTTTCTTCTTTCCTGTGGGTATGATTAGTGGTTTTGACTGCCTGGCAGGAGGAGAGATTAATTTAATAGCAGCCTTCCTCTCTTTTCCCACACACTCAATTTGAATTGGGCTCAGAGGCTGTGATTACATGAGCACAAATCACTCAGTCATGAGAATATAATAAGGTTCAGTTTGAAACCTCTCTATACTGAAGGGGTCTTGCTTATAATCAGATTGAAATGGAGACCTCGGCTGTGGGTGTTCTCTAATATGCTTCGAGGCAGCGTGGCTATTAACTCAGCAGGCTTCATACTTGCATCCATTTATTCCTTGCTTTTGTGTTGCTTTTTGATAAGCATCTTTTCCCAAATTGCAGCGTTTTCTTGCCATCACAGACCCTCAAACACCTGCTGCTTGTTACCTATTAGGTTTTTAAATGCTAACAGCAGCTACCTCTTTGGCATGGCTTCCCACTACACTCCAAACTATGACTAGACTTTACCCGCTGCCCTACTCGCCACTACCCACTGTGTGTCCATGTGTCCCAGTACTACTAACAAGAATATACCTGAGAGATATTTTCTCCTGTTGTAAGAAATTATTAGAAGTGAGATGACATAAATTGAAATACCTAGGATAAGTAGGATAAAGGATAAGAGATATGAAAATAACATCAGACGTATTTATTTTAGAATCCTCAAATCAGTGGATAGACAGACAGACAGACAGACAGAGAACGCTCCCATGTGGAATGAACAGTATGAGAAAGAATAAGAATTTAAGTAAAAGCCTCTCCCTTAACTCTTTGATTTCCCTGTGATTGTACATGTCCCTTAACGATTCTAACACCTTTTTTTGTCTGTGTGTGTAGCAAGAGGGAGGTCTGAAGTTGACCTTCCAGAAACAAGGTCTACCTCTGAAGAGGCCCCTGGAGCCGGAGGAGGGTCCCCAGGCCCAGCAGCAGTACCTAGCCCGGCTTCACGAGCTGCAGAGCGCCTCGGACACAGGCCTGGCTGACATCACCAAGCCTCAGTGCAGCTTCCAGACCGGTGTGTTTAGTTTAAATACAGCAAATACCTGAAGATCTGTGCATGCAGAACATTGAGACGAGGCAATCCTGTTTCACTTTACTACCACTAGATGGCAGCAGAGTATAGTTTTGATGACTTCAAGACTGTTTAGCCCTGCTGGCTATTCAGAAAATAGTTCTAGTTTGAGGGGAAAGTTCTAAAAAGCTAAAAGTGTGAAAGCAAATGTTTGAATTAGTAGTAGTGAACAGTAGTTCAGAGCTAACAAGTGAGTTCCTCTGCAGTGCCTCCAGATCTTACTGGTCAGATGAGGCCGAATGGAGTACTGGACGGCCAGCCAGTGATGAAGAAGCGGAGGGGAAGGAGGAAGAACGTGGAGGGGATGGACCTGCTCTTCATGAACAGGAGTAGAGTCCCTGCTGTGCCTGATCAGGTACCTCAAATGAACAGCTTCAAATGTGAAATTCTGATTTGATGTTTCAACATGTACATTCATCAATGTATGCCATAGACAAGTGTGCTGCATGTGATGAGCAGTGATGTCAGTAACGTGAAACTTTTTGTGCTCATGTAACACCAGGTGCCTCCAGGGTGGGGTGGAATTGGCCAGGTGGGCATGACTGTGGCCCCCGTGCTGGGCTACAGCCAGAGTTCCAGTCAGGTCCCCACAGACACTGAGAGCAGGGTCCCCGTCATCAACCTTAAGGATGGCACCCGGCTTGCTGGGGACGACGCCCCCAAGAGGAAAGATCTAGATCAGTGGCTAAAGGAGCACCCAGGCTTTGTGGCAGACACAGGAGCCTTTATCCCTGTGAGCCCATTTTTTTGTTCGATCCTCCGCCAATCATCTTCTTCTGTGCTTAATATTTCTGTAATGTTACAGCAGGAGTAGGGAACCTTTTTACTCTCAAGAGCCTTTTCAATATTTATGTCCCGCCCTTCTGTTACAAGACATTTAATGGTTAATTGAAGATTTTTTTATGCTTATGTTAAAGGTAAATCCCATGGATCAATTAGCTTAGAGCTGTAGATAATAATATTTATGGAATTAATGTGCTACACGTTTAGAGAGACAGACATGCGTGCTAATGTTTAATGCAGGTACAGAACAAAGCTGGAAAAGAAATACACCCACAGGGCACATTTTGATGATGCAATGCATGCAAAAACAAGTAAACTACTACAACAATTGACATTTCCTTTCACGTGAAAATGTTTCTGTTTCCTGTCCAGGGTGTAAATAAGATGCAAATGCAGTTCCACTTCCAGGACGGGCGGCCCAAGCAGAAGAGGCATCGCTGCAGGAACCCCAACAAGATCGATGTGAACAGCCTGACAGGAGAGGAACGGGTCCAGATCATCAACAGGAGAAATGCACGCAAGGTGTGTTTGTGTGTGGTGTACAAAGGTTTCATCAAACACTTACAAAGGAAAAAAAAAGTTGTCATTATCATCTCCAGAAATGATGCTGTTAATGGCCCTTACTATGACTTAACCATTTTGGACAGATCTCTTGTTGTGACTTTTACATTGTTTACTATAATGAAAATATGGCACATCTACTATTTTGTAAATTTTTATTATTTGCCAGTTGACAGAGTACCATCCACGTGCCTGAGATGACTCCGTGTTTCCTAAATGTGTAAAATAATTTGTCTGTTGTGCACTCGGGCTCCTGTTGCCTGTGATTTGTCTTGTAGGTTGGTGGAGCCTTCGCTCCTCCTCTGAAGGATCTGTGCCGGTTCCTTCAGGAGAACCCTGAGTACGGAGTCCCACCTGAATGGGCTGATGTTGTCAAGCAGTCGGTGAGTCACAAAGTTAAACCACAGATCAAACTTTCACTGGAGCTGTGTTTCTCCAAGAAAGGCTATTTTGAATCGTATCAAACCCTGCATCTGTCTTCCAGGGTTACCTCCCAGAGAGCATGTTTGACAGGATCCTGACGGGACCCATCGTTCCTGAGGAGGTGAGCCGGCGTGGACGTCGCCCTAAGAATCCCCTGGCCAAGGCGGCGGCGGCAGCGGCGGCGGCGGCAGCGGCACCCAACCCAGCAGCCTCTGCCCTGGGTCTGAACCCCCTGCTGGCCAACGGCCTCCTCTCTGGAATGGACCTGACCAGCCTGCAGGCCTTCCAGCAAAACCTCCAGAGCTTACAGTCCCTGCAGCTCACCGCAGGCCTGATGGGGCTGCCATCCGACACTAGCAACCTGGCTGCAAGTAACTTAGCTGCTATGTTTCCCATGATGCTGTCTGGTATGGCTGGATTGCCAAACCTGCTCGGCATGAGCAGCTTGCTCGGGAAGCCTGCTCAGGAGGGCACAGGAAGCTCTGAGGAGAAGGCAAAGGGAAGTGCCAGCGGTGTAGCAGGAGAACCGTCTGCATCTATAGCCCCACCTCACACCTCAGACACCAAAGGAGAAAGGACAGAGGGCTCAAACACGACTCCTTCCACCACTCCCAGCTCCACTTCTTCTGCCACCGCCCCACAAAGTGCTTCAGCTGCGTCTGCAGCCTCCAGTCACCCACTGTCTCTTAACCCCTTGTTACTCTCCAGTATGCTTTACCCAGGGATGCTTCTCACTCCAGGCCTTAACCTTCCTGTGTCTGCCACACAGCCGCAGAGCTCAAACAGTGACCCCACCCTTCCTCCTCCGCCTGCCGTCTCCAAGTCATCGGCACAGGAGACGGAGCAGCCGGTGGCAGAGAAGGACGGAGAGGAGGATGACGAGGAGTTAGAGGAGGCTTTGGACGAAGAGGAAGAGGAGGAAGAAGGGGAAGAGTCGGCAGAACAAAAAGAAAACAGTGGTCCTGAAGGTTCAGGAAAAGCCGAGTCATCTTCATCAGAGTCTGGGAGCTCTTCTTCTTCATCTGATGATTCAGACTCCAGTGATGAGGACTGATTCTATGAATATATATATATAAATTTATTTATGTATCACCTAGAAATGTATACATATATTCACATATATATGGATTTTCCAGCACTTATGTTGCGATTTCTTTACATGTAAATATAAGAACTAACTAAAATGTTGTGTAATAAAGACGACAAAAACCTAAAAAAAAGAAAAAAAAAAAAAAAAACAGGAAAAACTGACTTCAAAAGAACTGAAATAAAATTTCAGTCTTTGTTCACAAGGTACAGTCTTGTTTTGAGACATTTTGCATGTCAGACTTTAGTAGATTTCTGAACTCTGTCAACTTGTACCACACAATTATGTACAATTGCAACAAAAAAAAGGCATTATTGTAATTATGTCAGGATTTAATTTTATTAAAAAAGTGAAACTACATCAACACGCTCGTTGAGCCGTACTAATATATTTTGATTGTTGGGGGTTGGGAGAACGACACTTGACAAACACTTTGGTTTCTCTTGTAAATAGTCAGTACTTTTACAGGTTCGTTGACACTTATGCTTTGCAGATCATACGTTGGATATGTCAGCAATAACTTGGGCAGCTAATGAATGTCACTGAAGCTGTAGATTCTCTGTCTGCCATGTTCCACCTCTGTGCACAACTAACGCAGCCTCACTTACCTGTCACCTCCCCTCACGTCACGCTGAAAAGTTCGCCTCTGGAACGTGGCCTCAAATAGGGGGAAATCAGTAGTATTATTTTTTTCAATCAAAAACATAAGCTTAAATCCTTCAAGGTCGATCAGAATCCAATTGTCTGCTGTGATTTCTTCTGTTTAAAGGTTTGGTTTTCCATGTGGATATCTAATTTTAGAAAGTCCTCATTTTCTCACCACCTTACGAACATGTCACAACATGTCCAAGGCGCACTTTAGCTTCTCACAGCAGGCACACACACACACACACGCACGTTCGCTCACTTGCATGTCGGGTGGTTTTGACTACAGTGTCTAATAAACTCTTTGAGCTGTGGGGACAGAAAACAACCTTTTACTGTGTGCCAAAAACTGCCCTTTGACCCTTTGAGGTCCTGACAGAGTTCTGTGGTCTCTATGTAGAGGAAGAATTCAGGATCCTTGATGACATGGATATTATTACGACAACCCCGGTGTATTCTTACTGCATCTTACCTCAATTGTGCTAAATGGATTGGCTTCACTGTGCAGATGTTCATGTGTTTCTTCGCTTCCATGTCCTCGTCTCTGCTGGAATGTGTGTGTGTGTCAGAGGCCATTTTTTTTATTTGATTTTTTTTGACTGAGATCTTCCACTGTGTGGCTTGTTTGGCTGCACTGCTCGTCTCACCTGGTGTATCTACTCTTTCCAGAACTTTCCAGCATGAATGTTGTGTCTTAAGGTGGGGGGGGGGGGGGCCTTGCCAGCTATGACTCATAGAAAACACATTACAAGTGTTATTGACCTTCAAACACGTCTCATTGGAGTTTTGGTCTGTGTTGCATGACCCACCTGTCTACCAAAGTCTTACAGGCGCACTTGGCACAAGCACAAAATAGTTCAAATCCTGGCTAAGATTGTAGTAATTGTCAGCGTCTTTGACGTGGTATGAAATTTAACGGTGCCAGTCGGGCCAGCTTCAGGAAAGGCTAAATAATAACAGCTTGTGTCGCTGAGAGTTTGCAGGTTGGCTGTGTGTGTTTCACCTCGTCCTCGCCTCTGTGTCGCTGATGAATGGAGCTTCAGCTAGATGTAGAAGTGCCCTTATCCTGTACCTCACGCTCTCATTCAACTTCTGTCTGACAGACTGCTCAGAGTCCGTGCTCGTGCGTTTTTTTTCCATCATCCCTGCACATGTTCATGTTCAGCTGTAACCAGGACACACACAAACACTGGAGTTCACTCAAGCCGAAGTACCTTTTGTAATTTTCTCTCGCACAACAGTGCTTGCTCTAGGACTGCTGTTACACAGTGGACTGTTAGATATGCGAACATGATTTCCGAGTTGAGGTTTCTGTTTGGACTGGGGACGGCAGAGCGTCCCCCTCCTGTGTAGGAAAAACCCACTGAATTAACTCAGTCTGTTAAGTTCTGAAGTATTGCTGTAGCATCGTTCTCCAGTGGGTGAAACCATGAACAGCCCAGCCGCTGAAGACACGTCTGATTTCTAATGTTGCTTTAAAGTGATTTTCTTGTATGCCATATATATATATCTATATATATTTATATATAGATATATATGTAGACCTTGTCATGGGTTTTGCTTGCAATGCAATTGCATTTTTTTTAATCTTATGACTAACAGTACAGTATTTTTCTATGTCTGAGCAATGAACTTACACACGCCACTGTCATTTTGTAATCTGCTCCTCTGCTCTCTTTAAATTTGTAGTGCCCTTATGCAAACACCCAGCCATTGCTACTTCTGCTGTAGGTGATTGATCTAACGACTTTTGCTCCTTTTTGTTGCCCCATGGTGATGGGTTGATGGATTGATGACTGTGCTGAGTCTCTTTAGGACGCAAATGGAAAAAATGGTAGACATAAGATTGGACTTTCTGCTTTCATTTTGCTTTTCTTCTCAGATTTTTTTTTTTTTTTCCTCTAGGTTTGTACTGTACAAGGACTCCCAAAGCACTGCTAGTCTTAGGGAAGCAGCGTTGAATCTGCGTTAAACACAGACACAAGTAAACCATGACCTTTATGCAAGAGGAATGACAAAACACACTACTGCTGTACAGGGAGGTTTTCTTTCAGTTTTCATATGTGAAATCACTGAGATGACAAAACTAGCATCATTGGTTCTGTATTTTTATTTCAAGCTTGATAATATCCTAAATGTCACCCTGGTCAGTTTTTGTCTTTTATTTTCTTTTTCTTTTTTTTTTTTTCATTGGACAGTTGTAATATTTGCAAGTTGTGGTCTGTGTAGTCGAAATAATTCTTTATGTAGTGCAGGAAAAACGCGTCTTAAAGTCATTTGTAATTTATTGGATTACTTTCAATGAAGTTCTATAGAGGAAATTGAGGTTTAATTATTTTTATTAAACATATTCTTCTGACTATCAATGACGTGTGCCTTTGCCTGTTGTTTTCTGCTGAGGCCTTTTTCAAGAAATCAGTCTGCTCATTTCACATGTGTGCACTTTCTTACTGCTCCACTCCTCTTATAAAATAAACTCTAGTCGTGTCATTTTTTGTAGTTACAAATCAGAATGTGGTGGTTACTAACATGACCTCAATATTCAGCATGCAAGCAGCAGAAATGAGCAGGAGAGGGTTCTCTCTGCTATTTACAGCTGTTATATGCAGCGTTCAGTGCTGCATAAAAGATAAACAGTGGACCATATGTTTCCAAATCTTAACTGTATCTAGAAATATAATTCCAAATATATTCCTGCTGAAAGAAAGGTCCATCAAAAGCATTCTTAAAAATACTGTTTAGCCATCATTAACCGTGCCATTGCTGAACGTGTCGAAGCCTCTCCTTAACAGATTGGAAGTCCCCCACTCCTCCGCTTGGTGGCGCTCAGTGGTCCGTGTCAGTGACTTGCACAGCGCGGCTGCTCAGTGCTTATCATGGCAACCAGACTCAGATGACAAGTTGGGACTTGTCTGCTGCTGAGAGGGGCCGATCATCTGAACTTCCTCAGTGTGCAGAGCAGCATGCGGACTCCTCTGAGCCATGCCGCACCGCTCCGCCGCCACCAGCCGGACGTGAGAGACATTCAGGCGGATTTTTAGATGAGCAGACGCTCAATCTGGCACTTGAACTCACCAGAAACTCTCTCAAGAGGTAACGACACTGGTAAGTGACTTTGAGCTGGTTTGTGACTTTAGTTTTTGTTGTCAAGTCAAAATATCAACTTATATGACGTGACTGACAGATTGCACGAGAAGTCAGTTGACAGATTAACCATCATCCACCTCTGCAGGGTTTATCACAACCAAACGCTGCAGCTCACACTGGCCCTCCACACTCCCTCACTCACTCATAGCTCCACTGCAGCCAGGCCACAGTGCACTGAACAATAACCTTTCTGCTGATAAAATCACAATCATTATTTCATTGTTAGCTGAAGTGGCATTTAAGTGTTAAGCACGTGTCTTAAAGTGAAAGTAAAGCCTTTAATGATGGAGTATCAGCCAGTGAAGGCCAGTCAGGAGGAAACAGGAAATGGGTGTAACCCATGTGAACTGGCAGCAGATTCTGCATTTCTTGAGCGTGTGAGTCAGTTCCTGCTTTATTACTGAGTATTATTGACACCAAACAAATGTGCAGTTTTGGATGTCATTATGTGGAGAGCGGTTTCTTTTCATGCACTGCAGGGGCGGCTTGTTTTATGTAGATAATGAAGCATGAAAACAACATGTGAGCTCCTTCCAGGTTATAAACTAAACTTTGTGCAGATTTCAATCAAGTTTGTCGCTTTTCTCTGCTGTTAATTGACTCCAGATTTCTGGGACTCACGGCACTGTAATGGCATATTAACCCATCTTTTGTCAACGGAGGATAAGCAAAGATTTCTTGATCTTTCAGTCAGTTCATGAATGGAGGCTGATGCTTTCAAGTTAATCTGTATTAGTTGTAGGTGTTCAGAGTGGAAACAGTGAAATATCTGGTCTCACATCTGTGGCCGTGGAAGTGGAGTTGAAGATGAAGATGAAATAACATATGTTACATATTGTTTAGTGTACTGAATTCAGTATTTGAAGCACTGTGTCTGAGAAGAAGGTGAAGTGAGTGAGTGACTAAAGTTGGCGGTTCAGAAGAAAATCCAAATGCAGACACCAGGCAGGCAGTTTGAAGAAGCATAAAACAAGCTTTGAGAACTTAAAGCTAATTCCACTCCAACAAAACAGATGGGCAACAAAAACTAAAGGAGCAGACTGAGGCAAAATCCAAGAGGAAGGGAGAAATACAAAAACCAAACTAAGAACAAACCAGTATATCACGAGGAACACAGGCAGGAATCACTGACAAGGAACACAAGCAACAAAGGCACGTGACCTGGCAGCTGAGAGCGGGAAAACACATGGACCAAATACACAAGAGGGCAATTAAATAATGAAACACAGGTGACAGAAAACAGGCGGGAAAACACCCAAAGACAAACAGAACAAAACACGAGGAGAGTCATCTTTTCGACATTAAATCCCCGAAACCATAAGAGTCCTCACTGGGTCAGTGTTTAACCCAGTGTGTTTTAGTGTGTCACAGAGATTTTAATCTACTACTACAGTATTCCTACTTCTACCGGTTACCTGACCGAAAGAAACCTGATCTCAGCATAAGTCACCTGTCACAGTGTCACTAACGGACATGTATAAATGGAGCCCACAAACAAAAAGGGTGCATATGCTGGTTTTCACGCACACACAGGATGTAAAAAAAAATGAACATGAAACGACAATGTGCCACTTAATAGATACAGGCCCCCCTCGCTGCTGGCAGGTGAGCAGGTGGAGCCAGAGAAACAGAAGGCTGCTGAAGCACAGCCACAGGAGACCACTGCAGCAGAGGAACTGACGACCACGGCAGCGTAGATGCAGACTGGAGGGTAACACACTCAGAAATTGTGACAGGCGGGCGGCTAGCGGGCTCCATGCTAAGCCCGACATGGGAGCCACAGGAGGAATCCAGAATGCCAAGCGAGGCGATCTAAGACAATCACTCCAACTTCCAAAAGCCAGGGCTGATTGTTAATTGTTTTTTCAAAGGAGGTTATGGCCCTCACCTTATGCTTAATATCCATGGTACTGTTCAAACAAAAGGAGGAATTATCCATGGCGCACCTCACCTTTTCCAGATGACAGCTGAAAGAGGGAAAACACATGGACTGCATACACAAGAGGCCAATTAACTAATGAAACACAGGTGACGCAGAAAACAGGCAGGAAAACGCACAGAGAGCAGAGGTAAAACGAAACCCAGCGCACGAGGAGAGTGAACCCACAACATGAAACAGGAAGCAGACAAAGAGCGCCCCAAACATCTAAGGAGTTATTTACAGTAGAAAGCTAAACTAACTGTATCTGTTCCAAGTATCTCTGAAGACAGAGACAGACAGGCAGGTGGTTCCATTTGGAAGCATAGTTTTAAACAAAATCTGGTAAAGTGATTGGCTCAAAATGGCTACACAAAGAGGAAATGTTCAGGAAATTACTACCACAAGAGTTGTTGAATACGTTTTAATCTGATTTACATCCTGCACACGTGGTGGCCACCCTGCACGGACTCACAAGACGCCCGTCTGATCAAGAGACAAAATCTCAGTTCAGCCCTTTTCAGTATCATTTGGGCTCTCAGCTCGAGGATCCCTCTCTGCCTCACACACACACACACACACACACACACACACACACACACACACACACACACACACACATCCCTGTAGACTGAGGACTGTCTGACCCAGAGTGATAAACAGCACATGTGGTAATGATTAGAGGAACAAAGTCTCCATTGATGCTGGACAGAGGAGGAGAACAAACACACGGATAAAGGTTGAGGTATATAGATGGGAGGTATCACTAGACCTACAACATCCACACAAAACAAGTTGAAGCGAAGTGTTGGAGGTGAATCACGCCCTCTGTGGTCACATAACCCGGCACGAAAAGTCCTTCAATAGACGCAGACAAAGAACAGTCAGTTAAGCCTGAAGTGATGTTTTTGTGTGAGCCTGTGCTGTCATGGCAGACTGTGAGGCTTCTTCGGTTCCTCTCATCACTGCTTTCAGACATGGGTCTTCAGCAGCATCTAAAATATTCCCCGTGTCGAACACTCTGCTCATCGGCAGACTGCCGGTTCCACTGAAGCCCACAGGAGAGGCACCCAACACATGACCGTTGATGAAGAGATGACTCGACCAAGTGAAAGAACGCACTGATTTTTGCACATTTGTTTATTTGCTCTCAGTCTTCAAATGCGATCCATCTTCTCACTTCCTTTCATTTTGATCTGGGAGCTGCTTTACAATGATTGACGGGGCTAATAATAGCTCATAATGGAATGAAGCATATTCAAATGAAAGGTTTACAAACCCCCTCTGATCATTAATTGTGCTATGAACTAACCCTGGGCTATAAAACAATCAAAAACTTTGAGAAAAACTTTGAACAATTAACTTGATTATGTGAAAATAATGCATTATGATTAGGAATGAGGCAAACTGCTGGGATAAAATCAGCACCTGGCCTGTAATCACATTTGACTGGCGCCCTGCTGTGTCTAATCTACGTAACGCCTGGTCACCATATTGACAACTGTACACTACATTATATAACACTAGCTAACACGCTGCTGTTAGTTCAGTTCAGAACATCAGTCTGTTACTAACCTCAGTCACACATGCAGAGAAGCTGTGGTCCATTAAACCTCTAATCCTGTTCTACTTAAAAAACAAACTATAAAAATATGACACATTTTTACCATTTCGACACTTTGTCTATATTTAGTGGTTGATTGACTTCATCTGCTCACTGGTTGTACTGCACTGCGAGGTTTCATGTGCCGTCATCGTCCCTTGTGTTCTTTTCCTTGTTCAGGTGCCCATTCCTCCTCCGACTCCTCCGACTCTAGTCTCGTGTGAGTGTGGAGGTCACCATGGCAACCGAGCCGCAGGGAAACCTGGGAAAGCCGAGGTTTGGCCCCAGTGACCGCCTGATCGCGATGTTCAGGTTAGCCCCACAGTCTGGCAGCATTGCTCATACAGTGGCCATTTGGTTTGTGTGGAACCTCGGAGTTACAGCAGCGTCTGTGTGGTTCTGTTAGCACACAGCAGGCATACAGACACTGTCTCTGCAGGGTCACTGCGGTGTGATCCACAGTGATCTCTGCAGGGTCACTGTGGTGTGATCCACAGTGATCTCTGCAGGGTCACTGCGGTGTGATCCACAGTGATCTCTGCAGGGTCACTGCGGTGTGATCCACAGTGATCTCTGCAGGGTCACTGTAGGGTCACTGCAGTGTGAGCGTTCTATATACGCTTTCAATTCTGTAAGAGAGCTCTTTTTAGTTGCAGTGAGGGCTCTTAAAAACCTTGCGTGGCCTTTTATTTACTTCTCAACCAACCGCTCCCACTCATTTACACCATGCTAACTGCTGTGATTCATCTGATTCAGGGCCTGCTCCAGAGATCCAACCGAGGCGATTAAAGCCAGGCTGAGGAGAATGCTGCACTCGTTTCTGCAGCACTACAGGGACAAAGCAGGAAGTGAGAGCAACGGTATACCAACATATTCAGTGATCCTCAAACGGTGGCATGACGAAACGCTGTTTGTTACCTTTGTGCAACATCTCTCTGCTCCCTTACAGTACATTACTGTAAATCCTCCATGATTAGAGCGCTGGCTGTTTTTTAATGACAGGTATCGTATTGTGGAGGCCCTTGCTGTTGATACGTGTCTCATGTAATCCACGTGATATTATTCACAGAGTTGGCTGCAAAGTGCTGCTGTGAAGCTGAGATCTGGTATTACAGGATCCTGGAGAGCCATGCCAGCCAAGAGAGGAGCAGGCTGGGCATCAGTGACATCTCAGTGAGTGTACTGCCCTCCTGTGGCCATGATTGGAACTGTGGTCTGATGAACACATATATAAGCAGTCTATGAACAGAATTTGTGATCTCCGTGAATGTTTTTTGGCGCTTCTGTTGTGAAGTAAAGCGCTGGTGCTTGTGATGTGTGTGTGTGTTTGTCGCAGGGCATCTTGGAGAGTGATGTTTTCCAGTGCTGTCTGGTGGCCTGTTGTCTTGAGATTACCATATTCTCAAACCCTCTACCGTGTGACTTCCCTCTGCTCCTTCAGATCCTCAAACTGGCACCATACCACTTCTGGAAGGTGTGTTTTCAAGCTCGTTAACAATCAAATCTGTGGTCTCGACTCCAACTGTTAGAGAAGAGAAAGCTGCATTTCACGGCTACACTCATGACTTCGATAACTACATCAAATAATGGCAGTCCTCCATCTTGTTTTTCCTGCCCTCTGCCAGGTGATTGAGCTGGTGTTGCGGGCGGATGTGGGGCTGCCTCGCACTGTCGTCACACACCTCGCCCATGTGGAAGAGAAAGTTCTGGAGAGCTTGGCCTGGAGCAGTAACTCACCGCTGTGGGAAGAAATCCGAGCCAATGAGGGCCATCTGCCTACCTGCCAGCAGGTTGGCAATAAAACACACAAAAACTCTTCACCTGGCAGCAGGAGTTAGCCAAGATTTAATGCTCAGATTCCTTCCAAGGTGACGCTGGTGACAATTTATGAGAAAAAACAAAATTAGAAATGTGATTAAAATGTTTCTTACCATTGACCAAATGATCGAAACATCAAAAACACAACAGTGCTTCTTCACACATGCGTAGCTTTAATGAGGCTTTGTGCCATATGCAGGTGATGCGTCCTGCGCAGCTTGAAGATCCAAAGAGAGCAGATGTTCGGCCTGACGGAAACCTACCCGGAGGTACAAACACTGTACTGGTTACATTGAATCTGATGCGCTCCCTGTGGCAAACGGACTGCAGTGTTCTTACTGTGGACTGACTGGTCTGTTCTGCGTTTGCCAGCGGGCCTCAGTTTGGGAGCCGAACTGTCCAGCAGCACTGGCCAACAGCGTTCCCCGTCAGCTGTAAACAGGCCTCGGAGAAGCAACTCCCTCCATCTGTTTGCTCGTAAGGTCAGTCTATCAGTCAGCACTGCACCACAACACTCTGCTGTTGTATAAGATGATGTTCTGTTCTGTGGCTCCAGATAACAGTTATCATCACTATCACCATTTTACTTAGATGGAACTTCCACAACAGAGTCAAACACAATTATATTGACTGTTTACTGTATGTTGTTTACATAAAGTGGCCCTGGCTGACATAAGAAACTTATTCAGCACTATACCTCTGTTGTTTATGTACTCGTTGAGTCTTGAGCTGGAATCTCTCCCTACTTTTCACCTTCCTCCTCTCACATATGGAATATCACATAATTTCAGGTGTATATATTCCACATCATCATTTGGGGGGGAATTTGTAGGAACATATGGAGCTGTATGTTTAGTGTGGTCATGTTTTGTCTTCGCCTTAGGTCTACAGCTTGATGGGCAAGCGTCTGAGGGAGCTGTGCTCCACACTGCACATATCTGATGAGCTGAGGTTGAAGATCTGGACCTGCTTTGAGTACTCTCTGGTCCACTGCGCTGAGCTCATGGTGGAGCGTCACCTGGACCAGCTGCTCCTGTGTGCCATCTACATCATGGCTAAGGTGGGTTTTGATATGTCTGAGAGAAGTCTCAGAGCGTTTAATGGTCATTTGTTGGCGTGTGTGGGGAAGAAGAAGTGGGAAAAAGAACCGAGCAAGTGTTTAAAGATGAACCTGGTTTTCCATTTCACACTTTTACTGCTCCAGGCCACGACGTCACTTCCTCAATCCTCCCCTCAATCCCAGGACGGATTCAAATGTGATACGTAATCACTCTGTTAACTTGTGGAATGTGTGTTGCTTTCACAGATCACCAACGGGGAGATACCCTTCAAACACATAATGAAGTGCTACAGGTCTCAGCCGCTCGCCAGCCGAAGTGTAAGTCGTTTTTGTTTTGTTTTGTTTTTTTAGCTTCCTGCTATGATTTAAACTGATTTACTGAAAAGTTTAGATAACTCAAACATTTGTGAACTTTAACACTGTCATCAAATTGATTAAGAGTGATTAACATGTTGAAAGTGTATTTGAGGATGTGTGTGTTGTGACAATATGAATTCAGTCGTTATGAACACACACTTTTTTTCCTGTTCTCAGGTCTGTAAAAACGTGCTGATTTCTGGAAGAGACACAGAATATTCTCTCACTGAAAACAACAGTAAGAAACACTGTGTTTAAAAGAAAGTATGTAAACATACACTCTCTCATCTGCAGGATAACGTATTCATTTGATTTTGCCCGAATTCATTAAAGCAATGCTCATTTAATAACAGATGAGACGTGTTTTGACCATGCTGTTACAATTACATACATGCATCCTGTTAGCCCGAACAACACAGTGCGTTATAGCAATGCCTATATCGAGGTACCACAATATGTCACAACATTTTACCTGCATTATATCATTAATGGACGTGGAGGCTGTTTTCTTTCACCAGGAGAAGCGTCCATTTATTAAATTGTTGATTACAGGCAACCACAGCGATGGTATTCCAACCCCCAACACACCATCGACACATTACCCAGGCCCCAGTCAGGAGGAGAGGGGCAATCTTATCTACTTCTACAACCAGGTCTACACCACAAAGATGCAGCACTTTGCCAAGCAGTTTGTGCCAACCTCTGGAGTAAGTGAACCAATTTAAGTCTGAAATGCAAATCCATGGCCATGTAAAATGCTATAATATACTGTTTCCCTTCGTCTGTCAAAGTGGGGTTTTCTGTGTGCTGTGTCACTCTTGTGTAGGGGGACACGCCTCCCTTGTCTCCGTACCCCCGGCAGTGGAAAGCATCTCCGCGCAGACACAGGCTGTCCAGCAGCCACTCCATCTACATTTCACCCTACAACACAGAAAGCACTCCCCCCCGCACCCCCGGACTCTGCTACTACTTCAACTCAAGCCCCCCAGAGGTCTGTGGACAGAATGCTGGAAACCCTTTTAGTGAACTGTCATCTTCAAATTATATTGTTTAACTTATGTAACATGTAGATTAGTAGTAAACAATTTCACCAGAGCTGACTTAATGATTTCACAGTTAAATGTTCCTCCTCATATCCCTCCTGTTTCCATCAGCGTCTGCGTGAGATCAATAACATGATCAGGACGGGCCGGTCACCCTACAGGCGATGCTATGCGGTGTCCCTGGATAGAGAAGAGGAAGGGGAGGGAGAGGGGCGTCCTTCAGCGAAGAGGCTTCACTTGGATGATCAGTCAGCCTGGCAGAGGCGACTAAGGAATGTGGTGAATGATCGCGTTACAAGAAGGGACCAGGACCAAGCATCTCCAGTTCCAAAGTCTAACCTTCACTAGAGCGCAGAGGAGCACGCCGGCTCCCTCTGCTCCTGTTCCCAGACATGTCATGTTGTTAGAGGGAGAGGCGCAGGGCAGCTTTGTCTTCCTTTGCAGGTAACACGTAAGAATTCCTTTGGGCCATACTCTTTGTCAGCTCACGCTGTCTGCTGTCCGAGCTCAAGTGATGCCTTTTTGTTCTTTTGTTCTGCACTGTTTCTGACACCTACTGTCCTTGTATAAAGCACTTGGCCCTCCAGTCAGTGTCCACTGGCGGAAGACTGCCATCGTCCAGGGCAGCTCCCCGGTGGAAGCATATGATGTTGTATGAAGCTGAAGTGGGACACGGCTGCAAAGTTCTTTGACTTTGCTTGGATGAGTAAATGTTAGACTGAGAGAGGATGTTGCTGTACCAACTGAAGGGCGGCTAAAATAGTGGGACAAGCTTTTCTGCTCCTCACAGCACCCACAGGGATGAGTAAATGTCAAGCTTCACCAGTGTCCATGGCCTTCATGAATACTTGATTGTAATTGACTACATTCTGATTCAGTGAGAGTGTTCAGTGTAAGCCACTCTAAAACAATTTTTTATGTGTTTTTTTTCCTCTTTTTTTTATCCTGTAATGATGCTTTTTCAGCTTATCTCTTAAAATTGTTCAATATATTCAAGATGAAACATGATTCATCTTAACGGAAATGAAGGCAAAGTGCAAAAGTTACCGCAGCAAGAAACTTTATTCAATGGTACTTGAAGTATGTAGACAGATTAGAGAGAGTGAAAACTGAATAATAATGCTTTCACATCACCAGTTCCAGCTGCTGCTGATTGTAACCTTTATATCATGGCTGAGGAAATTTATTAAAGACTCTTCCACTCAGAAAAGTGTTTCTCTTGTTGTTGCTTCGTTTGGATGTTTGACTTCACCTTGCAGAATGATGAGTGTTGGCTGTCTTCACATTGACCTGCTGAGTGGAGAAAGTTTCGACGTGTCTGTGCGAGCAGCATTCTGTGACATCACAACGAGTTTGGAAGCCAATCATGGTCCAAGATTCAACTTGGGCAAATGTGATGTGGATTTTGCAGGTTTTGAGATCAAAGGTCACTGTGACCCTCCAAACACATTTTAGGCCATAACTCAAGGATTCATCGTCAGTCATGACAAAATTTCAGAAAAATGACTCACAGGATAAAATGATGAAGGGATGTCACACAAAAAGTCTTCACTGCTTATGAATCTGGACAGACATGGATATAAACTACAACCTGACTGGTTGGTGGAGGGAGACAACTGAGAGGCGGTAGTCCAAGTTTAAAAGCTGTTCTTAGTGCCACTATAAACTCTAATACATAGAAAGATAAATGTAAGAATAAACATACATTTATTTGACCCATGTCTCATATTAGTGTCTCTATAACATTCGTATTCATTAAATCATTCTATTTATTCTACGGTGAAATTATCAAAAACATTACCAGCAAAAACTTTTTGGATTCTGTTGAATTTTCACTCTCTATTACTACATATTTTCAGATCTGAGGAAACTGATTTCCACTCAAATGTTCTGCCCTCAATCTGTTGTTCTCCATTTTTAGAAAGCTAATGAGAAGCAACCAGGAAACCTGTTTTACTTGGCAGAGCAGCTCTACTGTACCAAGCAACCAAACAGCAAGGGACTGACTAACACAATGCACAGTGTAATCTTATGTTTTTAATATCATCCATTTCATTTGTCAGCCTCACACTCCAGCTTCATGCAAAGCTGTGCATCCACCAAACTAATGATGTACAGTTTTAGCTTGTCCTTTACTGTACCCTCAGACCCAGCAGACCTGTAAATACAGATTTAGTGAATGAAAGCAGAAACTCCCACCAACTTGGCAACCTTGGCTGCCCTGTCATTGACATATAATCCCCCTCAGTGTTTATCAGTAACCATGTGTTGGCACGCCACTGAGTTAATTCTCAACCAGTGTTGCTTAGGAGGTAATTCCCAAGCAGCAGTGCGGCCTGCAGACAAAGGCTCGTAAAATGAAACCAACACACAGTCAGCTGCCCAAGCTCGACAGGAAGTCTCGAGGTTACCATAGAGAACAAAGGCACCTGAGCCCACAACACGTTTACAGGTTTTAAGGTTATGACCGGTGATTTAACACTCTACACTCCTCTGGACTCCCATCAGCTGAACAGTGGACTGCAGACTTAGGTTTTCAGCAAATCATGGGTTGCAACACAAGCCGGGGCACCGCTGTGATGGACCCCTCTGAAAAGCCGCAGGAGAGGCCGAAGACAGCCACTTCCACCAAGGAGGCGTCCACGGAGGAATCCAGTGGACCAACAGACAAAGACGAGGGTGAAAAAACAGAGAGTTCCAGCTGAGTGCCATCTTTACTCCTCACCCTCAGCTCTTCTCAAGGTATGAAATACGACAGACTACCTGAAAACTATCCTCCTCGCGTCCCTGTATCCTTTTCATTAACTCTCAAATATTCACGATCACCATGAAAAATGTTCTTTCCGTTTCACTCATCAGCTGACTGTGTCCTCTCATTGTTTTCAATCCTATCAATAGAACAAGGATATATAGTACCTCCCCATAAAGCAAGCAATTTATGACCATCGCATTGGGGTCACTTTGATACAATCACCTCTATAACTTGACCGCCATGTCTCTCTGAGGCTATTTGACATGACAAATGGGCTGTGTGGTGACTGAGATGGGCTGTGTGTGTCTGTGTCGCTGTGTGTACAGATTGGCCTGTCCGGGGTGAAGGAGGGCCTGTCAGCAGGAGGAGGCGGCGCCGCACTACTGTCCATCAACCTCTGTCATCTGGGCCAGACACACACATGTACACACACACACTTCTGAAGGATTCTGAAGGAATACAGCTCTTACATTCATATTCCAGCAACTATTTTGTGATAAATATACCAATTCAATCACTATCCTGTGTTGTTCTGTACCTGTGTTGCCTTTCTATTCTTTTTTTTACCTTATAGCTTAGATGGTTGCACAGCCCCCCTGCGGCATGCTTTGCATCGCCGTTGTTTGTTTTCACAGCTGTTATATGTTCATTTTCTTCTGAAGCACACACACACACACACACACACACACACACACACACACACACCTCTGATCAGGGCTGATAGCTACAACACACTCTTTCAAATGCTTCCAATTCTGCTTCAGGCTAAAACAGCAACCCTTTAAGATAGTCAGTTTCTGTTTCAGCTGCGGAAACCTTGCAGCTCTCCAGCGAGATAGCATGCTCTGCATATCAGAAAACTGCTACTGCTGTTCATCTGAACAGTCAGACCGCAAGTGCTTTGTACAGCAAATAATGAAATGCTGCCAAGAACTAAGTTGCAAAGATCTCCAAGCACCTCCCAGTCTTCACCACCAGGGGGCACGGACAGGCGCTCAAGCAGTTCCCTCTGCCGCCACCAGGGAGCAGAAGTGATCTTTCCTCGGTGCTGGGAGACATCTGAGGCTGGCTCCATTTGCTGAAGACATTTAATCTGAAATATAGGTTGTAAGTTTATTACCAGCTAGTGAATGGAGCTGGAATGGAATAGCCATTTCACAAAGCCATATCAAAAATACCCATCTCAGAGGCAGTGGGAAATTACATGAAAATATTACCATTATACAAATGGAAAGTGTGATTGAATAATGTGCTGGAGAAGATAAATGAAAAGCACTTTGTTGGAAAACGTGGTACTAAATAGGTTTTTAATTTCAGTAGTGGGATAAAAGAAGCGCATTTTTACCTCATTTCACTGCCAATTGATTAGTGGTTCCACATCTGCAGATAGAGAGGGGGCCTTATCGTCTCATTATCAGTTAATTAATATGCATGCACACATGCCAATTATCTTTCCTCTGCCATTTAGCAGAAATGAGACATTGATGTTTTAATGGTGCCAGGATGGATAGCTCCTCTGTTGCTTTAAAGACAAGGCAGACACGTTGATTGACATAGCCAGGTAATGTTAAGAGAGGCAATTGAATTAAGAGCAACCGACACTTGATTATTATATTAATAGTTCTCAGAAGCTTAGCTGTTTGCTAAGCTTTTATGATCTAGCAAAGGTTCTTATTTATTTATTTTTTCTATGAAATCTCAGGAAAGATACAAAAAGGGCAAGACTTATGGTGCAGTACAAGCATATACATGTACACATCTGCCAATGAGAATCCATTATGGAAACACTTTATTTGAAGGACATACAGAATAACAAGCTATTAAATTTTTCCACTGTGCCATGACTATTAAAGGACCCAAGGCCACACCAAGTGAAGCAAAAACCAAGATGAAAGTTATATTTAATCATGATTCGCTTTACTGTACTGTGTGTGTGTGTGCTGAATTTATGTTCATGAGTCACAGGCCAGTGTTATGTGCCAGCAAAATAGGCAATATTATGGAAGGAAGCACTATTGACATTTTTCATTTCTGCATAAATGCTCCTGTTTGCCCATTACGCCCAAGGCTGGTTTTTTTTTTTTTTTTTTTTTTTTACTCTTTATCAGTGCATTTTGAGCTCGATGCTGCGACGCCATAACATTGGAGTGATTCTGTATGATAAAAAATAAAATAAAAAATAGAGCTCGCCAGCTAAATCCAAACCCAGGATCCATGACTTTTCCACACATAAAACATCACAGAGGACAAACTCATGCCACTGGAGGCAGCTGCTCACAGGACTGTGCCAAAAAAGGAGCACAAACAGAAAATGAGAAGGGTAACTAAAAAAAACTCTCTAGGGTGTAATCTCCTTATTCAGTAATAGACCATTTATATGATATGTATAATGGGCTGCCACAAATATTCACAAGTAGTGCTCTTATTTTCAGCCAGCCTCTCTTTAAAGATGTGTTCTTCACAGGGTATCTTTTGTGAATATATGATCAGAGGCACGACAGCCTCGCTCTTTAATCTTACACTGGCCTTGAAGAATGTCACTGATTCCAACCACCCCCCTCCTCCTCTACCCCTTTTCTCTACCCCCACCACCACTGCAGGCTACAGAGACCAACCCATTCACACTGCAGCAAACGCGGCTCTGGTTGTTCAGAGGGGTGTGGGTTTCTTTATTTTAAGTTTTCTTTTTTCCAAAAATCCTCAGATCAGAGCATTTTGATCCTGAAGTGATCCTGAAGTGTCACTAAGGCCTTTGGGGTGCTGGTGCATAAACAGCTGATTGAAAACAAATAGCAAAAGCTCTCACAATGAGCTACCCCCCATTGAAATGATGTTTTTTGACCTCTCTGAAAGACAACGTGCTTCAGTGCGCACAGATATTGTCTCACTGTTGTGAGATGATCTGCAGGCCGGTCACTTCAGATGTAGACATATAATATGTGTTTGGAGCGGACTATTTTTACAGGACATATGTGTTCACTAGTTTGATCTTTAGTGTCTCTGCAAGATTAATTATCCACAGAAAAAGGATGCATGTATTGCCCAGCAGAGTGCAGTAACAGTGGTCCACTGATCTACTGATCAATGCAATGCCATATCATCATTATCACTAAGTACAATAATTATGGGACACAGATTTGAAGAAATCCTGTAAGCTTCAAATTAAATACCACAGGCTACTGACCTTCTGCATTCAGCAACAAGGAAATGCTGTGAAATGATGCCATCACATTGCACTGGCATTTTAGCAAATATTTGAACAGTTTTGCAATATCACACGCCATTAAGACCTTACAGAGACTTCCTGCTTTAGCAGTTTCATAAACATTGACTGCTATTAAAGTAGTGGCACTAATTAGATCCGTTCTCTGCCCCGACAGCACTGGGATCAGTTAAAGGTGTTAAAGGTACTGTACCACATTATACTGAGAGCTTTTTTCAGTTTGGCAGTCCAGCTCAACACCACCACTACCCACAATGAACACAAATATAAACACCACACTTGTTTTTAATGCCACACATAAAAGCTCTGGGACCTTTTCTGTGCACACAGAAGCCATATTTCTCTCTAATTCTGTTCACAAATTAGTTTAATCCATGTTAGTGAACACCTCTCCTCGGCAAAGATACTCCATCCACCTGACAGGTGTGGCATATCAAAATGCTGAGTAAAGAGCATGACTATGTCACAGGTGTGCCTTGGGCTAGTCACAATACAAAGCCACTCTAAAATGTGCAGTTTCATGAAAAACAGGATTCACCCATGAAGAGAACACTTCTCCAAAGTGCCAGGTGTCATCAAAGGTGAGCATTTGCCCACTCAAGTCAGGCACGATGATGAACTGCAGTCAGGACAAGACCCTGGTGAGGACAACGAGCAGGCAGGTGAGCTTCCCTGAGATGGTTTCTGATACTTTGTGCAGAAATTCTTTGGTCTTGTAAACCATCTATTGCATCAGCTGTTCAGGCGGCTGTTCTCAGACAATCTTGCAGGTGAAGAGGCCAGATGTGGAGGTCCTGGGCTGGTGTGGTTACATGTGGTCTGTGGCTTTGAGGCCAGAACTGCCAAATGATGGCTTATGGTAGTGAAATGAACATTAAAATCATGGTGGACATTCTTGAAGTCAGTTTGCCAATTGCACGCTCCCTCAAAACTTACATCCCTGGCATTGTGTTGTGTGAAAAAAAGCACATTTTAGAGTTGTTGTTTTTTTGTTTGTTTGTTTTCATCCTCATATGCCACACCTGCCAGGTGGAGGGACTAACCTGCCAAAGGAGAAGTGCTCACTAACGTTAGGGTTAGTGTTGAAACAAATACTTTGTTATTGACGTGATATTTTTTAAATCCACTTCCAGACCAGCAAAGCAAAAATCAGCGAGCCAAAGAATGCAAATAACACTAAAAACCTAATAACCTGGATCATAAGTTAAAACCATAGAAACATCAGTATACAACACACAGTGAAATAGCTGAGTCAGTTATCAGCTAGTTAAGGCAGTTTCACATGAGAAACTGATGGCAGGCTGCGAGCCATTCAGGACAGAGGCTTCTGACTTGTGTTTATTAAAGCCTGTGAACCAGATCCAGTAATGGATAGCTCCTCATATAATGTGCTGTTTCACTTCGTATACATTCAGCCTACAACATCTGTCTGTTTGTGTTTCACTCAGTCAGTGTCTCTCTGTCAAGGAAGGAAAACGTCATTGTGTCATTTGAAGAGAAAAAGGAAACACGAGTGAGTCATCAGTTCATTATGAAGTCCATCTGACTGCTCTTTTAGTGGACAGTATACAATAGCAACTCCACAAAGTTTTTGGGAGGAGTATTTTTATGATTTGAGGAAGTGCTTAATGGAGCACACATCCAAAAAGGTAATCTCCTTGAACTATGGGGAAAATGTCCCTGGAGCAAAGCTGCTCGCAATCCGTCTACCCGCTGCTTCCAAAAGGATCCACTCAAAGTCAACCGCAAATGAATACAGGGACTGAAATATCTTACCATTAAGTTTTTTGTCAAATGTCATAGCAATGGAAAGTCTGTAGGACACTGCAAATAGATTATGAACGAGTGGAAAACCCTATAAAGTCCTGAAGGCAAATAAGATTTAGCTGAAGATAAAGGTCAGGGCGCTGGAGGAGAGATACAGGGAGGCATGTGGACAAGGATGACTTGATTATCCCGGATGGGAGCACAAAGAGACATGTCCTTTGGCAACAGGGTTAGAAGAAATACCATCCTCTAATAACAAAGCAAAAGTGCCGGCTTTAAATGTTTGAAAATTCATAGAAGTAAGTGAAGTAAGAATGCTGGTGATGTAAACACATTTGGCAATGTACACAATTATTTCTGTGATTTGTAATTACTTCTGGAATTATTGCATTATATTAAAATAACACTATTTTAAATTATAAATATTATATTTATAAATATTATTTTACTATTATACTAGGGCAACCATTCTAACTATGATTCATCTGTGAATTACACATAAATGTTTGAGCAGTTGATCCAGTTTGCACTGCATCTGTATCTAATCTGTTCCAACATGAGAGGTGAGCCGGGGACCTGCTGTGTCGTTACTGTTTTGTAACTCATTGCAGCAAAATACAAGAGTTTAGAGGCAGCTGAAAACCAGCAGTATGGCCATGTGCATAAATATGGAGGTGTGCGGATGTGTGCATGAGTGCATGGTGTGTCCATGTAGAGTAAGGCCTTTCAAAGAAAATGGTGAAAAATAGGAAATTGTACTCTAAATGTCATTCATTCAGCTCAGATGTCGGCGTGACCTTCACCAGAATCAGCTCTTCCTATTGTGAACAAGGACGAGTGTTCTCTGCAAAATATCAAATTTGATAAGAAAAAAAGTGTGAAAGCAAACGTGTGGTGGTGGCCACTGTATGGTCAGAGTGGGTTCAGATGTGACTGTTATCTATGTGCTGGAAGGATACTATTGTGTATTATGTGTGGCCTTGCTTCTGCTCATAAGATCGCTTTTGTGGATTCAGTGATAATCACTACAGACAGTGAAGCTCACTTTGCTCAAAACCAAAGCACAAACAAAGCCAGGTGCAAAGAGGGTGATGTAGTGTAAACTAGCTGGTTTGACCTCGTGTGAAACCCCTCCTTCAGGTGCCCAGTCATATGAGCATACCAGCTATAACCAAGCAAGGTGGGCCTGTAAGCTTGAATTTCAGCATGATATTTTTAGCTAAGTATATTGGTTTGTGGGATTACAGTTTATGTTAGATGAAGGGTCGAGACATCCAGCCCGCAAGGCAATTCCTGAATACAAACACAGCAATTAGTTTTTTTCTTTTTACAGCGATAAAGACAATGACAACAAATAGAAAGTTCTTCCGAGCGGTCCCTGAACGCAACAAACTTAGCGCTTGATATCACGTCAATGCGTCATGACGCCGGTCGAGAAAACGCGTGTCGCGCGAAAAAAATGCGCTTGAAGTTAATGCACTTCAGCTGTTCGTCAGTTTGGATGCTCAACAAGCAGCTTTCAGCAGACCACACTGTGACAGAGACGGTGTTGTGAAGGAAAGTTTAGTGGTGAGCGAGCTAATAGCTAAGAAGCTGAAACCTTTGTGAAGGAGTGCCTTGTTGCTCCTGGAGCTGCTAGCAGAAAACCTGACCAGCAGAAGTGAAATTAAAACTGAGGAAAATGCAGCTGGAAAGAGGAAACACTGTGTGTTTTCCTGCTCTGCAAGAACTAAACCTGCTATGACATCTGTTTTTAGGACATGATAAGTAAATGATAGGAACTGAACATATTTGCTCTTCTATGTGGAAACAGCTGATGTGCCGAACAAACAACAATATTAATCACTGAGCTGCAAAGCAACGACCTGCTACTGTGAGCAGCTCTTTTCTAAACTGAGTCTTGCAAAGACTCAGTTGTGCTCAAGACTGGCCGACCTAAACCTGGAAAACCAGCTGCGGGTAGCATCATCATCATCGTCATCATCATCATCATCTGACATCAGACACCTCGCCAAACAGAAGCAGTTCCAGTCAAAGCAGAGGTTAGTGTGATATGTGTGTTAATTAATTTAGTATGGCCCTCGAACAATGTTAAAGAAATTGAACTAGCGAGGGGTCAGCTGCTTCCTGTTGATTGTTTGTGAGGCATTAACCATAGACCTCTGTGCTCTGGTGCTCATGTTTGTCATCATTATTGAGATGTCGTTTACCTCGACATGAAATCCCACCAAGTCAAAGACAGTTGTTGTACAGCTGAACCCGACCTCTAACCTCCCTGGAAAGAGGAGCAAGGAAAAGATGATTTTCCTTTGAGGATACACGAAGAGTCATAGGTCTACATTACAGATGTCAGTTGCAGTTGGTTTTGCTTTTGATAGCCCAACAGCCAATTCATTTTGAACTGAGGAACACGCTGGACTGCACCTCCCAGCCAGGCGTGTCTTTGAAGATTTCAGTGTCCCGGACAAATGGAAGATATTGTAGTCAGATATTATGTGTGCTTGTGGACCCTGATTTCCCATGTTTTTGTGTCTAAGTGACTAATGGCGACAATCATTTTTGAAACTGGTCCAATATTCACGGAGAGTGCTGCAGCTGTCAGCCTTGAAACGGGCAGTAGTGTTGTCCCTCTGGGTGTTTCGTAAAATGAATTATCAAATAAAAAAATAAAAATACATAAAACACAGTACAATGAGAGACAGACCAGACTACAAATGAACCAAAAGAAAACCAGGAGTGGAGAACTGTGTAAAGGCTTGCATATAAAGATGAGTTTTTAGAAGCCACTTGAAACCGCTTTAAAATCTGATAGATGAGGAAGATGAGTTTAGAGCATTGGGGCTAAAAAAGCAAAGACACAATCGTCTTTTGTTTTGGAGTTTGGGGGGGGGGGGGGGGGGGGGTGCAATGAAAGGCTGAGATAAGAGAATTGGAGTGGACGAGAAGTGGAATATGGGACGAGGAGATCACAAATGGGGCCTTGTAGTACATTCTGAGCTTTACAGGAAGCCTCTGGAAGGAAGCAAGAACAGGTGCAATGTGAGGCTGTCGGCTAGATCTAGTCAATAGCCTGGCAGCTGCATTGTGAACTAACTGTAAATGGTTTAGAGCAGCTTGACTGAGACATGTGTAGAGGGAATTACAATAGTCAAGGTGGCATAAACTGATTGTGAATCAATAGTATAAGATCTGAAGAAGACAACATACATCTGATTTTTGTGATATTTCTTTGCTGAATAAAACAGGACTGAACATGCTTAGTAACATGTTGGTCAAAAGTCACATGCTGATCAAATATGATATTGAGATTCTTCAGATTCTGCAGATTTGATATTTGAGTGAAACGGATCAATAAACAGATCAACTGCAGAGGAAAAGCTATCAGGACCAGTTAAAAGCCTGTTTAGTCAGGGTTTAGGTGGAGGACATTAAGAGACTTCCATTCCTTGGTGGCAGCTAAGCTATGGTGGAGGGATTAGAGCTGATTCAGGTTATTGGGTTTAGCAGAGAAATAGATCAGTGTATCATCAGCGTAACAGTGATGTGACACATCCTGAAAGAAGTTTAGCAAGCGACCAGAGGAAGCATGTACAGTGAAAAAAAGATAGGTCCAAGGAGCGACCCCCGAGGGACACCACACAGCAGGGGAGCTGAGGAGGACACATGAGTAATGATACCAACATTATATCTATTTGTGAAAGAGGAATGAAATCATTGTAAAGCCATACCAGAAATGCCAACACAGTTATGCACCCTATCAAGTAAACTGGCATGATCGATGGTGTCAAAGGGAGCAGTCAAATCAAGTACGATGAGAAGGATTGACTCACCTTTGCGTGCATGCCTAAGCATGTAATTGATGACTGTCAGTAAAGCGGTCGCAGTAGTATGCTTGTGATGAAAGTCAGACTGAAATTTGTCAAAGATTTTATGACCCTCAGCCAACTTCAGGAGTTGGTTGTGACAATTTTTCCAAGGATTTTGGATTAAATTGGGTTGCCTGGAGTTTGGTCTGGAGAAGGTTTTTCAAGAAGTGGCTGAACACTGGCAGGGAGGGACGCAGATGTGAGGGACTTGAGAGCTTTGTTATGGTTTTGTTAGAACTCCATCGCATGAACTAGAGTTTGGGTGCATATGAGCTGCATTGTTATGAGGATCTGCTGAGAGATAGGTGCAAATTCAGACAGTATCGTAGGATGTCTGAATGGTGTGGATGGTAAAACAGACAGTGAAAAGAGGATAGATAGATGAGGCAGGAAAGACAGGAAGTTGGTAATAATGGTAATAGTACTAAGAAGGAATCTTCTGTTATGTTTATTACGATTAATCGAGTCAGAAAAGTAGGCAGTTTGTGCTTCTTTAATAGTCTGGTTCAGTTTAAACAACAGCCCTTTCATATGGAGCTAATGAACTACAGATTTATATTTCGCTGTCTACCTTCAGCCTTCATGTATTCCGCTCTTTGTTGTCTGATGCTGTTGTTGATTCGAAGGGTTGTATTAATATCTGGGACATGGAGCGGTGGTGTGGTGTTCAGCATTTTCTATCACTAAAAACGAATCCATTAGGAAAAGAAAGACTAATTATCACGATCATTTTCACAGACAGTTTGCGGGAGCTTTTGTGTTCACCATGACAACAGACCTAATACCCCTGAACATTACTAAACCATCTGTAGCAGGGCTGCTTAACACACATCAAATAACAGTAATAGTCTGCTAATGGCGTTATTGCCCGCTGTGTCATCATGTCATAGTCCTGCGTGCCTTGAGGGAAAAGAGAAAAATCTGCTCTGTTGTTCGAAGTTAAAACTCTCATGGCCAAAATATTGAGATTATTTTCTATTTGTCTAACATACTTAGATTTGTTTGTTTGAGTTTGATAAGTGTGACTAGAGCAAAAAAAAAAAAAAAACTCCAAGGGCTTATGGGCTGAACGGATGCCTTTAAGCGAGCTTGTTTGTCTGCAGACTGTTAATAACAAGCTCTCCTCTCTCCATGATTGGGCCATGAGGAATGTGACCTCATCTCTGGGAAAAATAATTAGGATGGCCGTCCAGAGCATACTGAGAAACCCCCTCTGTCTCTCCCTGAAGCAACACTGCACAAAGACAGTCCTCTCTTCTTGTAGCTTCATATTTATGTCTAGGCTCTGGCTAAATAATCTCAATCTGAGTGCTAAATAGAACCAAGTTTGTAGCCTGTAAAAGGGCAGCTGCAATTACAGTAAGATTAGCCAGAAGAAGGGCTGCTTTCAGGCTGAATACAAATGCTGATTACAGGTTTCACAGAAATAAGGACATGTCAGGTTTGATCTCTTTTCAGCTTGTAAAAATGTGTCTCATTGTTGCAGCATGCTATTAGCGTCCCGTCATAAATAAATGCTACAAGCTGCTGAATGACTGTTATAAAGCATAAGACTAGGGTCAAAGACGGGGAGAACATTTGTATGTGATCATGTGCAAAACAAAAGAATGCTTTGAATATATGAGCCTTTAGATCGCTAGACAAGCAAAGATTTCCATAATATACGCTGCAGATATCATTACTGGAAAGTAATGAGATATGTGCCGCTCCTGTTCTTCATATGGTGCCATTATGTCACATAATTACTGCCTGCACTGTGTCTCCTTTAGGCCTATTTAAGTCATTACATATTCATACAAAAAAAAACCAAACCAAAACAACGCATGCCCCATGAGAAGAGACCATTACTTGAACATCTTTGATGTTGTTTGTGCTGTTGATGTATTTGCTTAGCATGTGAACACAGGTAAAGGTTTCTGTTACAGCAAATGATTGGCACACACGAGTGGTGTATTTGATATTGCCTGCTTTCATGTCGCACCCATTTCACGAGGAGATATACATCTCGGCCTTTTTTGCATACAGGCCAAATGAATCCTAATGGTCATTTGGCGGCTGCGTTAGTCTTTTAATTAGCTGGAAAGGCTTTCACCAAACTACTCTCATTCTTTACCATCCTTCAATCTCAACATGCGAGTTGTTAGGGGAGCCTGTGGTAAATGGTGTAATTGCCAAAGTCCTCAAAGCTTTCCTCTGTGAGCCTGCTACACTGATAGGCTTTGTGCTTCTGTGTGTGAGGGTACATGTGTGTATGTGCACATGAGTGTGTGTGTGTATGCCGGCCATTTGCATATGCATCTGTGTATATGTGCATATCTGTATGTATGGCAATGCTTGTGGGTTGTTAACGCCATCATCTCCACCATGCGAACAAAGAAACGTGTCAGGTTTACACAGTGGTGACCGAGGATATAATCACTTTAATGTGCAGTGGTTTTAATGACCAGCTGAATGATCTAATCAGGCATTTGAGCAGACTTGGCTGTATCGGTGGATTGTGTATAAAATTGTTTGGGTCACTGTGTTCTTTCTCTTTCTGGAAGTACACCAATTGTTCACCATAGTGACTGCTCAATCTTTGTGTGTTTGCAACCATTTGTGTGTGTGCCTGTGTGCAGAAAGTCGCTCACTGTATGTCTGTGTATATGTAGCATCTGTTCATTGTTGGCTGAGTGGTGCAGTGTGTGTCGGCGCTCAGGTGCAGCTGCTCTTGTCTCCTGTTGCTGTGATCTCTGAGCTGAGAGGCATTATTAGCAGCCTGCAGCTCTCATAGCCTTTTCCACCCTAATTACATACCCATCATTAAAATGCTAATTCATACTGTTAAAGGGGCAATTAAAAGGGTAATTAAAAAGGCTTTGTTCCACCAGTCTACCTGCGTGAACAGTCTGACCGTTGCTGGTCCTCTTTTGATCTTTACTATTTCCATAATGCCCGAGGTCTAATCCCCTTATCCAGGTTCAACTGGGTGTGACTGGCTACTGGTGGAGGCTGACACATTACAAAATACCAAAAACAAACGACAACAAAAAAAAAAAAAAGATTTGAATGCAGTTCCTCAAATAGAAACACTGACTAATAGCGCAAAAATATTTCAGACTGAGATGAAACCACATTTCCTAAATGAAGTAAAGCCTTCAAAACAAAGGTCAAACAACAAAATGAGCACTTTTGTTTTTGGATCCGGCTACAAATCTTTTGGGAATGCGGGCTAACTAACTGTGGGACGCACTAATATAAATAACTTTTTTTTTTAACAGTGAAATTAGACAATATTTGCTTCTTTTTTTTTTTTTTTTTTTTTTTTTACCCATATGGGATTTTCCTCAATCCACATTACACTCTGTATGTTTTCATGTGATTATCAAACACAGTGGGTCCTGGTGGATAAGTAGTGTGATGTTTATTGATTATATAGCAGTTCACTGCAGATACAGCCAGTGTTAATGCAAGTTAGCAGATGGAACCCTCTAAAAATGAGAAATGATGGATTCGCTCCAGCTTGCTGATGCTCCGGGCCCTATTTGGTTTCAGGGCCAGTGAAGTGTCAGTGGTTTAATTTTATAGTGCGTAGTTTTCCCTGATTTCCCCCCGGAATGGAGCGCTGCTGGAGAATGCGGAACATCTGCCGCCACTCAGAAAGCGATACATATAAAAACCATCATTCCTATCAGTGCTAGTTGCAGCCGAGTCAAAGAAGAGAGCCAAGCACACATTAGAATAGCTGCCTTTTTTTCCCCTGTCTCATGTTGGCTTCTGGGGATTGGCAGTCAGAAACCTATTAAATTATCCTGTGTTGCTACAGCATTTGTAGCATTTCAAATATGAGCCCTGAGGCACTGCTGGCTAAAGGTACAGTGGCAAACACCGTGGAGAAAACCTGCAAACTCCATAGCATGATGTTATTATTGAATTTGAGATAAAGTAATGCTATTATCTCATATTAATGTTTTATAGAGCATTAAAGCTGCACTCCATCTTTGTGGGAGCTTAGAAATGTTTAAATATTATATCCCAGGGTGAACGCTTCATTGCTATGTTTACCTTTCTCCTTAAGATCATAAATAGGAATCAGAATAACTTCATTTGCCAAGAAAAAGAAATGGAAAAGCGTTTATCTTGAGCCCCGATTCAGTTATGTAAGACGGTTCTTTCTTTCTTTTCACTGGCTGAAGAGTTTGAAGCATGTAAGCAGATGATTCCACTTTGAAAAAGACTAACTTTCTAACCAAAGTGACAGAAGAAACATTCTGCCTGCTTCTGATTTATTTGTTTTAATCATGTCAAAAGTTAATAAAATGTCTTTAATTAGTAACTTAGTTGCCTCTTGCAGAAATTAAAAGTCAATCGCACCGGCAACATTAGCAATTAACGCTTGAAAATATGTCCAGTATGAGGGTTCTGTCTGGTACAGTGAAGAAAAGCATAACAAACACAATCTGTGTGGCACTGCGTTCCCTCCTAAATGTAATTTGAATATCATTTGCAGGAGAAAACATTGCACAGAGACACTATTTTTCCTAATCACGTACAGTCTTTGACAAAATGCACTCGAGGACGCAATTTTCTAAAAGCACAATTCAAAAATAAGATAATAACAGCTTCCATTTTGATTCCATAAACAACTTCAATCATGTCTCTTCTGTTGTTGTGCAGCTTTATTGCATCATGATTGTATTTCTTGATAGTTCTGCCTGCTTCTCTATTTGTTATTTATCTGGAGTGTGTTTCTCACTGAGGCTATGTAGTTCTTCTCCGGAGTAGAATTGAAGTCATTTAGTCTGTCATGTCTGCTTTCATTTCTGGCAAATCAGACAGAGGAGCCTGCAAGTCATTAGATGAGAATGAAGCGATAGACTGTGAAATGTAATGTATACAGAGAGAGCAGAGCAAACAGTGACCTTCACTGGCAAAGCAGAATGAAACTGAAGGCTGTGTGGAACATCTTTTGTGGACTAACTAAGATAAAATAAACAAATCACTGCCGTTCAATGTTTTCACATACATGTATCCTGTATGTGCTGTAAAGCCTTCACCCTTGACAGGACAATGCTGTCACCATTCTGGGACCTGATCCAGACCCACTGTCTAAGAGGCTGATCAATATCAGTTCCTCTGTGTGCTTCATAATGCAGTAGATGGTTTGTCAGTGCCGTCCACTCACACCTTGTGATTGTTTTTGATCTTCCACCTCTACAGTAAAGGGATTCTGAAGTATTGGCGAATGTAATCTGCCTAAACAGACATGTCTACTGGCAAAGGATGAGATGTTGCTATCAGAGGAGTTCTGGTTCCATTGGTGCCTGTTTGTAGTTTGAGTAGTTTCGACCAATCATGTTGGAGCGGGCTTTGGTTGCTTGAAGGTTAACAGTCCATGTGGACTTTATATATAACTAGCATGGATCATCTAGCAGCCAGGTATTCCCTCAGAAGGTTGGAATCAAAGATAGAGCTACAAGAGAGGAAATACTGACCTTATATCCACCAGGAGGCCAGAAGCACAATTAAAATTAAAAACTATATTGTTTCCTTAGAAGCAGCTTCACTGTTGCAGTACATTTTTCGGGCCAACATAGGCATTAACCTAGCAGACCCAGGCAGTGACAAAGAGGAACCAGAGAAGAGACCCAACATCCAGTAAAAACACTGTATTCATGAAAAACAGGATGAAGTAGAAATTAATTAAACTGCAACGATTTCTTTGTGGTTTTAATAGTTGACGGTGTGCAGGCGTGTATTTGTTAATCAAACAAACACAAAATAAACAGCCAGTGTGCTTCTTTTTGCCCAGAGAGCAGCTGCCTCTGGGAAATGTTTGCATAAATAAAACTCCAATCTCTCTCTGCCAGACCTCTCTTTTACATTCCTGTTTTCTTCTTTACTGTCAGTTTGTTTTATTAGTAACCTTTATATCTCCCTCTAAGCACACTGTGCCCTGTGGAATCATGGGATATTTGAGACAAGGTTGCCACACTGTACGGTGCCTCCCCTCCTTCTCTGGCTCGTGGTTTTGGACAAATGTAATCTGGACCAAAATTGTCCCCACTTGTTAAAAAAATAGGCTCTATTGGAGGTCCAGAGATGCGTTTACAAATGTCAAATTGGTCATGGTGCAGATTGGGGGAGGAAAAGACAAAACAAATAGACAGCTGGTTCCAATTATGGTTTTACTAGGCGCTGATGGGCCAGTAATTACAGGATTAGAGACGTGTAACTGCACACAGCTTTGGGTGCTGCTCTCCAAGTTTGGAGAGGCAGCGAGACGAGTGCAGGCTGAAGCCAGAACAGCTCAAGCGGTGATGTTTGCACATTACAGCAGCAAAAGGCCCATACGTCAGTCTCTGTGTCCGTTGGCCAGAGATGTGCCGAGGCTGCGGCTGTGACATTTGAGGGCTCTCTCTGTGTGGGTTTATTCAACGCTGCAGAAAAGATCATCTTAGACTTTTAAGTCTTTCCCCTTCATGGCCAATCAAGTAGAAACCATGAAACTGCTGTCAGTGTAACTTCATTGTTTAGGCATTTAGCGAAGTTGAATGATGGTAAGTAAAACCAGAGTAAGATGATCATCCCGATAAGAAATGAATCAATCAATCATGGACTTTTATAGAATATTCAAAATGTCTTTGTCTTTACAAACATTTATTTAATATGTTTATGCCCCCTGAAGGAAGAGCACCATGACATCTTTCTTACTCTACCATTAGTTACTGTTTTTGCATCCTTGTTTTTTTGGCCTTTTGTTTCCTCATTTTCCCACAACCGAAGCCGAACTTAAACCAATACTCCAAACACAGTGTTCAAAAACGTTGTCATTGAACATAAACTGGGGACATGCGTAATTGTAGCAGTTTGATGTTTGATGAGTGTTTTGGGTGAACTTATAATGTGGTGCCAAAATGGAAAAAATGAATGAGCAACAGCGGAGCATGGCCTGAGTCTGCGCTGGTTGCCTGACAGCCTCACAGTGATGGCAAGACCCATTGCTCTCAGTTGCCGGCTGCAATACTTAGAGGCCGTCACTCCCCATAAAAAGCACATGTTGTTTTTATCTTGTTTGTGTTATCAGTGAGCTTTGGAGGTGTTGGTAGACATATACACACATCACTCTCACTCACACCTAATACACCTGAGCATCACTGCTCCCATGTTTGACTCGTCTCTATTACCTGCTTTACTTTACTTTTCTCACTCTCCAACTTTTTCTCGGGGCACCAAATGGGGAGAAAATGCACCATGCAGCATTTTATACAGTAGATGTAATATTTGTGTTTAGTTTCAGCTGATTCTTCTGGAAACACACAACTCCCTGGATAACAGAGAAAACACAGAACACGTCAAAGTGGAAAAATAACTAAAGCTCCATCCCTTTAAATCACAAAGAACATGAGCAAAATCAGAGCTATGGCGACAGTGAAGGCATCATAATGCAGTCTGGGAGCTTTAAACCTGACAGAAGTTTTTCCCTGAGGTCCTAATGGATAAGAAGGATGGCCGGAGCTGTGGACACGCCAGCCTGAGGTGACTCAATAAATTCTATACCGAGGGGACCGAGATGTCTGGAGGGATCTTCTGTTCTAATAGGGGCTGCAGAGACACTAGTCTGGACCTGTTTGACTGCCCACTCTCATGTAAAGTCAACAATGGCAGATGCAAGATATAAGTACGGAGCCCTACTGTGTTGTGCAAGTTCACACTTCACTAGAGCTAGCTCAAAGTTCAGCTCATCGTCCCAAATAATGAACTAGATCACATTCATGTTTTTTTCTGAAATACAGACCATTAAGTGTTCTTCCTCTTAACCTTCTTGCCCAATTTTATTGTACAATGAGTACTTTTGCGTATGATACTTCAAGTAGAGTTTGACTTGTAGTAGAGTATTTTCACGGTGTGGTAATAGTACGTAAGTGAAGGATCTAAATACTCCCTCCACCACTGTTACGTGTTGCTGAGAAACAAAGGTAACCAATCCTTCACACTGTGCTGTGAGTTTGACTCGGGTGGAGGACATTTACCACCGTTAGCTTGTGGGTTCACTCTTTTTAATGATTTCTTGTGATCATCATTCACTCACAGATATTTCCCACAGCAGGAGACATTCATTAGCTGCAAACAGATCACATTTCATTCACCGTTCACTGTTCATGTTACTGTGAATGTCTTTACCCAGTTACGTATCCACTGCTATGAGTGTTTTTAGAAAATGGATGGAGTTATGAGAGAGGATGATCCACATGTAATGCTTTTAGAGCTAACCCTAACCCGATGTATCATCTAACTAAAATGGAAGGAATCTGTCTGTGTGTGAATGGATTTTCGTTGATTTTTTGACAAAGATCTGTTCAACTTCACACTTGGCGTGTGTTTGGCTGAGGATCCAAGGAAGTGCAGTGTTGAGTATGAAGTAGTTTGCCCCGCAGAGCCGAACAGCTCCTGCAGTTCTAGACACAGCAGTGTCAGATGTATACATGCAAGTTTAAGTGAGAGTTAGTGACTATCCAGTGCATGCAGAGAGAGGGTTAGGGTTGACGCCTTCTCAGGTGTGAATATTTGATGCTTTTCTCTGTCACCTGTGATAGGATGCTGAATGTGTTTGGGTTTTGAATTATAGGTTTGCAAAGAAAAGAAAAGAAAAGAAATTCTGTATGTCCCTCTGGGCTCTGGGAAACTGATGTGGACATTTTTCACTTTTTTTCTGGCAGTTTAGAAACAGAATGATACATTGAGAAATATCGTTTTCAGATTAATAATGAAAACTGTCATTGTTTGACACTAATTCCTAACTTAATGCATTTAAGTATAAGGGTGAATATATTTGTATATTATGTGCAGGTGGCTGAGAGCATGTTGTAATAATAATAATAATAATAATAATAATAATAATAATCCCTTTATTAATCTCTCCTTGAGGGAAATTCCTTCTGCATGCACTCGGTGTGGAGAGATGATAGTGATGGTTTCCACAGTGAAGCACCCTCAGCAATTAGGGGCACGACGGGCTGAGGGGCACCAGAACTGAACTGGCACCCCTCCAACTACAAGACCACCTCTGTATCGAATAGTTCATGCTGGACTCAAACCACCCTCTGGTCCCCAAACCAAGGAGCTACTGCTGCCCCCTTAATAAACATTTGTAAAATTTGTAGGTATGCACGTTCAGTACAGTACCCTTAAAAGTCAGACCTAACCCATAGCTACATGTTCCTAAACCCTACATCTGTTTGCATTTCTACTGAAAAATCAGGAAAGTTTGTGAAATCCTACATCAGCACAGGCTACGTGACGACTCTGGTGTCTGTGATTCTGTCTGACCAATCAGTGGTCTGCAGTGTTTTTAAGGTATAATGTGCAGGAATTGTTGGTCACTGTTTGTAAACAGTTTTCAGTGCTGTGTCTGCCATTTTAGCTCCCTCTTGGATTCGTGCTGTTTATATGCTGACCTCACCTGCGCGCTGTTATTAGTTGGGGGGGGCTACACGCCAATTGCCCAAAAGTTGCAGCCCAGGAACGTCCCCACCGCACCGAAATAAGAAGCAAATAAGAAAATGTAGGGAGAGAGCAGGTAGCAGATAGATCCACAGCCACACACGTAGTGGGTCATAAGTCATGATTGAGAGGGATTACATTCGTATGAAACTATACATTGTTTTTTTGAAAACTCCTTGAACAGCATACCTTGAACTCCACCTTTTTAGAATTGGCTCAGCTCGCTTGAAACCTCAATAGAGGCGTAAATGAAAAAACAGGGTGGAATGAAATAGTTTTATTGGTACCATCCACAACTTTCACCGGGAGAAACTCAAAAATAACTTTTTTGTTGTGTAACAAACTGAACTGAGCTAAATTGATGGAATTTCAGCTACAGTGTAATATCTATATTTCAATATGTAGGAATGCAGTTCTGATCGCATGTGTCCATATGTGTGGTGCAGTCGGCCTCCCTGCTCACACAGGAACACAGACGGTGACAGTGATGACACGCACAGATCTCCAGCTTTCTCGAGGCCCCAAGCTGCGCCCCGTGGCCCCTTGGACCGTGCCTTGTGTTGTCCTCCTGGATCATGTCAGAGAGAGTCCTGCAGTGTGCCACAGCTCAGCCTCCCTCCAAAGGGAGAGCTGCTGGGGAGCATATGTTGGACGTGACACACGGTTGCACCGACACACATGTACGTGGCCATGCATTTATACAATCAGCAACCTCCTACTCCCCTAAACACATGCACAAACCGTACACATCCACTCTCTAAGCCACCTGGAAATAACCGCTAACACACATACTTGCATGCTTGCACAACAACATTAAACACACTGCACAGCACAAACATGCACACACATTCACACTTGCATAGACCAGAGAGACCCTCACGCTATCTTGATCTCCAGTTAAACAAATCACTGTTTCCCCAGCAGCACATATTCTCCCAGCCCCCCTCCACTGCAGAGGCTACAATACCATAGCAACCAGCTGGATTATATCCAGCTTAATATGTATTAGATTTGATGGAGTCAAAGTGCTGGCCACAATCTAATTAAAGCTAATGTGTTTATATTTGTGTTGTGTGCTGCTGATTGCAGTCTCAGTGGACTGGATAGGGCTAACGCTGACATGGTGAGGCCAGTGTTTTGGCTGCCCAGACTTTCCCTGTAATTGAGCCCGCTGAGTTGGCTTGTTCTGATTGGCTGACTTCTGGTTCTTCTTGTAAAACAGGCACTGTGTCCACCAGGCGCGTTTTTTTGATCCGGTACTTGATGTGCATATGTTGGAGCCGACATGGAGTCATTTTATTCAGCGGTGCCGTGTCCACCAGGCCAGGATGTGGCATGACAGCTAGACTGGAGCCTTGCAGCAATCTCTGCTCTCCTTCATTCACTTCTGGTTTAGTTGTTTTCTGTGTGCACTTGCATCTTTGTGGCAATAAAATGTATGTCCAACAGTATATACAGTAGATTTAGAATTTACCAGGACAAAAAAAAAGACTAAATAACAAGTTTCTGTTCGATTGAAACCTGTACAGGAGGTAGAGCTGGAACAACGAGCTCATTAAAATTCATTAAAATGAGTTTGAAACAATTTTGATCATTTTAACTAAAGATGAATCCATTGAGAAAATTCTTCTGCGCCCCGATCGGAGCCAATAATTGAAATCAAAGCACCTGTCATACAAAATATTAATGTGTGTTGAGGTGTGTAGATTGCGGAGACGCATCTGACTTATGAAGACGTTTGACTGTTTTTCAAACCACAATGTCTTTTTCCACCACTTCATATTTTGGAAAAATGCACATCACCTGAAGAGACGTATATCATCTCCACAGTGTAAACATGATAACTCATGCCGTGACACTGTGAGATTTTCATATCATGATGAAGAGAGTCAATCTGCAGCAGAGTGCAGTATTAGATAGAGTCACACACTCCTCTCAGCCTTGTAAAGTACAGATTGCCCGGCTCTCGCAAGGTAACCATCTTTCTTGGCCGTCCGTCTCATTCACTTGTAAAACATAGCTATACTTTATAGGCTTGTTACTGCCACAGGGTTACTCTTTTATTTATTAGCCTGTCTACAGTGAATGGATGTGTTTCTGTCTGTGATGTGAACCCCTTGAAGTGAGCCTGATTCCTGTGTTGCTTCTATCAGGGTTGGACAGGAATGCTAATGCTATCAGACAATCAGTCCCCTGCCTGTGGGTGGATAAGACCCGTGTGTGTGTGTTTGTGTGTTTGTGTGTGCGTGTGTGTGTGCGTGTGTGTGCGTGTCTGTTTGCATCCATGTAAGAGAGATGTGATTAAGACACCAACTCTGGCATGTAAAGTGTTCCCTTATGCGTCAGCGCCTGTTAAATAGTCACGTAACAGACGCACAAAAAGCAGCACAGGTTTTGATTTTGACCCAGAACTGATGTGCCTATCTGTTCAAACTGTTTCACTGATTGAGCTGTCTGAATATTACATCTTAGCTGCATCCTTCTGGGGCTTTTGCGGGGGGGTTGGGGTGGGGGCACTGCCTGCCACATAAGGTGACTCGATGCATCTTGGACCACTGAGCCTCGGCGCATTGAACTCTGAGATAAATGATAAAAGGGAGTTAATCTTCAATGGCATGCCATCATAGCTCATTTCCATAGCAGCCTCTCTCATTGTAGCGGGATCAAATCTGAGCTGGCACAGAACAGTTGTTTCCATTTGATATGCCCCTCTGCCCACTGCACCATAATGGCTGCCCTGCAATAAGGATATACTTTTTGATTGCCAGTGAATATCCTGCAGCGACTCGACGCTTTTCCCTTTCTAGCGGTGAGCGCGGAGCCCATTCTGCTTCCGCAGCTGAGTTCATCTCGATTTGGACAGGGAGGCAGAGGATGGAGGGGAGAAGAAAAGAGAAGAGATTTTAGTGCACTCTCTGTTCTCCGCGATAATGAATGCTTTGTCAGGGAGAATCCATCAACGGTCACTGTGGGGGGAGGAAATGTCAGGGAAAGTTATGGTTTGTTGGCTTTTAACCCACGTGGCCCAGCCCCGCAAAGTAATTGAAGTACAGAAAATGTCATGTTGTTGCACTTCATCTATTTGTATAGCTGTCTCGCAGGATAAATAGAAATATTGCTGTGGCAACACGACGAACAACAAGCGCAGTGTCTGTTTAGATCTGCAAAGTGTGGGTGGAAGGTTGATGTACCATGCAATACACCACACCGCACATCCCCAATGTTGCAAAAAGAGAATCTCTATCGATTCTTGTGCTTCTATTTGTGTGATTTTTATGCTCTTGTGCCTCCTTCAGAAATAGCTTCTTCTCCTTTTGTCAGTTTGATATTGTGGAACCCTGAGTCAAAAATCAGGGCTTGATGATTGCAGCCTTGTCGAAGGCAGTCAGATACCTGTGTGATATGGACAGGAAAGGGATGAGTACTTCACAAGGCATGAAAGAAGGCGATCTGTGTATGCCGCGTGCACGCACACACCCTCTCCATAGTGTTCCTCTGTGACAAAGGATAGACATGACGCTAAAGCAGATCGTTTTTCTCACAGGGAGTGTGACAATTATTGGCTCCTCACCTGATTTCAGAAAATGTTTCATTCCAGGCATTTTATCTCTCAACTGTAAAATTTAACACCGTCTGATTGATATAAAGAAGCCTTTTATAGACCTAAAATATAAATAATCCATTCTATAATTCAAAGGAAGTTAGCTAATCCTTCTTAAAAAGGACCATAGTAACTTTAATTTCACCCTTTAAGCGAGCAGGTGGACTGCTTGTTTTAGAACATACTAATTTAAACGTGTCCACGCGCTTAAAGTTTGATTATATTCACCCTTAACCGTATACCCATCCATGTCTAACTAAAAGCCAGTGGAAGATGGGGAGGATACATTGCAGCCGGTTCTAATTGGAGCGAGCCTGTCCGTCTGTGTTGTTTAGTGATCCATGGACGGACCCTTTCCTCCAGTTAGAGGTAGCTGGGCTTGAATGACACCTCCACGTTAGTGAAAGGTGCACAACCTCGAGCTGATCAGCCTCTTTAACTGTTGAAGCATGGCTCCTCGTGCAGTCTTGCCCACTCCCAGCCTGCCTAATTCCAATTCTGAGGCCAGAAATAACTGCCAGTGTTGGCCCAACTCGGCTCCTGGAATCCAGGCTCTCCGTCCATCGCCGAGGGGGCCGACATTCTTTATGTGAGTAATGGGAGAATGTGTGAGGCTTTATCTCCCATCCATCCCGCATATTGTTTGACTACCCTGCCCCGACAATATAAACGCTCTGAGTCAGAGTTCACCAAGGTCGTGTGTGGTATTTATTGACCCAGAGAAAAAAAAAAAAAAAAAAAAACTTGCAGGAATATTTTTGCTGTGTGTTTGAAATTGAGGGAAACTGAAATAAACATAGCGGTTTGCAAACAACTGCTTTTCCCTTGGAAACGGCCTGTCATGGACGTCACATGATCACAGTGCTGAGCAGCTGATGTGTTTTGATTCTGGCACTGTATGTTGAGCAGCGCATAATGATTTGATTCAAATGTTATGATTGGAAGGACGGAAAAAAAATCTGCAATCTTCAGTAATTGTTCCCTGGAATGAAATTGATTCACACCCAACCGAGCATGAAATAACATTGGCAGATGACACTGCTGTTACTGTGCCTGAAACACAACACGATTTTAATAGGAATAATCAGCACCTTCTTGCAGAGCAGACACACACACGCACGCACGCACACACACACACACACACACACACACACACACAGATTCATACCTTGAGGCGATTAACTGATACAAACTGTTTTACCTGGTAGGGTTGTTATTGTATCAATTAATCCCCAGATCTTAAAGAAAATGTATGATTTTCAATCTTTGTCCTGAAAATAAGCCACAGCACTTCTCACCTAAAAGACTAATTAGAACTGTGAAGGTGTCATGACCACATAATCTTGATATGACACAGCAGGTGTTTGAAGATACCACTTTTCTGCTTTTTTATATAATAACTGGTTGAAGTGAATCCATTTAAGTAATGCAAATTAGCTTTGAGATTTTCCAAGTCTGTCTTAAAACAGCTTCTTCACACCTGTGTGCATGTGTGTGCAGTTATTGGTCGCTGTGGTCATTCCTCCTCTCCACAGCGGCTCTGAAAAGATCTCTTCTTAATGTATTTTCAGTGTAAGAGATGGTGGACAAAATCCACAGTCCTTGTTCTGTGCAAAAAGGCATTCTGCAGTAGAGCTGAAGCTGCTGTGAGGCTTCCACAGTCTGAGTTAGCCAAATCAAATGGGTGTCTCCCAAAGTTACAGCACTTTCAATATCAAATTAAAGGGCCATTTTGTAATAATAACTGTAATTTTGTAAAGTACCCTCTTGGTTTGTCAAAGACTCATATTAGCATTATCAAAAATTTGGAATGTATTTTTCTACAGATGAGGACTGTGCACCTCTGTATCGCCAGTAGGAACAATTACAGTGACTAAATACTGTGTCCAGTTTGCACATCACACATGCACATGGGCATCCCATTCAAATCTTCTTTCTTGCTATTCAATTTTCACTCAATATTCCACCTAATATTCATTTTGCATTCCATTATAGGCTTGAGTTGATATACTATGAGTGTCCTCCCACAGTTTTATATATCCTGTTTCACAATACAGGAGGTAATGACCTAAGGCCAACTTAAAAAAGTTACCCAGTCGAGCTCTAATGTGTGCAGCGTGTCACAAAATGGCAAAGGAGGACTAAGCACATGAATGTCTCAATTGTTACACTCCACTGTGTCTATGCAGTCAGTCATGATGCTAAACAAGATGTGAAGCCACAGTGCACAACTTTAACCTCGATTTATTCTGAATAATAAACTAGAAATTTATTTGGAAGTGGACAAGTTTTTCAAAAAAAATGGATAGATGGATGGGTAGTAGCCTAAAGCGCTGACAGACTAAAGCTATGAACACTTCTCATACTAATGCACATCATGAATACTTACAGCATTCCCAGTTTTATCCGTGAACTTCAACTTTTCTGACTTATGGTTATTGCATTTAGAAATTATGCTGCTGAGTTTGGCCGAGGGCGGTGGGGACCTACATGGGTTCTGAAAACACTCCCCACACTACTGCTTTGCACTGTTAGCCCAGTGGCTCTCTGGAGTCTCAGTGCTGATCAGTAAACAGACTGACCTGATTCTGATGCCCTGCCTCCAGCTATTCAGTCCAGAATCGTTGAGCACAGAGCTCCTCTCGTGAACCGACAGACACTACACGGTCTTGGAATTTAGCTGGCCACTCCCCCTCCATTTTTCTTCCATTCAACCAACTGCCGCTGCAAAGATAAATGTTTTTTGGAGCGAGAGACTGGTGGTTGGTGTATATTAAGCAAGCAGAGATTACTATAGCACTTCAGTAAAAATCAATAGCCCCAATTGACTTTGCTTGAAAAAAAAGAAAAAAGGATGGTGATTCAGGCTTTAAAACAAATAGACCCATGGAGATATCCATCAGGCTCAGCGGTTATGCTCTGACTAACCTCAGGTGACTGCTACCCCGATGTGAACAGTTTCTTTGGAATATTATTTAATTGCATTTATGCTTTATTCAGTTGGAGAGTGACAGTGAAATGACAGAAGATGACCTCCAACAAAGACATGAGCTGGATTCCGACTGTTGAAGTTTTATTATTACTTCCTGTCCAATTCACTGAACCACTGAAAGTGAACTCTGGCAGTGAATATTTCTGTACACACAAAATCCTAAGACAGTAATAAAGGTAAGCCGGGACCCATGTCAACACCAAAATTTTATTGTGCATGACACTGCAAACACAAGCACTCTACATGAAGCACTGGGTTTAAACAGACAGGCGACTAACCCACAGTGCATCTTGGAGGTTGCACTTTATAGAGTTATGTAAATAGCAAAGCCATGTTACTGTTTAGAAAACAGCTACTCATACCGAAATAACAAAATAGGTCATTTGTCAATGTCTTTCAAACCAGTGGCTGTCCAAAACCAGTGTTTTCTCAGTCTACCACGGCTAAGTTTATACAAATAAAAACCCTTGGATGAGGGAACAGAAGGAGCAATGTTTATGATCAAAGGTGCACATCCATAATGTCAGATGTTTCAAAATGCGCCTTTGTGTACTTTGCAGATGTGAAAGTGTTTACATTTTGTCTGTGTCCAACAACGGAGATTTTATCTCAGACAGGTCGATTGAACGTGGTGCTGACTGGACTGCGCAGGCCATAATGGATGGACTCGTGAAGCTCTTCCATGATACAGGCTTGGATGACTGGGCGACAGAGCTGGTCACCATGTGCTGTCAGTATCGGTATGCAAAACTGCATTTTACCAAAACTACAGCAGCTGGTTGTGTTAGGGAAATTCCATGTGCATGTTCTGTACACTACGCACACTTTCAAGAACTGCACCAAATCAGCTGACCACAAGTTCCCTTACTGTGAGACAATTAATCCATCTGTTGTGAAGCTACTGCAGTTGTATGTGGAAAAGGTGGTGCAAAAAGCACTGCCGTGCTGAAGAAATGATGTAAAACTGAAGTTTCACAGTATCAGATTTTCTGCATGGAGGCATGAAACACTGTTGAAAATATCTATTCTATTTATGAATTGTCAGCCATTCAAATGCAACTGACCACGAGTAATAGTGACAGTGACATGCAGCTTATCTGCACAGAGCGTTTTCAGTCTTTTCTGCCCTACATGCTACATTGGCAACATTTTGAAGACCACATCCAATAGGTTTCAGAAGGAAAAGTTGACTACTGGAGAAGGTAGAGATGGAAGGAGATGAATTCATGGTGGCCATTGGACAGTTCACACTTTTGCTTGATGGTGAGCACCGCAACAGGACACACATGGTTTCTAATGCTGATGCTGACGGGGCGAGACAGATTTTAATTTGTCAGTGAGTTTAATTGAAGAGTTTGAAATCAGACATGGCTCCCATAAGGCAGTGTTTAATCTCTTAACTTTGCCTCAGGATATGCAAGACCTTTACCATTTTGGCAACACAATGAAGTGCACCGTTCCTCAGAAATATGAGGCCACCTTGACAGAATGGAATGAATGCGCTTAAAGCAAGTTGGGAAACGCTTAGCAGCATCCTCTGAGCATGACTTGGTCCAGATAGTATCTGGTTTCACTTGTGAATGAACATTTCCAAACACTTAAAAAAATCAAAAGTAGCTATTTTAGAGTTTACAGGCTAACAGTGGCGGTAACCATCTTGGAATAATGCAGGATATATACTGAAATTGCAGCAGTGGTAAACATTGCTAGTGACAGTAGTATATTATGCTTAATTGGCCACTGTACATAGAGGAAGGAAGCCCCCATTAAAGGAAACCAGTACCAAGATCGACCCATTGAACTTTACAGAACCAGTAGGTACGCTAACATTGAGTGAGATTAATAATTTAAGATAGTCTTCTCCATCTATCTCATATCGACTTGGTTAATGTGCACATAGTGAGATAAACCATATCTCTATCACCCTGTCACCGGAATAGGCTCCGTCCCATGAGCAGTCGGTGCAGACTCTCCATTGTCTCTCCTGGAAATGAGTGTGGTAGGGAATTAAAGAACAGGGTTAATTAAGAACGAGCTTAAATCACAGCTGCTAATCACTGCAACTTGCACACTGAGAGCAGTATCTGCAGTCATTTTTGTTGAGAGCGAGGAACGGAGATGCGGTTCCACAGGAAAGTGCTGGAAACAATAGGTGAGAGGCTCATTAAACTGCTGACAGTGCCTTAATTTCTCTCCCTATAACCGACAACGCACGCAAATGAAGTGAGGCAGGTGGTTCTTCCTCCTCAAAGTTACTCTTCGCAGTTTAATTAGAGGTCACGATGTGTGATGATTACTCTATGCATCGGCACTGTTGTGTTGAGAAGGGTGAGCGCATTGGAGATTGACGGCGGTGTGCGAGCACGATTAGGCACATCTGCCATCAGGATGTGCGTAATGGGTTTAGCCATTATAGAAGTTCATATACATGCAATAATGTCACGACTGTCCATGAATGCCCATGTGTGTGCTGTTCTCCTCTGCAAACTCTCTGACCTCTTGTTGGAGGCAAAAAATAATTTGGATTTGATATGACATGTTTACAGTGGGGTAGAATGACCTTTGTAGATAAAATGAAAGCAAGTCACATGAGATTAAAACAGTATCTCTACTGGTCCAAATGGTTTAAAGCCATTCATAAAATTGGCCCTTAAAATATATAGCATTGACATGTTTATTATCATTATGAATGCTGCTTGTATGTGTGTCTACCGGCACTGAGTGTGTGTTTGTGCTGAGACACCTGACTTTCTCTAGGCTGAGCAAATTGCACCTCATCTCATCTGGACCTCGTTGCTGCCAGTTTTCGAGAAAAGCCATCATGCTGTGGGCATATGCAGGTGGGCAACGAGGAATGCCTGGGAACAAAAACATGCAGCTTCATTCCCCCCTGTTTTCAAGACTGGCAGGGTCGGGCCGTACCAGCTGCTCGAGCAACCCCAAGTGTGGGAAAGTCTCTCCTCGGCTAATGGAAGACAAACACCTCGGAGAGCGGTAGAGATAGCATGAAAACGATTAAAGCGTGACCCAGATTCTGTTGTGTCTCTGGCCTTTCACTGCAGTTGACAAATACAGGAGGGGACCTTGTTAATGAAAACACTGAAGAAACACTGGATGCTAATGAAGACAAACAACCTTGTCCCAAGGTGCAGCTGGCACAAGCTTTGACATGATAGGAGACGGAAGGTGCTCGTCAATAGACCTATTATATTAAAACCGGGCTACGCTGATTCAACCAAGACAAAAAAAAGTGAAATAATAAGAATTGCAAACGTGCCAAACTTACTCAAAATGCTTTTAAACACTCAGAAATAGCAGAGTTTGAAATGATTAACCAGCCCCAAAGATGCTTTTTTGTATTGTGGCTGTGATGGGAGGGCAGCACTCGAAAGCATTATTCACTTTTGAGGCTATCGTGATCTTTGTTTGACATTTCAGTGGTTGGCATTTACTTCCCACAGAAAAGCTTTACATTGTCTTGTACTTTTACCGATAATGATGCAGTTTCTTTAAAAGGCTTTTGTGGCGCTTCTATATATTCATTAGTGACAAGTGCTCGAATGACATTGCATGGAAAAAATGCTATTTCATAGTCAAAAACCATATTTTATTTTGTGGCATAACCACACTGTTCTGTGTGCTGCATCTGATCCTATTTATGTCTCCAGCAAGCGCAGCTCAGTGCTTGCAGAGCTTTCTCCTTTATGGTTTTTGTTTCTGTCAGTATCTATTTGTCTTCGCAGAGACACATAACAAAAAGAAACCTTTTTGTCTAAATCGTTGCTTTAATCTCCAAGCTTTTGCTCCAGCTGAGCTCTCAGCAGTTGAACACTCCTAATTGACCTGTATTTGAGTGCTAATAGACCAATAAGGCCGTGTTTGCTGCATTTTGTGCACCCGTGTGCAGCTCGCGGTTTTCGCTGTTGTGAGAGGAGAAACGGGGAGAGAATCAAATATAAAAAGAGCAAAAGCCTCTTGATGTCTGCTAGTGTTGGAGCAGTGTGTGATGGGACTCAAGGGAGAGACGTTCACATCCCAGCGGGAATGTCAACCCACGCCTTTAGTCGCAAACCTGCCCCTGTACTCTGGTGAGTTAACATCAATGAGGGGCATGAATGATACATGGCTGATCAGGTTTTCTGCTGTGTGGACAGTTGAGTGCTAAGCCCCGCTGTGCTAAAGTGTACAATATAACATGTAGCATTTAGCATCAAAACACAGATAAGGAATCCTCCCTTCTTTATCTTCACCCCCATTCAACCCTCCTCCCCTGGAATATATTCCTCTGGGAACCTTCTTTTTAAATACTCATCTCTTTAAATATGTCAGTCCCTCCCCAAATCCTATCTTCTCTGTATCTACTATTTATATAGACATTTTGAGCCCTTTCTTTATGATCTTTGCATGATGACAGGAATGTTATAAAGGGTGTTTGGCTTTACAAAACAGGCATTTCATGCATGCAAATTCATGTAATGTTAGTAATCTTGGACATGAAGTCGGCTGGACTCACTGCAAGTTCTCTTAGGAAGCTATGAGGGCTAAATGCAGATAATATGGAGGTGAATTGTACTCATTCTTGTATTGTATGTGCACATAGGAGCACACTGGTAGAGGAATCCAAGTCATGAGGGATTCGTTTCGCAAATATTCCACCAGCCCAGCAAAGAATCTAGTAGCCCATTCCACTGTGTTTCTAACAGCCCCTGATGCCATACGTGCCTGGAATGAACAATAGTGCATTTCTGCATGCGACCAGTAGGGGGCACTGACATAATACAGGACCCTGCCAATCTGTTATGCCTGCCTGGCCCACAGAGATGTTTGCAGTAATTTAGTTCCACTGCCAATATATAAATAGGAATTCTGCTGTTAGCACAAAAGAGCGGGGAGGGGGGGACATACTGCCGAATGAATGTGAATTGCTCCCCTGCTCCCATTTCAACATCAAAGTAATCAAGGAAAACAAGCTTTTTTAATCGAAAGTATGCAATTAGAATAAAGCAGAACTGTCCTGGCTGTGCATGCTGCCAGAATGAAGAGATTAAATGGGTAAGGAGAGAGGGAAAGCACAATCAGTGTAGCAGCAGCTATCGGACTGCAGTCTGAACAGATAATGTAGCACATTTCATTTCTGTCCTGTACTGTTACGCCAAACACTGACTCAATTCTGGAAGATTCAAAGGCAGAGGAAGCGGCAAAACACTGGAGATGGCCGAGAGATGACTTTGTAGAGACAGCAGCTAATAACATGTTTTTACACGAAGACACCTGAGATTTTTAAAGACCTCGTTTTACTGCATGCTCACTGAGTTACCACTGCACTTGTACTCCACCCCTAAGAGGAATTACACAGGAAAAAAAAAAAAAAAGATGTATGATACAAGGATGTGTCAAAGAGAGTATGGCAAATAGTCTGTTACAGTGTAGCCCTAATTTGTTCCTGGAACATTAATGCATTGTACAACCTCCCCCTCTCTCTACTCACACACACACACACACACACACACACACACACACACACACACACTCAAACTCGACACCGCTATCTATAGGCATACCCCATGCTGTCCTATCCTATGCAGTGTCAAAACAATGATAAACATTTGGCTGCTATAGGAGTGCTCTGGAAACCAGCCAAGCTGAATGGGCCGTTTTGTTTCACTGAACAATAGCTCTGCTAAAAGTACTTAACAGCTGTGCTATGCTCCGGGTTCCCCACAGACCCGCAACATTACAACATACTAGGAAGTGCTGCTTGCTTTGTGCAGTTGTTCATTTCTTTATCCAACTGGGAGCTACAGTGTATTTAAAAGACTTCCATGCAGTGCTTACTATTCTGAATGAAGAGGAGGCACAACAATTGCCATCTCAAGCATGCACTGCATCTTTTGTGTCAAGACTACCAGTTAGCTACTGCAGTGATTACCCCTTTTTAAGATATTTGCTGATCGTCAAAATAGTCACGGCGACTTTTCCCCCAGTGGTTGCATAGTGATGTGGAATCGAGTGTTTTATTTGCTGTCTATAACTTTGATAGCTTCGTCAGCAGAGGGAATCAGTCTCTGCTCTTGTGTCTCTACCATTTAGTATTCTCTTGCAACTATATCTGTTTCCTCTCCCTCTCTGTCAGCCATGCACACAGTAGAGGAGAGAAAGACACCGTTATATGTGTACAATATCTACAGCTTATTTCTGTAACATTGTACATGTTTACGTGTTTTAAACCTTTCTTTCTCCTCAGCCTCTTACCCCTTTTTTTTGTAAAAATGCAACCAGCCAAAGCTGATAAAACAGGCTGTGATAGGATCACACCCTGGATAGCTGAACACAGTGACTTCAGGTAGACCAGTCACTAAGGTGTCACAGTGTACAGGTCAAACTTCACTCTCCACAGGAATGGACCTAACAGCTGTCATTTTAGATCGATTTCTCCCTGAAGCCCAGTGTAATAAACACTTGAGAGAGTCTCTGGTTTGGTGATGTGTGAGTGTAATGAGGCTCTGTCACATGACTGACAAGTAATGTTCCTGCCTCTTCTTCTTTACTGATTGAGATGATCCCTGTGGAAACCATGTCCATCTTCTGGCCTCCATACCACTCATTACTGTTAAAGCCTTCCCTCCAGAGTCAGTCATTTGCACTGAAAATGAGAAAAATATGATATTCAAAAGATAATGGCAGTATTTGTGTAAGTTAATGCAGATTGTCTGGACTGCTCATGGCCTTTAAATTATTTCAAGCTTTGTCTCTGCAAAGTATTTGTTTCACCATTTAATGGCATTTATTTTCTTGTACAATATGAGAATATATTTCCACCGACTTGCAGACCCTAGCCCAGGCTATATAATTTATCATGGTTAATGTGATGCCTTAATTTGGCTAAGTGTCTGATTTGTTCTCTTTCTTTGTGCCTGAGTTTAGTGTTTTCATCTCAGTGGGCGCATTATTTTACTCTGTGCTTACTGTCAATCACCTGACACCCTCGGGAAGAAACGGAAGTCTCTGCCAGAAAATAGGCTAATAGCTCAAATAATAACAACAACAATATTTCAACGTGTCACCTTGCAAACTTGTCACATCCATGTCTTCTTACTCAGACTGGTTTAGTTAAAGCGAGACAGCACTTAATTTCCAGCTATGCTTTCACAGCATAAAGTTTGTCTTTCAAAGTGACAAAATATGACCAAAATGTGGCATGCATCACAAAATGATTATATGAAATAGAAACTAGGTAAAGACAGTGGCAGATCGGCAATGATGCTTGATGACAGAAATATTCTCTTTTAACAGTCTACATGTGGGTGTGCAGCACAAACAGCACCGTAAACGCCGTGGTTACAGCTGCAGTGTTCATCACCGCCACTCACACAATTGCTCAAACATATTTTATCATACATCACATACAGATATACACGCATAATTCATCTATCTGCACACTCTGCCAGCCATCTGTCATATCTATTGATGGGTCTAGTTCTCGGTCCGTGGTTGGGGGTTCATCTTTTGGCCCACTCTCCCCCCATGTTCTGTGGCTTAAGTCCCCCACACCCCCTCTCCTCATTCAGAGAGAGCTTTAACAAGCAGCTACTCTACTTGTAATTAATTGGATTCACTTAATTAGCTTTATGGCTCTGTATATTTAAACATTACGTCATTTAGCTCGCATGAACTGCTTTGTTGAGCCTACACGAACCCTTTTTTTTAAAGCTATAGGAAACTCAAATTTACAAGTATCAACTCATGAGATGTTAGAATTTCAGGAGTTGATCTTCATGGTATGCTGCTGGGAAACAGAACACAGGGGATGAGAATAATGGGCCAGTGGAACAAAGGTGTGGCACCCAGAAACTGTATACCTGTATGTAAAATAATGGAATATCTCTTTCCCTTTCAGTTGATTTTCAGATGCGTAGCAGTTAATTGAAAACCACTAGACCTTATGCATCTACTCGAAGAATAACAACTGCTACTTATACTAGGCTGTGCACATGGCTAGTGGAATGCGGGTTGTCACAGGCAGGGCATTTCTGTATGCCTGCCAGCAGTGGAAACATAGAAAGAGCAGACATTTCTGCAGTGGGGCCCATTATGTAAGAAGTCCTGTTTCCATCAGATGTCATGTCTCCGAGCTTACAAACAAGCTTACTGTGGATCACTCAGTAACATCTACTGTTCCCTCAGAGATGAGTACACATGCTCAGTATTTAGCATTTATTGCATATGTGTTTTGTATTGTATGACTGTTCAGTAATGTAATGTATTTAATTTTCCTGCTGCTGTTTTCCCATTTTCCTACATTCCATGGCTCAGATGGCTCAACGTGCAGTCTAAACACATGAAATGGATTTATATTAGCGCCACTGCTATCTAAATTAAACAGCCATGTTTGGTGTAGTTTAAATAGAGAAAAATAATTGCAGGTCAGGTTATGGCTGCACTCTGTGACCCTTGCACGGTAAATGTTTAGTGCAATTCCTAATAAATAGCTTTTAGCTTAATTGTGAACGAACACAAGCCAGTTGAAATTTGTCTTTTGCATATCCCTCTTAGCTACACATACACAGAGTCCCCAGAAATCACCATCCGTTCATCTTCTGTGCGTCTGACAAAGACACAGCGGTTTGAACCAAAAACCTCAAATTTGGACTCGTTAGACCAAAGTACAGATTTCCATGGGACTAATGGCCATTCCTTGTGTTTTTTGGCCCAAACAATTCTGTTTTTCTTGTTGGTCTCCCTCAGAAGTGTTTTTTTTTTTTTTTGCAGTAATTCGACCATGAAGGTCTGATTCACATAGTCTTCTCTGAACACCTGATGTTCAGATGTGTCTGCTGGGCTCTGATGAGTCCAAATTTGAGATTTTTGCTTCTAACCGCCGTGTCTTTGTAAGACGCACAGAAGGTGAGCGCATGATATCTGCATGTGTTGTTCCTTCTGTGTAGCATGGAGGAGGAGGTGTGACCGTGTAGGGATGCTTTGCTGGTGACACTGTTGCTGATTTATTCAAAATTCAAGGCACACTTAACCAGCACGGCTACCACAGCACTCTGCAGCGACATGCCATCCCATCTGGTTTGTGCTTTGTGGGACCATCATTTGTCTTTCAGTGACCTAAAACAACTCCAGGCTATGTAAGGGCTATTTGACCAGGAAGGAGACTGATGGAGGGCATGCACATACTCATAGAACTGGAGTTACATCCACTAACTACAAGTTTCCTCACTATAACACTAACTAAGGTAAAATTACAAGCAATTACTGCAATTTCTCTGTTGTTGGCTGCAAGAACAAAGACAAAAGTCCTCATCTACTCCCATCAACCCAGGAAGTGAAGACATAGTGTATTTGAGGGTCAATACAAAGCATTGTTTCTTTTTCTGGATGGACAGTTGAATTTGGTGTTGGCACGTTCTGCAGCTAATGTGGCTAGTAGCATCTATTATAGACCCACACGCTGGAACAGTGTTTCATTTGAAGCCAATGAAATAACCAGAGTAGTAGCTTGGTTGTTTTTTGTGTAGTCTCACTTAGCCAAAGCTAACGTTATCGCCACACTTCATACTGCAACACACAAATATAATTATTTTTACTTTCTTAAGAGATGCTCCCTAACATGACGGAAAGATATACAGTCATGTTTTGAGCATTCCTTTTATGTTCGTATAACTGTGATATAGTGCTCTTATTCTAAAAAAAATGACAGTAATTTATCTGTCTATCTCTAGTTCCATCTCTCTCTCTCTCTCTCTCTCTCTCTCTCTCTCTCTCTCTATATATATATATATATATATATATATATATATAATGTGTGTGTGTAGCAGTGGTGTGTAGCAGTTGACACATAGCGACCACACACCACTGTGCATGTTCTCCAACATCTACTCCTGTTCCCCCTTTATCGTATGCACCAATCGTCCCTTTCACTCCCACAGCAGGGAGACCTCATTAAGGTAGGTTAAGGCAACCCACTAATGGTTCCTCTCAGTGCTAATAACACGGGTCACCTAATATTACACACTGCTTTGTTCCATTCATCCAGCTATTTATCATGTATTATTAACAGCCAGGTATCATGAAATCACTGCTGTAATCATAATGATGTTCCCATGGCCTAGGTTAAGACAGGCAACACTCAACGTGTTAGCAGTTGACTTATTATGGGCAGGAGAGAAGGTGCTTCCTCCACCTGATGAATATTTCACTGCAAACTGAGTTACATGCAATAACAAATCAGTGTCAAGCTGTGTTGGACTTTTTCTGATGCGTTGTGTGCAGTACGAACTGCATCGCAGTGTGAATAACATGCTGCTGTTTCTGAATTAAACATTGTCCCATGTACAGTGTGTAATCAGAAAAGTATTCCTTGCACATATTCATCACCAGCCAACAGACTTATTCAGTCACTTGTAATGAATGCAGCAGTGAAATAAGTTGAGATTTCTACATTCCACCATTATGAGCAATTTTATAGAGAGCAGAATACATATAATGGTAGATGTAATAAATATGTCCACAGAATATTTATGCAGAAAATAACAGAGGTCCAGCTGCCTCCCAAGCCAATTCACTTCATATTTTTAATCTTTATTTCAAAACCATGTGTGCTATATCTGTTTGAATAAAGCAGAGGATTTGTCTCAAATGTGCTGGTTTCAGTATTCACATTCCTCAATCCTCCAAATATTCAGAGGCCAGGGGCCAATACTTTTCAGCATCTGTTTAGAATATGATGCATGCTGTTAAATCACATGCAGACCCCTTTCCAGAGTTTGGGAATCTTGCCTCGGTCATTGTAATGGGCAACGTTGCATTGCCAAGCCGGCAAGCTGATGTGATTTAGCATAATTTGAATAATGCCATTCATGGAAATGTGCAAGGGTGATGAAATTTTAATGGAGCTTGGGATAACACAACTGCTCCTCAATTACAATAGCTTTCTCCAAGACTCTGAGGCCTCAATTGTAACGTGGCTTATTTCATTACTGTACTATCAATGTTTTTTATTGGACTTACTTAATTACTATGGATATCTCTATTGTTGCAGAGTAAGAAAAATCTGCAAAGCCTCTATTTCTCCTTGCTGAGAGCCATTTCTGCAAACTCACCCTGTTTGCTTACATTGGACACTGAGGGATGCTGTTTGCTGTTTGTGAAACCTGCAGGTAATTTCAGCCACTGACGGGTCCATAGATGAGCTGCATATTCAGAATAAAACGTATAACTAGAAGTTTAGATCATAAAGATGGGGTTGGGCCGAGGTTATAAAGAACTGCGTCTGCAATGTAGAAATAATACCCAGCACCAATTCGACGGGGGGAGGGGCACACAAAAAAAGCTTGCTCACATTTTAACATCAAACAAATCACAGGATTTATTCAAAAATACCAGCTCTCAACTGCCCTTGGCTTAAGGTGGCCTCACCCATTCACAAAACATTTACAACGACCACCAGCCATCTTTTAATGATGTGTGTCTTTGTATAGAATGAATAGCTTGCAGACCACGCCTGCGCCATCTATTGCAGATGTGGGGTTATGGCTGAATTACATAACAAGGTACTTTCAGCCAAGAAGTTTTATTGGTCTAAAACGTTTTCCAGCAGTGCAGACGATACCCATAAAGCAGAACAAGCTGTGCTTTATTACTACACTGTCTCTTGTCGTAACCAGGAATATAGTCGATGACATTTTTTTTTTGCTTTTAAGATGTTTTTGTGCATTACACTCGCTGCTTCACTCATTCACTGAGCAGGTTTGAAGACAAGCCTCCAAAAAGTTGACTGACACCAAAATGTTTTCCAGTTTAGTGGCTAAAACTTGTCAGTAATTATTAGCTTTCGGGTGCAACAATTCTTATTACCAGAGTCTGCTGGTTGATTTACTACTAAAGTAAATTGACTCTGTGACCCTCCACACTTGCCTTGGGTCTGAGGCAGTAAAAAGCGATGCTGAATGTTTGGTATCCAGCTCATATGTACTTAAACCCCATCATCTGTCTAGTCGGGGGATGCAGGCCACAAAGCCTCATTTTTCCCCTCGCCCTCACTTCCACAGAGATTACAACACCAATTAGACTGCTGTTTCCTGACATTCTACCATCAAAGCTGCGAAGCGGTTGGTTTTATTTTTCACATCAAAGGGTATTATTCTTTTGTTTCTCCTTTCAAATCAACATCTACCCTGAGGATGTGTGAGTTTTCGCTCTCATTTTCTCTTCTCTACCCAGAGTCAAAATGTTCTCTGAACCCAAGCGTAATGGAAATGGCAATGTAGACCAAAGACAACAAGGAGAGTGTTCCCGGTAGCACTCCAGAGATATCAAATTGTTTATTGTGTTTCCTTCATCTCACTCTTTTTTTTTTTTTTCCTTTTGTGTATCATTGCTTATTATTTCGAACACAATGTGTGAGAAGTGCAAAACCTAAAGGCAGCACCTAGTAGTTTTATATGGGGGGCACACTGATACACAGCTCTGTAGCCATGTATTGTGAGTGAAGGTTTAAAAATGAATGATCCACGTGCATTATGTATAATAATGTTTTAAATATAAGATCTTCTTCGCTCCTCGGAGACGTTTGTCTGTATGGTCCTGGTTTATGGGGAGTGATTGATCTCAGCTGGATTTTGCATTAAAATGCCTGTGGAGAAAATAAGTAGCAGAGAGGAGAAAACAATCCGAGCTTGACAGAAGAGAAGTGTGCGATCACAGGATGCTTTCTGATGAGTACATAAACTCTGCGGACTCCCTGTCACATTACAACATCACAGCTGATGAGTGTGCACACAACTGCTCCCTGTATGTAAGAGACATTTAATCTGTGATCACAGCTACGCATCAGTATATGCTGAAGATATCAAAACAAATCAGCTTCACATGATCTGTTCATACTGTTTAATAACAAGAGTTGGGACGAGACCAGGGAACATATGAAGCTCGCCTCAGCTGTCCCTTCATTTGCTTTGCGCCAGCTTTTTATTTGAAAGCAAACAGCTTCTTAAAGTGATGTACAAAGTATTTAATTGATCTTCGTGTGTGTGTGTGTGTGTGTGTGTGTGTGTGTGTGTGTGTGTGTAGGTGTGTGTGAACATGGACATACAGTATGCGTGTATGCTGTATTTCTTGTTCACCCGTTTGGGAAATGGCTGTACTCACAAGAAAAGAAAAATGAGAGAAATCCCTCAGGAGGAACATTTTGCTGGATCTCACATCTTAAAAGGATTAACCTTAAAAGGATTCATTTTTTTTCTTGATTTGAGTGAAAACTCTGGGTGATAAATCATCTTTGTCTGTTTCCTTTTGCTGCCAATTTCTGTCAAGCTTTCACCTCTTTCAAATTTTTAGCCTTCCCCAGATGTTGAATGCAGAATAAACAGCTATAATGTTTGTGCTATAAACTGGACGACAGATTGCACCATATACGCATAAAGGAAACTCAAGTTACTCTGTTTTCTTTACTTTATTGAGAATATTTCTTCTTTAAAAGGAAAGCAAACATTTTAACGACATGTTGTTAAGCTGTGGCTCATGGTGTTTCTGCCTCCCCGATCTCAGCGATGAAGTTGGTGAGGAGAATGCTTTCATAATCAGCAGGAATGATGGCCAATAGGAGAAACACAACGCCCAGGTTGTATCAAGAGAAAATAATAGTAAATGATAGAAAATAGTTTATAGTAAAACAGCTTGAAGGCTCAGTGCCAATAACCTCTGAGGCTTTGTGTCCATCTCAAATAGAATCGGAAGCTTGCTTTGGAAACAGAACTGAAGCAATCAGCTACCCACAATCCCAGAATCCTCTTCAGAGTGCTTGTTTTTTTTTCACATTGATCCTTCCCAAAAGAAACGTAGCAAAACAAACTCCTTTCACTGATATATCTCATTTTAAGGCCGTGACTGCTGTTAAACCTTCACATTAGCGCTATCAAAAATCTGCCTCATTTCAATACAACCCCCGCCTGTACTCTTCAAATCCCTCATGCTGGTGTGTTCATTAGTGCCTCAGTCTGTATTGCTGTACCGCCCCTCACCCCTCCGTCACTTCAAGTCCACATGCGTCTCATTCTAATGCTAACACGTTTTGCATGTTGATCCATCAGCCCCACCTTTTAGAAGAAAATCACACTATTTCCTGCAACAGCAGTGAACGCAGACATAGGTCATTCTGAGCTGTTTAAACAAACAACCAGTGCTGTTGATTTTCAGGAAAGAACCACTTTTCCTAAAGCCTAGAGTGAATCCCGTTTTCAGCCCATCTCAGCAGCATCTGTTGGAGTGATCAAACATGCCTCCACCATACAGCCACCAGCTTCTTTCTATTTACGTAACGTGGCTGGAGAGTAAAACTCTAGGTTAAATGAAGAGGCTGTGCAGGCTGCACCATCCATCCTTGACACCCAACTAGTAGAGGGTGTCACTGTTGACAGCTCCCATTCTACATGACAGAATGATGAGCCAGTGGTGCAGAGGTGAGAAACTGAGCAGAGTGTGCTGTGTTGCTGTATGACCTCTGGGATGAAAATACTTCATCACAAAGAACATGATTTTTTTTTTTTTCTTTTGGTGTCAGCTGCATGCCTAAAATGTAAATGTAAGTACATGAAAAATGTGTGTCCAGCTCACTCAGTTTTACTTCAGTCAATTTGAAATGTGATGAGAATGTAGTTAATGATATAATTCTAATAGCTTCATATCAAAAGATACAGGAGATACGTGTTTGCATGTCTAGCCTTTTGTTGATAAAGCACATGATGTTAAGGAGATAGCTTCAAGTGATGACAAGGGTTTTAAAGTGTGTCCAGTCCCTGAATACTAATTCGTTAGACAACCATCCACTGCACATTAACAAATGCACTGATTGGTGGATCCAAACGTCAGTACAGCCTTGTGATGGGAGTTACTCTTTGAAAGGAACCTGATCTTGTGGCTCTGTTTGGATCAGATTCAAACTTAAACATCTTACCAATTCATTTCATTTTGCATGTGCAGGCTGGGTTTAGAAGATTTTGCCAGACCGAATGTCATGGAGATCAATGGTGAAAAAAAAAAAACAGGGCGACTCCCAGAGATTTTAACGTAGATGATGCTGTAGCATCAGTTATATGAGAACTAGAGAGTATTTTTTTCTTTGGATGAACAGCAAAGAACGGCACTGATATTTTTGCTCTTCTCTCGACTGGCTTTGGCATGAGTTTCATTTACTCTGTCGTTTGTCGATCAGATTGGTTGACATTTGCCCATGATAGATGGTGTTTGACAGATGGTTTGTCCAATCACCTGCCAAGTATTTTTTGAAAGTGCTTGCCCTTTTCCAAACAGTTTCCAAGGATGTCGTAGCCCATTAGCTGGCCCATTTGGTCATGAAAATTGGGCATAATGATAAAAAGGACAGATCTCACCAAGTGCGACTGGGTTCCCTTCATTCATATGCTATTGAAAAGACTTGACTCGTTCTTGAATGTTCACTATCACTGTTACACTCCTATGAGTGCACAGAATCTGCACAGGACCAACATGCAACATCCTGCTACAACACATTTTAAGGTCTGAAGCCTTATGAGTGATGGTATTGGTAGAAAACAAAGTCTAACAAAAGTCCATCCAAACAACTGCTAACATTTAAATTCCATCAGACACAGAGCATGTTTTTCTTCTCTCCATCAAAAACTTCCACCGTCCTCTTAATTTTCATAAGTGTTCTGACCTTTGTAGAAACAGCTTCAAAACTGAACTTCAATTTCAAAATATACATACTAATAGCAATCTTAAGGTCAAAAACAGATAAGTTTCAGCAGAAAACCTGCAGTGATGTTGAAGTAAAACTCCTGGGTATTTGTGATCTCTTGGGTGAGCAGATTTTAGCTAATGGAAGTCAAAGGTTACAGAATGTCATCCTTTCCTCTGTTTGAATATTAAGCTGAGCTGGTTTTTGTGTTTTATAGTGTGCAGCATGTGGTATGTTCGAGTAGAGTGAACCTGCTAAAACAAACAAAGCCATCATGCTTTCATAAAATAGCGAGAATAATTGGCAGCATATGTTAACAAATGAAGCAGGAGCTAACAGAGCTCTTGCACATTAAGGTCTTATGCTTCACCATGTGATTTACATCAGGCTACTGTGTCATGAATTATTCCTAAAACAATTATCAATAACATAGAGGCCTTTGACGATGCAGAACGATATAAGAGCAACTTCCTGCAAAATAGATTTCTCATATGTAATTAGCGTGATCTTGAGCAGTCCAATCTTAATTTGTGAACATGAACAGGAAATTGCTTTCAAGGCAAAGCAGCCGAGGCGCTCTAATTAATATCAATGAGCAACAAATACTAGAGCTGAAGATTCAATAAAGATTCACTGGAGAAACAGTGACAGTACACAAGTCGATTTATTATGGATATGGGCGTATGTTTATTGGAGCGCTACACTGACTATTTAGATTTTATGTCTGGACAAAATAAAAAAAAATCTACATAAAGATAAGAAATTCCAATCTGCCTGTATATTGATAATCTTTCTATCTATGTTTTTGCGAGTTGTCAGATAAATATTAGAGCTTCATTGTCTCTGAATTCAAAACTTTGAGGGAACCCTTGGGCCGCGGATGGAAGCATCGCTGTTCATTATGTTTCTCCACTCATTTATTCAGGCTTTTCCTTTCATTTGTCTGGATGTGTTTTCGGGATAGTCAGTCATTTTAATGGCAGGGATTTCATGAGAGTTTTGTAGAGCATTACAGACCTTCTTTACACATTTCCCAGAAACGAAAGGTAAGAACAGATCTCCAGCTGGAAATGAATGCACGGTGTATCTATCAGATTTCACATTCCCATTAAGTATTTCATGTAGCACCATATCAGGGGGAAAGGCAACAACATCTAACTCAAATTAAAATGATAAGATAAAGCAAATAATATCAATAATTAACTGATCTCTGATGATTTGTCTACTTTTCTATAAAAGTTTAATCAAGGATGCAAAGCTCTCAAAGGGCTGTTATATCTATGCTACCCAGAGTTGCCAATTATAGATAAAAACTGATTAAATCATTTACAATGATGAAAACCTCTGCTGCAGTGTTACAAAATGATGTCAATTACAATTTTTGTGACAACTCAACCAATCGTATCTGTTAGTAGCATCCAGCTGGAAAGACTTCTGTAGCTATCAGTTCAGAGAAAGGTGTGCTCCAGGGATGCTGAGGGGTTGAGTCCTGCTCAGCGCTGAGAGAAAGTTCCCCTCGTTAAGTAAATGGAAGGGTCCTGGGTCCCTCTCCCTAATGATGTGGCGTCACTACTCGGAGCACAAAGCAGAACCCTGAGTTACCAATGGGAGGCTGCGTGGTCCTTGAAAGAACACAACCACCAACAGACAAACACTGCCAATTAGCAGAGGGCCCCTTCTCATCAGCCATGTGTTCACATCTGATTAACAGAACACATTCACCGCATCAGGTCCAGGCAAACACAAAACCTTTCCCTTGGGCACTTGGTTTTCTCCTCATATCCTTATCTGTGTCAATTAAAAAGGCTTTATTATGATGCTAACTGTGAGACCACTCCGAGGAGTGTTGGGGGGGGCAAACCCATTACTGTATTGACCCTTTGTTTCCCTCCATAAGAGATCTCTACCAAAGGCCTGAACAAAAATCATGCATTTAGTTTGGCCTTCTTCAACACATTCTGAAGAGGGCAGGAACTGAGAATCGACCACTTTTTAATGGCTGCATACGTCTCTTTTGCTTGTCTTGAGTGGCTTGTGTAAAGTGTGTGGATGAATAAAAGTGTTGTGCTGCCAAGGTGTGGCATTGTACTGCTGGTGGCACAGCTGCCCCTCTCAGATAGCATCACCTGGCTAGCAGATCAGCACAGGCCCTTTCTTTCACCTCCTCTTTCAGAACATATTTCACGTCTTTAAACATTAGCGCTGCTCTCATGCACTCCTAAAGGTTCTGTCTTGATTGCCTGGTATTGAAAAGCATTTATGGATTGTTCATTGTTCAAGAGCTACAGTAATTTGGTGGTCAAACACGGGGTGTGGTGGTAGGTCATCATTGACAGTTTAGACATCATCATCCCGCCACTTCTGGCAAACTTGGTACATCAGTTGAATTTCAATCCTGATGGCCACTGAATGACCCCATTTACGCCTGGTGTCCGTATCTGGATACACTGGACACTTAACGTTAACGTGTTTTCATGATCTTCAATCTACCCCCATTGGGATTAGATCTCAATACAAAGCAGTTAGGTATATAAAATTCTAAATATAAAACGAATGTGGTTAAGCCCTCAGACCACCTCCAGATGTGGTCTGGACGATCCAATCACAGCCCAGTGATAAAGCATTCTGCATTTGCATTTACATCCAACATTAACATGTGATCCTCCTTTGTATCCAAATATAGACTACATGTTAATGCCAGCTGTGAATGGGGTTTACTGCACAGGTGTTTTCACTTATTTTTGCTAATTAGACTTGAAGTTAGGCTGGAGCTGTGCTGGAATGATGTGAAATCACCACATTTCATGAGCAAATAAAAATGACAAAGATGTAACCTCTTCAACTTAGACAAGTGTAGGAACACCTAACAGGATGGTCAGATAAATGGCAATCAAGCACAGTCTGTATATGCCCACATATGCCCACACAGTCCTCAGATGTTGCCTAATTATATGAGCCATGGCTGTATAGAGCGTTTGTGTTGAGTGGAAAAAAGATGACACAGTCAACAGCTATTAACAACAAACCTATAATAGATACTGCATATGCTGAGAAGCAATAAGCCGTCATCCATTAAAACATATGTATGCCTGAATGAAAGACATCTGATTTGAGCTTTAAAAAGCTTTATGGTGGTATAGAAGCTATATTGTACCTGACTGAATTATGTTCTGAGGCTCCCATAGCTGTGGTCCATTGAGACAGAAGCTTCAGAGTTGGTGAATACTCTCATCTCTGATCTCGTACAATCACAAGAACTCTTTTTGCAATCTGCGTCCAAGGTCTCTGCTGGAATAGGCTGAAAGGATTCCATAGTAATGTGTATTAATTAGTTAATGGTTTTAAAATGAAAAAAGATGACCACTCATGGTAGTTTTTGAATTACTTTGAATAATCATTTTAGCTGAGACCTTGACCCTGCTGGGCTGCTACTGGAGCAGTCTTTTCAGCATTTATTTGGCAAATTAACACACTGCCCTTATCTACTATGTGATGTTATAGTTGTTGCTTGTATACAAGATATGTATTAGTTCCCTTCAGACAAAAATATGGATAAATAATTGTCATAAACATAGTCCAGCAAAACACTGGCCCATTTCACGGTAATGCTTCTTCACATCTTCTTAGCCACAGTAAATCAATTCTTAAGCTATTTAGCTGTGGTCATAATTATCCATTTGTGTGGAAGTGAGAGATGAGGATGTTGTGGGAGGGATGGGGGCACCCTTGTAGTTCATAAAGAGCAATTAGCCCAATCTGACCTAGGTAATTAAAGGAGAAGAATGATGACAAAGGGGGGAAACATGAGATTATTCTGTATGATGGTATGCAGAGAAGATGCATGCTGACAACCAGACCACAGTACTGAAGTACTTAATGAATATATTATGACAAAAGATTGAGAGAAATACACGTTGGGATATGGATTTGTTGTTAATTCTTAAAAGGGATTACAAATAATTAAACACAGAATGACGTTTTAACAGAATACTAATTAGAACAAAAGACATAGCTGACATTCATTTTTAACCTGTTTCTGCTCTGGTCTTTGTTTCCTATGGACTCCAACCTGAATTGTTTATATGCGAATGTGCAATATGGAAACAAAATTACTTACTAGTTTCATAAGTCATTCATTAAGTCATGCTGAAAGCAACTAGCTGAGACACAATTTGATGTAGTGATTACAGAATTTCAATGCTTCTCATTACAGGACAAGAACTGTCAAATTGTGGTTACATAATGAGTGGTGTCATCATCTTATTTATTTATGATTATGTTTACTTCTCATGTGCTCCGAGACCCTCTGAAGGTACACACAGGCAGCACAAGGGCAGGTGACATTCTGTCACACATCTTTTTAATGATCCTGATGCTTGCAGCATAATGATGCAAATCTGTCGTCACACAATGAGCTCTGTGGCTCACTTGACCCTATTGTTTTCTATTAAAGGTGCTCCTATTGCATTGCACTAATCTGATGAAATGTGTTAAATATTGTTTGTACACTTTTCAAAGGTAGTGGCTTTATTGCAGGCGAAGCCAACAGAAGGCATGGAATAAGAGTGCTGACAGGAATATTAAGTGAGGCAGCCTGAGCAATATAGAATATAAATGAGGTTATTTTACACTGCAGAGCTCTGCAAACCGACGCACAGACTTCTCTCTTTGTAATAAATCATTCCCATTCAGACAGCCTCTACTCTTAGGGCATTGTTTAATACTATCTGCAATAGAGGGGAGAAATAAATTGGTTTACATTGCAAAAAAAAAGGTGCTGCAGTTGGAATGCATGATATGATGATGAAAGATAGAATATACTTGACTTATTGATGATAATGAACTTGCAGATAGGAGAATGTTGCATGGAGGGTGTCATGTGGGAGTAATATTAAGAGGCGGAACTGGAGAGAAATCCCAAGTAAGCAGTAAATGTAGCAGAGTAAGATTTTCTGAAATAGCATTTTAGTCCCTACCCACCCCTTTCAATAGAACGACATAAAAATGCAATTTATGTCTCTACCACAGCCCACAATGCTGCTTGTGCCACAGTGAGATAAATATTTTTTCAGAGATGCCGAGGGCTAAAGATGAAGTGACAATTACTCCCCTTAAGAAACGCTTCTTGCTTCTTTTCTTGTTGTGGGTATTGTGGCAGAAACAACCTTCAGTGGATCACTTTTTCTCTGATTTGCAGATACAAAAGGAGTGCTGCTGTTTGATATACGTTGGCTTTTACACAAAGCGCTGCGGTTATTTTACTCAGATTGAGAGCTGTGATTGAGAGGAGTAAACCTTTTGCTGTGGCTTGTCTGCAACAAGGGCTGAGATCTACAACGGAGGGAGTGCAGCAGGGGAGAGAAAACAGCGTTTTTGCTCTGCTGCCTGTGCTCGTCAGAACGCTGAGAACTCAGTGACATTGAGAATTATACCCCCACGTCAAATGTGTTGCAGCCATCCCAAAATGAGAGCAATGTGCCAAAGCTATTCCCAGTGGAACAGTTACATAAGGTAGACAGCTACTAAGCACAAAGATGTGAACACTTCAAAGGTGAATTTAAGAACTGTTCACTTTTATGGCATTACCCATATATGACAGTGGTTTGATGAATAGAGCTGTGTAGAATCTTGTCTTACTTCCTCTGCTGACGTGGTAATGTGGATGGCTGAACATGCAAATTGTGGAATATGACATTTGAGACTACTTATCAAATGAATATGGCAAGTTAGATTTCATCTACATTATGAGGAGACTTTTTTTTTATCTACAGCCCTGAACCTGTAGCACACACTACCTCCTGTGTCGGAGGAGTTTGATTGACGGAGAAGCTGTGCACTGTGGAGAGTGCGACACCTGTAATTCCTTTTGCCGATGAGATTGACACCATTCTGTAGTGGGAAATGAAAGTTGGCTTCAAGTGGGCCTTTCTCCTTTGAATTGGAGCCAGAGTCATTAGGATTTACAAAACTCAGGCGTCAGAGTTTTGTGGCTCATTATTCTCCTGTTGTTGCCTCTTCCCATATCTCCACATGCACAGTGTTGCCCTCCAACACCTCCATGTTTCGAGATAGGAAGGTACTGCGGTCCTCTCTGATCAGATACACAATCGGGATACTTGGTAAAAGATTGGACTGTATGTGACACTGTAGTTACGTGCGCAGTGGATGAAATATGATTTTGGAGGCCTGCCTTTTTCTAGCTTGTTTTATTACATCATTATCTCTCCTGTGATTCTTAAGTATTTGTCACATATATGTAGTGAATAGATAAAATACTCCCTTGGGAGCATCCCATGCTATTGTTGAACAGGCTTAGTGACTTGCACACTATATTGTGATGGTTATGAATTGCAAAGTAGATGGAAAAACTGAAAAATGCACTTCATTTTATTTATTATTTTAATAAAACAAGATTACCTAATAAGACTAATGTGTATATATATCATTGGTGTTTTCGTTACTGTACTAATTTGGTCATAAATGGAATGACCAAGGATAAGATACCGAAGATTTATGGATTTTTCTGCTGTGGTAGTGCTCTCTACATTAGTGTTCACCAGGGAGCGTGGATTTTTAGTTCCAACTGACAATGGTGGTACTGGCACTAAGAATTGTTCATTATATCACTTAAATTCTAGCAGCTGCACAGGCTGTTGCTTATTCCCATCTGTGATTTGTACACTCCCTCTGTAGGCCCATGTGCTGTGATTCCAATCAACGGGGCCACAGGACTACAAATACTACAGCCTACTAATTTCTTTAACATTCAGCATTTGGGAAGAGCAGTTGTCCTGTTACATTTGTATTCCACTCAGGTGTTAAAAGCTAGCAAGATAGGCTAACCAGTATCATCCTGGAAAGTGGAAGCTAATTAGTTTAGCTTGCCAACATTAGCACTGATTCCCACACCTTGGGTTATGTTTGTCCTGGATTATAGAAAGGATGGGTAACACTAGCATTAGCTGTCTCTCTTTCATTTCAAGTTAAGGTGATGCCGACACCAATTTGAAAGGCATAGGTGTGTCAGTATTGCTAAGAGCACATACAAACAAAGGTGCTATTTAGGCTTGTTTAGGAAGAGGAAAAAAACATCTTGCATCAGTGTTTGCAGGTTACAGGGCAGCATGGGAGTTGACAGTATGTCTCCAACAGCAAACCACCACAGACAGGCAACAATGTTATCATAATTTATATTTCCTTGCACAAAAAGTGAAGAGAATTTAAATCGCAGTGAAACTTCAACTCTTGATGTGTTTCAGAAGGGTTGTAAAATGCACAAACTTATGAAAACTGGAAGAAAATGCCGACTTGTTCTGTTTGCATTGCTATTTGTTCAAAACTCTATGGACTGATGACAGGATGTAGAATGTCTTGCAAAGATGTGTGAGCTCAGCACACAGAGTCTGTGATACTTAAATTAAAACCAAACATCAATGCATTGAAAAGAGCAGTTGCACAAAACACTGAGGAACGGAACAGTGACATACTGTATGATGAAATCTAATTCTCTACCATATGAAACAGCCCATCTTTAAAAATCTTCCTTTTGAGAGCTGTTTCTCTCAATTTAAAATTCCCTTATAATCAATATGAAATTGCTCCATTTCTCATGACAGGCCAAGCTTTGGTGCAATATATGGCTATATCTTTTTGCTAAGGGAGTAAAACCCCTAATTTAGTCTGCAATAAAGCGGCTTAGAGAAACTGATTCTTTCCAGAACATTAATCATAAAAATTTAATGGATATCAAATATTTAATACAGTAGAATGTACAACTTGTATTACTATGGCTTTCTCCAAATCGATCATGTAGAGGAAAATCCATAATTAAAATTATGCTAGCAAGGGCAAATCATTAAGATTTCTATTCGCCTTCATGCTTCAGGAAAATGAAATATACACCCTGCCAATGATGTATAGGCTATTAGAGGCAGAAATAAATTATTACTGTCTCTTATAAAAATGAGTGCTTGATTATATTAGAAAAATAAAAGTAAGTGATAATTCTTGTGTAACTGACTTGGATACAGCCTGTGTTCTGTTGAAGATAGAGAAATAAACTACATTAAGAAGTAAATAGAATATTTAATATGTATTTAATATATATTTATATATTTAATATTTATCTGTAACTTTATTAGCAGTAATGTGTTTATTGTTCATGTCAAAAAGACTCCATGGCACGTTTCCTGATGATGCAGCTCTGCTGTAACATGAGTGTGTGTGTGTGTGTGTGTGTGTGTGTGTGTGTGTATGTGTGTGTATATATGTATACACCCTCTGTTGAGGGAGAAATTAAACACACAAATAAGATTACAAATGGGTGTGAGGCTGATCTTTAGTATATTTATTGTCACATTAACATTACCGGCTCGTAGTCTGACTGCAAAGAAGACAGTCCTCAGTTTTCCACCAACCTTTGTCAGTTGTAACACCTCGACACAAAAACTAGGTAGAAAGACTCAATCAAAAGCTTAATTAATAAATAAAGGGTTGAAACCTCTGGTTTCTACCTCTTTCACGTGCTAGTAGTGCAAATGCAAACTAAACCACTTAAATACTACTGAACAAAAAGCGAAACACTCACAGTTCCAGGATATCTACTTGTATAGATTCATATATTCTGAAGATCCACCAAAGATACTACAGGGTGCAGTCCGCAAAGACACAATGTGCTTGAGCCCATCAGTTAGGACTGGGAACCTAAAAAGGTTGGGAACCACTGCTCCTGAGTGCAGACATCTTGTTTGGGTATAGCAGTAATACTATGTCAGGTTTTGTTTACAACTCCTTGATCTGCAAAGTCTTAGATTCTTGCCCCCCTCCAGAAACACTTGTCGTAGGTGTATGTCATGTCTTCGGATGCGCAGACATAAAGTCTGGGACCCCTGAAAGAATATTACTTGGGCCCCTCTTTTGAAATTGTCCCCCAGGTCCTGCTGAAATTTTTGTGGATCCCCTTCAGCTCTGAATGGCGACCATCATTCAGCAAACAAGCACGACAAGACCTGTATAAACAGGTACAGCAATGGGCTTGTACCTATAGAACTGTGACTGCCTACTCAGATTTAACATTTGGGTGACAACAAGAAAGCTCATCGTAGCCATTGAGCGACGATGTCAGGGGAGGACTGTTAGATGAGAAGTAAATACAGTGAGCTTCTACACAGCCTCCCCCTCTGGCACATTGATATGGACTGAGGCCATTCCCTTTTGGAGGAATTCCTCCATTCACCCACACATACCTCCCCCTCTATCTTAGCAGCTCTGGTTACTCTTTGATCTGCTTATGTTCTCTTGAAAGGCTGAAACACTTCAAACAGAAAAGGCCGTGAGCCGAGCGTGACTTTCATACGAGCAGCTATTTTTTTCTTGCCATCTCATCGATTTGATAAAAGTGATCAATACTCTTAAATAATGTATCATATCTTGTTCTTCTGTTTTGGGATCTGAGCATCAGTTGCTTCTTCATGATTTGAGAGGAGAGGTGCTTTTCACTTTAATGAATGTGGACAGTCCTCTCAGAACATATATACAGTATTGAAGGTATGAATTATGGATCAGAACTACAAAGGGTTTGTATAGAAAGCGCTTGATCAGATTATGAAACATTTACCATCAGATGCGTGTTCGATCATGAACTCAGAGAAGACCATTAGAACTTTGGAAGTCTTTCTACACCTAATGGCTTATAAAGTAGCCCAGAATTAACCCACAATCCACATCTTGATTTATTAAGATTATATGGATTGGGTATCTTCCATAATACGAACGATCCACATTAAATATATTTTGATTGCCATCATAAAATTTTGTGTTTCTGCTATTAGTTCAGTCATATTCATTCAGTCATAGTGGACCACCAACTCAGCTGGCTATACCTTAGAAAAAACTTGGGATCTCCCGATGAAATGTTTTTGGCCTCAATCCCAATCGGAGTCACTGAATAACGTATCTAAAACCACGCTAACATTGGCTTTTATCTTCAGTGGGAAAGAGTACAACTGGCAATCATTCCTGTGTCAAATGACTCGGGTCACGGGTATTTATCGGCTCCAGCTCTGATCGGCTGTGATGGAGACATGATTCCTTGGTGGATATGTTATTTTTTCACCCCTTTTCCAGCATGATGCTGGAAAAAAACTGTCAGCTTGATACACTACGTTTCCATCTCATCACCCTCATCCCATAGAAGATATATAACAGTAACCAGCATAATATTGTCCATTACTCTCCATTATTCTCTTCTACTCTCACGTTGCGTTTTGCTGTTCACCTGTTATCAAGTGTGTGTGTGTGTTCATGACCTTGAATGTGACACACCAAAAAAGTCTACTGGCAATGGCAAGGGAGTATTTTCATTGGGCTTTCCCACATTTAAGCTGCGCTAATTTCGGTGTAAAAGCAGTATGAACAACAGTGTTACTTGGTGGAGATTCTTCCCTTATAAACAGTCCTTGGCTGAGTAAAGTTACAGACACCACTTTGCAGAGAGACAAGTTTAATTTTGGACTGCCATCAAGTTACTCACAAAATTAACATTAATTAGCGACAGCTGATATGACCTGCTGCTGCTGCCGACGTGTGTCATTTTAACCGATGAAAGCGACTGACTCAGCTGGCTTTGCACTGGCTAAACTGAGAAGCTGAGGTAGACAAAACAGTTGAGTGCAGTAGATATTGGGATTTGATCAGCTTTTCATCTGGTTTATTTTACCCAATACCGGCGGCCTAAGGCAGACATTTTCCCCTGTTAGTTCCACACAGTGAGGTTAACGGCATGTACTTTTGGTAAACACAGAGCACTGGTATAAGATCAATATCTGCAGATACCCAGATTTAAGGTACTGGAATCAGTATTGGGAGAGAAACAGTTGGATCAGTGCATCCCTACTTTCACATGCACAATTTGTGCCAGACTATTGCAAAATAATGTAATTCATTTCAGAAGTTTGCAGAACAACAAGAAATGTATGAAACATGCTGTAAAAGAGGTAAAAGAAGTCCTGTAAAATATCTTTCGACCATGAAAATATTGTCTCTGCTATATTAACTCAGATGGACACAGGCAGTCTGACACAGAGTAATGCTTACTGAGGTTTCTTTAAAGACCCCCTGAAGCGCAAATCAGAGCTGAGGTCATAAGCTGTGGTTGTGATAAAAAGGAAATATGAGAGTGAGCTGTGAGCCAAAGTGTGGAAAGGTCCATCTCATAAGTGGCAAAGCAACAGCAGTTTTTCTGGAGGTGGCAATAAAAACAAACAGTCATGAAATATAGTTGTACTGAAACACTTTTTTTTTTTTAATCAAAAATATTGCACTCATATACCACAATTACTGCTCCATACTACCATCAGGTCTGTACATACAGCATCCTTGCATGTAAACATTTTGAAGAGATGGGGGAATATTATAGTGACTTCTGCCACGTATAGTTAATTTTCTTGTCTCTTCAGGCATTGTGTGATTGGCATTTGGACACAAGCTGTTTGAAATCCCTTGTAATTCAAGCATTTTGAAGGCGCGTCATGTTTTGAAAGTGCACAGATCAGAGGGCTGCTTTAGCAATGTCATTTTCACAGAAACACATTCTTCTCTACTCTTTTCTCTTGTATCTACGTACTTTCCGTTTTTGCTTCAATCTTCCTTATCAAGAGAGGCACGATGGTGATTGTTGCAGAGCTACAGCTGCATGTAGCGTGCACGGCTCACCACGGTTCATTTTCTCTGCACACTACAGCCAGATGTCTTGGAGAGCAGTGTTGATTGTTGTATCACTACAGTAGCAAGCAGCATATATATATTGAATAAGAAACTTGCATGTGCACCAATGTCACTTTCACTGTAAGAGAATCCAGATTTGCAGTACATCATCACATTGCATGAGTTTCTGATTAAAGGGATAAATTAGTTGTGTTCAGTGAATGCTGAGAAAAAAGCTTGAATATTATAAAGCTGTTCAAGCTGCACCAACTGGTTTTATTTACGCAGACAAGTGGCACATAGCACACTTAAGTGATACTGCAGCTGTAGTTTCCAGGTACCTCTGGGTATAAACAGAGTCATATAGAATGAATGGGGTGTATATTGCATGTGTAAACTCTAATCATTACAGTCCTAATTGTCAAATTCCAAACCACCCGTTTTAGACCACGTGTCATCACTCAGCACCATGAAAATGCTGCCCCACAGCTCCCTGCCTTCCAGGAAATGTGCAGACATACTCATTTATCAAAGCATTCAGTATTTGACAAACAACCTATCTGTGGTCTCGATGAACATGGCGATTGAACTTGACAAAGTGACGATGATGGAGTGTCGTCCTGCCGAACAAACGGACAATTGTAGGAACTGTAATTATTTGAGGAAGGCAGACCTGCAGCAGCACGGCATCAGCACAGGATGGCAACATTTGGATTCAGCCAAAGCAGTGTGCCTCCTTCACAAACGCTTAATTTCATAATATATTGATTTCATGTCTGGCACCGTCAGTAAGTGTAAAGAGAGCTGTGTGAGGTGCACCAACCATCTGCCAGTCAGATGAACATGATGACAGCAGATCACAAGTATAGTGAATGTGTAAAAGCACATTCTTGGCATCACACCCTGTGAACAGACTGTAACAGATGAATAGGAATTTTTGATTAAGCTGCACATTTTTGAACAGATAATTCAGGCAGTGTCATGTAATGCTGATGATCAGAGGCAATTTTATCTTGCACCTTTTAACTTGTGTGTGCATCTCTATTCAAGCTTCTGAATTCTCATCAGGGCTTACAATGCAAAGCTCTTCTCTTTATCTGTTAACTACACTAATAACTGTATTCCTACTGGAGTGCAAACTGGAAGTTTGAGGGGAGTATTTATGATTTATGTCACTTATCTGAGCCCAGATGTAGTTAATAGTTAATAGTGTATGAGAGCAATACTTATTAGTCAGCAATGGGATTTTAAATGTACATTTTGCAAATATGGAATAAATCAGCTGAAAACATGTATATAAACTGATTAGCTCTTCATTACAGTTACAGCTATAGTACTAATAGTACTAATTAATTAATGAGTTTACCCTAAATAGCACTCTACTATCCAAATTAAAAAACATTCTTGAGCCTAAAAGCAGTTATTAGAGATTAAATACAACTAAATTAAACATTTTAGATATGCTGGCAAGATTGCTTTTGAAAGCTCAAAGTTGATGGCTACTTAAATGTGCTTTTTGCTGGCTAATGAACTTTTGAGGAGGAAATCATGAACATGGATTCCTACTATTGTAGCATCCTTAAATGACTGTCTTTTCCTTTAGGCAATTCTTTCCTGAATGTTGTTCAGTCAGATAAAATTAGCAGAGTGTGAAACCAAACTCTATTGTCTCTCAATCAGTCAGGTACCAGACATCTTCCCATGAACCTCCCAGCAATTAAAACAAGAACAGAACCTTTTTGAAGTATTTCCACAGTGCATCAGTCGTTAAGCTGAATGTAGAATATGTGAGATCCCTGTAGTCGATGCACTGCCATAATTATCAACTTGCTCTCAGGCATCATCACCTATAACTTCACAGTGGCAGTGAATCATTTTCACACTATCACAAGGTTTTTTAGCAAATGATATAATAGAGTTGCGAAAAAATAATACAGGTGTATTTGGGAATAACAAAACACTCAATTTAGCTCCAACAGGATGAGGAGGCTCACACACAGCTCTCAGAACTTACTGAAGTGGTTTGTTTGTATCGAGTTCATTGTGAAGAATAGCTTTGAGGTGTGACAGAACAGCTGGGAGCTCCACTACGCAGCTGCAGTGCTTTACTGATTCACCCTGGACTCTTAAATCATTCATAAATGTTTACCCAGTACTGTATACAGCAAATGTGCTCCGGCATTGCCACATTTAGACGCCTAAAATCGGCCGAGGCAGATCAGAGCTCGTAACGCAAGTCCACACTTCAGCGCCACATTAATAATGAAAGGCTACAAACAGGAGGTTAAGGACCACCTGGCACATGGGCGGTGAACTGGGTCCATCACTGAGTGCTTCATAAAGATTGCTCCATGTCACTCCATCCCCCATCTGTTTGGCCTCTTGCACAACCTTTTGATATGGCGGCAAACATCTTGGGCATCATGAGCAGAGATTGTGCAATGATCACTCACAGGTGACATGCCTAATAGTCCCTTCAGTCCACCACTTTAAACTGACATGTTCAATAAAGTCCCATATAGGTACTGATGATGGATCTGATATCAGAATTATGTGCAGATCAATGTGTGGATTGTGCTCAGAGTACACTAGCTTAGAGTACACTCAACCTGTACGCACTGGCATTACAGAAAAAGGACTTTAGACAAATGGAATAAGCTACCTGCAGTCTTTCAGGACAGCTTTCCCTAGTGACCAGATTTCATCTCCTTAAAAGGAGCCATTAACTCCTAGTGACAGAGAAATGAATTTCCTCTGTGGTGAGAACAGCTTCTCATCGGCAATCATTAGTTTAGCACTCCATAATCACCCCTTCGTGCGGTGTGTTCATCAGCAGGCCTGTTCTGCTGGTGCTAACAGAGACTGAGGCCACTATCATCAAGGGCAGGATGTGAAAATTGCTCCATAAAACAAAAGTAATACCCAATAAAATAGGGAAGCAACTGGCACTTACAACATAAAACTGAAAGATTACCATGGAAGTACATGGTAAACATGTTGTTATTCCTCAGATGTAATCCAAATTGCAACCTTGTGGTGTTGCTTTACCTTAGAGGTCTCATCTGTATATTAAGATGAGGAACGGGGCTCGTACATGAAATGCTATTCAATAAAGCACATTCTCCTGTTAAGGGTTCATGATAGCTGTGGGGGAATAATTCAAAAAGGATGCTAAGATTAGAGAAAGAGCCATGTGGTGTTTGCGGCTTTAAAGGTTCTGCGGGAAGAGGAACAATCTGTCTTCATTGAAGCTCTGACTTGATGAGGCAACCTGAAAGGTAATTAAGTTTGATATGTTGCCTGTGCTTCTCAGCCCACGCTTTGAGAGAGTAACAAGCTCCGAACAGCAAAAAGCAATGTTAAAGTTATGGCCTGTCATCTTATATTTTTTACACTGTCACAGGCACCAACTTCTAAATTCTATTTGAACCAGAAGTAATGTAACATTAAAGTTTCTTTCCACTCCCAAGCTGACGACTGATGAATGCTCAGATGTTTTTAGTCGAGGAGGTAGACAGTAAACACAAACAAAGCTTTACTTAAAATGACATGAACGCTGAACCCTGTGGTTCAAGAGAAGTGTGTGAACATATTAAATAAAAAATATCGTCACAACAAAAACAGTTTTTTTTGTCTTCCTGGAAGTTATGTTTAAAAGCAATGGAGATGGTCGTATATTCAACAACTTAGAAAGAAAATTCAAATGGAATATTAGTGGGGGCTGCTGGCCCACTATGTAGGTTAGAGCTGACTGAAACAGGAAGTTGAAGCCCATACCAACATTCTCAAATCTTTTTCTTTTGTTTATGTTATATATTTCTGTCTGAGTTGTATTGACCAATCACATTTGACCAAGCTTTGGTTGCACGCAGGTAAACCATCCACGTGGAGAGCAAAAGAGGCAGAATGCATTGTCTGAAATGCAGTCTCTCAACTCAATAGCTATCGTATGACGACGATTTAGCTGTGAGCTTTTTTTAATCTAATTTTTTTAATTTCTATCATCAACATGCTGGTACGTCTTTATAGAGATTAGCCATTCTCGTCCATTCTCGCATCTAAAGTTGCTAATCTAACTGTAAACTGTGACCGACGCAGAATGAAATATACAATATGTGACACAAAGAATACACAGTGCAAATCAGCAGTGTAATACAAACATACAGCTGGTACATGTAATGCTCACAGATAACACCAGCATCAATGCACATATCAGGTTTGACTTCCACACCCTCTTAGCAGTATGCTTGGAATCTAAAAATACCAGCATTATGTCGGCATACATTCTTTCCCTATACCTAATTTATACTGATAGAGCAGCGTTTAATAACAAAACAAGGACAAACAGTTTCTAGGAAGCAGTCACCAGACCTTTTAATCAGTTTATAATCACAAATTTAAAAGCAAAATAGGTAACTCGATTACAACAAGTGCAAAGTGGGAAATTCCAAATTGATTCACTAGCTCTTTGTTTATCTAGGGAACAGCTAACAGTGTTGTGAATGAGGGGTGTGTGTGTGTTAACACATGGTTAGCATACTTAGAATAAAACATACCGTTGTTGCCTGTTGATAGCCTGCCTACTCATAGTACTACATTGTTTGCGATGCTAAAGTGCAGCAGCTGAACTTGTCTTTTTCAGCAGTATATCAGTGCCCACATCTGGATGGGTAATACAAACTATTTTCTCATCAAAGCCTGTCAGCTTCACCAGGCTTCCCTTCACAATTGCCTTGGCTTCAGGGCCAGTATAACCTCATATAAGTCTCACCACAGACTTGACTGTCTTTTGTCAGCAGTTGTATCATTTCACTAACTTGAACAATCTAGAAACTGATGAAGAGGTAACTGATAACAATGGATGTGTCCAGAGGTAATGTTGCATTACGAAAACAGTAATTGGTATGTGACCAAAAGTATTTTTATTAAAATGACAGTGATGGCTAGTTTCAATAATAGCAGCATTCCTGGCTGAAAATGCCACTGCATACTGTGGCACAAAGGGGTCACAGGGACGCGAGTCAGAGCCCTGGATTTTTTAATAATGTGATGGATGCCTTTGCCCAGATACTGGTGAGAAAAAAACACGTACAGTGGTGTTTGTTAAGACAGCTCACTGTGTTTCTGTGTGTTTGTGGCTGGTTTAAGTAGAAAGGCACATTGTCCAACTTCTATGAACAGTGCTTTTATTGTGTTTCACTCTAAGTTACTGTCCCCTGGCTGCTGTCTGCTGTATATTGTGTGTAAAAGTGGAATTGGAAGAACATATATATTTTATGATATGTCTTGTGACAATAACAATGTCAGTCTTATAACTCTGTCAATCCAGGTGATGTATTAACTTGAATGTAAATTAAGTTTGCGCAAGACTGTTGTAGACTGTTTCAGGAAGGGGAATAATAGATTTAATGGGAATTTGGCTTCAGATCCACAGTGAGCAGACTGTTTCAAATACATGAAAGATGCTGCCTTGGGACAAACACGGCCTCTACACATGTCAAAATATCCATTATAAATTCATTCCAAATGTCATCATGTCAGCAGAGTGCATAATGAAATGTGTAATTATACAGTTGGATTTAGCCATTCATTCTGCTCGTCTTCATTGGTTGTTTCTCTGTAAAAAGACTTCAGAAATCTTCAGTCATAATAAATGGTGTGTAAACTTTATAGAAAACTCACTGAATGTAGCTTCTTGTGCACACGCATGTCATCAGCAACTCTGCCGGTTAAATGCATCTGTGCCATTTATTTGTTCGACCATAATGATTACGGTTGGCTTCTAAAACATCCTGTGTTTAAGTGCTTTGAATGAAATGCTATAGCATTGTCTTGTTTGTGTGTGACATGAGTGATGCTGTATTAAAGTCAAGGCCTCAATCATTCAAGAGCCTTTGCTGCACTATCTTCTCAATTGAGTTAGCTCACTGCAATCGCTGTCTATTCAATGGCTGAGGAATTGAGTTTCAAGCCCAAAGTGCTGCCAACATCCTGGAATGAGGAGAGAGAGTGAGTGAGAGAGAGAGAGAGGAAGGTAAGGAGAGAAAATACTGAAAAGTAAATGAATGTATCTTCATCCTCCTGTGGCCACACTGCAATGAGCACACATATATTTATTTTAAATGTGACACTTGAGAAAGTTTTTGACAACCATGTCAAAACCCAGAGGTTCCTCATATGTCCGGCACTGGTTTACAGTCATTAAGTCCCAGCATCATAACCAAAGGCTTATGCAGCACATCCCTTCTCTATATGCAAAGCAGTGATTACTGGACAGGTTAGAAATTGTGTTATTTTCTCCATCTCACCAAGAACTGCTCATTCGTGGAAAGGTGATTTGAGTGGCCCACAATTACATAGCTTGAGAGAGAAAATTGCGCTCTTGACTCCGCCAGAGTCCAACTTCTAGATGATGGGCAATCAAGGCTGTATTTATTTGGTCATGTTTGGGTCCAGGAGTTGATTGAATTTTGGTACCAATCCCTATCACTATTTTGTACTTGATTGTGTATGCAAAGTATTTTGATGAGTGCTTGTGTTGTTTATTTGCCTTACATGGAGCATGCCAAACGTCCCTACTGTATGGCACGGCTCCCCTCTGTGGCTCACGCTTGTCATTGTTCTGTCGCTTTGATCAGCCTGAGTCAATCTTCTTTGCTTTTGCTGCCAGCCATCACAGATTGGCTAGACTACGTGACACGGAGCCAAATTCAGAGCCTGTCTCCTCTTCAGAAGCAAATACACTCAGAAATGACCCTAAATTTGGTTGTGTTGTCATTATGTCTGGAATGACGACCATATGGGTCCATATGGCAGTGCTTGTCTGAAGCACCATATGTTATCAGTGCAAGCAGGCTGTAGTACTCATTTGAATAATATTGGTATCCCAAACCAGACCTTATGTTGCTGAATTCCATCACGCTGCTTAAAAAAAAGGCTTCTTCATTCCTCTAGAATTAGAGGACGTAACCGAGCTTAAGGATTTCATGATTGGGCCCGATTTGAATAAGAATCAATCTTGCTAAAACATTAGCAGTTCTCCATTTAGTTCATGTTGTATTTCAAACAGGCATATGTGGCATGCATATACATTCAGCTGATTGGTTTATGGCTTGGTTTTGTGTTCGAATGTACTATGTTCATTCAGAAAACGGATGTCATGAAATTCCACCATATACCATTAAAGGATGCACCAAAACACAGCCACTCCCCTTTATTGCTTTCACATTGTTTATTTGACTGAGTGGACACACACGCTCTGTTTAAACAGTACAGGTTGATGAAAATTGCTTGCAGATCTGGCTTCCCCTCAGCAGGACCCCACCCTTTCTATCCTGTCTTTGTCAGTTGGGGTTAAGGATAGCTACCAACTGCTCCACAGCCCCCCACCAGAAAACACGACTCCTTCTTAAAGCAAAACACCAGGATGCTTTCAACTCCCTCCAGGCCATAAAGGGACACAGAGTGCATTTTATGTAGAGGTTGCAAGGTTGCACTTCATTACAGTGCGGACAGGTAGACATGCCAATGGCGTGTCTGCAGTTTATTCGTCTGTGCAAAGCCTCGGAGATGGTAATAATAAAAAAGGAATGTACGCAGGGTGTTTGATTCAAAGCTTGCGAGACTCTGTTTCTACACAGTGGGGTGATGTCCTTTGATAAAACATTTCCCCCCGAAGGTGTTGTAAGTTACTCCAGGCTTGGGCTAAGTCATGCTAAATGAAGCAGGGACCCCACATGTATGGTGACACCCTGCATTAGATGGAAGTTACCATATACAGTACATGCTATGGTCATTTTTTTTAACCATGTTAGCGACATGGCTCTCGGAATGGCTATGCTGGTCTGACGATCAGTCAGTCTCTCTAATACATACAATTGTAATTTAGATATTATATCTCAACGTCCGCTGAGATAGATTATCATAGGTTATCATGATAGATTCTCATGATATTTGGTGTCACCAGAGGATGAAGCCGACGTCAGACTTTTTGTGTATTTTGTTGACATGTCCCGACAACTTTTGGATGGTTAGAGATGTTCTTGTTCCCCTCAGGATGAATCATTAGGTCAAAGTTTCAGTTTGTCTGCTTTACCCACCAAAATACCTGAAAAACAAATGGCATTCCTATTTATGGAGACAATACTGCATCCATTTTTATTTTCTATTTTTGCAAAAAATACACACTGACTTTTTAATAACTGTATAATCCTGAGAACAAAACACTTGGAATTGTCTTCCTGCCAGCACAGTGATTCTGAGCCATATCTGAGACAGACATAAACATAAACATTGCTTGAGTAAATCCACCCGTTGTCTACAGACTTTGCCTTGGAAAAAATGTCATTGGTTCTCCTGACAAAGTTGTCACAGGTCAAGTTGTATTTCTTATGGGCACAAAGGCAGACTAACACTAGAGGTGAAATTAAAGGGCAAAGCAGCAGAACCTTTAAGATGAGCTGTGAAAACCAAACTCGGAGTGGTGCTTTGCAGCTGTCATGTGAAGGGACATACAGTACACTCTCAGCCTCCTTCAAAGGGGCTGCTCAGGGTAAATAATTCAGAAAGCATGGCCAGGTATACATTGCTGGGAGTTTTGCTCTATCTGACTCTCTCGGTATGTTTTGTTCCTGCCATGCCTCAAATAATATATGAAAAAAAGTGTACCACTCCTCTGTGGAGAATTGGATTTTTCTTTCTGTCTCCTAACAGAATTTGTAAACAGCGCTGCAGAGTTTGATGAGGTCTTGTAGAGGTAAGTCCAGAGGCCTTGAGGTAAAATGGAAGAGAATGAGAACATGGAAGCAGCACAGCAGTGACTTTTCTCCCCTCTGACAGGGTGGAAATGGCAAGCGGTTTGTTGAGACCTTGGCTCAATGTTGTCAGGTATCGCTCAGTTATGATACAAACTGCAATGAGTTTCAATCTTGTCTTCACTTTTCACACTTGATTCTTTTTATTTTCTCCGAATCACCAGCTGTGGCTTTCTTCATTCTCAATGTAGGTCGCTTTGCTGGTTTTCTTTTGAAATAGAATTCTTTAATAAAACCCTCAAGAACTGGAGCTTAGCGCTAGAAATCTTAAATATTATGGACTTATTCAAATTAGGGCTTTCAACAAAAATGTACTATATGTAGTGTAATTTTATGGTGTATTCTAAGTATGGAAAGTCAGCAATGGTGTGAGCTGAAGAGCAGTTTCCTCATGTGGATATTAAAGTATATCATATCACCAAATTTTCTAACCATAATGATAAATGTTCCACTAACTATGTGGCCACACTCGCAGCATGGCTAAATGGATCAGTTGGATCTCTGACAACTATTGGATGGATTGCCTTGAAATTTGGTTCCCTGCAGATGAATTGTGTTGTCTCTGGATGCTTTACTTTATAACTAAAACACCTGCAATACTAATGACATTACCATTTGCCTCAAAGCTGCACTTTGTGTTTACTAATTACCAGAAAAATGTTTGTATGCTATCACACTAAATTAAGAGGGTGAACATGGTGAATCATCAACATGTTAGCACTGTCATTATGATCATGTAGCATGTAGCATGTCCGCATGTAGACTCTAGTTTGAATTTATCAGTGCATGAAATGTCTTCAGTACGGCCCAATCAGTTAAACACAGTCGCTGTGTTCTCGGTTTAATTTTAAATTGTGATACTATAATTTGAGTGCTTGTATATATGATTAAATAAAGATGTGACCTAAGAAAATAGTGCTGACAGACAGTGTAGCGCTTTCTTTTGGACAGGATAGCATCATGGCAGCATCACAGTAGATAACATCCTGGGTCTGTATGTACCAGTAGTTTGAAAACAGAACAAATCCCATCCAGGAGATCATGATTGCAGCCCACAGAAGAAAAAAAAAAAAAAAAACAGTCCAGGGTGACCTTTGTATGCAACAACTCTCCTGTTCCATTAGACCAAAAACACTTGAAACTACTCTGCTGAATCAAAATTGAATTTTCTCCACTCTCATACTCTCCATATCAGCAACAATGCATTATCCCTGCAAGGTCAGCTGGGTCATGTAGCTCAGGCTTACAACGATTTACTTCACAGTACCTTTATTTTGGCAGTGCTGATTGCAGTGACTGTTAAACACTAAATGCTATTAAACTCTTGTTAGTGGGAGCTCTGCTTGTCCACCGCTTTTTCCATTCCATTTGCTGGATACTTAGCTGAATATACAGTTTTGCTAAACTAAATTTAGGGCCTGATTGGTTCCAGAAACCAAAAAAAAAAAAAGTGCAGCATATTTGCAGCCATAATTGACAGTCGACTTTATCTTGAGTAGAATATGTTGCTGTTGATCAGCTCCTTTTCATTGGTGGGATGATGGTAATGATGAGGTGGATAATGATGGTTGACGTCGAAAATGAGATTTAATGTGTAGTTGTGACACTGCATGGCACTCGTTTGGTATGTTGAGTCAGTCTGTCCATTTTTGTTCAGACTGGGATTTTTAAAGGTTCATTTTATTTGTCATTCCACAGTACAGGAATGTACAAGGAATTGCAAGCTGTATGCCCTTTATGCAACACAAGAAAAAGTATTTTTTATTGTTGAGTGCGGAGGATGAGTTGAGGAATCTCGCAGCCTGAGGAAAGAAGCTGCTCTGTAGTCTGGTGGTATGGCAGCAGATACTTCTGTATTGCTTGACAGACGGCAGCAGGGTGAACAGGCTGTGGCTGTGGCTGAAGTGGGTATTGTCTTTTAATATCCTTTTGGCTCCATGCAGGTACTTTACCTCACCAGTATGACTGGTGCTCATGAGATAGGTACCAGTGATGTGCTGGGTGGTTTGAATCACCGGCTGCAGAGCCCTCCCGTCCTGGGCCGTGCACAAAACACGCCAATTCCAATATATTGGATGGATTGCTATGCATTTGTTTGTAAATATTCATGTTGTGCAAAGGATGAATTGTAATAACTATGGTCATCTCCTAATTTCTCATGTAGTGTCATACTCATGTCATTTAAAACTGTCCTAAACTTTGGTTTATGACCAAAGTTATGCAAAATGAATGGTGTTACCATCAGCCTCAACTGTGCATTACACCTGCTAAAACAGCATGTTAGCATTGTCATTGGGAGCATGTTAGCATCCTGACATTACCTTTTGCCTGAAAGCAACCTCATTATTCGTTGGACTTATTTAAAAAAAAAAAAAAAAAATCGCAAAAAAACAAAAAAAACATCCACTGAACCGCTCTCCAGAGTTTCACTGTCTTTCCATGTCATTAGCCTCAATTTTTCCTTGGTATTTTCCAAACTTCAGAATTTTTCAAATACTTTGCATAAAATGCTCCAACAAAGTTAAAAAAAAGTTTAACTTTTTATGTATTTATTTGTACCACATAATGCTCCTTATAGCCTCAATTAATGCAATCCTATGACTGCATCATTTCTGCTTATCTTAAATATCGATTCGACAACACAAAACATGTGATTGAAATGCCATTCCATTGTACATCTGTGATGTAAAGTAATTTAAAAGACACTTGAGGGAAATCTTTGTTAAACAAATAACAACAAAATAAGCAAAATGATGAATGGCACAGTGATGGATTCCCTTGTGTGTGTGGGGGAAGAGGGATCCTTTTCATGCTTGACCATGTGTTGACTGTGTGCCTTTAATTAGGGGAGGGTGGAGCTAACCGATAATAGCCAGAGTGGGAAAAGGTATTGGTGTCATTAGGATAATCAGAGCTCTAAATGAGGTTTTGATGCAGTGTGTCCGACAGGTGTAGTGGCAAGATAGAGGAGGGAAAGGTTCCTCCAGCATGCTCCAGCTGTGTTTACACTCTTTGTTTGGAACAAAGGGGCCTTGTCATATACGCCATGATTGATGCGGCTGCAGGAGAATAGTTAGAGCATATTTACATGAAACACCGGTGGGAGGACCACGAGCAGGCCGCTGTGTGTTGCCGTTATTTGTCCTGCACACTCTGTGGCCGAGCGCTCGCCAAGCAGGCATGCTGCAGCACAACAGACCACCTCCAACAGTTCCTCATGTGACGAAATCAGTTTACATTTCTGGGAATGATTCACCACGTTGCCCGTGCCTCCCGGACACTTCTCCCACTGTATACCTCACTATCGCGCGTCATCTGCAAGCAACCTCTCAGCTCTGCCTCGGGGAGATCACACTGATCAAAACATCTCAGCGAGACACCGCTCCCTCATGTTTGTGTCATTCTTGTTCTATTATAAATTGCTAATGACAAATGATGTTCTGGGGAGAAATCATATCATCGTTCTTGACAATGAAGAGCATTAAAAAGAGGCAATAACGGCACTCTTGAGTGATCATTCTGGAGATCTCATCTGCAGCTCTTTTTAAACATAAAGCAGTGCTGTTCTATTCTGAGGGCTTTGGATGAGCCCAGTGAGTTTGGGCTGATTTGAAGAACAATGAAGTGGATGTGCTGTTCTATAGACTGAATAATGAGGTTGTGTGCTTCAGAGAGCAGCCCTCCCCCCTCCTCTCTCTCTCACAAAGACACCATCCCCCATCCTCCCCTCCTCTTTGATGGAGCTGATATATGCATAAGCAACACTTTCATGGGGTGCCAAGTATTGCTAGGTTAGGAGCTCGGTGCCCTATCTATGACTAATGCTGTGATTACTTATATCATTTCCACCTGAAATGCGAGTATCATGAAACCAATTGGCTTAAAACCAGCTTGCTATAATTACTGGTGAACTAGCCTGTGAGCTGTTCCTGCTTTAGCCTCCCTGATTTTATGTGCTTGTACGTTGCTACAGTCTGTTTGGATCACTCAGATATTGTCAAAAATAAAATGTTAACCTTTCTGGTACAAAAGATGTATGCTAGCCCATGGCTTCTGACTGAGAAAGGGCATTCTTTCTGTTTTAATGGCTGCCAAACCACATAGGGAATATGATTCATGTAGAGTGAGCATAGTTATAGCAGAATGTTGTCTCTCCACAGCCCTGAAATACCATGGCCTTGACTAGATTCCCATGGCTATAATTAGATACAGTGGTTCTGAACCCAAGGTGAATCAATGTCTTAAACATCTCATTCTCCTGCTGGATACCAAAAGCTTCATCTCCCCCCCCCCCCTTCACTTCATTTGGTCTGGATCAAAAATGAGCTCTGCGAAACAGTCCTGCTGTGTTATTGTTTGCGCAGTGCTCGGAGGCTCGCAGAATGCGGTTTTTGTGTTCTTCACTTGTCGGGCCACAACAGAGTTCACCGTATGCAAGAACTCTGCTTTTGTGGCAGGCCAAGGTTTAGCCCTGAGGGGTTACTCCAGCCTTAATCAAACTAATGACCGGCCAATAATGAGGACAGTTCTGTGCAGATCTGTTTGTGCCAGTATCAATAAACTAGTGGGTTTAGTGTTGAACCTCAGCCAAATGTTATTGTTCTGTGTACATCCATTGTGGTGTGTTTTAAAAGCGAGGTCAATGTCAAAGCCTCATTGCACACAAATGAAAATATCTCAATGCATTCATGCCTCAGTGCTTATGAATGCATACGAAAATAAGCCAAATGAATCTAAACAGATACATCCCGAGAGCGTTTGTGTCCTGTTACAGCATCCATTTTAATATGCACTCTTTATATTTGTATACAAGCTGACATCTTTCAGTGGTGCGAGTTTAATAATTCTTGAGCACTACAGTGATTGTGCGTGACTTATATTTCCAGTGCCACTGTTCTGGGGTGCAGCGCTGCTCTGTGTGTGTGTGTGTGAGTGAAAAAAAACATGGTGTATGAATAGAATACTTATTCAACTGCTTGGAGATTTAAAAGGGGATTACAAGGTTTCTCTCCAGAGATGAATTTGCTCCATTTAAACAAAACTCAGCTCAAATCCAGGAGGTAGGCCTGCGTATTGTTGATCAGCTGTTTAAGGTGCAGTTTATGGAGGCTTAAAACTCTTTAATTGACGCTTTCTCCCAGAGTTGAATAGTGGGTCTCCAGAGTAATCAGTATGCATTAAATCTCATCTCTCTCTGTGAATATTAGCCTTTCTATAGAAGATGGGGAGAACAAAAAGAGATGCAGGTCCCTATTCACAAATGCTATGATTTAGAAAATGAGACAAAAAGGGCCATTCTTATACAAAGGCTTTTTTTCTGCTGCTGTAATTACTTACAGGATGTTTGTTGAATTGAAGTGTTTTAATAAATTGTGATTAAAACGTATGCTTTAGATTCCGTAACGCGTAGCCTTTCAGCAGAAAGATGTATCCTCCATAAATTAAACATTTCAAATAGCCTTGCCAATTTCTTTTTTGCCCCTCTATGCACATGAATACTGTATAAGCGTGTTTTACTTGAAGAGCACAGAGAGAATGAATCTGTGATTAATAGAAGAATAATGGATGTGTAATAGAAATTACATTCTGAACATTCATAATCTGCTTCCCTCTCTTTGTTCAAATACAAATGCTTCAGGCTCCAATTTTCATTTTCACTTTGAATAATGAGACGGTAAATTGAAGTGCATGGCAGGCTAAGAGAGGGAGAACTTTCAAGTTCAGCCGAAATGTATTCTGACCTTGTTTTTTTTTTTTCTTTTTTGCCAAAAAGTCATCTGATGCAATCAAAGAGGGATTCAAATGTAAATCAGAAATGTGGTATGATCAAAGTTAAATTGCCATTTGACTTCTGCAAGCCGTTGCATCTCCGTCATTGGTAAGTGATATGCGCGGTATATACTGCTGTTGGCAAGATAAGGAGAATATACGTGTGATCCATCATCTTGTGCACATAATAATCAGCTCTTTTTCTCCTCCTGCTCACTACAGATGCATGGAGACGATGACTTTGTGCTGTATCTTTAAGGGGGAGAGAATTTCCACCCCTGGCTTTGTGTGCGAACCATCAGATGGAGTATTGCATGTCACTCATGTCACATTTGATGGAGGTTTTTAGAACTAATGTGGAAAATGGGGGCTGAAGCCCATATTGAATTTAAATCGAGGAATCACTTTGAACGGAGGAGTCAAGATCTGTGATGACATGGCGGACGCCATCCTTGACATATACACTAACCCCCTCGCCCCTTTAGAGTCCAATCATATCTTATAAGTAATTCCATTTCATTATTTCATTTCCGAACTGCTTGTGGTGAATATTTTTGACACTGAATATTATCTGGAACAGTACTGAAGGGGGATTCCACTGTTCCACAAGACATTTGCATAACCCTCAGCCCCTCTGCCCTCTGAGCTCACAACTGTAGCAACGATTCATTTGATCTTTTGTACAGGCGCGCGCACACACACACACACACACACACACACACACACACACACACACACACACACACAGTTCCCTTGAATTTCTCCTCAGTTGTTTAAAGCCCCTGTAAGTGGCTTGCTTTAAAACAGAGGGATGTGTACAATACTGCAGAACTAAAGGGCAGCCACAAGCTGTGAGAGAAAGATCTCTACAGTGACACTGTCTTGATTTTGGACTTGAATTCACAGACAGGCAATGTGATTGAAGACATAAATTACACTTTGTCACAGCAGATTAGTTGTTAAGGTGATATTTGAATGAAAAATTGCTAGCCCATGTATGAAAACAATTTGTCTTTCCCTTCATGAGAAAAGACAAATTAGAGGTGCTGTAGCTTATTTATGAGAAAATGAAACTAACCGGACCTTTGGGCTGGATCTGTACTCATCGGGAAGAGTCTAGATTTGTTGTTGCTGTGAGGCATACAAGTGACAAAATATACTAAAGGAGGCAGGGAAGGAGCTTCAGTATTACATCGCTCTGCAGTGAGCGGTACATGTATATGCCAAAACCCCTTAAATCTGCAGATGACCTGTATCTCCACACACAGATTCATTAGAAGTGCTTTGAACCAGCAGTCGTGGTGATTCTGTTCCCAGCAGTAATGGTGTTTCACAAACTTAATTTAGGCAGTGAAATGGTATTATCTGCAGGAGTTATTATATATACAACACATAATTTAACTATCTCCCATGGTTGCACTCAGTAATTTTATTTTGATTCTTTTCTGATATAAATTGCCTCTACCGACATATTCATACTTTATTGTGGGATGCATTTTTCAGATAGACTAAATCAAGCAACAAAAGAGCTTTCGGCTACAGAACATTGGATTTACTGATCTGGTAATAGGTACCATAAATTCTGACTTACATGCAGCAGTGACAAATGGTACATCAGATATGAAATTTCCTTTGGGACTTTCATCCTTTGCCAGAAATGGTTTCTACATGAAACAAGTATTTATCCTGCTAAGTGAAAAGGTAGGGTGACAGTGGAAAGATACACTGCAGTGCATCCTTTATTACAAATCATATTATTAAAGTTTCAGCTATGATGTGTGTCAGGAACATGGCGCCAAAGCTGTTAAGGGAGCCAAATTGCATATTGAATTTTGGAAGTTAAAGTTTATGTTTCACTAATGTGTCTGACACTCATACCACACAAAGTGAGTCTGCTTGATGTCAATGAGATTGGCTTACCAAAGAAAAATCAGTTATCTTGGAACTGATATTAAAATAGTGACTGATAATACAGTATAAGTCAGAGATAGCTGGGATCACTGCCACTTCTTCATGTGATCATAATTAACTGGTCACTAAGCCCCTTAGTGACTATTGCTACATGTGTCAAGCTTTCCATCCTCACATGGCACATATGCAATTTATAATTATAATAATGGCAGATTCACCACTGAAAATAGTTAATTTTCTAAATGAAAGGTCTTTGATTTCAGACAGAGGTACACAGCAGTGAGAGGCACGGAACACATTAATACAAAAAAGCAATTACTTGTTGCAGCGATAAAGAAAACAACATGAAATAGTAGACAAACACCGTCTACCGAGCAGTTCCTGAACACAACACATGAAGAGGTTGACATCATGTCAATGCATCATGGCGCCTGTCAGCAAAACAGAAGTAGATGTGAACTGTCATGCTTTCCAAGAGACATGGGCAAAATTTTATTTTATTAATTAATTTATTTTTTAAGCAAAAGGAAAGCCAGTGCTCGCGTTGATGAAAAAGGCTAATGTTAATCCAAAGCAACATAACAGCTACAATCATGCTAAGCTGGATGCAAAGACAAATGCTCTTGGATATTGTTGTGAAGGAAAGTTTAGTGGTGAGCAAGCTAATAGCTAAGAAGCCTGAAACCTGAAACCTAGGAAACAAGTCTGCTATGACATCTGAAGTGAGTGTGAAGACTCCTCCAGGCATTTGGTGAGAAGTTTCAGGACATGAAATGCAAATGAAAGGATCTGCTGAATGTGGTCAACGACCCGCTACTGTGAGCAGATGTTCTCTGAACTGACTCTTGCAAAGACTCAGTTCTGCTCAAGACTGACTGACACAAACCAGGAAAACCAGCTGCAAGTAGCATCATCATCATCATCATCATCACTCATCTGACATCAGACGCCTCACCAAACAGAAGCAGTTCCAGCCACCGCAGAGGTTTATGTGATGTGTTCAATATTTTAGTATGGCCAGGGGTGCCGCCGGGGGGCCAAGGCCAGGTCAACTGCAGATTGCAAACAACTGAACATCCCTCGCCTCATCCCTACATTACCAAGTGTGCAGGAGAACCGAAAGCCGTGGACAATGTGAAGGGCACCTGTGCTTGGTTTGTCAGTTCTGGGCTACTGTAGACACATGAAGGTGCGGCATGGTGGACTCTGTGGAAGACGAGGCTCTCCCTCCACTTTACAGGATGAATATTATCCACCTAAAGCTTCCACACTGGTCATGTGATAGCAGGACAGAGCTGATGGTTTGCCTAAACTCCCACACAAAAGGGTAAACAGTGGACAGAGTAACCTCTAATCCCACAAACTAGCGAGTAAATGCTGTGCCCTTTGGAAGGCTTGGAAGCAATGGTTGCTATAGGAGGTAGTAAGCTGGACATTATAATGACTGTAGTGTACCCTTTTGATTGTGTGTTTCTGATTTCAGAAAGGCTAAAGGAAATTGCACCACCCTCAGAACTGTTCAAATACAGAGTGTTGGAGAAGTCCAGTGCTTGACAGACCCGTTGTAGGCTACCGAGTTATGGCTGCGAAGCTATGGTTGGATAATCACTGTTCAGGGAGAATTCATTGAAAATCGCCTCTTGTCACACTTTCTGAGGTAAACGGAGAGTCTGGCAGGTTTTACATCCATGTGAACAGTGTGTTTCATTGATGAAATGCTCTCTGTCACTGACCTAGTTCTGTTGTAGCCTGTAATGCTAAAACCAATCCGTACTTTACCATAACTATAATCCTTACTTCTACATTTCACTTTTCTGTATATGCAGTCTTCATAACATCTCTGTGCTCCTCAGCAAATCCTGTCTAAACTAAGTACTTTCAGGCTGGTGAGTCAGGAGGAGCAAGTTGACCTATATCCCTGCATCAGATTTGCATCATTGTGGGAGGGGTACCAGTACCTTTAGCATGCTTCATGACAGCCAAAAATATGTCTGTTTCTAAGGGGGACAGGAAATGCTGCTGGTTTGACTTACTGTGTTTTATTCTTTTTGTCGCATTTAAAGTATTGTCTCTTCACAGACAGACAGCTTGGGCCAAATCAACTGACAGGCAATGCATATTCTCCAGCTGTGCCAAACATTTCACCTTCTCAGTGTTTCACTGCAGGAGGACAGTTGATGCAACCCAAACTGAAAGTGTTCCTGATATTTTAAAGAGTTGCATTTAACTATATTTGGCTTCAGAAGCTCCTGGAGCAACATTGGAAATGTGTTAGCAACACACCCGCTTCACTATTACCATCTTCATGATGTTATTCCACTTTTTTCTGAGACTGTTGACCTGACAGAGCCTTGGTGGAAAATGTGAAGCCTCCGGGGTGAGATCGCCTTGCATAAGCACATTTCCCATTAGAACAGCACTGAAGGGCAAGTGGAATTTGAACACGTCTCCTGTCCGTATACAATACAACCACTTTTGGAAAATATGGAAATGTGCACAACAAGAAGCCTCAGTAAGATATCAAAACAGGTAGAGCTGCTCCGCGTGCGTAAACAGGAATACAAACAAGGAAAAGGCTACAAAATTAAGCCGAACAAATCTCTGGCTACATAACTGCATGATCACTACATCTGTGTTTCATTTTGAAATGAAGGCTCGAACACTGTGCAATCCATTCTCTCTCCCTCTCCCTCTCTCCCTCTCCATCCATTCCCTCATGGTTAATTGAACAGAATAGTTTAGTGTGCAATTAATTATGATGTGCTGAGATGATGTATGGACCTGACAGGGCATTGTAGGTAATAATAGGAGAGATTTATTTACTGGCTGTGCGTCGGCCGCTCTCACCCCTGCAAAATTAATACATTTTTTCTGATTCAAATTATGGAAGAAAATAGGAAGGAAATTGTGTCAGACGCATACAAATACAATACACTCGGGGACACACTCGCACCCAAAGGCAAACAAATGGACGAATACGCACACACTTACACACTCTCTCTCCCCCTCTCTCTCTCACATACACACACACGCACACACACGCACAAGGAATCAATGTTGTTCTTGTAGGAAAATTGTAAATGTAAAACGGCAGAAATGAATCATGCTAATGGCATGGCTGACAGTTGTGTTCAATATTATGATTTCAAACCCCCAAAAGATTGATTACATAACCTCTTCTTTATTTACTTGCTGCAAGGAAATATATTGCCCAGCAGCCCTGTGGGATAAACATAAAGTTAGGAAAAATAACACAGTTGCGATCTAAGCTGAATATGCACCAGAGCTGCTTTGTTGTGCTTTGTGCTGTTTTGGTAAGCGAAAAGTACTCATGGGAATTTTTTCCTAGTTAAATCCAGCCATAAATTACCAAACAATAAGTGAAAATGTAAAGACTGGTCTTTGCGACTGTTCTGTAGATGTGGTGGGTAGTTCTGGGTCATTCCAGCTGAAAGTCTAGCCTCAAATATCCTCCGAGAATGCTGTTTTACTCACTGAAAATGTTATTTATTCAGTGGTATGTCTTCTTTTATAAACCTTTATGACATTTCAAATGTTTGGGGTCCTTTCCTGCAGCTTTGCACACTGGCAGTCTCAGATGCTGGAGACCGCTGTTTACACTGCGCAGATAGAAATATACCATGATGTCAGTAAAAGTACATGTTTACTAAAACAGCTGGCCTGGAGGTTGATTTATGTCTAGAACAAGGAGAAGGATGAGAGAGGCGAAAAAAAAACAAAACATAGTGGTCTTATGGTCCTTTCCATTACCAAATGGGCAGATTGCAACACAAGTTGTAGAAGTGGCAAAATGGGATGAGACAGGTGTGTTTTTCCATTAAAACTTACCCAGAGCAGCTTTAAGATAATCTTTTCCTTTTGGACACCAGACAAGGGATGTAACTTTGACTAAGTCCAACAACAGGTGCATTTCTGCAGAGGCCAGTGCTTTCCCACACTCGCTAATATACAGTATGCGTTCACTTTTTGCCCATCTGCAGAGAATAATGACCATCATGGTCCTACAGCACCTGGATATTTAAATGAGTGCAGATGTTGCTGAAACATATAAGTCGAAATGAGAGGGACAGCATTTACATGTGTAGGTGTGGTGTTTGTTTTGTGTAGAGGCCAAGGCGTGTACAGTTTCATGCAGCTGCAAGGTTTGGCGTTGAGCAAAGTACTTATGTCTTTGGTTGATCGATTGTCTTTTACTGGAGCGCTGACTGCTACTGCATTTTGTAACTCTGCCTCACCATAGTTAAACTTGATTCATGTATTTTCTTCACAAATGCTCCTAGAATGGAAGAGCTATTGGGTAAAAGTTGTGCACAGCACAAAGCAACATTGATTGCTTTCTATTCTGCCATCCAGTTCTTTCATTTTTCCCCACAAGCGCTCTCTGGTGTCTCTCCATTTCTGTTTAAAAAGCACCTTGCTTCTTGGCGTTGGTGTTCCATTTAGCAACATGTGGGCACTCTGCCAGCTGCTTTCATTGTTACATAAATGAAACAAATCCCTGCTGTGTAAGAAATGATGTGGACATGGAAAAGGATGATATTACTTCTCCATCAGGACTTGGTCCAAATACCAGGAAGCTTGTAAAGGCTGGTATGTTTGGACCATAAGGAGGCTATTCTCAAAGAGTGGGGCAAAGGGAGGAAATTAAATCTAGATGCCACTGGAGCCTAATAACAGTTTCCTAATTTCTCACAATGGAAACTAAGCAGCAAAAGGATTATATAATACTAATGCAACAGTAAACAGCCGTTTATGAGAACAGTTTACAACAGTTTTCCATGGGGATTTGTCTGCAATATAATCCAAACATCATACGATATGTAAACAGATGTGCCTGAAATTGAAAACACTTGGCTGACAAGTGTTTTTGATCCACTCCACTGATTGAGGTCACCACTGTAGTTTTCATAAGCATCTCTGTTTATATCAGAGGTATTACCTCATGCAATTACATTTCACTGTACTTTAGGTTGTTCTTTAAACACAGCTGTATGTGTGGATGTGTGGATGAGGGTGTCTGTGCATGCACGCACACACAGCCTGAGGCAGAAGCAAACCTGTAGCCACCAGGGGCCCCAAAACGACCAAAGTCTCTCGGGGGGTTTCTCCTCAGTTGTTTGACATAGTTTACACATTTTTTTAAAGAAGTATTATGTTTTGCTTCTGCTTCCGTATTTGCTTTTGTGAATAAACACTGAATAAAGTGTGTGTGTTTCACAGCTTCAGGTTGAATTATTTTCTTCCAGTCATTTTGATCGTCGGTTACGATGTACACATTTGCACATTGCATGGCAGCAAGAGCATTATATCATTAACTGCTAATAATGAAGCTACGACTGCCGTGCTATTGTAGGCCTGTAAAACGGGTCTGTGTGTGTTTATTGTGAGGTTCCTGCTCTGGCTTTGCATGTGTGTGTGTTTGAACAGACACTTCACACCAGTGGCTGTTTATTCATTTCCATGGTGTCAGTGGAAAATAGATTAAATTCTACACAACACCAGTGACAACTTATAAGTGTTTGACTCACTCCATCTATTTGAAATGCATAAAACATCAGACTGTTGACTCGCTGTGAACGCTGCATTGTGAGGAGTAGATTAGGGTGAGGCTCCTTGCCAGGTCTTTAAGTAAGCTTATTTTGGACTGAAGCAGGCACCAATCATCAGATACAGTGTACTGGTACAGGCTAGTTTGTATGCAGTCAAAGATGCTCTCTTCTTGCCACAGGCATCTCTGTATCATTCTTCATTTAAGAAGTGCTTTGAAGAGTCCAGTGAAGTGTAGTGAGAGATACGAGTGAAAACAGCTGCCTGTCATAGTGGATGTTTACTCTTTTCGAGTGGGCTTTGAATAACCCTTTTAAAGTGCTATTTATAATCAAATTCATTACATGCAGCTCAGAATGATCGCAAACCTTTTAGAAAAGTTGATTTCCTATTCTTGTATTAACCAAGAACTGTAATGATGGAGAAAGAAATGTAATGATAGCCACAGTTTCTGTGATCTGAAACAGCCGAGAAAACAATTCCCAACACAGAATCATTGTCAGAAACCAGAAAGAGCAGAAATAGTGTCATTCAGTTTGAGCCACCATGAATATCAGATAATTATCAGTCTTTAAATGAAGCAGCGAGCGACGTGGTCTTATGCAGCATCTCTGCTTCGCTTTGTTCAACTGCTGATTGCCAACGCGAACTCGCAGCAAGACTATTGCCATTTTTAGGCATTTCGGTCCTGATTCTGAACTCAATTTCCTTGCAGTTTCATGGAAGATTAATGAGCTAGTGCTTTGTGTGGCCTCCCGATATCCCCTCTGCAATGGAACTTAACAACCAATCACAAGCATAAAAGGTGACTCAGACCCAGTCGTCAGGCGGAATTGATACACTCTTTGGCCGGACTTTCCATTTCCCACTGACAGAGATTAGACTAATTGTGAATCAAACCAAATGATTAACTTGAACACATTTTGAAAGGTTCTAAGGCATTTCAATTAACATGCAGGATACCAGTGAATGGAAGGAGTTTAATGAGATCCAATTGTACTATTTGCCAAAGAAATATCATTAGTTGATTTATGTGTGTTTATGATGAATGTTTTATTCTTATTAAATGGGTCCTGCTCGTTATTAATCAAACACAAATGGAATACTGATACTGCGCTGTGGTTAATGAATCTGCTTATTAAACGAAGCCCGTGCCGTTAACATTCCCAGCATACAATTTAATTATCTTTTTTCACCCTCACTCTAATTATCTTTGATATTTTTCATCTTCACAAGGTCTGATGGCTATCTTATCTTAAAGGCACACAGCCAAGACTTTTATTATGCCTTTTGAGATCAAAAAAGAGACTTGTCTGAGTGTAGCGTTTTTCTGTCATATGAGACAGAAAGATCAAAAGCAGAGCTGTGGAATACTCTCATCATGATGTTCTATTTGACTTCAATCTCTGCCTGTGCCGTGGAGTCGCACACTGTGCCTTAATAATACCGGGCAGACCGCATTATGTGTATGCACGCATGCTTGAATGCACGCGCACATATGCATAAACACAAGCATTCAAAAACGCACACTGGCCTGACTTCTGAGGACAGCTTGTAATGCATTTCATGGTTATTTTCTATCCGGCTGGGCAATGATATCTCTCCCTTTAAAAGCCAAAACTAAGCACAGGCACAATTTTAGCATGCAGAGGAAAAAAATCTCCTGCACTCTGCGAATGGTAAATGAAATAACTTTCATCATAAAAGGAAAATGTTTTACAGTCTTCACCAGAGGAAAAAAAAAAAAAAAAAATCCTCGGAATACATAAACAGGGTTTAATCAAACATGGCTGCCATTTAACACAGTGGACTGTGCAGTGCTGTGTTTTTGCTTGACTCTAATAAAATCCTTATATACTGCGGAGAACTACTGAGTAAGCACCAGAATGGCTTAATGACACCATAATGATATCTTTGATTGGGGCTGTAATTTGGTTGTGAAAAGAGAACAGAGATTAATGGAAAGACAACTCCACAATAAGGATGTTCATTCAGGAGATCAAAGAGAAGTAGACGTGCTCCGAGTGATTTAGATACAGTTGTCACAGACAGCTGCCGGCATAATCACGCTGCCATATTCGTCAGTTGATGGGCCCTGATGAGCAGCCCGAGCTCAGCCAAATCATTATTAGATCCCCATTGTGATAAATGTTATTTATTGCTGTCAAGCAGCATTAATGTTTAATTCAGAGGTGGAAAATGAGCAGGGTAGAGCCGCATGGTTCGGCCCATTCACGGTCAGTCAGTGACAAAGAGAATGACTGAACACTGGCCAGACAAACTTCATCACTCAGGAAAATAAGAAGAAAGAGCGTGTGTGTGTGTGTGTGTTTGGGGAGGGGGGTGGGTGGGGTGGGTGGGTTAATGGCTATAATTTGCATGTGTTTTAAAAGGGTAATGAAGTAATATGATGTTTATCTTTTCTGAAGAGTTTAATTTCTGCTGGCAGAGACCCAGAGCACACCGTGACACAATATAATGAACAGCAACGTGAATGTGGGCCAAGGTGCGTAATGGTAGCAGATGTGCGAGGGTCCAAGGGTAGAGGGGGGGTGAGGAGCTTCTGTTGTGATGGGCAATGGATTGATGTGTGCATTGTGGGGGGGGGGGGGGGGGGGGGGGTCATGCTCAATGATTTATTCATTAAGTTCACCAACCAGAAGCCCGTGTTTGTTTGTTGACCCTCAGCAGTAAGCTGGAAAGACACTAAAATCTCTCCTGGTCATCCCATCATCATCAGAGGCACCATGACGAGTGTGTAAGAGCGGCGGCGTTACGTGACACATCTCATAATAAACCCACTGCATATGCATGTGCTTCATTTGATGATGAATGCAACAAAAAAAAAAAAAGCATTTCTCTTTCCTTTCATGCCAACTTTAGTATTCTGAAAGTAGAGGCTGAAGGAGAAATACTGCGGAGAAATTGCCATGCCCAAGAGGTTCTGGTTCCTGAAATAAGATGATGATGTAAAAGGGGTCAGCTGCTAATCTTTATTCCCCGAGTAAAGCGCTCATTCATTATGTAACAGTTTGCATTTGTATTCAGGCCACAGACCCAGGGTGCAGAAACATTCAGAGAGCCACTCATAAAAAAACATCCATTTATTTTTACTTCTGCTGCTCCCCTCTTTTCTCTCACTCCAATCTAACAACATGCAACTCGTAATAATAGGAAAAGTGAGGAAGTCTTTATTATACATCGCTTAACAAAGACATGCAGCAAAGAAAAGGAGCTTCAGAAATGTATTATATCAGTAATGAAATCTCTTTGTTCCCATGTAGCATCAGATACTTGCTTTGATAACAAGCCAGACGCATTTTTCTCCTCTAGTGTGCAAAGGCTGTTCTTCACTGCTAAATTAATTGAAAAAAGAAATCAATATGGCTGTTAGGAAAAGGAAGGGCCTTGGTAAATATTATTTTCAGTCTTATAAATGCTGGTACACCTCTTTCAGAGGCATTAACCTTAAAATTCTACAGTGTCAAAGCTGTTCTGTCATATTTAGCACTAGAAAAAAAAAATCTGAAACCCACATGAAACTCTGTCTGTAAACAGTCCCATATTTATTTGCTCATCTAAGTTTTGAGTACCAGCTGCAAGTGCTCCACCTAACAAACATAGAAATAAACTTTTGTTATTTACTCATCGGATTTCAAAATAGTGGCTTTTTCCAACCATAATATCTCCAAACATCACTCATGCAAACAAACCTTTATCTCTCAAGAGGGGACTCCACTGCTACCACAATTACGGATTGGTCCTTTAATTGACTGGGCTGGGAAGAATATCCCAGATAACTGGTGCCAGTATCTCCACAGAGAGACGGTACGAATGAGTAGGAATGATAATCGCTTCGACTAGATTGGAATGGCAGCGAGCCAACCTGTATGTGCAGTTAACCATCTCTTTACAGGAGGATAGCATCAGTGCTGGGAGAAGCTGAAGGGGTCCACAGACAGCCCCCTTTCTATTTTCATCCCGGCTTGATAAAGGTGCCTGACATCATCTAAACAGCAAAGCCTATTTGTAACCAGGTTACCAGCTATCTTTCATCTGTAATTGAGAGCATGCAGCTCGAGTCAGAAGTGTATCAACAATATAAAATGTTGTTAGCCTTCCATCAAGAAGCCTCTGAAGGGAATTAATAGCTATCATCTGAGAGGAAAAAAGGGCCTCAGACAGACTGGAATGGGGGCTGTAGTGACAGTGAAAGATGTTTCCCTGGAGTTATTGTTAAGAGAAAGAGAGATGGAGGGAAAATATGTGTGGGCACATACATCCACATGCAATAGCTTACAATAGCCTGTGCATGGTTAAATGAAGACATGTGCATACATTAGGACTCTAAATACAAACATCCATCCTTCAGCTAACTCCTGATTGATCCCAAACATCCAGCAGCCATACAGTAGAGAAGAATATATTTTTTTTTCTTCTTTAGTTCCCACTGCAGCTTGACATAACATCTCCGAGCTGACCTCGGAGAGCGATTTTTTTGACATGTGCTTGGCATGTGAGAGGAGACTCCAAGTAGATACATGATTGACACACATCTCCCGCCTTGTCAAACCATTTGCTCCCTGCCCCCGAGCCCCGTCTGCGCTGTCCGGGGATGGATGGCGAGACTGCGGAGAAGGAGAGTCTGTGACTGGCAGCCGATCCCGCTGTAAGAACGTTTGATTAGAAATAGGCCGTTCCTCTGATGTGGCCGTGGAAGAGGGGAAAAGGTGTTTTATGTTTATTAAATATTTCCGTTATCACTTACTGGATGTGTTAGAAGAGTTCCATGATCCTGGGTGCTGCAAATTATTATAACCTATAATGTACTGTTTAAAGAATCTGCACATATAAGCCATAACATACTATACTAATTTGCAGGCACACACACACACACATCACATGTTGATGTCTTGAATTCAGCACGTGTAAGCAGGTTGGATTTGATTTAGTATTATGATAATGATAGGCCTGTTTACGGCTGCTTGATGTGCACTTTGCGGCTCATATTGACATAGGCGTTATGATCTAAGATGAGCCTTTTTTCGGCATACATGCAGTCCCTGTTTGCACTGTTGGTGCAATATTGTGAAATATTTTTCCAATTTCATTTCATTTTACTTTCCGTTCGTAGAGAGGGTGAAATGAGAACCTGCCACATCAGTGCAAGTGCACTGTAAAGCTAAACAAATGGATTAGAATGTACGAAATGTTTACACTGAAGGCAGGCAAGTCTGTGTGCCGCAGGCAGTCAGCAGTTTGTTATAATGGGAATTTCAGTCTTGTCTTGTTTGCCTTGGAGCTGAACAACTCCGGTGCTCTGCTTGTGTGTGCTCTAATTACAGACGAGATTAGAGCGGGCAAATTAAACTGCTACCAGCCACTGTTTGTAATTGCCACAAGCAAATGTTTGTAATTATGAACAGATTGCTTTACTATCGATAATTAAAACAACAACACAACTTATTTAATGACTATCGGGAGATGGCACTCTGAAATTGACAAAGCAGAGCAGAGAAAATCATTTTCACCCTGACTCTCTTGCCTTCTCTTTTCTCTGCCACTGCTCTTTTGTTTTCTTATGCCTGTTTTCCCAACGCTCCCCCCAATGTAGATCAAATGCGTTTGACTGGATTTGCTCCAGTTAAAACAAAGACAGTAAAGTCTGTGCTGATAGCGTTGCTGTCACAGTGCTTGCATTCCCCTTTAGCACTGATTGTCCATTGTCTGTGTGGAAAGTGATATATGAAGCAGTTGGTATTATTAGTTGTGCAACCATGATTTTAATTCCCCACCTGTTGTCAGCTATTTGATACTGACACACAATATCAAGCCAAAGCAACTGACCCTGTCGCTCTGCTGGCTAATGAGCTGCTTTTTGAGGCCACTGCCAGCAGCAAGCTACACACTAACACTCAACTCTGCTTCAGCAGAACTACTAACACAACTACTGTTGCTTCAACTGCTGCTCTTTGTACCACTGTAACTAGTATTGCTGCTATTATGCAGTTATATATTGCTGATATACCACAGCTATTTTCCCAAGTGCAGTCTAATATAGAGCTACAACTTATTATGTTCATGATCAATCCATGACATTGGATTTTTTTTTTTATACATTTGTAATTTAATGTCGTACAATAGAGAAGAATGTTCCAAAGTGAAGCCTTCAAACTGCTCATTGAGCAGTTTACAATGATATAAAACAAAGAGGTGGCACCTCCACAGAGTGGACCATTAAGCCCCATCTGTGCTAGTTATTGTTGCTCCGCCTTTCTGGTCTCACACAGCACAGTTTACAGTGATGATGGTGGGAGATTAACCATTGATAGACAAAAATAGGCTTCTCATTTCTCAAGTGTTGCTGGCACCTTTCGCTCTAGCGAACTGAAGTAATTAAACTAACATTAGCTCCATGACATTAGCTCCTTTGAAATGTTTGTGGTTTAAAACAAAACCCTCAAAAGGAGTCTTTAATATGGTGGCTACATAAATAATATAATACTAAAAGATGGAGGCTACTGCTGTTGGTTGCTAAGCCATGATTGCTGTGTAGCAGTTGAGAAGCTGGAAGCACCAAACACATTACTTGGACAACTATTGCTATTAAAAGTCTGCCTCTGCAACTACCACTGCAGTTAGTCTGGGTTTGCTATGAGAATATTAGCAGCAGGCCTTTTGAAAGTCAGAGTAACCATGATTAACATGTTACACTTGCTCATGAGTCTCACACAAGCCCATGAACCAGACACCAAATGATCATTTTTGTGTGATTTGCAAGCATAAATTCAATGAATATGTAATAACACTTGTGAGTTAGGTCTGTATCGAGCCTCATGATAACAGTAATAAAATAAGGATATATTCCTGTTTTCAAACAGTTATTGGATCTGGGTCAAATATATCAAATACCTCTATTCTGAAAAGCAAACTGTTCAGCCAGCTTTGACTTGGCTGAACAGTGTTGGGATGGTGCTGTGTGTGTGCTGTGTGTGTGCTGTGTGTGTGCTGTGTGTGTGCTGTGTGTGTGCTGTGTGTCTGGGACCATGCCAGCATGTGATGCCACTGTTTATCTTTAGTGTATAGCATACACTTACTGCACTTAGGAAAAAAGTGACTCTGATTAAGAGGGACTCGTCTCCCACCTTTAAGGCCAGTCCTCCCATCACATCCCATTACCTCCTGTATTCATTATCCTCATTCTTATTCCATGGGTGTGTTTGATTTTTATGTTCTAATAAGCTGGTCTTGATACGATAACAGATGGTGTTTCATTTTGTCATGGACCTGTAGCAAAAATGCCAGGAGTTGTGATGTGTTTGATTTTATTAGAGATGAGATTTAGCACATACATGCTACATTACTGCAACAGAACTCCCATTTCTCATCTGCACGAGAAAATGAAACTGTGATGAAATGTAATATAGTCCCCCTCAGGCAGAACTGGAGGGACTGGGAATTGCACCACAATAAATCTAATGGATATTACTTCACTCACTTCACCCTCTCTCTCTTTTTTTACTCACTATTTCTCTCCCTCTCCCCCTTTTACCTTCTCCTCTCTTTTCATTCTCTGTAGCTGTGCAGGCGTGCACGGATTACACACATGTACACACAGTCTGGAATATACAAATTTACATTTGCTTGAAGAGCCCGTCCTTGCTTCCACAAAAATTCACTTTGTATTTACCATCAGATCCATTTTAGACCATCCTAATGGATTTCAATTACCAGATCTGAACTTGAAAGCTAATGAAGTAGATGATGTTTCTCTGCCCCTCGCTACACCCTAAAAAGCATGAAAATTCAGAGAACAGAGGGTTACATATGCAATTCATTATCAAAGGCACTATATAAAGAAACAGCTGGCATCGTGGAAACACAGTGATACAAAATGCCCTGCACAGTCAAATGCAATGGAACAGCTGATAATTGTGTTTACTCCTTTAACAACAAGACATCAGAAGAAGTAAATGATAGCAGAATATGTTTTCACAGTACTGCTTTGGTTACTGCTCTCATGGTCTCCACAAAAACACTGTAGCTCCACAACAAGCTTTTTTAATGTAATGTGTTGGATTTTTTCATTGAACACATCTTTCACTTATTACTGCCTGAACATTCAGTGCAAAGACCAGCGTGATGTGTTTTATCCAACGAGTTCTTGTACCAAAACAAGGCAGGTTGTTTTTCAGTAGTTTCCAAAATGACTCATATGAGCAGCTTCTGATCTGCCACCTCTGTGGTTTGTTTGGTTAAATTTAGGCAACTAAAAGTACTTGAAAAGAAGAGAAACTCACTGGAATAGTTGCCTTTGTTGCACTGTCATTGTTTTCTAATGGGGTTTTCAGTTATACTATGCAGTATATAGACAGTGGACAGTATGCTGACTATATTTTGAACATGTATTTTTTCCATTTTTTGACCGAATTTCAAGTGATGGTCTCAGTGAAATTCCATAAATCAATAGTTTTCTATTTACAGTGGGTCGACTTACTATTTGTAATGTCAAAGGGTTGCTCTGAAGTGATGAATCCACAGAGAATTCACATCTGACTGCAGTTCCCCTCAGCTCTATGGAGCCTTCAAGCATCTCTCAGCTTCGGTCTCACAGCACAGTTCTTGTACAGTACACCAGCTGCCCACCACTGAAAGACAGACAGACAAAGTTAGCAAAGAGCTAGTGAACAGCTTGGGGCACATCGCAGCTAAAGATCCAGATGTTTCCCTCAGGAGTTGTTGGAGACCAAAACAGAGCTAAAGGAACAGTGAATGTTATACTTAAATTCATCAGCACAGAAACACAACTTCAAAAAAATGCTAATGTTGTTCCCTGTTTGCTGGATGTGTCACAAACATATTTGCCGTAACTAATTTATCAGATGATAACAGCAAATGTGTGTTGTTCTTTCTAACTTGTCCCCAAGTGGCAGAAGAAAAATCAGTGAATGCAGGCTTCAAGTAAGAAAAAAATGGAAGTAAAAACCTCAGTCAGTACAAGTAAACCGAGAAGTGCTGCTGATGACCTAGATCTAATTGGAAATGGCCTAGATCACTCTAATGAGGCACCTGTAGATGACTGCGTTTGTACATTTGGTCTGCCAGATCTTCTTTTTCCATCTGATCTTCGCAGGTTCTAGATGTTACTTTAAAACACAGTGTTCAAACATACTTCAGATGCTTTGGACATTTCTCTGTAAGGCAGTCTTTAATGACTTATAACAGCTTGCAAAGGCCAAAATCTTTGTATTAAAGTACGAATAACTGGCACACTCTCATTTCTTAATGAGACTCTGAATTGTTGCTTCATTGAATGCAGGTGCACTTCACTGTTGAGAGGTCAACCAGTTAAAACTACTGAGTTAAAAACACATTGACTGTGCTGATTTTGAGGCAGCTCTACAGAATGGCGCGTAATTAGACCGATAAAGACTTTGAATGAAGTCTAACAAATTTCATCAGCTTCTTGCATTGACCCTTTGCACTGCCTTTGAGATCCTCTTGTCCTTTTAACATACCGTGTGTGCCAGTGTTATGTACACTATTAATCAAGTTGTCAATACATCTCTGCACCAATGTCACCTTAGACACAGTGTTGTATATAGTGCACTTGGGCATTAAATGGATTCCAATTAGCATTGCAATAGTGAGTCCTGGCCAGGATCAAATAGATCTGCTGTCAAACATTGTAGGAAACACAGAAGAAGATGGAGGCTGCAGCTTGCTGATATTACTCTCATTACTCTCATTCTGCCTCTATAAGTTTGGTTCTAAGCATGCTTTTTAAACCTAATGTAAGCTTGGACTGAACTTTTCTATGCCCGCCTCGCACGAGGAAACATTTAGCTAACATTTTGTCTCATTTCATCCACATTTTGTTTGTGAACCAAAAGTCTCGACATAACATTTCTTTCTCCATTCGTGTGTGTTCTTGGAACCAAAGGTCGAAGCTTGTGTCTCATTCTATCAAACAAGTGCAAGAACAAAGCAGGAGTATATGCTGAATATCTTGTGTGAATATAAAGAATCCAGAAGGTAGGATCTCTGCTGTTTTAACAGATGGTGTAACACCTACACTGCAGCAGTCAATTGCTCTTTTGTTCTCTTGAGTATTTATAGCTAGCTCACCCAACCTTGCCAGCTTTTCACTGCCATGTGCAGAGAAAACTGTGCTTCACTCATTTTAAATTGTAACCAGTGCAACAACTAACTCTTCATAATTACAATCAAGTTAATGGGCAGCAGACTCTTTAATTGTAGTTTTAATGGCTTCTTTTGTAGATTCTAATGCTAATAAAGGAACAGTTATTGTTTTTTTATGAAAGGATATTTTTGACTGGGGCTCAGTGTTTTGATCTAGCTTGATCCAGTTTCATTGTCAGCCTACTGTACACTTTCAGGGCTAATGCTAATATACTGTACCAAATGCAGCTAATGAGCTAGCATCAGTGAATCAATAATGCTTTAGGCAAGATATTTTTGTCGAACTGCAGCCTCCATTTAAACATGATCACAACCATGATCACAAAGTCCTGTGTGAGGTGTGTTAGGACAATATGACAATGAGGTAACTGCACAATGTCTTTCATTTCAGTTCTTTCAAACAGCTGTGTCAATCACAGTGCCGTATGATGACAGTCACCAAACCATCCTCTCCAGTGAGGAATATGATAATGATGGTTTTATACAGCATATTTGCAGCCCCATAGATACACAGTCAAAGGCAGATCATGTGCTTTTTAATATGGCTCCAGGTTTGAGGAAATAAGGTCCATCATGCTTTTTGTGAGAAATAACAATGACACACATGCTAACAGTTTATAGCGACTCGCTCCAACAGAATATGTGCATGCATTGTATCTCTATGATGTGAAATGTCCCGCATGTCCAATGATTTGCACTGCAAAAACTGCAAAACCGAAAGAATATTGAGTTATAACCACGGACTGTTTCCATGGGTTGGCATGATTCAATCAATGATCTGATGTGTATGATTGATTTGAAAATATGCTTAGCACTTCTTTCAAATTAAAGGCTTCATATGAAGCACATCCAGGTCATGGTGCCTTCAAATGGCTGCAGGGTTCTATCGACTCAAAGGGAAGGGCTTTATACATGACTGGAAGAATCATCTGTTCCTCTTTGCTTTGTGCTTTGCAATGATCACATTGCAGTGTTAGTTCTAATGTGAATCTAAATGGCTTGAGTTCTGTCTTTATTCATATGACGCATTATTTTGTAATTGATCAACATTTCCATCACATGCCCTCTAAATTATAGTGGGCAGGCAACAAAGAAGAATATGTTATCAAAGCATAACTGGGTAGATGCATATCTGTCTGCTTTTTCTATCTGCTAACATCAAGATTTGTGAATATAACGTTTGTGGGAATTAATTTCAAATTTCAATGAGCTGTTGTTGCCATAATATTCAAGTCAAAATTAGTATATCTCTAAATCTACTGTTGAGGAAGCATAGTCATGCCACGTGGTTCAAGGTCTAAGAAATCTGTGAAATAAATTAATTGAATATCAGTATCTCTTTGTAAGCTCTGTTGTTGCCAGAAGGATCGCTCATGTCCATTTGCCAACTGTCTGCGAAACTGCATTGATCTCTGCAATGTGACATGAAACTAGTGCATCTTATGAAAAAAGTGGGTTTGCAGAAAAGGTTTATAAATCAAGCTCAAAGCCTATATTTCAACTGGGCCATTATGTATAACAATGGAAATGAATGACAAGGTGCGATTGTTAAGGTGAACAGATTAATGCCTGTCCTGCACAATCTCACTGTGAAATGGCTCATGTTGGAAAGCACCTTGAGTGGTCGGTCAAGAACAGCACTATATGAATACAGTCTATTTGCCATTCACTGTATTTATGAGTTACTGTCCAAACACAACAGACAACGGTGAGTGAGGCCTCACTTTGCATTGTGTCCTCGACGCCTCGGCTGCAGCATTTGACACGTCTTTGTCAAAATGTTCGATATCTCCTTCAGAGCTGACGGGTCTGCTGCTTTGATCCCTGAGCACACACAAGGTCAATAGTTAAACTTCACTTGAAGCCAAGAGAAAATGTTTAAAAAAAGCTCGGGAAAATCTGTGGGCATCAACAATGTGGCCTGCTTAATAGTTCCATCTGGTGCCTACCTGTCCCTCCTGTAGCCATTTGTTTCCCCTTTCAAAGGATCCACGGTGCACTTACTGAGATGCTGCTGAGTGGCCTCATTTGCATTTAACAAGAGATCAAGAGTAAGTGGCAGACACCTCTTGAAATTCATCTCATTTGCCCCATAAAGCTATTGCAACCATGTAATACATCCCATATTTCCATTGTAATATGAAGAGCTGTCTCGGATTACTACATGAGCTAATTCAGTACATTCCATTTCACATAATCAGGGAAATCATTTGATTATTGATCTCTCTGATGAATGTGCATCAGAGGAGGAATAAATTAAGTAGCTGCCCAGTAAATTACCTTTTCCAGCAGTTAACTTTAAAGGCATTTTCAATCAAAGTCTAATGTCATTTGTGGCATGATGAGGCAGTGTCTGGAAGGCAATTCAAATCAATACTAGCTGTTATACTCCATGTTAAGGCACTGTGGCTTCCTCTATGTCCAATACAGTGGAATGCTTGTTTACTTTCTTCTTTGACTGTAATTGATTCATTTGCTGATAAATCTTTTGTCTTTTTACTACATATTGGATATTGGCCAAGCATGTCATCTTCTCCAGATATTATTAAGGTTACTACCCAACCACAGCGTCAGATAAATGGCAAATAAAACTTGTTGATTGTGGCACATTTTATTTATTGATTTAATTTTCAGTTGTTCCTCTTGTAAATCTGCATTAAAGGTAAGTCAATCATAGGGCTCCTTCTGCCACTGAACTGATGCAGATGGTCTCCTCCTACCAAAAATTCATTCAAGTGGTTGTATATGGTGCTAAAAATCTGTATTTGCATAAAATACCCCAAATACACACCCCAGTACTGTGACATACTGCCCTTATATTTGTTCACGCAGAGAAATGATTTGGTTTTCATTAGATGTCTAATTTTTTTTTTTTTTTTTTTTTTTTTTTTTTTTTTACATATTTTCACATCACTTGGATGTTTGGTTGAGCGCTCTGGGATCTGTCCAAGCGGGGAGTCCCATCTGCAGCTGATATTAGATCGCAGCTCCCAACCTGTCAGTACTGCTGACAGCTGCAGCGGTAATTAGCCTAGAAGTCTGCATTAGATTTGTGGATAGTGTATAGTATCATCAAGCTACTACATCAGAAAGAAGTGAGTAAAAATCACATTCACTTGTAGTATGGATTGTGTTACCCATCACGGGCAGGTCCAGAGCAGGGAAGGTACTCTTATTGTGAAGTGAATTCCAAAAAGCCAGCGAAAGCAAATGGAAATCTTCACGTTTGTCCATCGGCTAGTGAAGTACGCAACATGGGAATAATAGGCACAAGACTGAATAATTGTGCAGCTTTAATCAATAATATTACAATAACAATGGATCAAATGACTATATGTAATGTGAAAGGTGTGGCTTATAGTGAAGAACCCACAGGGAATTATCACTCAACTCTGCAGCTTCCCTTAGCTTGACGACTGCATCTTTCAGCCCATTGATTTGGTTTTCTGGCCAATAACTTGATTGTTTCATTTCACTCTCGCTGATCTCACTGAGGCATTTTTGGCAGGAGCAGTCACAGGCCTACTGAGTTAGCTGGCGAACACAGTTTAGCGTCTCAAGAACCAGATATTCCCTGCAGAGGTTAGTGAAGACCAAAAGCATAGCTAATGTTGCCAGAAGCACATCTCCATGTGAACGCTAATGCTGCATCACAAGTGTTTGCTGCATGTGGAAATATGCAAGTGTGTGCTGACAAGTCTCTTATTGACTAAAAAGGAGAGACAATATGTCATTTTTGTGCTCATAACTTGTTTGGCAGGCTTAAATCAGTTTAACTCGGCAGGTCATGTGATTTCTAAGCATTAGCCAGGTTAAAACAGCTGTGTAATCACAGTAGCTTGGCTCAAGATGTGACTTATGACTGACATATAGTCCAATGTCTGTAAACAATTAATGCACCAGAGCAAATGATAACTGATTAACAACAATGTATTAAAGTCTTATTAAGTTGAATCTGTTTTTATTATTAGTATTATTTTTACAGTTCTGTGTTTTTGAAATCAGATAGTACGCATTCTGTCTAATTACTGCAATTAAAATGAGAGGAACAACCAAAAAAGTAATTTATATTTGTGAAAAGTATGATATCTGTTGGGGAAGGTCAAACTCAGACCTTTCATTGTATCTGGGGATAGTCAGTTTCCTCTGGGATACACACATTCTGGGCTGGACATTCACGTCCAGATGGCCGGGTCTTACAGCCATCTGTGGCTGCATGAAATATAAAAAAAGGCCCCACAAAACCAGTTTATGATCAGTGACCCTGTGTGTGTGTCTAACATACTGGAGAAATGTTAAAGAAACAACACAATGTTATAGTTGACCATTTTGTAGCTTTAATGCAGAGGCAGTTCTGAATATTCTCCTCAAATAAAACAAATTCAATAACCTTTTTGTTTTATTCTTCAGTGCCAAGAACAATAAAAAGAAATTGAAGCCAGAAAAACAGCTCGAGAGGCAATCCAAACAGTGGAGCATTAGCATGAATATCAAACAATCTTCTGTTTTGAGGAAACAAATGAAAAGCAATCAACATTTTTCCATCCTTCCAGTGAACTGCTCAATATACACTGGACTTAAGAGCAGGGTCAGCCCGCATCTGATATTATGCCTATGTTAAATGCAAATTTTTTATTCTATAATAAAAATAATCCCATCTTGCAAATGCTTAGAAATCGTTAAGAAATAAAATCATGACCATCAAAACAGCGATCCATTGTGCTTAGTTAAAAATTGCTTAAAAGTAACTAACAAGCAAAGCTTCCTGAATTATGGCACAAAACAAAATATAAATCATATTTTTATGGTTGGGGCAAGTCTTCAGGAAGTGAATGCAAGTCAACATAATGTCCCCACAAGTGATGGAAAACACATGACTGTGTGTGTTTGTGCATATAATACTCACATTGTGGGGACCTACATCTGTGTACACAATCACATTGTGGGGATTCGCTTTATTTGTGGGGACAAAATTCAGGTCCCCATGATGTAGATCATTAGATTTTAGGGTGAAGACTGGGGTTAAAGTTAAGGTAAGGGTTAGGGTTAGGCAAGTAGTGGTTATGGTTTGGGTAAGTCTCCAGGAGATCAATGTAAGTCTATGTGATGTCCCCAGAAGTGATGTAAACGTAATGTGTGTGTGTGTGTGTGTGTGTGTGTGTGTGTGTGTGTGCGTGCATATGCATGCACGTGCATGGGGGTGGGGTAGTGGAGGGGGGTTAATCACCCTTGTGAAAAAAGGAAAACCTACAAACAAAAGCGTTCAAAGGCCCTTTCATATGTTTTCCATTGAAATTTGGTGAATATTCTGTCACCGTGCTTTTGAAGTGATTGCTGAGCATACAGTTCAGAGAAACGCTCATTTGGGCCACTGCCTCCGCAGTCTTTGTTGCCATCTTCATTGTGCTTTGCTGACCCTGTGCTTTTCTAAAGAGCAACATCCCACACCTCCGATTAATGCCTCATTAGGCCTGACACTGGCTGTGAGCAGGGGTGGCGAGCATGTCTCACGTCTATTTAGGCACAACTCCCACACCCAAACTTTCACCGCGGAGGAGAAATTAATAAATAGCCCCAAACATGGGTACTGTTTAACTCCCCTTTTCTCACACCCTACACTCTGCAGCAGGGCCAGAGTGCACCTTTGGGTCTTTTTATTTGTTGAGGCTTATCCCCAATCTCTCCGTGTGATTGTCTCACAATTCTATACTGCTTTCAATCACGCCAGCCTCCATGAAAAAACAAATTTGACTCTTACGTGACCAGTAAATGTGAGGTTTAACTTTGTGTATTATTTCATGGCCATTACCATGCATAAAATATAATGTAAATTCTGCTGAATGGGAAAATCTTCCATTGTGCCGCCGAATAATCGTTCCTCAATGCACGATACTCGTGGGGGTCACTGCGGTCGTTTTTCTTTTATCGCGTGTGTTTGCATTTTTTGGTGTTCACTTGCATAAGGAAAACAGGATTTTGCTGTCCAGTGGAAACCTTGTATCGCCAATTTTGGTGATTTTCCTTTTTTTTCGATAAAATGACCTATGAAGTGTTCATTGAAGAGTTCAGAAAATTCTCCTAATTCTAAAGTTAAATAAAAGTATTATCTGATGAGTGCATTCGAACAAACAACAGTGAAAACAGTTAGTTTTCTCATTAAAAAAAAAAAAAACTGATACAAGTTCAGATGAAACCTGGGATTTAAAGAGTATTATTCAGCCGCTCGTTTGCACCTGCACTTGGATTGTTTTTCTCTTCACTCTCTATAATTGTGTGAAATCTGTTCACCGTTTTTGCTACAAGTTTGTAAAAACATATTGGATGATGCGTTCGAGCTTTCCGTGCTGGTGACCTCACATATACCAGAGCGTATCACGAGCAATAGCAATGTTCTCTCCAGGTTTCCATTTTTAATTGTGAAAGTCAATTCTTAATTCTTCCTTCCTGTACATTTTGCTGTTTGGCGATTGTTTCAGTCCCCGTCCAAGGACACAGCAGCATTATTATGCTGTTTGATTGTGTATCAGTTTCATTTTTTAGTGTACCAGAATAGAGTTCTCATTTATTCATCTCCCATGCTCTTCTGCTGTTGTGCTCATCGCTCCGAGACATGGCTCCACCAACAAAATATCCCTTTTCTTACATTTCAGATGATCTATGACAAGTCTCACTTAATGGTATTACAAGTTAGTACAGCCCAATTTCTGCTTGATCTCCAGGGAAAGCCGAGTATGAAGCAGTGCAAACATGTGCGACAATGAATAATGAGAGTGCTGGTGAGAAACTGACAATATGATAAAAGCAAAAAGTCACAATTTGTATTATTATTGTGGATATAACTGCAAGCTACCTGAAAGTGTTGTTTTCAAGAAATTGCACTGTGGCTTTGGCTGCAGTCCCTGTCAAGTTAACACAGCAGAAGACCAAATGAAATCTGCAATGGACTGACAACAACACAGATTTATACACTGCTCGATACCATATATTACCTCCACTGATGTATATTGATTGGGCTGTGACAGGTGATAGGTTGGAGCAGCCATGTTGTTGTGTTGAGAGATGGCTGGCCTCAGCTTATGCGGCCATCCTCAGGAGGACCATCTGCAGCTCACAACCACACTAACTATCTGCTCTCCACATGTGCGGAACCTGGAGAGCAGCTTCCACCACACAGGTTTTAATAATCAATGCTGTGTTGCTTAGAAACTCATGTTGTTGACAACTTGAAAAAACATTGTGAACGAGAGAAAATGAGCTTTATCACCAAAAACGGTACATTTCACACCTTCATAACTGCTCCTGTAATGGAAGTGAGTGTAACAGAGTGGTTGGACCTGGAAGGCAACTTTGACAAATTTGTGACTCATGCAAACAAGCTAAAGATTGGGTTGATTATTAACTAAAAGGAGGAAGTGTGCATTTGTATTGCATGGCACTCAGTGCTCGTTGAAACAGACCATGTCACCCTCGTGCTGCAGTAATGCTGCTCTCTTTCAATCAGCATTTTGAGAAATATTTCTGTGGAGAAAGATAAGAACAATGAACCTCAACAAGTGTTTTAAAGCAGTGTACAGCAATCCAACAACCTCTGCACAAGTTTAACATCCAGCACAGTGCTATTCACGGGGGAAATACTTGAGCAGTGCCAATCAACAGCATGTTAGAAAAGATTACAGAAGTCAAATGGCCTTTTCTCCCATTGTGACTGTTAAACAGATCTTGACAGCCAGTCATAGACATTGAATCTGCGCTGCCTTCAGCGCCCAACAATCCATAAACTAAAGCAGGAAAATCTTTGAGGTGTTCGTCTGAGAGTAGGGGCCCTGAATTTCCCCCTAATCCCACACCCCCTGCCCCCATTCATAAGAATTATAAAAGCCATGCCTCAGTACTGCACTGCATTATCCCCTTCTTTTTTTTAGCTGTGGTGGTCATTTGTTGTGTGATTAGCGATGAAAAAACGAGCCGAATGTGAATTAAAGAGAAATAACAGCGTGGTGAATGACCTGGATGTCGGTCAGAGGGAGGAAGAGGGGGCCAGGTCTGTTTCAGGCAGCCATGCTCACCAGGACCTAGACAATGGACCCCATCGGCCCTGATGCGGCTTGACAAGTGAATGACATGCTGAATGGTTGCCATGGGAACAAATGTGTCGAATTTTATGCATGCATATTCTGTTTTGATTCCCCCCCCCAACCCCCCACCCCCCCGTTCTTTTTTTTTTCATGGCTGAGGAGATTTGACTAATGTTGCGCTGGATGGGGCTGCACAGGGAGCCTCTTTTTCCACAGCTCTACCGGACATTGAAGCCCAGCTTAATGTTAACGCCTCGCAGAATATTAGCTTAGCACAGCTAGAACTCCGGAGGAGACGAGTCTGTGCGAATAGACAGCAGTGCATTAGCTCCAAGAGGAAGGGGGTTTCCAGGGGTAATGATCTAATGACAGATTCTCCAGCACACTTTGGACCTCAAACCCTGTGGATTTTTGCCACAAACAGCTGGGATGCTGCATGCATCATAAACAGCACTGTTAGGACTTTGTTATACATTCCGTATGTATACAGTATCTTGCTGTTCAACACATCTGACAGTGTAGGTATTAACTATTCAGCCAACACTTGTGTGTTTATGATAAAGTGGTATTTTGCAGGGTCATCTTCTTCGAAAACTCAACACTGTATTCAATGCAAAGCACTGTGGTGTTTTCGCACTGCAGCTGTCAGTGAAACAGTGTATTGATTGCAGTCTTACTTTGTGGGTTTCATTTTGATGCCGTTTATGTAGGCGGTGCTCATTTCTTTTGCTGTTGTGCCATGAAAAATATCACTACTCATGCTAACTACCAGTTCCTTTTCTGCTGTGTCTGCATGAAGCTTAGAACACGTTAGAATAGGAGAGATATAACAGGCTTCAGATACACACACAACACTGGTTAGTGGGACCAGTTGATTATTGGTTTTAATCTTTTCATGGCATTTAATGATAATAAGAAAAATATCGACTATCACCAGACTGTCCTTTAATGAAAACATAATGCACTAAAGTGTAGCAATACTGCATGGCAAGACACTCATATTGAGTGTTATATTACATATAAATATTATTACAGCTAATGTAAACTGGTTCTACTGGTTTCCGTGAGAAAGTGCTGATGTGTTTTGCATGAAATAAAAATGAACGCAAGTGTGTGTTTTTCTGAAACCATGCCTGGATCGTGTTGAAAAAGAGCTCCTCCTAATGTTTGTGTTGAAAGTGTGGACTCCCCCGAGTGTGATTGTTGGTTAATATGTAATGTATTGTGCAGCCTGTTATCAGGAGCCAGATAACCTCTCTTAATGCTGTGATATTTTTAGCCTCTCAGTTTGGTTTGTTTCCAGATCGCATGTGAGCACAAAGAAAGCAGCTAGGCTTTGTGAATAAGAAGGTGTATAGTGTTCACAGAAAAGCAGGGATCCCCTGCCTGTGCCGACTCCAGGTTAACTCATCCTGAGAACAGATTATATGCTGTGTCGGCCCTCACAAAACCCCACTGATGACAGGGGAGAGTCATCACAATCTTCAACAATACTTCGATCAGACACCTAACACAATGAAACTGAGCATGTGAGGAAAATAGCCCCGCAGTGAAGCTGACATCTGAAACATTTTTACCCCCTGCACCAATTTATCATTTTCAACTCCTGGATAATAGAAAGCAATCTTCCAACCCCTGATTACACATCCCAAGAAACCATATTCCATGTAAGGTAAGACATGCTCTGTGGACGGGGTGAATATCTCAAGTGCCAATCATGGAGTGTGTACACTCAAAAGCCAATAATGCAAAAGGATACATGACAGTGCATCCTCTATCTTCACTGAGAGGGGAAGAAATATTCCATATCAGCGGCAAGAGCGCACATATCACAACACAGCAGTGACCTGTGGAAAATACATATCTGTTGTTGCAGTGCACACGCCGCCCCACATTATGTTCAGCCCACTTCACAGATGGAGCTACTGCATGATCATTTTAGCCTCTGGAGCTAAGGCTATGTTCATTTACATGTTCAGAACGCATCTGAGAGTTTCAGTCCGTCATCACAAAAACGTGCCATTAGCTCTACCACACTCATTTCAGACACACAGTTTATGTACCAGCGGTTTCTATAACTGGCCAGCATGTGCTATCAGTGAATATAACAACACTTCTAAATGTCATGGTTAGTGTTTGAATATCATTGCATTATGTGAAGAATAGTGTGAAGTAATGATATGAATGTAATAGCTTAATAAATGTGAGCTGAACTGGAACATTTTTTATATAAAACAAGGAAAAAAGCAGCTAGGTTTTTAAAAATCTGATTTTAAGTATAATCCAGTTAAGTTTATGGTACAATAATATCTGGCATAGGCAGACCACAAATACAGGCCTGTTATTACAGTGATAGAAAATAATACATTACATGTTAATAATGATTACAAGTCGTCCAGAATTAGTCAGAAAAATGCCACTCATTCACACTCAGTGCTATATTCTAATAAAAAAAATATATTTATTTAGGATTCATATCCTTCAGTCTGCATAAAATACTTCTCTGACACAACTTTGTTTTATGCAGCACAAATGATCTGCTCTCCAGCCTCGTAATGATATCCTAAACTGTTTTTCTTTCGTGCATTAGGTCAGTTATACCATGCTTCCATCAAGCCCCTTAAGACTTGCTGTTCAGATTTAGCTGCTGCATATTTTGATATATTTCAGCGACTAAGGACTATTTATAAGCTTATTCATTACAGATGCGTGTTGTGTTATATATACAGACAGAGAGCAGCGATAGAGAGAAATATTGGGGGATGGGAAAGAGGAGGAGAGAACACGCCACTGAATGTCCCAAGCCATTAGAACAAGGGATATTTCTGGTTGACTGAGCAATTCATTCTCGACATGTCACATTGAATTTCTTCCATTATAAAACACTGCTGCCTTCTCCACTCCAAAGGCAGATTGCCTGCACCTATTTCACCCAGTGAAATATTGCTTCTCCCCTCAAACAATCTTTTTCATCCCAAAGTTGTGAAAAATTTTTTGAAACAGTGATTAGTCTACGCTCACAGTGCAGAGGATTTTCTTTGGGGTTTTTCGTACTTTTGCCGACTGCACGCGCTCATGCTTTGTGATTCAACATGCTATTTCAAATCTCCCGAGCACACGTTCATGTTACAGCGTGTGTACATCATCATCATCATCATCATCATCATCAATTCTAATGTGACTCCATATTCACTGTTGCACGGTCCCTGCTTTTGCCATTCCATTTTAGCCGTTATTGATGTGATATCAGACATCGCAGAGACAACAAGAATCAATTTGTTACTGTCAGCCTATATGGGGCTTTGGTGCTGAAGTCAGAGTTTTGCACTAAATCTATGTGGTGACACATGATGTAAAGAGGAGGACAGAGTCTTTTAGTTGAGCCAGTTGTATGATCTCTCATCCTCAGCTGCATCTTGTGCTTAGCTGCAGCACTTCACAAAGCCCTGATACAGGATGCCTGACTTTGCTCTGTGCCTCCGACAGTTCTGACAGACCAGCAACAGAGATTGATGTTGCCCAGATAGAAAATAGAGGAAGAATGGCAATTATGTCAGGCTAGGAGAAACATGTGTCTGTGCGCTGCAATACAAAAGGCTCTTGCTGCATTGTTATCGTTCGCAATAACCCAAGGTGTGTTTGGGAGTAAATGGATTGTCTGTAGAGAGCATTTCATCCTTTATAGCCCTCCTCTCCTCTCCTGTCTTCTCTTTTTTCTTCAGTTCTGCAGTTTTTTTTTTTCTTGTTTTGTCTTCTCAGTCTTTTATCTTGGAGGCAATGCTGCTTTTTCTATTGCTTTTTTAATGCCTTTTATTTCACATGTAGTGAATTACATTTCCTGATTCAATTCTATGTATCCAAGAGGGCAAAACACTGACATAGTCTATGAGTTACATAAGATCTATTATATACATATATATATAGAACCATATTTTTTTCAGCTCATGTCAAAACCCATACTCCTGCAATTTGAAGTGAACTTAATATCATGATTATCATGAGCTGTCAGACTCAAGTCATGCAAGCACATTCAAACTAACTCCTCTTTCATAATCAGTCACCTACAACGTATGCAGGCCTTGTGGTACACATACCACATATAGAAATTATCTTAAAGCTATCATTATTGCAAATCTAAATTCCACCACTCAAGAACACATTTTGGATGAGCTCCAGGTTGTAGCTTGCCCATAACCACTCTCTTTAAGTCCTATTTCACATTCCAATCAAAGGTGCAGCATTATAAGAAGCCTCTCCACTATACACTGTATACTGATTTCATTTACCGGCACTGTGCAGCTATTCATGCTTCAGAAAACACAACCATTTATGAAGAATTTAACGACACAGTCCAGTGCTTGTCCAATGGAATAGAGTTGGAAGGGATGAGAGAGTTTGTCAGGGCCCTGGTGAGTCTACACTAATGGAAATGACAGTTTTGGAGAGAGACAGTAGAAGGGTCATGGCTCGGATCCAGCCACCCCTCTGTTTCTCTCCTGTCCAAACTGGCTGCCCTCCTGAGCCTCGTCTCGCACAACTTAATACGGCACTCTGCTGAAAACACTGCATTTGTCCTGACATAATTACACTGTGGAAATCAATTACGCTGGAAAAATATCACGGGTGGAAATCATTAAATTGGTTGTCACCAGGCACCATCAGCAATTAATTTTGACTAGTTAACTGACTGACTGCTCGCGTTTATTTAAATGATGGTCTGAAGTTGTGTGGCGGTTGCTTTAGTTTACATTAGGAAATGGCTTACTTTGAAAGGTTGCATGACATGTCATTTGTTTGATGGCAGTGTATTCCTTTTTCCCTCTGCGTGGCAGTTTAGGAAGCAAGGCGCAGAGAATTGAGCATGTAGGATTTGGATTGAAATTAACTGCTTGCTACAAATCAAAGATCTGTCACTCAACCACGGACAGCGCCTGGTTAATTTATGAGCACAGAGATGAGCCTCTTTCTCTTCCAGACTCATCTATATCAGCAAATGGCACATTTATATTCAGCAGAATATGAGGTTACATTTTGTTTTACACCTGTGTTGACATTTAATTCAAAAGACAACGGCCAAGAGGGTGAGGCTATTCTCAGACCCATTTTAATGTATTTCAACATTCAGCCATCATAAAAATGAGCCCCGATTTTATTGTGATAATGGAAAAGTAGACTGGAAAAGTGGATTTGGAATTGGTTTGCACGTAATATCTTGTGCTATAAAAATGAGATTTGCAGCCATAGGGGAAAACAAATCAAGATCCTTTCTTCAGTTATTGGACCATGCAAGAGAAAATGCAGTTATTTTAATGTAGCTGGAAAATGATGCTGTGTTCATAGTGCCCATGCACTGTGTCCGTCTTGGTGCTCAGAGCATGAGGTAATTGTCAGGCAACAAACATGCATCTGTAAAAAGACAGCTTTGGAGGAATTGAGGAAATAATACTTGTACTGTTTTTATTGATTCAGCCAAATCTCACTCAACTTGTAAGCCAAAGACAAAACTGCAAATGAAACTAAAATGTGAAATAAAAAGAAACTGAACAAAAAAAAACCCATAAGAAATGTTTCATAAGTTTACCTGACAGCAGAAACAATGTGCATGCATACCCACATGAACTGGTAACTTCAAACCCGAACACAATACTAGATTGAGGTAGCCTGCAGGTTTAAGCCTGTAGTACTTCTATTTGTATGCAACGGGCAATATGTAGATTTAGATTTGTGTCTCGAGGCAAACAACCCTCAAGCAGCACAGTATTTCATTTCATGCTGAGCATTCAGTTGCAGTGCCGCATAAATATGCATGAGGATTCCTCCAAACCCATGATATAAACACAAGAATATGGCCAATGACAGGCATTGGCGAATGGTCCCATTGGATCAAATAGAATAACCTGTCTTTGATGCTGCAGAGATATCAGCATTATTACTGTGATTATAGGACATATAAGAGACAGAATAGGACTTGTTAAAACACTGCTCCCTCTGTGGCTCATCTTTCAGAATCAGTTTTGCCATAAGCAAAGTAGAGTTCAAATGGGCTGGGATGATTAGAGCTGTCTGTGGTAACCAAGCCATCCCAATAATGATCTGAGGTCAACATCAACTGACTGCTGAACTTTTGGAAAAGACAAGTTCATGCATTTTGTATTTATGAAAATGAAGGCTACTGTTCTCATCACACCCTTTGTTCTATTCAGCTGACCACAGTCATCGCCTCAAACTGAAACTAACAGGGCAGGTTTGCAAATATTTAGTTAGAAACCAAAGTGCTCAATACATTAAGATTATGATCTGATGATGCCGCTAGATGGAAAATCAAGTGATCGCAAAGTTATTGTAATTCATCCTGAGGGAAGCATGAGTGGGTGTACCAAATTCCATGCCATCCGATAGATGATGAGACACTTAAAAATGAGCACCATGAATGTCTGTACTAATATTCCTGACAACAGTCACAACATTTCACTAAAAAGCCAAAAATGTCAACCTGCTGTTGGGGCTGGCAGTAACCCCACAGGATCACCAACATCAGAAGGTTTTCATCCTCTGAGGATCATGAATCTCTCTACAGCAATTCATGTCAGGACAATCCATCCAGTGGTTGCTGAGATATTTCAGTCTGGACCAAAGTGGTAGACAGACCAGGACACCTTCACGATTCACAATTTATAGCCAATGGCAATGCTCAGTGCCAAAGCAGAAAGCTGTGTCCTGTCATAGACCTGAGACCAACTTTGGACTTTTCATTAACTGAAACCGCAACTTTAACTGTTGCTTATTTGCCTTTTGCTGATACTGCAGAGAATGAGGATTGTGAACACTGGCATTGGTCTCATACGGTCTCATACGCATTGTTATTCAATATTCAGTAGTCCAACTCAAGTGGAGACAAGTACGAAGGAAACATTTATGTTGTGTACTCCAAAATAAAGAATATTCAGAATCAGAACCAGATAAAAATGTTTATAAAATGTAAATGATACACAAACCCACAGTAGTGCATCTTGATTCATTTTGATGAAGAAAAAATAATTTCATTTTATGAAAAAATGCAGCAGCCTGTAACATAATGAGCAAAGTTCATGGCATTCGTCATTTGACATTGCGTAGATTGTACTGAATCATACTGCATACATACATGACTGTCATTTCTTTTCATCCACTCCCTGCCTTCATCGTGTTTTGACACTGTGCTGAGAATAGGTAATAATCTGTGTGACTGTGCTCTCTTTGTATGATAAGGTGACAATGGCCCTGTGAACACTGTAATTTACATGTGGAGCAAAACAAAGACCTGCTTCTTCTCTGTTAACACTAAGAGACAAACAAAAAGACGTTCGTCCTGACATGTTACAGAATAAGTGATTGCCTCCTACAAGAGCCCAGAACTATTAATCATCATGCATTGGACGTTCATTACAAAAAACTCATTACGCTGGACCATTTAGAATATGTGCAGTGCTATGGGGCACATTCATAATATTTTTCATGAGCAAACCTTTCTGGAGTAACAGATGTTCTGTCATAACACAAAGTAATTAAAATTTTTGTGGCATACTTCCTGCATTGAAGTAAACTAGTGCAGCGCCCGTTCAAAACATGGCCGATCTGAACAGGTCGACTGCTTGGCCTCAGGTATTCCTGCTGGCAGCTTTTCTCGAGAACCGCTTATCCAATCAGCTTCATGCTTGACACTGCGCTTCCTGAGTAATACACCTGCCATGACATACTGTAGTTGCATCTGCTAGCAATGCTAAGAGTATAAGCAACATTTGAGTGCAAAAACTCAGTATTGTGTTCAACTGAATACTGAATGTGAGATAATCAATTGGCTGCTGTCATTGCTCACAGCTAGCTATTTGGGACCAGGCTATTTTGGGGACAACAGCGTTCAATCTGAAAGTTACATCATTTACACTTAAACATGCTTGAAATGTTTGACTTTAGCAGAACAAACTAACAGCTTACATGACTTTGAAGGACATAGTGTACGTATGGGCCGATGGAAAATGCCCTTCAGTGGTGTAACAGTTAATAGGAGTCCCGTCTCCATACACTACACAGTGTGTACTTCTGGCGGTAACACACTACTAATAAACATGCCCCGTAGGTTGCAGGAGCTCGCACTCAACACTGCACTTCCCTGGGCCCTCAGCAACACACCCTCCAAGTGTGAAGTCGATCAGATGAACGGTTGTCAAGAAAATTGAAGGACAGACATAATTCAGACAGACAGATAAAGACTCCTTCCAATTTAGTTAGATATTTTAAAAGACAGCAACAAGACATGGACATTTGAATGCAAAGGTTTCATTTAAGCCCTGAAATGATAGTTCTGATTATTTTACCATTTAAAATGACTAAAACACGACAGAAGACCAAACTATATGCAGTGAGAGTCATTACATCTAAATCTACATTGAAATACTACTACTTATAATAATAATGATAATAATACATTTATCTAACTGCAGGTTTCCATAGTCTTGAGATCTCTGCCTCTTAGATGTCACCTGCCATCCCAGTATCCCAGAATGCCGTTGTGATGCTTACAGCATTTTAATGCAACATTAGGAAAACTCAACAGAAAGACAACTCCCCTGCCGTGTACGTTCAATAAAGATAGTCCCTAATGAAATGTGCTGACAGTGAGGTAGATGCAGATTCGGGAAGGTCATCTATGTGCTGTGGCTGCTCAGTGTGAAGAGACATTCAGGCCTTTTTCGAGTGTTAAATCAGCCAGTCAGTAAATTGAGTAAAGCACAGACTTTATCCTGTGCAAATGTGTCAAAATAGAGAGCGTGCCTAAGTCAGTGTAGTCCACTGTGAACAGCAGCTGCTTTATTTGACTTATTATAAAGAGATCAGTCATCAGTGTAAATGTGGTCATTGTGGAGTTATCATGGTTGTCTTCTAATTAAGTAATATTTTGCAAAATCATGTGGTACAATGAAAAAGTGCGTGATGTGTCATTCAGATTTATGCATTTACTTATTTCCTATTATTCTGTTCTTGACTCATCGGTTGAGCCCGTGTGCCAGGGTGGGTTCTTGTTTGGATGTTCATCTCTTTTTCCTCTTACACGCTATTAATGTGGATAAATTTAAAGAAATTAAACAGAAAAATCAAAAAACCTGAGGAAATCTGAAATTAGTAAAAGAAAACTGAAGCATATAATGTAATTACTTCTCGGATTTAAGGGGATGTCAATCAAGGGCGTATCTCGGAATCGCTTAATGGGATATTGAAATATCCTCTTCCAGCATGTGGCACGGAAGGCAAGTGCTAATTAGTATGAATGACGAGTGCTAAGATGACTAATGCTGCTGAGGACAGGTTTTAATTGAGAATAATATAATGAAGTGTCCTGCAGATTTTTCAGTATGCAGTACTTGTTCCTTATTGGTCCACAGAGGCCTCAGACTTCTAACAAAATAGCCAGTGGTGTGTCCACCAACAAAAAGTGTTTTTTGTCTTAGTGCACAGGTGTCATTCATTATTGGTTTATCTGGGAGATTAATCCTTTAAATTTGTTAGCAAAGCTTAAGCAAGTTTTATTTACTAACAAATTCTCTATACTTATTAGTATGTTTCAATTCAACACACAGTATGAATATTAAGTAGGAAGGGGAGAAATTGCGATTCAGAACACCACTTCCTTCTGCTAATGTTTCGCAGATAACATTTGGTACAGTATACCTGCCAGCAGTCTCTGAATACAACAGTATGTCCATGAATTCCAAACAAACAGTAGCTTGGGGCATTAATTATATTACACGTGTTCAAGTGAAAATCTAATAGGCACAGATATGATTCAACAGTGCAAATCCAGTTAGAATAAAATGAAGCTTGTTTACCTTTAATGTCTAATCTCCCTCATTATTACTGAGAAGTGTAATATAGGCAATGGGCCCCGAGGGCTCAACATAAAACACAAGCACAGAGGTTGGAAGAAGAGAATAAGGGTGAGGGTGGGGGCTGAAGCCATTGCAGGGTGAGGTATTTTAAGATTGTAGCTGCTGTATGGAGCATGCAGCAGCCTGTCAAATCCAGCAGTGTCTCAGTTTGGTTTCAGGAATCACGTAAAAATGCTCGCTTTGGTGTTGATGGGAGTGGACCAACAGCTGTATGTTAAGATGGGCAGCTCCTCAAAGGTGAGGTCAGTGGATGCGAAAGTATATATCAAATATTTTTTTCCCCCATAGGTGGTTTCTGTCATTTTAGATAGCTCTTAACACACATCATTTTTCCAATAAGTGTAGTTTTAAATAGTCATTAAATGTTGGGTGGGTGTGTGGGCAGGACCTTGATACCAGGGCTCCATCCCCTCATTACTACAGTGCAGACTCTGGTTCAAAATGATGTCACCAAAGCAACGTGGCAGCGCCCGTACCTGGAATACATATCTTGACAGTGGGAGGATGTGGAGACATGTCTTCTATCTTTATTGACAATCACTGGAATGGACCAAAACAGTGAAGTCGCAGGCACTAAAACCAAAACAATTAGCTGAAAGATGCTAAAATGGAGGGGAGTGGCAGAGTCAGATATAAAGATGGTGGCACTGTGAGCGACATCTCCCACTTGACATATACTTACATTTTGCACATTATTAAGTATTTATTGCAGCTTTCTCTCACTGTGCACCCTTTGGCTGATCCGTCCTGCAGAACTAGCCTGAACAATTTGACTGATCAGCCTTTGTTTCATTCCTGTGAACTAATCAAGAATATCATTCAGCATGCCATCATCTAAAATGTAAGAGTTTAGTCAGTGAGTGTTTTCAGCCATCAAGAACTTTCTCAGCTGCATGGCGGATCAGACCGAGACCTTGGAGCAAAGCTCTCCTTACACATAGCAAAGCTCCTCTTCATGATCATGTTGTAGCTATTATCATTTCTTAAGGAATCTATCCAAGAGGGCAACAGAAGGATAAAGATGATGTGTAATGACTTAAGGCCTGAAACACAGTGTCTGCACAGAGACATGTTCTCTGATCTACTAAACAGAGTATCACTGCTGAAACAGCCATTGATTAGGTTTTATTGCTTTTTTCCCTTTCAGCCTTACAGCCTTTTAAGATTTTTAATAAAATATGGACAGTAACTGAAGAGCATAATTATTATCAGCTTTTATATGGGACGTATATTGTATTCAGAACAGCGAGTTGTGTTATGGCTTGCTGTGAGGTTTGGAGTGTGTTATGCCTTAATGTTTTCTGTGTCTAGCTGCAGGCCACTGTCTATCTCTGAGAGGGTGTCAGACTTAAATTTGTCAGTGATGAGTGTGTGTGTGTGTGTGTTTTAAGTCTCAGTGGAGTGGCTGTTCAGTAACACTCCACAGAAATGACTGCGCAGTCTTGCTACTATGCTCATTTTTACTGCTCTAATGGCACGATGTTTATCTGAGAACACTTCATGCTCTGAATTCACTAAAGTTTTTCTCTGCCTTGGTTGTATGATGTTTCTTGAAAGAAAAGATGTCCACTCATTGCTTCATAACTAATAACTATTAATACTCCTCTCAAGGAGTAGATAGCAGCAATGTTTTTCTGTGGAGGAAAACATTGTACAGGTAGTTAATTAACCCTTTTACATGGTTTACTGAGCCGCTGCCAGTCAAGGTGAAGTTCGAGCTGTTTTCTGATGTGCAAACCAAAAAAAGTAAAAGTGGTTGTGACATTGTTCAGTTCAGTGTCACTGCACACCGTCAGAGTATTTGTCAACACTATCAGTTCATGGGCAGCATATTGAAATGCATTATTCCTTTCAAATAAGGGGACGTGCATGTTTCAGAAATTCATTCATTCACTGAGAATAATAATTAATACTTTATTCAGGTAGAGCAACTAACTAGTGGGTTTGCTTCCATTGTTTTACCGTTTCCAAATGATTACACTGCTTCCATCACTTACTCTCCAGCTTATATTTTATCTGCCTTCACCCCCAGTTTACAAACTAAATTCTTACTCTGAGTTTCAGTTGCTCTTTTAACTGATGTTGCTTTTTATCCCACCTGACATTTAAACTTCCTAGCGATGTTCACTCAGCGCTTACACTCAAATGAATACATCAGCTTTATTACACTTAAACAGAAGCTACAGCTTCTTTCAGCACTTCCATTTTCACCACTACTTCAACCACCAGCCCTCTCTACTTTTCATTATTTCTTAACTTTATTTTACTTTTGCTTTGCTGTTGTAGTGATAACTATATAATAACCTGTTCATAATAATAACCTCATCTCCTTCATCTCATTGTCTGTTAAACACCAGATTTAGCTGCATGCATAATCTCTCCATGATAGTAATCAAAGGAGCTCTGAGCATGACAAGTACCTGAACATCAAATCTGAAATGATTTAAAATGACAAAAGTAAGATGGCAAATTAGGTATTTGTAACACAAAATTGTCCTCAGTGGATCTTCAGCAGCAAACATCAGTCCGCAGTTATTTCTAATGGTGTCGCACATTGACAGAATCCCACATTTAATATGAAGGGGATTGTACAGTAAATAAAGATCATTGGGTTAATGAATTATTTTGCATTTATTACTCTTTTCTACCTTCGTATAATTACTCTGCGCTGCTTTTATTGAATCCGAGCAGGAGCCAGCAGAGGATAATTTGTTTTCACGTTACCAAATGGTTCGAGTGTTGCCAGGCTGAGAGGAAATGACATATGGTAGAAAAGCATAATTCATCTGGCTGAGACACTGATACCCAACCATCAGAAAAGAAATTAATTCCGTTCCCCAGCTGCACAGCCAAACAACATTGAAAACAGGAATAAATAACAACAGCAACCGATGTACACACACCACACTCATGTCGTATTGAAAACCAAACATCCAATAACCGGGCTGAATTGGGAATGAGGAGCTTGCTTATCTGATATGCGGTGTGTGGGAGACTGCGTGGGTTTCTTTTTTATATGTGCGTATGTGCAAGAGTGAATGAGATTTGATTGGGTGGGCGTATCAGTGTGTGTAGTATGTGAGGGCATTGCTTCGTTATGCATGCAAGAGCCACTATCAAACAGGAACATGACGAAAAATGGTTTGCATATGCATCAATGTGTCCATAATTACAAAGTAGATTTCTTGGCGACTATCATGGATTGTTGACCATCTCTAAGCAAGCACTGGAGAGCGTTCAAATGAGGATTATCTCCTCCAGCACAGCCCAGCAGAGTTTAGCACTGTATGTCATTGATTAAGCTTGCGTATATTGCATGCCAACACACATCCCACTTGCGCAGTGTTTTCTTCTGTCTCATAACAAGTGCTTAAATGCACCCTCATCTAGGAAAGACAAACATGGATACTGTCTGAAAAGGTAAGGAAATATAGAGTATATTTTATCTTATTGCTATTATATATCAATTAATTAGTCAGTGTGTGGAGTATAATTCATAATTGTCCGGCATGGCAAGATTCAGAGGTCTAGAAACATCAGTGCGGCACATGACCTATATTCTATCTTATATCCACAGACTTTGTATGATAATTCCCAGAGTTAAAGGGCAGAAGTAATTTCAGCTGACTTAAAAAAGGAGAAAACAAGACAGTGAAGTTGTATGAGATACATATGTATTTAATAAAGGAAAGGTTATTTCCAATTGCACATACTTTGCCTCCAGGTGATGTATTTTTAATACCAGTTGCGAGAGTTATTTCAATTTGTGTACTGAAGGAAGGCTTACACGCCTAAAATGTATCTAAAATGAAGTCCTGGATACTTGTTTTGTAATTGGATTGTATGAAAATATAAAATCATGGTGTAAATGCACCCCTATGCACTGAAATATCCCGTCATGTAAATCCTCTCTCAAGCTGTTCAGACACATATTTGGCCACAGTAACCTCAACCTGTAAATGCAAGGTTGACATTTATCAGAGGTGCATAAATGGAACTTTGTTACTTTACTTTTGTGCACATATTCAAGATGAAAACTGTGGTTATGAACATACTTGTTAAGATTTACGAACACTGAACTGAACGTTAAAGTAAACACTGTTCCTGAGCAGACGTCTGATTACCTCCACCTGCATCCAGTTAACACCCAAAGTAATTTCATGCTATAGACCTTGATACTCCCACCTGACAGTGAATAAGATGTGACACTGACGCTGTAACATCACAGATTATTGAATGGGAGAATGGTTGTCATTAAACAGAATCTACTGTCTAATGGTATAGAAGAAAGATTCTGACATATTTCAAAGCAGAGAGGGTAAATAAAGAAAACCTGGCATCTGCAAACAAATATGACACAACAACAAAACGCTGCTTATGTATTTTCATGGCCGATAGCATTGATTTTCCTGTTTATTCTGACTATTCTCTCCACTCTGCATAACTGGATGTGGCAGGTGAATGAAAGGACTCTCTTTGTGTGCTTACCACACAGCTGGGAGTACACTGAGCATTATTTATTTCAGCTCTTTATATGTGCAATTCTTGTCTGGCGATTTTCCGTTGATATGATAGTTTGTGCTAGAAATTCAAAGCATACATGGTATTAATAATAGGCCTTTTTCACGGCAGACAATTTGATATGTGGTGGCAAAAAGAAAAAAAAAGAGGTGTAATTGATAGCATTAATTATGGTTGTGCTCCGTTCAGGTGTGCATGTTCCAAGGTAATGGTACTGTGCATGCTGTCCAACTGACATGGCTTACTGGGACACTTTAATGTAACACAGCTATCATTAATATTATTAATTACACATGTGCTTTTGCCGCTATGTCAAGTCAAAATGTCTGCAGTGAAAAGGACTGTGCTATTTATAGGTTTTGGGTGGATTATCACTTCAATGTTCCACTAATGAACTATTCATCTTGTCTGATATTCACAACAGCAAATGTCTTAATGACATTACAATACAATTAGGCGGACTATTTAATTTAGCTCCTTTCCTGTATTTTCAGTAAAAAACAAAGTCCTGTTCCTTGGCTCTGTCTCTTAAAACTCTTCAGTGACCACTAACATATCAGTATTTTTTACTACGCCCAGTTTTACAGGCTTTGCTTTTTATTTCTTTATGACTTTCTCGTAACTCAAACCTTTCAACTGTTTCAGCACTGAACCATAAACTATTTTTACTTTTTCCTCATACTTACAGTACAGCTACCTGTGAACCTGATCAGTCTTACAGTTGGTGAGCTTCTATGGATCCCTGGTGTACACCGATTCTCCCCCAGCGCTGTGAAATACGTCTACTCAATAATAATATATCTGATCTGGTTGTCTGAGAATAACAGTTTCCAGCTGCCGCCTAAAAGTAACACTTGAACAACCTTTTTGTGTTTCTGACTCAGAGTCTAAGGAGGAACCTGAGAAGAGTATTGAGGGAACTGTACACACACCACATGCACAAGGTAAGTGTTAGCATGGTGTTGTCTGCAGTGTCAGTATAGACAACAATATGTGGTTGGATGCTCGATAGTGGGGCAGCACTGAAACCTGCAACAACAAAGTTCCATTTCATTAATAAAGAGTCAAAAGAATGATGAGATATGACGAGTGATAATCATTAGTTGTGATATTTTTGTTCATGTCAGAAGGTGGCATTGGAAGAACATTCCCTATTTAATCCATTCGGAGGTGGCTCTGTAGCTGTAGATGGCAGTCAGATTAACCTCGGGGTCATTCTTCAAAGCAAGGCTCCAGTCAAAGCCAGCATCAATGCAATAGATGATGTTTCTTTCAAAACTGTACAAATGAAAGGTGATTGATGTTATTTCGGAACCACGTGTTTCCCATTTGACCAAGCACTTTGGTTTGCCTAAACTTCATAATACATGATTAACAGTGCTGTCAGGGCAGAAAACACTCACAGGCATCCATTTTGGAAATGTCATAGGTTGTTTTCTAAGACTGTCAACACTGACAAATACTAATTTTTCTAAAACACACATATTCGTATCATCATTCGTATCAAAAAAAAAAAATACTTGAGAATATTATAGTTAGGATAACAACAATGGGGTGTATTGTTCTCTCTGAGCACCTCCACCCTTCCCATTAGCTGTGGTACTTTCTCATATTTTTCCTCATTTTTTCCTAATTACTGAATAGACTGTTATTATTATTATTACTACTGCATCTGACCATTATTCCTGTATGTGGTCTGAGACCGGGCTGGAGTCTGAGCCAATTTGAAGCTGATCTGGTTTGTGGAGACATTAGTGCCTCAGCACAAGCTGGCCAAGACTTCAAGCTTGAGAGGAATCTGCATTTCAAATGAAGAGATGAATGAAGTGTATCGACGTGATTATATTGTCCGACTGTAAATAAAAGGATACTGGATATCGTAAAAATGCAGATACTCTGAAGTTAGATGGGGAGGTCAAAGGGAAGACAGGACCCAGGTGAAGTTTAACTTTCATTTTAGGAATAAGATAGAAGAGCAAAGAATTATCAAACAGCCTTAGTTAGCCAAATGATAAAAACCACTGAGGACTGATAGAAAAAACAGTAATTGTTCAGTATACGGTTAATAACTGGTTAACTGGTTATAGCAGTTTTATGTCTGGAGTAACTAGTTAACTCTACAGTGCCATAGATCAAACCCTGTATGTTTCCCGTCACATTTTACTAATTGATAATAATATATGTGGTGGTCTGAAACTAAAAGAGTGTTCATGAAGTGAATTAGAAGTGGTACAAAGATCAAAACAAAGATGTGAGTAGATGCAAACACTTGTGACTTTCTCTTTAAAGATCAGGCTGGAACTTGCTAGCTAGTCAAAGCTAACATCCCGTTGGCACGTTAGCTGTTTGAGGCGAATAAACACAGACTGCAAAAATGTTCCAGTAGTCAAATGTGAGTAAAACTGTATGAAAATTCCCAGAAGTCAGGTGAAATTGCACCAGTGTGCAGGTGTATTCACAAAAACAAACAAACAAACAAACAAACAAACAAACAAACAAACAAACAAACAAAAACTGGCACCAGCTCCCAGTTAGCTTTAGCATTCAATGAGGCAAGTGAAAATGGAACGAAATGTAAAGTTATAGTTGGCTATAACCTGTAACAACAGTCATAATAAAAAGGACGTAACTGCACGAGCTTTATATTTAATAAAAAGCATGCTGTCAGTCTCTGACAGACTAGCATCTCTTTAAAGCTGACGTTAGGACAAAACACAGAAAATAACGATGTGGTATGTGCCTTAATAAGGAACATAGACATGGAGGGGGGAAAAAGAGAGACTCCAGTAATTGTAATTAATTATCATATGCCAACATGTCACATGGACTTAAATGCAGTGTTTTCATGGGAGTGGCTTCGTGTGTTTGGGGAGTGGCTGACTTGTTCACACATTTTGCCTTGTTCATCACAACGACAGGCAGAGCCGAAGGCAGGACTCGTACCGCCGCTGTACTACATCACGTTCACTAATTGCACCATCTGTGGAGTGTTGTTGTGCTTGTTTTACAAACCCTCCAATCGCTGTATTTAGCAGGCGGGCGCGTGCGGCCAGCTAGCTACTTCCTCCTCAAACTGCTTCACCAACTAGTTTCCTAAGTTGGAGAATTAAAACTTCTGAGAGACGCAGCGGAGGACACGGACACATTTCTCGGCAAGCGTAACTGTTTCGAGCGTGCGGACTTACTTCGCGGTTATACTTTGTCACAGTTTTCAGTTTTCCTGCATTTCTGAAGGGGGAGGAAAAGGAGGTGGACCCACGCTCGGTCGCCGGTCTCGTGGCTTCTTTGTATACAGCAGCAGCAGCAGCAGCTGTGTGTAAATGCATGGGCACACCGCGTCCACCGCTCCTTGAGGGACAGCGTACTGGGCTCAGTCCAACCTTCTTGTGGGCTTCCTCGGAAATGAAGCGGCCGAACCAGGTGTAGAGGAGGAATACCAAAACTTTACCCGAACCTTCTCCTCTCCCCCCCCACCCCACCGCAGTGTCTCATTCAGCCCGACAAAGCTTGGGTCAGTTTCGCCGCCTCTCGTTCTCCGTCTCTCTGTGTGCGCTTGGATTGTAAACGGCAGAAACAAATTGATCTCCGTGCAGAGCAGGCTACAGCTACAGCTGCGCGGCTCCTCTCACACCATGGATGTAAGGTTTTATCCGTCTGCCGGTGGGAATTCTATTCCAGGGGATCCACCAAGCCTGGATTTTGCCCACTGTTTGGGCTACTACAACTTCAATAAGGTAAGGAGAAAACCTTGTGTTTTGTGCTGTGTGACCACGCTGGTGCTGAAAGCACGAGTGCGCCGTAACTCCGGGCTGATCAGCCTTAGTGGCTGAAAATGTGCCCGAAATGAAGTTGAATTAAAACTAATCGCATGTTCATTGTCTGAGTTGCTTCCACTTGTTTCTCCCTGACTTAAGCCAATACTCATTACTGCCTTTCCGGAGTTGCTGCTCCGCCCTCCTGCCACAAACTTTGTTGTTCCGTATTAGTAATGGAAATTAAAGCAAATACAGGTGAAGCGGCACAGTGTTACTCTTGTCCAGCTCAAAGCAGCCACGCTGCACTGCTGAACTCTCTCCAGAGTGATGATGTGATCCACAGTCATGGACGCTGCTGGCCGCACAGTTACATGTTACCAAACATCAGTGATGGATCATTGCAATCACACCCCTCATTACAGTATGTGCATCAGAACGTGATAATAGTGAGAGTATCCAGTGTCAAACAACCTGCTCCGCTGGGCTGATCATGTTTCATGAGCCACCACATGATGCAGTTAAATGGCATGTTGCAGGGACACTTGGGCATGCATGTTACTCTGTTTGTAATCTAAATCAACGTCAAAACCACTCTCACTCATTACAACTTCATTTAGAGTATTCAGCTGCCTTCGGCACACCGGGGTTGCTGGTGATGTGCAGAAAATGACTTTTCTGATGATCAGTTTCCAACTTGACAGCTAGAAACACACAACTACAGAAAGAGAAAGAGACGGCACACTTTTCATCCGTTCAGTATGAATGCATTCATTTTCAGCATGGTGCTGTGTTGTGCATTTATCTTAAGCATGGCACCAGTAAACCTGAGACTGTCATAAGTCAGCCACATGTACAACAGTTTTGTCTTCCCTCTCCCAGGTTCGATAGCCTATTTTCTGCATTGTTTACAAGTTGCTTTATTCACTTCCCTCCATCTGTAGACAAGCAGCCCCGTTTCTGAATTGTGAACAGGAACATTGCTGAGGTATGACAAGTTTATTACATCTCAGACGAGAGGCAGAGGTTATGTAAAACACAGATGATAGTTTGTGATATTTTGTCAGTGACGTAACGCTTGAACTATTCAGCCCATTATCCATCATGGGCTTGACTCCCTTGTACCTCAGTAAAAGGGAACATCACCATGACGGACAAATGACACAATTGCAGCGTGCTGTTTTTATGAAGTTTAAACAATGGTTACACCCCCCTCTCCTCCACACACACACACACACACACACACACACACACACACACACACACACACACAGCACCCCCTCCCAAATTATTCAGCCCTATAGTGCAGCTCTGTTTGCCCTTGCAATCTGATGCTGCTCAAAACGGTTACCAGGTTTGTCTCACTGTTTCATCAGCTCTTTGTCATGTGGCCAACTTGTCATATGTGCCCAATTTCATCATGTCTTCATCAGCCTTGAGAAATTTTAACTACATTGCTTTGAATTGGTGTAAGAGTTTGCATGTGATTTTATTCCTGCTCATAAATTCCCCAGGTCAAGTGAAATTTTCCATCTGTAACAGTAATTGGCCACAATGCAAAAGGAGACAGAGAGGGAGAGGGAGGGTGGTGAGAAGGTGCTTATCCAGTATCTCCACCAGTGATGTTGGAGAGAGAGAGAGGGAGAGTACAAAGCATGCATTTCATGCTAATTACAATGCCTTTCCATGGTGAACAAATAGGCTCTTTTGCATGCATCTTTCAAATAATCCTCCAATTTATTTGAATCAGCTCAATGAAAGGTAGCACTACGCCGGGCGGTTTGTCATCCAAAAGATGTGGCACGCTCACACAGAACTGAAGCATTACTACTTTAATCTATTTATAAGCTGTCACAGCATCTTTGGGAAACAGCAAAACTTTCACGAGATGTACAGTTTTGATTTGAACACAGGCAATACCCTCTCAAAACGCTGGCACAGGAAATGTTCAGTTTTAATGACAACAGAGACAGACTGGCCCAGAGGCACTTTGACACATCAGAGATTCCTTTAAATTTACAGAAAAATCCAAACGAGTGGCACAAACTTAATTAGGCGCTGCAGTCATGACTAATGAAGCTGCCTGTTTTTTGGCACTGAGATGAAGGAGAAACAGCGGTGCTGAAGAGAAACATGCCACAACTTCACACAGTCGAATAACACTCATAAAATAAATGTAGCAAGAAAAATCTCTCTGTAATCTAGAATTACACAGAGAGCCTTTATCAAAACTCTCCCCAAAGCAGAGTTTCTGAGATTTAAACATTAAATGCAGAGTGCTCAGGTAGGTGACAGGGCTGTCACAGCAGGGTCCGTTTGTCTTAAACTACCCTGACTTAAGGTTGAACACGGATCAGCTGTGCTCAAGGGCATACCCGCCAAGGCCCCTGCTTTTACTGATTGGCTGTAACTGATTGGTTGTTACTTCAAGTTGCGTTGTTTTCAATTTATCTGTGATAATGACTCCTAGTTTTACTGGCTCTTTGGCTTGTGTTACAAACACCTGGTTGTAGTCAGTAAAATGTATAAGAGCTGCTTTTTAAAGTTTGCAGAACTTTAAATGATTACATGTGTTTGTATATATTTATGCATGCAGCTCTCATTTGCCCAATTTCTTATTTTGGTGATGCCAGTGATGCAAGACAGTTAAAGTTATGGTTATGGTTTTTGTGGGCAAGGTCCACAGTCATGCACAGCATTAATCAAAGAACAAGGAGCAGTTTAGATTCCACTGAGTTTGGTATTTGTAAAAGTCAAATGTGATTGACTTTAATGGTTTCATGAAAGGGATCCACTGTTATTCCCGTATTTACGACCATCTGGTCCATTATTTCTTAAGGTTTAATAATGTTTCAGATACAGTATCCATTTAGTGTGGGCTTTCATTACCTCCAGGCGCAGAGAGACTGAAATTACCAACAGATGTTGATACAAACTCTTCACCTGCACCAGTGCTAACACTTGAGGTTTATTTGCAGAGCTGATACCACCACTGCTGAGACATCATAATTCTTAGTAATTGGGAATTGGCCATACATTGCAGTATTTTAATGGCACTGTTGCAGAAGCATTTAGATTAACATGGGGACAAATAGCACACTGTAGATGGAGAGGTGCAAACTGAAATCATCCCGTGTGACAGGCTGTAGTTTTGGAGGTGTTGAGCTCTGCAGGAGGACTTAGTGAAGCATTTCAACAGGCAAGTTATCAAACATCCTATCAAGCTTCTGTTGCCTTAAATCCCTCAGATTTTCATGGAATCAACCCCATTTTTGATCCTATTTTTATTTATTTATTTTTTACAATAGCCATTCGATGTATTTCCGTTCAGTAATTGCTTCTCTGTATGTTAGTTTTTATTGGTAGTGGTGGATTCAAAATATTTAGCAGCAAAATGGGACAAAAAGCAAAACACTTAGTTTGATCTATTGTATTGTAAACAGATACACCAGTTGCTCATTTAATGTAATTCTGACAAAGTCGCTGCTGTGTTTGGTGCTGTATTAAACCTAATTTGCTATTATTACAGCAACCACGATTGTCACCAAATCAACAGGTCTACATTTTAGGGATTGCAACTAAAAGCAGTTCATAATAAGGCAAATCCTCTATTGCTGCACATATAAAAAGCACTCCTGAGAATATATGTACCAATTTCTCTGTATTTTATCTTTGTGTTTTAACATCCACAGACTAGCTGTGCTGTGAAATGATCACAAAGTTGTTCAGACTGTAAGACTTGACATGACTGTACAGGGCAGCAGCTGCAATTATCAGAGGATTTTACTGAGCCTGTAAAATATAGAGTAAGTGAAACAGAAGCCTGCTCATGGTACTGACCCATGTATATGTAAGGAAAGTAAAAACAAAGATTTAAAGGTGGGGTGAGTCACTCTGGAGAAACATTGTTGATATTCACTGAATTTGAAATTCACGGTCTGCTCGCTGTCCATCGTGTGTGTGCCCTGAAATAAAATCTGCTTTTTGTGCACAGCCCCGGCTCTGGAAATGGGAAACAAACAAAGTGGCTCGGACCGAGCCACACAGCACTTTTTCAGCCAGTCAGCAAAAGGGGGCGTTCTCGCTCATGCAAAGGACAAAGGGGAGGGGGGGGGAGATGGGGGCAGTTAGAGGGAAGGTAAATCTGGCATGTTAACTTGTAATCGCATTCTGAAGAGAGACTGCAATATCAACGAACTTTCCCCAGAAAGACTCAACCCACCTTTTAAAGAACCGAAGGAAGGACTTTAGTGACTTCTGCAGCAGGGCTGCGTCGCATCATCTCGTTCACGATAACACCGGTATTCAGTATGTGATACTGTTGCGCACAGCAAGACAAGCATGGATGAAAGTGAAAGTAACATTGGCAACGACTCCACGATGGAGGAGTTAGTTCCTAAAAGGGAGCAACTTCAGTTGATTAGAAGTGGTTTGGTTATACAAAAGATCAGATGTACAGCAATCTACGGTACCACGGAAAGAAGTGCAAGAAGACTGTGACAACAGAAGAGGGCAACACAACAAACTCACTTCACCACCTCAAGCAGGAGCACCTGGTTGAGTACGAGGAGAGCTCACCAGCTATTGTGAGTTCACGACCAGGCAGACAAACTGCATTAGCTCAGCAGGCATCGGCAAGTCTTTGTTGGGTCCCAAGAAATCTGCTTAAATTTTTTCCGGATTCCATTTGATTTTCTCCTAAATTAATTTTTCTGAATTGTGTTTTATGATTGAAGCACATTTTGTCGTGAGAAAGGGTGTGTCTGCCGACGTGGTGCGCTTCTGAGAGATGGTGAAACGATGAACTCCTGCGCCGCATTTCTCTCTCAGATGACCCCTGTGTGTGTGTGTGTGTGTGTGTGTGTGTGTGTGTGTGTAAGAGACACCAAAACATGGCAGCATAGTTTCTGTTCACTTCGCTTTGGCATTGTGAAAAAAAACAAAACACTTCTAATGGTCGGGACAACCATGACTTTTCTAAATTGCATCCTCATTTCTGCATCATTATTGCAGAAATATTGTGATATTGTTTTCGAGCCATATCACACACCTCTGTTGCAGAGCAGCAAACCTTTGCACAGTGACCTCTTGTTGCGTCCAAACCATAGTGGCCTAGGCCTCTGTTATCTTCCTGCTTCATCGGGAGTGAAGGGGTTAACACTCTGCTCAACCAGGGGGCCTTGTGCATCTCTCCAGTGTACACAGCTGGTGCCATTTCATCACACACATTCTAAACATATCCAAACACAGCTTTTTTTGTGTGTGTGTGCGTGTGAGTGTGAGTGTGAGTGTGAGTGTGTGTTTCTCTTTTTGTTTTGGGGGGTGGTAACCTCAGAGGCTGTCTGCTTCGTCAAACTCAGCAGCTGATGGATGTGACTTCAAGGTGCATGTTAAATGTTTAAATGTTGAAGAAGTGAATAGCTGATGTGTTTTGCTGAGTCTTTTAATTGTAGCTTGTCAGGAGATGTAGTTCAACAGATTTATTAAACACCTAATTTTCCCACCGAGATTACAGAGTGTTATTTTTAGTCCGCCGGCTTGAAGACGTACTGTACTTTAGAGCTCCTGCCTCTGAGAATGACTGCTCTGTCTGAAAGAGCGCACTGCACACATGTTTACACGAGGCAGATGTTAACGTGTTGTCAATGCACAGCTCTCCACTTCCTGTGTGATGTCTTAACACTTATATCCGTTGAGCAAACCTGATGATAGTTGTTATGATCCTACACTGACGCGGTAGCAATTGAGACATACTCATGGAAAGTATAAATGTTTAGAAAACGGAGTTTTAAGGGGACCACACTGACCGCCTCTGTCACTCTCTCTATGAGATGCTGACACATGGCGTATTTGTTGCTGTCTTAGCAGTATAATCTCATGATCTGGACCAACAGTCTGAACCTGTGGGAAACATAAGACCAGGATGTGTGCTTTGTTTATGAGGTGAATATGACAAAGGCTCTGAAATCTTAGACAGACATAGACCATTACCCACATCAGCACTTGTAATGACCTTCTGTAATGCCGCCATCACTGCTCATAAATCCACTTCATTACATCTCCACGTACATTGCTCAGTGCGGTTCATTTGGGCATGCCTCACACTCTGAAGTTGTTTCTCAGCTGGTGGGTTGTGGACCCACCGAGCATCAGAGGTACTTCTGACACGGCTGTAGACAAAGAACAGCTCGCTGTCCTGAGTCAGCCGAAGGTTAAGATCTCATGCTCCACTGTAAAACCAGTCAAGAGTCCGTGCTTACATTTTGAAAGTCATTACACAACAGGCCTACAGTGTGTGTATCATTGTATGTTCTTCCTTGAGGATTAACTCTGGCTGTGTTTGTCCCTGCTGAACAAAAGCAGCCTTCTCTGTGTGGACTATTTGCGGCTTCATGGCTGTTTCAGAAACATCTCGTACGGTGATACAAAGAGGATGAATCCACAAGAGAGTCACATTCGTTATTGGATTTTTATCATGTACACAACATCACTATATCATCCATCAAAGCATGGAAGTGCCTGAGAGAAAAATGTTTTTTTGACAGTCATGAAAGAGGAGTTGGTTTTTCTGTTGAAGCATTTAAAGTGTTGTCTGGTTATTTAAATGTCCTGTAAAAGACCATTAGTGTTTTTTCTGATTGCTTATATTTTATTTGTTAACTAATTTCTGTGCATCCGATGCACAGCATACCCTTTACTGTGCATTGGATGATGTAGATGTAGTGCAGTACAATCACAGCTAAAGCACCTCCTGCTTTCTTATTACTTTTCTCCAAAGTGTGTCATTACTTGATGCATCATTACAGTGCCAATGAAACATGACGCAGTGATAATTCAAATGTTTCATTTCGTTTGACGCTGACTGAACGATCTATAGCATAAAAGAGAAGTCCACACTCACTGCAGCTGCAAAGTTGTGTGATACAGCTCAGACCTGTTTAAGCTGAAGTGTGTTTTGTGAGTAGATACGCAAAGCTACAAAAGCTGAGCTCTCACCACAAACATCCATAAGTCATAGTTCCACACAGAGACTCAACTCAACTATGAGGAAGTTGTTAACCTTATCTACAGCTCCCTATAAAAGAAGAGTAGATGACACTGTCAAGGTCAGCGAGGGGTTGAGTTTTAGTTTTGAGATTTGATGATCTTATGACAAGACTAAGATACAACCTGAGTCAAGTACCAGAAGCACTTCAGTTACTGGTTTGCTAAGTTGTGTTTATGTCACTGACACAAACAATAGTGAATCTACTGTTTGGGTTAGTTTATCTTGTAAGGTCAAAGGTAAAATTAGCCCCCGGTGTTTGGAGGAGTCCCCTTATATTTCTGTGAAATACTGTGGCCCTTTGAATCAAAGCAGGGCCCCCACAAGAGATATTTTTCCCTCCATGATAAACTGTTTTAATCTGGTTTTGGTTCACTACATCTTTGACAGCCTTAACCTTGCTGACTTATTAAAAGGAAGGGAAAAACTCCCCGTGCCCCAGAAAACTGCTTTTACCATGAATTAAGCAGTTTTCAAAAGGACCAGTCAATCACTTCTGGTTGGCTGATTCAATAAGTGTTGTGTCCCTTTAGTGGTTAGCCTCGCTGTTAAGACACATTCATTTTTAAAGCTTTCCAGAGAGGCAGCCATTCCATGTTTCATAGATCTTATGTCCAATTCTCTTAATGGGCTCACAGGCTGTATCAAAACATTCAGCTGTTTTCCTTTGAACTCGACTTGCTCGACTTAAACCCTTCTCCTAAGCTCTTTTCAGGGAGCACAGGCCACTGACGAATGTCCCTCATCTTCCCCAGTTAATATTTTCTAGGTTGGGCTAGTTGAATTCATTGCTGCTATCTCCATATTGAACTTCTTTCCTCCAGCTGTTCCTTTTTTATTTACTAGAAGTTATTTCTGTAACACATAAATTAGTCTTGTCAGCCAAACAAGAACTATTGTCTGGGTGTAAGATTTATTCGGAAGCTCCAATTTAGCTGTGACCATTCAAGCTAAAGCAGCCTAGTCATAGAAATATTAGTCACTGTTAAACGTTGTGCATTTGTCAGGTTGAGTGTGAGTTTCCTTCTCATTAGCAGTGTATGGGCTTCAGGTGTGTAAAGTATTACATGTTACGCCGTGCGATTAATCCACCTCTTTTCACCCGCCCCCTCCTACATCACACATTCCCATGATGCAGCGTGTTACCAGGTTGCACTAAAAGGCTTGACAATAGCAGCAGGTGTGCAAATATCCCTCAGACCCGCTGGGCAAAGAGCTTAAACAATGGGAGTAAATAAAAGTTTTATTTGAATGGTCAGATAGACGACTTGTTGGAGCAAACTGAGACAGAGTTCAAGAAAGACTGACTTTCAACATAACATGTAAATCACAACAGAACATGTAAGTACCACAAACAGACTGATGTAAATGCTGCTTGCAGGTAAAACGTCGTTCCTGCTGGTACATATTAGCATATTCTAGACAGTTGTGCTTGTCAAACACTCCTCAAACATGAAGTCTGTTTGTAGCAGTTGGATTATGTTAATGTATATCCGTGCAGTTACTGCCGTAGCAATAATAACGCAGCCTATAAACCCACTTCACCCCGTAAATGAGCTTTAATAGTCCCCTAGAATTGGAAGACTGCCATCTCACTCTGCCACACTTTGATTGGATCTTTTATGTACATGCATTAGCTTGTCAAGAATATTCTCTGGCATGAATGCTTTGTTATTCGCCGTAATTCATGTTCAGTTTGAGCGATATCAAAATCTCAGTATAGTGCACTGATGGAGGATTGTCTCGCTGTGCCGTGATGAATAAAGCAGCTGTTCTTAGAAGCATATGTTGGCCCTCTGTGTTCCCTATACTTGCTTTGTCAGATGTCACATGTGAAACGGCCCCTCTGCACCACAATTTTACAACAGCCACTTTATGTTTTTCTTTCTGCCCTCGTTCTTGCTGAGTCACTAATCTATCACTAATATTTACAATTTTTACAAGCTTTTAACAATTTCCCACCATGGAGAACTTTTATATTTGTGCGGACTGTGCAAACCTGACCTGAAGCATGAGACAATACTCAGTGACCTTTTTCAATATTGATCTAAGACCACAGTCTTCCCTGAACTCTCAACCAAGAGCTTTGAGTTGCCTAAACATAACCAGAAAAAAGTGAAATCATGCTTCAGTAGCCAGGACCGGATACTGTAGGCAAGTCAAATCAAAGATGTTCTGTAGAGGCAACATTTTTTGACTGGATAGATCACTCTTACATCATTCTCTTGGCTATAATTAACCAACAGTTGTCACTATTTGAATGAGCAGTACTCTCAACATGTTACTGAAATACCCCAGCTTTGAGGATTCTTTATGTCAGATTTCCAGTGAGATGAAAATCATGCAGTATTCATGAGTCTGGCCAGCTTTTATTCAGTTACATGATCAAAAGGAACAATGAACATGGCCTCAGGAAAAGCTCCAGCCACATAATACAGGTCCAGTCCCTGAAACCTCGACTGGGACCATGAATGGGGTCCATGACATTCTTGAGCCGACTTCTGATATTTTCGAGGGTTGAAGTCGGGGCTCATTCACAGCATGTCCTTGTTTATTGTAATGTGTGTGTTTCTGCTGGCGCGTGGACTTTCACATGCGGTCATAGTGTGGTATGGCAGGAGTAGAATCAAGATCAAGGTCTCAGTATTGGCAGGGTTTCCCTCCGTGGACTGCCACTGACTGACGATCCTTTCAAATGAGGATTTTAGTTCCTCGTCTTAGGAGGTTCTGACTCATGGTGTAACTTTTTTAATACCTGCACAGGCTAGGGAAAGGGATGTCTCTACATTTGTGCCTCTCCCGCTGATAAACAAGAAGAGAAGCTGAATGATTACACTGTTTCAAAGGCATTACAGGCAGCTGATTAAAGTGTTAGGTCGGAGTTAGCCAAGGTTAACCGTCCATAATGAAACACTTTGAAAATAATGATACGCTGCATGGTTTTATGAGGGTTTGTGGCTGCTCAGCTCAGCAGTGGTGACCTTCACCAGTTCCACGAGCTAACCATAGCGATCCCGGAGCACCCCCGTAGTTTCGAGACTCCATTAGCTTCTGATATGCATCTAGGAGAGCAGACCTCATACAATTGCCTGTCTCTGTAACCATTCTTGTGTCACTGAGGTGGTTGAGCATCTTCACTTTCTCACTCTCATCACGAGATCTGTCTTCAGCGACTGCTTTGATTTGTCAGAGTGGATATGTGGCACAGCAGGCCAAGATGAAGATGTGAGAAAAGAGCGATTTTACATTGTGTTTTACATTGTAGGCAATCAGCTGACACTCATCCAGAGAAACCTAAATGAATAAAAAGTGATTGTAACTTCAGTTCTGATGCCATAACACAATCAACAGATTGCATAAAAAGCGATTGAACAATATTACATCACTTGTGAGTATTTGTCATCTGTTATTGCGGGGCATGTGGTCTGTTATTAAAAACAGCTGCATATTGTACACCTGGGTAGTCTGGATTATACTCTTGCCAATACTTCAAGTTTCATATTGAAAACTGGCTGCAGTAGCATGCTATATAATTACTGAATAAGTAATACCTGTCTAGAAAGAGAAACAACAATATTATTTTTGGTTGAAAAGTCCATCATACTTTTGGGATGTATAAGTGTGCTGAAATGTGAACACTGCTGTATATTCATCCAGCAGAGTGATGTTTGGCCTATTATTTATATAAGGCTCACTTTTTCCCCCCACCTATCACAGTATAGTACCTGTACTTTTATGTGGATTTTTGTATAGCCATGTGTATTTATGTGTTTGACCATAAAATTATATCTTCTGTATAAAAACAATTTTGAAAGGGTGTGTTAATCTCATACCCAAAAGGCTGAGAGGCATATTAATAATTGACAAATGTGGACACTTTTGCTTTGGGAAATGTGTTAAACTGCCACAATATTTGTTCATAATTATTCATTCAACAGCCCATAAATTGTATTTGAATATAGTCGCTACTGATATCAGATCCCACAGTGTTCTGCAAATTAGTACTGTATTGTATGTCATTTGCTGATTTGTGCCATTTGCTGCTTTATGGCGGTATGAGAGATGCATGCAAATGCATAAATAGTCAATTAGCCTATTGACTGAATACACAGAGGCAAATTCATGTCACCCTTTGTTAATTTAACAGTGAACTGCCACCAGATTTAGCTGAACATGTATCAACATGTACCCAGCTTACTGTAAGCTCACCCAGTCCAAACATAGTCACTGGTTTTTTGTTTGATTATAGTTAGTTTGGGAGATTTCACGTCACGAGACAGCTCATGTTCAGTTTCACTATTGGTGGGTATTGATATTTTTTTTTAGAAGCATGCATTCCTAACAGGAACTAATTAACAAATAAGAATAATTGCCCGGTCCTTTCATTCATCACCACAGTCTCTCATAACAGGTGAGCTTCAAGCAGAAACAACAAAGTAGTACATAAATCAAAGTAGTTTCCTTTGCCAAGCCAAAACCCCCTGGGAGGTACCTTGGTGCTTAATTAAAATCCAGAAGGATCATGTTTTAAGTGTAGGTGAGTGAGCACTGAATAACAATGACAAATCATGCCCCAGAGCATTAGTGGTGTGTTCTGGAAAAGAATAACAACATCTCTCTTTGTTCTCTACAATATAAATGAGATTTAATGTGAAAGAAAGCTGTTTTCTGTGCAATGTGGCACGAGAACTGTGGTAATTAATATAGCCCTTCCTGGCTGCAGAACCTGCCAAAACCAGCATTGACATATTAATCTCTTAATTACCCATACAGGATTATAATGAAGCAACTCATTATTAGACATTATTTGATGGTTTACCCTTTTCAGTGCACTGTTTATCATCCTTTTTAAGCCTTTCAATCCCTCACATACATGTGTCTGCGGCAGAATATATACCACACTTCTGTTTGTATGTTTGTCACGGGTTTTCACACGTCGATGTATATTTGAGAAGTCTCAGGTCCAACAGGATGTGAGTTGTGACAGGAAGGCCGTGGTTATTATAATTCAAGAAATTTTCATTGAAATGTTGCCTCAGCTGTTCAGAGTGATCGTATGTATTAGCAGACAGCAAGAATCATAAATTCAGCAAACTGACTTCGTAATGTCCCTTAAACGACATGTATCTAAATCGTGCTAACACTAGCTAACATTAAGCCACCACAAGCTACTGGCCATATCAAACAAGACTGTTTCAGTAAAACCCTTGAGCGTGTTCAGTTCTTGTTTTTTCTTATTTCTGTTATGGCATACATACACCTCAAGTGGCTAGTACAAAATAAATGATAATATATTAATAGGGGCACAAAGACATTCGCTTCAACATTCTCCATATTGTATGTATTATGGCATGTCAGAGGCCACGGTGGCAGTTTTCTGGGCTGTTGTTGTCCCTGATCGTTGAGTTTCTAGATCTGACAGTTCTGGACTGACCAGGCCAACTACTGATGATTGGTGTCTGGACTACAGGCAGAGATATGTCAGTAAATCATCAGATGAAACATAACGTAGGATCAAATTTTCTCCGGACAGCAATCAGAATATAACCTGTGCTATATACTGCTGTTTCTGCAAACGTTGTAATGTGCACTGGCTCTTAGGAGAGGCTAAAAAAAGAAAAGTACATTATAAAAGGGAAATGTGTGTAGTTATCAGCAGAAAAAACCTCTCCCAAGTCAAATCCGCTCAATTACAGAGCTCTGGAGAGCTATCCCCAAGCAACCCTTCCATTGGCTAATCAGTCACAGCAAATTGCAGTGGTGAATATTTCAGACTCGACAGATTTCAATAAAGACATCATGATTATTTCACTGTTGTACACTACCCTCAAATAATTTTAAAGGCCTTGAGCCAGAGCCAGTATGAACTGCATAACTCCTGATTTAAGAAGGTGAAAAAAGTTGAGGGAGAAAAGACAAACACAAGCGCTGTCAGTCAAAGTGGCAAGCTAATTGGGTCGATCTCTTTAGCGAAGATGAATGAAGAGATTAACTCTCCCTGTGTGTCCAGTGAATCTGCCCCTCTGGCTCCAGGTAAATTAGCTGATGACAAGTTGACAGTGGGAATTCTGTTCCTCACTCTGACTTAAACCTGCAGTCAGTATTTCCAGCATTGAAATCTCTTTGTTGTTGCAGGCATTGTTTATACATTGATTATTGGATTAGTGAAGTTTGTTTTTCAGGATTTATTAACTGAATGCTCCTGACAGACATGAGAAAACTTTCACATATATTGTAGGCATTTAGAAGGTTTGCTTGTGTCTTACTTATCATTTGCATTCACTTGTTCCTCAAGGCTGCATATAAACAACAGGATGCCAAGATATTTGGGCAACAGTTTACACTCTGCAGACGATATATGTACTGGCAGAGAATTGGAGAAGCAGGTTAAATGTGAGCCTAATGAAGACAAATGAAGAGTGATGGGAGAACATGTGCAGGGGAAGGTGTGAGTGCAGAGCAGACTGTGACCTGCTCTCATTTATTTTAAGGGAGAAACTCACAGCATGGTCCTAAAATAGAGGTCAAGGCTCAAATACAGAAAATGTCAGTGACCCCTTTTGTTTAAGCCGCCTGCTCTGGAGAAATGGGATAGAAGTGCACAGAGGGAGCTCTGGTCAAAGGAGGAAATCAATACAGCTGTAAAGGGTGGTTGTACAATTACAATGTATACGCTTTTTTTCAATTGTAAAAAGAGACAGATTCAGGATTATTTACTTGTACACTTTCGTGTGCGGTTATGTTGGAGGAACATGCACAAGGGACAACCCCTTGTGTTTGTGTACATTATTTGGATTACTAGTTATGTTTTTTAACCACAATGTGTATTAAATTTACATATCACAGATCTGTGTGTTTATTGGATTTTCACTGAAATTCAGTTTAGAGAAAATGGTTGCATTTGGTTGGCCCCACGCTGACAAATGTCATCAACAGATAGGCTTTTTGCAGGGAGCTTTTTACTCTTTTTTTCCATGTGTAAACACTTTGCTAACTTACCTTGTTCTCTTTAAAAAGCACTGCTTCAACAGACAGCAGACCTCCAGGTCTCCATGTGCCTTTGATCTCCAACCTGTCATTTTACACAGAGGAAAGGAATCATTTTTTCATTATGACTAAAAGATGTGTAGCGTTGTCTTTGTTCTAAATCTCTTGAAATGTCAGTGCAATGATATGGAATCAAAGTTGAAGCTTAGTGTTTGTAATTATTCAAAGCCGGTATCTTAATCTCGCAATGCTTTTGAAGTAGGAAATGTTAAAGTGACATTTTGAGTTTAAATACTGTTAAAAACATTAGTGAAGCTCTTAGCCTGATGGTTGCTGTCACAAGAAAAACAATGTCTCCGACTCAACAGCCGTCAGGTTTGCTAATGATGTCCTGGTGTGCTGTCAATCTACCAGATGAACGGACAATAGTGGGCCAAGGAGAAAATGCTTGAAAAGGCTAATTGCTTTTAAGAGCCCGCTCAACCATTCTTTAACTACTATGTGTGTGCACAGATGTCTTTTCCAGCTGCTATTCCATTATGGAGCTCAAAGTCATTACAGACGCAATGCACTGGCTTTATTTGGGAGCCTTTGTTGTTACACATCAGGTCATAATGATTATAGATACAGTATTGCAACCACAGGGCGTGGGGAAAAATGGCACATGCAGGAACAACACAAAGCACAACATCTATAGATGTGTGCATTTTATTATTTCACCTAATATGCCCCAGTCATTCCGTTAATCTCTGCCAACTTGTTGATTGTCAGTTCGGAGACACATTTCTGGAGAGGAGCCCGAGAGTATTTGCAGCCGGACCTCTGTCAGTAGCGCCAAGCAACACAGCCACAAATTGGAATGTGGTACAGCTCCGGGAAAGCAGCCAAGATTTAAATTAGACAATAACCTCTGCTCTCTCTATATTGCCTCTCTTTCCAGCTGCAGGCCTAGCCATTTGTTTAATACAGTCAGCCCTGTAGTATATAATAGACTGATATATGAGTCACTGCTCAGCAGTTTGTGTTTTTCAGATTTATAGAGATTGAACAACTGGTCGGTTTGTGCTTACTGTGGGCTTATGGTAAGAATAACAGAAAACACAGGTTGCACACCGACTAGGAAAGTATTGTCACAGTAAACACAAGATGGTTTTGCAATCTATAACTGGAGTCAAGAATTCTGATCAGCAAGTCCTTGGAAGAGACAAAGAAATGTAATTTTAATTGCTGCTTAATTACTGCTTTTTTTGTTGTTGTTTTTTTACAATGTCACACGTCCTACAAAGAGTATCTTACATATTGCAGTTTATATTTGTTCGTGTCGAATGCCATTGAATTTCAAAATAAGTGGGACAAAAGCAAGCTAGCCAATAGGCCAAGTTGCTATACTAATGTATAATTTTGTCATTGCTTATAATACTTTCATTTAAATGCATGTTATCTGCCCCATTTTAGTCCATGTACAAAACCAAAAGACTTTTCTGCCATTACTAGATAAGGAATAGAGAATTGTGTTGAGTCCATCACTAAAAGCCCTTGACTGTGCACATTCCCAAAGCCGGTTATAATGAGTGTATTAGCCAGTAACGGCACACAGGGAAGAGAAAAATGCATCTGTGCTGCTAGAGCAATAAGAGAGGACTCAACTCCCAGCAGCTTTCAGTGGAGCTTGATGTGAATCCAAGTACCAGAGCTCATAGCCATCCAACAAACCAAGAGAAGTAGCACAAGCATCACCATTAGCATCACCAAAACAAACCTATTTCTAGAGGCAGAAAGCTGTTACTCTCCCTTATGGCATTTCACTGTGTCATTTTTAGTTATCAGCTTCTTTAACCCCACAGCAACCTCTTGCTCCATGGTGGAAGAATGGCAGAACAGAGCAGAGTAAGCTTGGTTAAAATCCACACCTCTGATACCATCTTGAGTTGGAGTTGCTTCAAAGCTGCTGAGAGTATACAGCCTTGAGACATGGCTTAGCAGTAAAAGCAAGACAACACCACCAAGCCAAGCCGTTCTCATGTTGCTTCCTCAAGAGCTGTGTGTCCATGCAACAGAAGCCATTGTGAGAAAGCTACACCATGTTTCTGAGACCCTCTCTATTGCCTAAGCTCCTTTGTGGCCGTGGGCCAATGGCTTTGCACCCCGCCAGATCAAAGATGGAACCCCATTTAGCTTGCGCTTTCTTTTAGGATTTGCTCTTGAAAGTACAGAGCAGACTCAACAGCTAGGAATAAAACAGGATGTTGAATGTTGACCTGCATTGTATTGAGACTTCGGGGCTCAGGCTATGGGTCCATTATGACAAATGCTGAGACCATCTTTGTTTTGGCAGTATTTGCAAGTCTTAGAGAAGCCTTAGAGAAAACATAGCTACATGGTGAACCTCAGTGTATTTTAGCTGTGTTGTGTAACCTGGTGTTGGACGTGGCCGCGCTACCAAATTATGGTCTTGATGTGTTGCTGTACTGTAATCGCGTTTACTCTGAAATCAAAAACCTAATGAAAGTTGTTGATGTTAAAAAGTTTGGGGAGATTAAATTGAGAATAAAGAGTACATTTAGCCATACTAGTGGTGTTGCTCAAAGGATGGCTGTGTCGCTCTGTCAGTTATTTCCAATAACTGTTGGATGGATTGCCAAGAAACTTTGCACAGACATTCATGGTGCCCAGGAGATGACTCCCATTGACGTTGGTGTTCCTCTGACTTTTCATCTAGCTCAACCGTGAGTTTAACATTTGTGGTTTTGCGTGAAATGTCTCTACAACTATTGGATTACCCCAATACTTTGATTTCTAACTAACTAAAAGGATAGGAAGGACATTGCTCTCAGCCCCAGCTGTACTATGTGCTTAGTGCTAATTCACAAATGCGAGCATGCTAGCATGTTAAACTCAGACTGAAGATGGTTAACATTACCCATGAAACATCAGTGGGTATTTCCATGGTGTTGTCATGCTGACGCTAGCATTTAGATCAAAGCACCACTGTGCCCATGGCTGTATTTATGTGTTTAAATTGGGAGACCCATTGTTAAATTACAGCATATAGCTGATGGTCCCAACATTATTTTGGTAATGTGTTCTCTCTCATTCAATGCAATAGCCAAAGTCGCATGACACTACTGTGGTATAATATAGGTGAAAGAGTACTTTAAAAATGTGTAGCTTTTGTTTTAACTTGTTGTAAAAGATGAGACAGTATGTGCCAAGTTTACTTTTCTGTGATTGACAGCTTTTCTGCCTGAACTAATGTACTGATGCAGTAAACTCGCCTAATCTCATTCTCAAATACTTTAAAAGAAATGCAAAGATATTACAAATGCTGTTTCACCCTGGTCTGTTTGTGTCTCCATGTTATCACTCTTGTACACTGCGTCTGTGCTGAATATAAATGTAGCCCCAAGGAATATGCTGAATGCACCAACTAAAGCTCGCCTTTTACTGTCTTTCAACACTGCCATAATGACTGGGAAGCTTGAAAAAACATAATACATATTTGCTGAGCTATGAAATCGTTTAAAGTTTCTCCTTTATTTTGATAGTTGAGCTTGTCATTTTGGTTGGATATGCGAACTTAGTTTCATGCCCTGTGACAACTTGAAGAAGAAACTCTTGCTTTTGGGTTTTGTCATGACAGCCTCCCTCTACAATGTCTTGCTCACATACTATTTTGGAGACCTTGATGATGACATCTTCCAAAAGTTAATTGTCCAAATTTCAGCCTTAATCCTGTACATGTCAAACACTCTCTGATCAAACACTAAAGAGAGGTCTGATGTACCAGGAAACATGGTCTTCTGTGGCAGGTTTGAGATCTCTGCAGAGGTTTAAACGATTCCTCTAGGTCTTTGTTTACTAAAGCAAACTGTGATGGCACTTGTTCAGGCCACAGTGTGGTTTGAGAGAGGACATAATAAGCACACAGCCTGAGCAAAACTGTCATCAGCTTGATTCAGATCCCAGATAAGACCAAGACTTTTTCTCACGCCGGATCCTCTGGACTACTGCGGTGGCACTCACACTGAGAGGCAGAGGAAGAGTGAGATGCTTACAATGAACTTCCTCTCAATTCTACCCTATGCAGTTGAGGACTAGCAGTCCTAATAGTGGAAGACAGTGCTAGGCTTGAGGGCGGGGGGTGGCGGTAAAGATTTTAGCTTTAAACTGAATTACCAATCGATTTGGCCTGCAGATCAGAACACAGGTTGCGAGCTGACTGTGTGGACATGGTGTGTTGTGGAGTCGCTTTACAAATTGACTGCTGCACACATAGGAGGAAATGTATCTCTATATGTCAGCTCGGCACTGCTTGTGCGGCGGCCTGCTGGGTGTGAATAGGCCTTGTGATAACCAGAGAGGCAGCTGCAGAGTGTTTATGCTGAATTGGGTTCCAAATGAGAATGCGTTTGGTCAGGGGGATCTCGGGAATCAGACGGTAACTTTTCCAGAGGCTACAAAAGGCCTGACCAGGATTGCAGGAAAGAAAACGGTGCTGCTCTTTTAAGTCTCCAACCCCCTTCTCTGAATAAGAGATTTGAACGTGGTGGTAGGCTGAGCTCTGAAGGAAATTGCATAAAATAATATGTAGAATCAGAATCAGCTTTATTGGCCCAGCATGCATACAAGGAATTGGACTCTGGTTTTTCATAATATAATATAGCAAATTGCAGTGGGTTTCTCTGGATTGGAGGTTGAGCTTTAACTGTGGTGTTTTTGCTGTCTTTTATGGAGACCACTGCAGAACATATTAGCACAAGTGTCATGTTCCAGAGAACACATGCTAGGCTGTGATTACTGAGCTCAAGCTGAACTGTAAAATCGCTTGTCAGCAGTTGATATGTTTCTGGAAAAGCCTGGACTCTTGATTGAATTAGTTTGGTGGTTTTCAGTGGGGAGAAAGAATGTGTCCAATTTGGTTACCTGCTGACAGACAGCACTCGTATTGTGACTTTTTGATCGTGCTGGAAAACCAAGGAAAACCAGTCTGCTGAAGCTGATTTGAAATTCAGATCAACGTCACCCTGCATCTTCCCCAGTCATTCTTAATCATTTAATCACCACTGACAAAGCAGTATTCAGTGCTCACATGAGAAGGTATAGGCAAGTGCGTGTTTATTTTCCATTTGTATGCATGCAGGGATGGCAGCTGTGCTATCAGAGGCTCTTCAGGCGTGTATTCTGTGGATCTTGGTCGTCCAGTTCATGTTTACTGATAGGATCTGTGTGGTTACTCCATCATATGGAGGGTGAGATGGGGTCATGTTGGTGCAATATTGTGTTCGCCCTGAGGTTGAAATAATTTTGTTTGTTATAATAGCTGTAAAACACCTTATTTCCCACTGGACGTTCTTTCATACAAATATTCCTGCGCTGGGATTTAAAAGGTGGGGAGGAAATTCAAGCATTAAAATTACGCTGGCTTCAGTCAGAAAAATAAAAAATGGGCAATACGCAGGCTGATGTTGTTTAAAATTTCATTGTAACTCTTGTCTGATAATGAATAACTGAAGCTTTCACAACGATTCAAAGAATATCCATCAAGTATTATCTTACCTTAGAATAAGAAGAAAGGCAGCACTGTGCATTTACAGAAAACCCTAGAATTTCATATTCATCCCATTCACTGCGAGGTTGCTTGGTTTTCTGTCTGCCTGCGATCATGCAGACAGTGGAGTCTTTTCACGTTAGGATCAGGGTCCATGTAAGCTCTTAATTCTCTCCTGTTAAACAGTTATTGAAGAAATGTGCTGGTGGTGCAGAAGGAGTAATAAAAACACTGAGTGCCCAGTGTTTGCTCTGCCATGTAGCCATGTCTGGCTCTTAGAGCGACTCATATTACAGAGCACCTTTAACCGTGAATCCACTGTTAATAAAAGCCTCCTACCCACAGCTATTTTAAATCACTCTTTTCTATGGCTTCCCTTCGGGTCCCTTCTAGAAGTACAAGGCTGCTTTTGGAAATGTGAAGATGTGAGATGCCGGTTTCTTCGACGCATGTAACTTTAATGCCTGAGCTGTTGCTGTAGTGCTGGTTGTTGTTGTGTGTTTCAGGAGCATTTATTTTGTAAAAATCAATTGATTCCACTCTTCAAATTCCCCCAACTTTTAATTTGTGCAACATCTGATTCCAAAACGCTTCCCCATGCTCACACAGGGTTGTTTGGCCCCTCACATGGCCGCCTCTGCTCTCGTCTAGCTCGTCACATCATTGTAATTACAGAGCCTTCATTGTCTGCGCTGACCCATTTTAGCACGATCCCTTACCGTCAGCTGCGTGGCCCCTCCAATCACACTTAATTTCATCTGGCATTTGACTCAATCGGCACTGCTGCGAACATGAGCGCCAAATGCTTTTCCCCCCCAAAATGAAGTGGGAATAACAATAATAAGCTCCACTCCCTGCTCTGGTCATCCGCCGAGGCCTGCGGCCCGAGCTGCGCCGCCACATGGTACAGCTTTTAATGGTGAAGATTGATACCAGTGGCTGGGGACATTTCTTGGGATGTTAGTCACAGTTCTCTGAGGAGACGTGGAACTGCTCTTAAAGGGCCCTGGAAACACAATAAAACATGACTCACAGAGACAGAGCCCAGGGAGTTTCAAACCACGAAGTAGCACTTGGACTTAACTTGATTTTGTTTTCACTAATGAAGCTAATGTCCGTGCTTACAGTATGTAATTCAACCATACCTCTCAGTGTGGTGTTTGTTTTAATGACACATCACTTCCTGCTTCATAAGCACTTACATGCTCGTGAAGTTGTCACCCACATTAATCAGTGATGTGCAACATGGCAACTAATTGAGTTGAAAATGTGTGACTATTCATGCCAGCGAGAAGTTTGCACAGAACGTGAGACAAAAGGACCAGAAACATTCTCAGCTTGTTTTCTTCTGCACGGCAGGCAGGGAAGTATACAAGCATCTATAACAGTAGTAAAGATTTCTGATCTGTGTATATTCCTCTGGGATTCTCCGGCAACTATTTACAACGAAGAGCAATTGTCTGCTCACTCTTAAAAACCTTATTCACATCCAGAGAAGACACATGGATAGAAAAAACAGAGACAGCAGTGCACGAAGCCCTATCTCCCCCCACAATCAGAACAATGTTCCTAGTGCTTGAAAAGAGAGGGATATCTCTGAGACTTCAATTTGTTATCTAAAAGAAGAAGGGGGACAGAGTAACACTTCCAAGATAAGCTCAGCATAAGGTTAATTACCAGCCGAGTGGCTGACGTAACCCAGCCATGTCATGTCTCAAAGTTACACACAGCTGGGAAATGAAGGAGTGCTAGCTATTGACAGATGTTCCTCACTTGAGGTGTGTGTGTGTGTGTTGTGTATATATATATGTGTGTGTGCGCGCATTTGTGCAGTCATATAAACCCCCTGTGCTTGAGTCAGATATAGTTTAGTGGGGCAGCTCCAGGTAAGACGGCACCGGAGGCCCAGACAGAACAAACCACCTGCTTCAGCAACTGCTAGCAGAGCTTGTGGCTCCCCTTCTCATTGGTGCGTAACACTGTTAACATTGCTGCTGATTCCCTACTCTCTCTCCAGGGCATAGACTAATTAATGGATACCATTCGCAGTTGATTAGCAGCAGTTCTTTCGGTAATTACATTCGCATACTAACCACTCAGAAGAAAAGGAGAAGGGAAAAAAACACAAAGGGCTGGAAAATATATTAATGCACTTCTCAGTTCGCTCTGATCTTAATTTGTTTCTACAATTGTTTGGCTTCTGCTTAGATAAGAAGTCATTTTTTTCTCTTTCTCTCCGTCTATTGGAGTTCTTCGTCTCATAATGTTTTAAGAGAGTGACTTTGTAATAAACACACAAAAGAGATTACTGCAGAGCTTTGTTGAAGCCGTGTTCTCAGTGGAACCTCATGAAGACGCAGACGCATTGTGACTCTTTCTCCTCTTCGCCGTGTAGGCTGGGTTTTGCTCTCCTCACTCACAGAGAGGTGCATTGTGCTCCTGGGCCCAGCTGCTAGCCCATAATTCTTCATTCTATGTCCCATTGTTCCTACCTGTCAGCATGGTTGTGTCTCCAAAGAAAGGAAGTGGCTGCCATTTTGCCAGGGGGCTATGTGTGGGTTGAGGTGGCTGGGGGGCGGGGTATGTTGTGAAAACATGTTATTGCTTACCAAAGTAAAGGGTTTTAATAGCTTATCACCTGTCTTAAACACTAACCCGTCTGTTCAGTGTGACACTTACATTGTTGCTACTCATTATTATTAATAAGCAAGTAATATCAACTCTGGAATGAACAGGTGAACGCGTGAGGAGAATACAGTGTTGAATGTAAAAATCAGATTCTTCATGAGAATGGATAAATGTGAAAATCCTCTCGGTGAAACACACTGTAAAACCCAGCTCCCATCAACCCAAAGTGTACTCCACCCATATTAAAAACACTCTCCACCTCCTTATTTCCCCTCAGTATCGCTCCTCTCCCTTAGATTATTTGAAGATAATAACCTGCCACTGCATCTTGATACTTGGCTTTGTGATGCAAACCTATCCTTAATTGCCATCCCATAAGAGCTGAATAGCCAGGCCAGATTCTCATTACCCTGGTTTGAATTGGCCTGGGCCTCTCACATGCCTCTCGTCATGTCACAATAATGGCAGAGTGGCAGAATGCACTTGTGCATGTAAAGAAAGGGGTTAACTCAGTGTGTAAACATTCAGAGCCAAGTGCGACAATCTGTTTGAGTGACAGGTGTACATTATGAAAGGGGAGGGAGCTCAAGTTGCACCGGATATTATCAGGACACTAGTAGGCTCATTGTTGGTTTTGTTTTCTCTTCATTTGCAGTTCCAGAACAACAACAACTACATGAACATGGCCGAGGCGAACGGTGCCCTGCTCGCTGCTGGTGATGTGAGTATACTTCACTTTTTTTCCATATTGAAATGACCTTTTGAATATGGAAAATTCAGCTAATGCAAACATACTCTGCAATACAAATCAGCCAAGCACAGTGGAGAAAATGTGTCTTTCTTATTTTCTTACTTGGTAACTAGTAATTTCTGTGTCATCTCATTCTCTAGTTAAGGAAATATAGATGGGCGAAGTTGGCAGCAGTAAAATCCAAAATCATAAAGGCCTGTATTTCACACAGTAAAGCAAAGCATCCATAATGGCTCATTCCTGTTTAAATTTCACCATCTTTGTCATTGGCAACTTCATTATTGCCTGAAATGCTGCCTTTCTTGAGATCCACACAAGACCATGAGCTTACAGAAAGATGAGCGAGGCTCAGCCTATATTGCCTTACAGTAGACGCTGATGTGATGTGACTGTCTTGACTGCACTCTGTAAATTAAAGTGATATCCCAGAAAGCTCAGGATGAACCTGTTTTCTTCCTCTTTTCAAAGATATAATGAAGGAGCCCAAAGAGATTGTGTAGTTCTGTCAGCCTCAGAGCCACTCTATCTTCTGCCTCTTACTAAAAGTGAAATGTCACCAACAGTCTGTGGAGCTGCTGGAATAACTGTGTACTGTACTGTTGCATTAAAAGAAAGAAGGGAATACTGTAGTTGTTTCTCTGGAGGTATATAACCACCACTCTGAGCCACAGTTGTCCTAACAGTGTGCTAAATTTACCCGTTCTATTCCCCCTCCACCCACTCCGCTGCCCTGTCATTAGAGACAAGTGCACCAAAAATACCCATCATCCTCTGTGGTTCAAACGGGCCAATCTCATCCAATTTGCAGGGGAGATTGATCTGGCTTCAAAACCCACAGCAAAGCAACATTACACAGCTCCAAAACACTGAGATAGATGTCATTGTTAACCTCATTGTTTTCATTCACGTCACTTGGGTAGTTGGGATGCAACTGTGACATTCAAGCTCCAGCAGCTACACAGAAGTCTTTGAGTATATGACCTCGTGTTCATAAAGTGGCAGCTTCACAGAGTGTTAGGGAAGAAGTTTAATTTTCCCCTACATTTACGCTGAGTGGGCACATCCTCTGTATCCACTGGCTGCTGAGGCCCACTGCAGCGGGGACCACGCCGACACAAGCTGCTTGGAGAGCGTTCAGCCCCCAGCTGTGAGGGCCCACTGTGGCAGTCAGAGGGAGGAGGGTTGGGCTGGGGGTGGGGGGCTCCTCTGAAAAAAAAAAAAAACAGGGCTACTCATTTGCATTTTATCAAAAGGAACAACTGTTTCCAGTGTTAGGGCACAGATGGTATTGTGCTTAGGAGAGAGAGAGAGACAGAGAGAGAAGTCTTCAGCATAGATTGTTATTTTCAAGCGATGGAGTGTCCAGAGTATTATTTGTTGCAACCTGAGCTAAAGGAAGATTAATGTGACTTCCACTTTGAGTTGTGAGGTTTCACACTATCTCCACTGTAATGCTATATTAATCTACTTAATGTGTCTGGCTTGGGCTGAGGGTACAGTGGGAAAGGAAGTCTACATTATGAGGGCTCTGTGATGAACAGCTAATCTTGACAGCAAGGCTACATTTATGCCACCACTTCTGGTTAGTTATTGTTTTCAAATCAAACCAGAGGGTTACTGTATGAAAATATGCACCCTTTATGTATTTTATGAAGATTCACTCCTGCCTTCTGTATGGCAGTGCCTCCCTCTCAAATTAGGTCTGGAAGGATTATAATTAGCGTTGAGTTATTAATTGGACTCATGCAAAAAAAGGCCTGTGTAGGAAGGCTGAGTACTGAATACTCCACATGAATTGTAAACTCTGAGAAACGTGTCACTTATTGTAACACATCTCTTGTTTCTTGCAGCTGTAACATGACTTACATTTTGCTCGAAAGACAGCATGCACATACGTTAGCATAGCTTCAGCCTGCTGAAATTTGACTGACAAGTTTCGGGCAGTTTTTTTCCAACCAGCTGATTTTAAGTGAGACTGTGTAGCTTTTGCAGACAGCTGCCACTGTGGCTTTTTGAGCTACAAGCATTGCTGCAGATGCCTTAAAGCTAAATATAAAGCTGTTTACATTCAGCTACTATTTGTCTGCAAAACACATACTGTATTTTTAAAATTGCACACAGTATACATGTGGTAGTATACAGATTGCTTCTACATTAGAACAGCAGAGCTGTGTTTGCTGTTTAGATGGCCACTGTATCATTTACCTTATGCACTTAGAGGATGAGATAAGATGACCTTGGTGTGCCTGGTAAAGCATGCATCCTTGCAGGGAAAGCTTGTCTGCTTCCCTCAGGGAAAAGGATACTGTACACAGAGATTGTGTTCCACTCAGATGTATCGCTTTACTTTCCCAATTAAATTAGAGACGTGTAATGAACTATAAATATGTAGAAATGGACTACAAATGATCCAAATTTGAAGTAATGTTGATTAGGGGTGCCATGGTTGATGTTGTCATTTGAGTAGCTGCACTCTGTCTGTCTAGATATTTGAAACCGGATCCTCAATCCTGCCTCTATTGATTCTGAGTCCTATTATATGCAGTAATTGCATGCTGCTGCCTTTAACAGGTCTTGGTTATTGCATCTGTGAATTGCATTACTACGTTTATTGAAGGACTGGGAATATTGCCTGAAAAGCTTTTTCTTGCTCTTTGTCCTCATATTGAAAGAGCACCATGGCAGCACAGGGATGAAACATTGGAGGGGGAAGTTTAGTGATACACATCCCTCTTTGTATGTCTCTGTTTTTCTATTTTAATTATATAAAGAAACATGCACCGTTTAACGCACTATTTTGTAGACCCTTTGTGCCCAATTCACTTCCAGCCATGCTGACAGCGTGGCTCTAGGGATGACAATTTTGGTCGGCCAATTGGTCCAGACTGAAATATCTCAACTATTGGATGGAAATTTTGTGTAGACATTCATGTTCTCCAGAGGATAAGTAGTCATTTCATTAGTCAAATATATGACAATAATATAATATATAATAACTGGTGAGAACACGTTGCAGTACAGTATACATTGGTCCAGGTTTAGGACCTCCAGTGGACACTGAGGACTGGAGATTTCCAACACACCTGCTCAGGATGCTCATGCTGGGTACATCAAGCCTCTCTGTTACAAGCCCTGCTCTGCCCTCATACCACTGGACCCTGCAAGTGCCAATGGAGAGACACACACACACACACACACACACACATACTCTCTCTCTTTCTCACTGTTATGCTCTCTCTTGCCCACCCTTTAACATGTACATGCCTGCACATCCCAGGCCAGCATCTGGCTTGGCACTTGGCTCTGCTGAGCCTTTCAGAACAATTTAAACGGATAATCAAGCTGGTGATGCAAAGAAAGTGGATTGTGCATCTCTTAATCTCCGATCAGAGCCCCCTAAGCTGCTCCTGGTGCAGAATTAGACTGGCTTTATGAGAAATGACACTAGACAGTGTGCAACATTATAAGAGGCTGTGCGTTCCAGTAAAATCTGGCGAGTCTTCCCTGGGGAGAGGGCCTTTTCTTTGCAGACAGCTGACATCTTCCATACCCCCCCAAATGAGACACAAACGCCATGTCTCCATTATCACTGCCCCTGGTGCAGATGTTAATTTGTATCATCATTAACAAAGAGGGGCGATGCACACAAGCACAGTCTTTGATACTGATCTTGCCTTGTCTTCTCTCGCCCACAGTAATTTTTCTTCTGCTATCCTCTACTTCCACTCTGTTTAGCAGACACTAAACACTAGCATTCCTGTCCTCAAAGTACATGTCTCTGTTTTGTTCAAAGGTCACAGTCATGCTTGCGCTGCTCTCTTACAAAAGTGGAGCTCAACTCTGCCAACCTTCTTCTTTGACATCCCAAATCTCTAAGTTGGCTCTGTAATTCAGGCCACAGTGCACCAGCCTATAGGATCCAGTGGCCTATATAGTGCTGCCCTGATTTACCTTACACAGTGTAACACCACAGGAAACCTACTTACATCAGCAAACAGCACCCACAGTAGAGCCAGAGCAAAAAAAAATATGAGTGATATGTTTCCTTCCTCGAATGCATTCCTGCAAGGGCTTATGTGGATAAATGTGGCCAGAGTATCACAGCCTGTTCAGTGTATCTGACTGTACTGGACAAGGAAAGACCATGACAGGGCTGATACTGCTCTGTCAGAGAGATTATAATAGTGTGCCAGTGTTTTCAGACTGCTACATGATATGATACAGATGAGACTGGGGCCACAGTTCTCAAGGCTGGTGTGGAGCTTGACCCTGCTCCACTGGAGACGCTGAAAAAGATGAAGACCATGATGACAAACAGTCTCCAATCCTTTCAATGTACTGCTGGAACTCTTTGTCCATGGCTCATGACAGTTTTGCTTTCTGTTTTTTTTTAGAAACACTCTAGTCCCATGCTGCTGAACAGGCGTTATTGTGAACTAAGTTCCAGAGGTTTTTGAGTGGACTGAAGCATAATATGACAGCAGAGGACTCAGAGTAAATGGTTCCTCCTGAAGGTGCTTGTGATTTATTCTGCACTCTGCGAGCCAGAGGCCAGGGCTGTGATGAATATGACCTTAGCGCCGTCTGAAAGGAGAACTGATTCGCTAGCTGTGAAACAAGCACTGAAAAGTGAAACAGTGGTAGGGAGAAGGAAGAGAGAAAGAAAACGGGGGAATGAAAACTCTATTAGCTGCCTCCGCCACTGGAATTCATCAGTGCTTGTCAAGACAGCTGCCCTGAGTAGGCAATGAATTAGTTTCAAGTGTCTGTGTGCTAAAGCAGGCAAGGGGAACATTAATACTCCCTAATCAAGGGCTGTGATGGCATATTCCCTCCGTTGTCTTCCTTCTGTCATTCTATACCCTACCGGAGACAGAAAGACAGAGCCAAGGAAGACATGCCTGGTTAGCTTTGTTGTTGACCATGGTTAGCGGTGCTGGCAGGTCGTGCAGCTCAGGTTTATAGGCCTGAGGTTTGCAGGATTTCACCTCTGTTAGAGTAGGACAAGCCAGGAATGATTTTTACACGAGGCTAAATGCTGTAATGTTGTCACATTTTGTTTAGAGTTATCCAACGAAGACGGTGAGAAAAACCAGCAGCCCTTTCAAAGGATACTGGTTTATCTCAGAAAGTGAGGCATGATCATGTCCAGGACTCACAATCCTGTTCAAAATGAAATGCAGGTGTGTGAAGACGGGAAATCGACTGCAGGAGACTCATAGGTGCCTGTCAGAGTTGGTATAAATGCCTGTTTACTCCTGTTTTGGCATCCAAGCCAATTATTTTCATTTTGCCAGGATTGTCTAAAATTTCAAACAGTTCATGAGGTTTAAAAGTGGCCCAAGGCTGAGACAGAAGTGTTTGAGATCAACCTGAAGCACTTAATTTTTGTGTTTCCTGGTATCTTCTTGATGCAGAGCTGAGTTTCATTTCACATGCTGCTCAGCACACCCAATAATGCTGAGTTTAACCTGATTGTAGCGCCATGCCACTATGCTTTCAAGCGGTATGCCAAGTGCTAGCAGTTAAAATTGTGTCACTTTTAGTAGGAGACCTATGCTTTGAAGAGGTTTTCAGTAACTTTGCAGCAGCAGCAGTCAAGCCCAGCACCTCAGATAGCGCACTGTTTGGCCCTGTGTTCAGCTGCATGTATGTGGACCTGCAGTGTGGTCATTGTGAGGATATGAATGTATTGACTTTGCAGAGAGAAGCTTAATGCAATGTGCAGATGAAAACAAGACCCAAGTAGGTGAACAGTCCCATCTCCAAGAAGGCGCATAAGCAAATTAAGTGTGACCAAAAGCTTTAATTCGAAAGGCAGAAGGATTAGGCTGTTTGATGAGCAGATTTAAGGGTGCAGGCAAGGGGAACAAAAAGAAACACTTCTGGCCAAGCGTAATAATCTTTGAAAATGTTCTTTAAACCCATCTCCCTGTGACGTGTATTTTCACTGCACTTCAACCCAACATCTTCCATCCTCAAGATTAAGGGCTTTTATCATGTATCCTCTCTCTCCCATGATTGCTGCTTGATATTTTTGCTTTTGACGTCTTCTTCCACACTTGCCTTCTTCCTTCTTTTTCCTCAAAGTGGACTTTAATAGGTTTAGGAAATGTTACATCTTAGTGCACTTACAGACAAGTGTATTACCACTCTACTAAAACACTCCCTCTCTTCAACAAAGTTGTCTGATTTAATCCCTGAAGATTTCCTTCCGGCATGTTAGATAAGGCCCACCTCAGCGAATGCTAGTTGGCTGTTTTGTGTTGCTGGATTTCATGATTTTCCTCTTCCTTCTGCCTTCTTTGCAGACTTTCCATACACCCAGCTTGGGAGATGAGGAGTTCGAGATTCCTCCCATCACACCTCCACCTGAGACAGAGTCTGGTCTGGGTCTGTCAGAAGTGGACTCACCTTTCCCAGCGATGCCAGAGCCCCCAGTTCCACACAGGGGTCCCTTAATCCCTCAGTTCCCCCCTCAGAGCCTGGACCTGCCCTCTATTACCATCTCACGCAACATGATGGACCAGGAAGGGATGTCAGTCAACAACGGCCAACCTGTGGTGAGCACTGCTATGCATATACACTCGAGTAAATCAAGACGTCTATTTATTTTCTGTCAACACACCCAAATCTTGCACGAGCGCTGCTCCAGAAGGTGTCTTACTTTTAGCTGCTTCTCCAGATGGGGGTTTTGACAGTGTATCCAAACCAAAAGTCACCATTTCTGAATATATATACAACTGGAGACCCCTGATATCAGAAGAATACAGTCCTTAAATGAGCCCTTTTACTGAACCGTAATGTCACCTTCACAGTTTTTGTGCGCCTCCTGTTGTCAGTGCATCTGGCACAGCATCTGGCCTTGTTTACAACACAGGAGGTATATGATCACATTGAGTAAATGTCATGATATTCTGTTCCGTACTGTGAGGGTGTTTTTTAAAGCACAGAGAAAGTGTGGACGGTCCCCCTCTGTAAGGTGAGCAGATGTGAATAGATCACAGGTGTTAGAGTACAAAGCATATTCAGGCCCAGAAGGACAGTGAAAATGGGACCCAAAAGTGCCACAGTTTCACATGCTCATATTTAATTCATGTTGCCTCCAGAAGCCTTTTTTTGTGCTCTAAATGCTGAGGCATGCTTCTGGCCAATGTCAAACGAGGTCTGCAGAAAAGACGCACGCTTTGTTTGGAGTTTCGGATCAGCTTTGTCTTTGTGTTGTAGAGAATTACCCCCAAAGAAAGGACTGGGTGAATGCATATTTAGCTTAGTCCTCCTTTTCTCTCCGATGCGAATGGTCAAACACGCAACGGCAGACAAAGTAATCACTCTCTTTATGTTGATACTGTTATGTGCTGTAGATTGTAAGATTGTTGTCTTGGGGTGGAAAGGCATTTTCAAATGCCACAATCATAGAAGCATTGAGGAGGAAAAATGGAAATGTCACTGAGTTGTCTTACAGACCTATTACAAAAATGGAAGATTCATTTAGGAGAAAAGACATGAAAGGACAAAGGCATGAGCAGAGAGATGATGATGTTGATGCTGAATTCTGCTTTGTGAACCACAAAACGCACTGAAAAGAGGTGCTATGATCATTATAACTGTGGGAATAAATGAAATGTGTTTCAGACCCCCCGCACCCCACCACCCCCTTCTCTCCAACACATTTGTTGAATCACACTGATATTACAGATATTTATTTACATTCCATATGAGAAGGGGGCTATAAAATTTTACAGCTCTTTTTCCTGCTTCCACGCTTCTGGCATGTAAAATAATTGCGGCTTTTAAAATATCTCTGCCGCATATAGTAAGTGAGCCCCAGAAGGCTTTTGCCTAAAGAATTTTCATTTCATGGTCAGTTAAGCTTTCTACATCTGGAAGAAACGGAACCTTGACACAATTACATTCCTGACTGTTCTCACGACTTGCTGGAGGATTAGATTTGATTCTCAAACATTATTCCTCTTTAACACCATTTGCATGGCTCATGTCTCTGATTGTGCAGAGACTCTATTAAAAACTGAGGGGAGAATGTGGGTTTCTGCTCCTTGCCTCGTGGCATTGTCGTCGGCACACTACTCACTCGTTATCAGTCATCACACATTGTACCGCGGGAAAGCTCGTGGTGGCCCTTCATTTTTTTTCTGTAAATGGGATTGATCTCCAAAAGTCTTGCGCCTATAGACATTCTATTCATCTGCGGCTTTAGATGAACGCAACTTTTAAATGAGATAAGTAACAGTGTTGTTCACAGCGCTTTCTCCGTACAGAGACAATGATTTACGAAGGCCCTAAGAGAGGTGTTTTGTCATTTTGTCAGTGCACTGATAAAGGAATGACAACCTTATATACATGATTACATTCTGTGTTATTTGTTATGGCTGCAGGGGCAAACAAATAAACCGTGCACTATTGCAATTACATTTTTCATCAAGCCACCATGCTCATATTTCCCAAACACTCGTCTTGGTTTTCTTTTCTGTGTACGAGCTTACTGGTGGAGAATATTTAGTGCGTGTGAAAGCCTGTCTCTTATCAGAACTTAATGAGAAACCAAACCAGTGAATATACCTGGGCTATTTTCAAAAGCTTCTTCCATGTCATTGCATTGCCAAGTGTTCTGCTAATTCCTCTCCCCATAATGTTCAGCGTATGTCTTGCAAATTGGCCACAGATGCCAGGCTTCTACAAAGAGAAATACATTTTCTCAGCTGCAATGTGCCTGGCAAGCCCTGAATCTGAAGTCATTATTTATTTAATCTGCTCTCCTAACAAGCTTCTGACTCTCATTTTTGTCTCCCAGCATGTGTCCTCCTGATTTGTGATTGAATCTCAATAGTGCCAAATAGTACTGGAGTTAGAGCTGCCAGTATTGCTTTATTCACAATTTCTTCTCGATTTTCTCCCTGCCGCACAGCGAGGGTCTCTGGGTTCTATTTCAAAAAACACCTGGTGCCTTCACCACATTTTACGTTTTTTTTTTTTTTTCTTCTTCTTCTTCTTTTTCTTTTTTGACACATGTAAGCATGTACTGAAATGTCCTCCACGATTGGATTCGAAACCTGCACGAGTCAACTACTTGTATTGGATGTTAAAATCAATATGTGGGAGATATGAGCCTTGCTGTCCTATTGCATTTACCCCTACATGGCAATGCATTATATATTTTTCATTACCAGCTACCTGTTTCATATGCCATTAGCTTTACAGCAGCAAAGGCATGCTAATATCAAATACAGAATAGTGCATTTGGACCACATGCATCATGCAAGATGAAAGTGAGGCTGAAAAACCCATTTGTAGTTTGTTGTTCACATGATTTGATGTGCCTTGATGTTGTGTAGATTGCCACTGAGTATAATACCCTCAGTTTTGACTGGTCAAAAACCACAATATCCAGAATTAAATGGAAAATGTGAGCACTGTTGCAGAAAGCATGTTTTTCTACACTTCCCTCTTATCTCCCTTCCAAGCCAAGAAACACTGACATGAGTTGTACATCAATTTAAGAGAGTGGATTTTTTTCCGCTCCGTTTCTTTTTTCTTTTCTCCCTCGACAGACAGCTATTGTGACATATTGGGTCAGTCAGAAATGAAAGATATTCATGCAGGCATGCAATACTTGTAATGAAGTCTCAGCTTGACCTTCTGCATGATTGATTCTGTAATTTACTTTTCTCAGGCAGCTCTCAAAATGAAATGATGTCATGTTGGCCAAGTTTTAAATACCCACAATGCACCAGGAGAAATGCTGGAAAGGGGTATGGGTCAGTGGCTGCACCGGACCAAGGGGAGGGAATCTGCTGGCCTCACAGTCTGAGGGGGCTGGGGGAGAATGGGGGAGAACGCGGGAGACGGAGAGAGATTTGTTTTTAAGTAGGGGTTAGAGGTTGGGAAGATAGATAGACTGAGTTTGCACACCACAGAGAGAGAGAATGACAGAGAAGTGTGTTTGACTGAGACAGGGCAGGGGAAAGAAAAACAATTTATCTTCATGCTATTATAGCTTTTACTGGCATTCAAAATTCCATTTTTCTCATTTGGCTTAAGCACAGACTTCAGCAGGTTGCTGAAAATGGAGGAAAAAAATAAAATGATGTAGCCGTTTAGAAGCCGAGTAAAGGAATATGTGCAGAGCACTGATAAACTATCTTTAATAGGACTGACCTTTCATGCTGGCGAAAGTTACTGGGGGATTCATCCTTATAATTACCATATAGATGATTTTACCCCTCTCCTTCCATGGAACATTTCCAAGAGCTCTGGCATTGATTGAATGGAAATTGAACTTGTTAACATTCTTTTCAGCCTGTTACAGCTCAGTACATGGTGCCACTGTTCATACATTCTCTCCAAATTCTGATTTCCAATATCTTTAAGAACAGACTGGAGCCTGCTTTCATTAACATCAGTGCTGAGATTTTTATCACTCGGTGAATGCGTTATGTTGCATTTTGAGTCCAGCTGCTGTGTTTATTGGCCTGCGTTTATTGTGGAAAGGGTTTCACAACAGTGTCAATAGTGTTTTTTTTTTTTTTTCTCTCCTAGTTTTCAGCATGTTCTGTGTGGAGTGTTTACTGTGTTAAGTGTGGATGAGGCCAGCAATAAAGTACAAAACAAGCTATTTTTCCTTCTTTTTGCAGCATATTGTTGACAGCATCATGTTGTTGCCACTTTTTCAGCTTTCACATTAAAAGCAGCGCAATGGGGAATATTACAGCATGAATTTACATTAAAAAAAAAAAAAAACTTTATTGATTTGGGAGTAGATATCAGCTCGGTAGTGTTTGACATATAAACACAGAGAGAGACCGCACACCTAGACACACAGACCTGACCAAGAAGGGCACATCTGGCCACCGTGTTCTCAAGATAAGGACTTATTTGCAGATTTACGATGACTATCAAAATATCCGGTTAGATGTCTGCTGTGACTGCTGACAATACTGCAATCAAAATGCAAATGCGAAGGCAGGGGGACATAAATAAACACCCTAGCACCAGATTCATATTCACAATCAAGGCAACTGTTACTTAAGATGATTTCTTTCATTAGCTGTTATCTTTTCATTCAAATCAAACATGTGCTAGTGGTGGTGTTTCACCGGTGTATCTATCAGTGCTCTTTTGGGGGAACGGCTGCAGCTCCAGTTATTGCTATAATATGTGATAAAATACGACATTTAGCAGGCTGTTGAATGCAATATAATCAAGTGTTTAACTGCGGTCATCAGTGCATATTTTTTTTAAATGCACAACATCCAAAGGCCATTTAGAAGAAACCACCATATTCCAAACAAATGGCAGAATGGGCCATTGCTCTAAGTCAAGACTGCATCATTGGGATTGGGCGAAAGTGTTATTATACAGATGGCCACGACTAATGAGCTCAGTGTGTGTGTCTTTGATGTTCGCAGCGAGCAGAGAGCAAACTGCGAGCCATCGTGTTCTCAGTGATGAAGATGACAATAGTACTTGGAACATGGCGGGTTACAGATATGTAAATCACAGTCATTTGGTCACTGGCTTGTTTATTGCAGCTTGTATTTGTGAACAAACTGAAAGCTCCCATATTTGAAGAATCACAACAATATGTCTTCAATTTCTCTCTCACCTTTGCAGAATCTTCCTCGCACTTGTAAATATAAATCTGCTTGCACTTCATAGATTGTATTTATGATTAGCAGTAGACATGGCATATGAGAAAGAAATGGATTGTAGAACCAATATGTGCCTGTCTGAAATGGTGTTACAATATTGTTTTTGAAGGCGCACATTCATAAGGTTCTTTCAATAAAGCCAGGTGTGTGGGTTTATGATGTGTTGATGTTGGGAGAGATTGGGTTTGTGCTGCTGAATACCAGATGTATGTACCCAGGGAGAACAAATCACCTTTTCTGTTGTGTTCACGTCCCTTCCTCTGTTCCATGTCAGCTCTGCTGGCTGTCTGATCAGTCTTCCCTCTGGGGAGCTGGCAGTCCTTGTAATTTCATCCTCACCACAATCAATGCAAACATGTTGCCTGCACCTTCTCTGAGACTCTTTCACAAACCAAATGTTTTACTAGGAAAAAAAGTGGAAGAGATGAAAATGTTATTACATTATACCCTGGATGGTAGAAGGGAGGGGACTTGTCCAAAGCTCTTAAGCTTCATACCTTCAGTCAGTTGATTTATAGAGCTGGTTATATAGAAGTTTTTTCCCACTATTTGGCAGTCAAACATGATCTATGAAAGGTGCCTCTTTCACAGAGCTATAACCTTAAAGTAACGTTACACCAAAGCATATATGCTTGTAGCCACCTCAAGCTAAACTGACATGTTGCTGCATGCACGTGATTCAAACAGTCTTTTTATTGTGGCATTTGAAGTAAGAGTCCACTGTTCCCCTCCAGGGACCGGCCAGTCAAAAGCTGTCTCCCAGATTTCCATACAATAGAGTTTTGAAATGAATCAACTGAGCTGTGTAGCCATCTATTACTGGCTTATAAAGTTGGCTCCTTTGGTGTCAAGATAATTCATCATGGCCAGAGAGACATTTAAGACGCAGGGCATTGTGACACGCGATCTGCCACATAACAATCCGCAGAATCCAATGACCCGATTCCTTCTCTGGTGAAGAGACACAGCTTCTTGAGCTTTGTACACTGGGCAGTAGGACGTCTTAGTGAGTGCGGAGATATCTTTGAGCTAGACAAATGAGGTGCAAGTCCATGCAGACGGAACCTCAAGGGAAGTGTGAAAGATGAGGGCAAGGGATCAATGAAATATTACATTTGAGTATTATTTTGTGACAAGCCCCCCTTGCTTATTCCTTTACAGAGTGTTGGACCAGGCCATCTTCGCCAGTACCCACCCAACCCAGCCATGGTGATGAAGTCCATCATCAACATGAACAGTCCCAATGGGATGCTATCACGGAATCAGCTGACCACCATCAATCAATCCCAACTCAACGCACAGCTGAGCCTAAACATGGCAGGACCCAACATCACCCATACCTCCCCATCGCCGCCTGCCAGCAAGTCTGCCACGCCGTCTCCCTCCAGCTCCATCAACGAAGATGACCAGGACGAAGGCAACAGGGTGAGCAAAGTTAGAAATCAGTCGCATGACTGTATTAAGTGGTAGCTGCAGGGAATTAAGAGGCTGATGTTAAAGATATTTTTGTGCATTTCTTAATAATTGCGATCGTTGCAGGTCATTGGGGAGAAGCGACCAGCCCCCATAGATCCCACAAAGAAGCCCAAGACTCCAAAGAAGAAGAAGAAGAAGGATCCCAATGAGCCACAGAAGCCGGTCTCTGCCTATGCCCTGTTCTTCAGAGACACACAGGCTGCTATTAAGGGTCAGAATCCCAACGCCACCTTTGGAGAGGTGTCCAAGATTGTGGCCTCCATGTGGGACGGCCTGGGAGAGGAGCAAAAGCAGGTACTGCAAAGTTTGATTGTTCAGGCCAGTCAAAAAATGTCATCTGGAGTATTTAAATGAGTCACAGGAAGTTAAATCATCAGATATCCAGACTTAGGCGAGAAAGAAATGTGTATACAGTGTGTGATCTGTGTAATGCACTCTGGATTGTCTTAGGTAATGAGAATTATCTCAAATTAAAATAGAAGCTTTATTTGTCCATTCACACGTACCTTTGTGTCATCACAGGTTTACAAAAGCAAAACAGAAGCTGCCAAGAAAGAATATTTAAAAGCCCTCGCTGCATACCGTGCTAGCCTGGTTTCCAAGGTGAGAAACGGTTTCTTCTTTCCGCCCGACAAATGTGTGAATTTGACTGAAAAGTGAATTCAGTTTTTTCAGATTTCCTTTTATTGCATCGTGCACTGTGAAGTTGTAGAAGACTCTTTTGTAATGACAGAAACAACTGAAGCAATTTGAAGACTAGAGACTATACAGTGTATGTATAGGCAGAAAAAAACTGGCTTTGTCGATGACTCTTGATTTATTTTCCTCATCCAGGCTGCGGCAGAATCAGCTGAGGCTCAGACTATCCGCTCAGTACAGCAGACTCTGGCCTCCACCAGCCTGTCCCCAGGCCTGGTGCTTCCTTCACCCCTCAACCAGCACCCCTCAATGTCATCAGCTTCCCAGGCCCTCCAACAAGTCCTACCACGGGCCATTGCCCCAAAACCGCTGCAGATGAGACTAGGGGGCAGTCAGATTGTGACCTCAGTTACAGTCTCCCACCAAAACATGTCCTCCGGGATGCCACCGCAGATGCTCGGCCAGATGGGTGCCGGAGGGTCCATGGTGGCGGGTGCCCAGTCCACGGCGGTGTCTCAGATGAGCCCACCCATGCAACCGGTGCAGCAGCATGCGATGCAGCAGCTCCAGCAGCAGCAGCAGATGCAGCAGCACCTCCAGAACCATCAGATGCAGCAGCAGCAGATGCATCACCAGCAGATCCAGCAGCAGATGCAGCATCAGCATTTCCAACACCACCTTCAGCAGCAGCTGCAGCAGCACCACATGCAGCAGCAGCAGCAGCAGCAGCAGCATCAACACCAACAACAACAACAACAACAGCAGCAGCAGCAGCAACAGCAGATGCAGCTGCAGCACATGCAGTTGCAGCATCAGCTGCATCAGCAGCAGATTCAACATCTCCAGCAGCAGCAACAGCAACAGCAGCAGCAGCACCAGTCCCAGTGTTCCCCACCCCAGCACTCTCCTGGTACACCCCATTCAGTGGGAGGCTCTGCATCACTCGGCAGCCCCCAACCGGCCCCACAGCAGCAACCACACCCCTCCCAAATCCAGGCCCACGCCCAGGTCCTGTCCCAGGTCAGCATTTACTGAGCCAAAAGGAATCCTATCTCAAAGAACAGGAATAGAATAAAAGCATCATTCCACGTTGCTTTTCTAAGTTGCACTTAAGAAGTGTTTAAGATTTAGAATGTTATACAAAGAACTTGTCCATTGTTTTAGACAGATATGCACACGCGTGTACAGGGGGAATCCATGTCAACTGCGTTATTTCTGTCTTAGGCTCAGCTACGACAGAAGCCTGTTAGGGCGAGTGCCCAGTGATTGTTTATTTGTTTGTTTGTGAGTTCTTTCAGTTGTCAATTTAAACTGACTGGGCACACAATGTGTTGAAAGACGTGTGTCTTTCACTGTTTTATTTAACAATAAAGCTTTATTTATGAGACCCGAGTTGTCAGTTCAGCGCAGCACAAGGACGTTTTGAATGCGTTTCAGCAAAATGATTTCGATCAGCTCCTGCCTGGACTGAATGACTCACAGGATCCTTGCTGGAAACCAGTAACCCACACATCAGTCTTTGTTCCCACACTGGCCAGTATATAGCGAGACTTTCTTTGCTCCAACCTTTCTCTTTCACCCATCATTCTCGCAGATGTAACTGTTCAACAACTGTTCAACGTGCAGGAAATGGTTGATCACATCATCACACGGTGGATGCCCAGTGATATTTGAACATATGAAAACCATGTCACAAATGCAGACAATGTCCTGAAGAATAAGGAGAAGAGAAAATAAAAGGTCTTTGGACATATCTCTGGATGAATGAACAGACTGAGAGAGAAACTGCCATAAATCATTTATGTCATCACATCGTCAAACTGTAGCTGTAATCTGCTGTACATGTTTTGTAGAGTGGGGAGACCTCCTTTATCCAGTAATCGACCCCCCCAGATGATTTGCCCAAAAGCGTGTAACTGGCACCCCCCCCAAAAAAATCTTCTTTAATCTATTTGTTCTTACTTCAGATGTTTAACAATTAAATTATGTTTTTATTTTGTGTAACAAAGGGGATATTTTATGGTAAATACAAATTTCCGGATCAAGGCAGATGGTTTGGGGATTGATGTATTTTTACTCTGCTCCTTGATACCGTCATTGTTTTAAAAAGGAAAAAGAAAACTAGCAGAGCCAGTTTGTTGCACTGCCAAAGCCAACTGAAAAGGCATCGGAGGTATTTTTGCCAGCTGTACAGAAGTCCCTGGAAAAAAAAAAAAAAGCAAATGTTGTAAATTTTTCATATCACCTGTTGTAAAGTTTTAATATGTGAGGCTTTAATTAAAACATTGTTAAACGACCTGTGGATTGCTATATCACATAGTGCATTTCTGCTCTTTTATACTTTTTTATGAGTTACAATAGCAGCAATTAATTTTGTTTGTATTTTGCTTACAAATCAACTGCTTTTGAAAACTGTCCATAGAATAAATGCATATCGGTATGGAGTTCTTGAAAAGTTGTTTTCAGCTCACAATAGGAAAAGTAATTTAATGTTTGCGTTTTTGCTCGGCCATGAAGACGAATCCAGAGACATTCCATCACTAATATGATAGTAGCCATAATTTTGTATGAAGTACAATATATTTCTTTGTGTCTCTGTTCAAAATTAAACTATCAATCACAAATATTTATTTGAAGGAATCGGTTTATTTCAAAAGCTCCATTAGCCATAATTCCTCTGAGGTGTTTCTTCACGTCTCCTTGTTAGCTATTGAAATGAACACACTGACACATGTTCACAGCACACGGTTCTTTATGAGAAAAACAAATTTGTATGTTTTCTATGGAATTATTCTATAAGAGGAAAAAATACTCTGCAGGGGTATATGAGCATCCATGTTGGCATTATTATAGTGTGTGCTGTTTCTCAGTGATTTGAATGGAAGTCCGTTGTAACTGTGTGTAAAAACAGTGTTGATACTGGACAAGGTCAGCATGTAACTGGTACTTGTCTCAATAACAGTCCCCTTCTCACACACCGGTGCACTGGATTCTGCCTCTTTCTTACTCCCTTCAAAATCGCTTCATTTCCAAGACATCCCCAGGGGTTTGCTGAGCTCCCTTGAATAATATGGTGAGCGGGGGAGGGAAGGCAGGCAAACAATAATTATCATATCTTCACAATAGCCGGTGAATCCACTGGCCCAGAGAAGGGCCTTTTTTATTTCAAAGGCAGCTGAGACATTTTAAACACGAGTTAATGTTTGTTACAAATTAGAGCGAGACGCTGCTCCCGTGCTTCCGTGATAGCAGCCTGATAGAATTTTCAAATTTTGGTTAGTTTTCAATTAGTTAGTTTTAGGAGAGCGTTTGTAATTTGGGCCGAGGCCCCGCCGTCGCTGCTGCTGCGGTGATCAGCTCTTCAGCTCGGAACGGAAACGATGCCCATTTCTCTGCTGTGATTAATTGCAGCATCTGTCCTGTCAGAAGCCCGAGTGAAGAGGTCTGCAGCGAAACTGCAAATAAGCGCTGGCAACAGTCTTAAAGTGCTTATGATGAAATGAAAATTAAAAACAGCAAGTGCCGTGCATGACCTGAATCTTAACGCAGGGGGAGAGGAGGGGAATGTGAGAGCGGGTGTCCATGGATACCAAACACATGCTTTAAAAACACACAGTAATGAGGCTCTGGGAAATCGCCGTTATTATTCTGAACAGATTCACAGCGGAGCCCATTAATAATGCATGGAGCTCCTTGTTATTCCATAACCCCTCAGTACTGCGGTCACTGTGTGTACAAATATCTCACAGCCAGGGTTGGAGTTATGGGACTGTGCAATAAAAAGGTTACAGATATTTTCAAAACACTGCTAGACACACACACACACACACACACACACACATATGCAATTTACAAGGATAATACACTGCTCCTCCTATAATGGGAATTGGTTTAATTTGAATAGGTGAATAAATCATATTCACCTGCTTTATGCTGGAGATAAATATTTGTTTTCAGAGAGCGGTATGATGCAATCATAAAAGCATGAAGCAATCAACGTCAGCCACTCTTCTGTCTTTCTGTCCTCGTCATTAGCTAACGCTGATGACATGCGTGAAGGGCACTGAGACATTAATATGTCATTCGAGTAATGCAATCATGAGGTGACCTAATTGTCCCCCTCCTCCCCACTGAGGTCAGTTGCTCGGCACTGTGCCGAGGATGACTAAGGAGTCAGATGCGGAAGCTAAGGGATTCTGCATTTTAATTATTTATTTGGCCCTTTTGTTGTTTTCCCGTTCATCGCACAGATACAATGTGAGCATAACAAAAGCTCTGCTGACACTGACCATCTGACCATCAGACCCACGCTGCAGCCAATCTCACAGTCTGCACTCAGGTCGCACATGAAGGACCTGCCACTCTGCTCTGGCACTAAACTTTGCCTCCATCAGAAAAAAAAATGTCTTAACAAAAAAACAGGTTTTTGCCTCTGATCGGACCGGGTCCAGGGAAGAGCAGAGACAGCTGACCCCCACAAGTCCAATGCCAAGCTTTGTTTACAGGGAGGAACTAGGCCTCCAGTCAAATGGCTGACCATGTTTCAGGAATTCTTGACCTTGCGACGACGAGCTTCGTGGAGAGAACTATTGACCTCCGAGATGAATAGTGACCTTTGTTTGGGGGGCTGTTGGCTGCTCTGCTGCCTGGCTCGACTGTTGATGTCCCTGACCAATGGTAACATTTGTTTAGAGAACTTTTGACCTGCCAGACTAAAGGAGCACCACAGACAATGCCTCGGAGCCCAGCTGATAGTATATTCAGGAGGGATAACATAAATATTATGATACCCTTGCACAACATTTCTGAAAATCTTGTCTAAATCTGTGAATTGAATTTATCACTTGAATTAACACATTACTTCTGATTAGATATAAAAATCAAGTGCTCATTTTTGATGAGTTATCAGAAGAAAGAAAACAATAAATCCAAATGCACTGTTCTGCGGAAATTCTCCCACTTCAAATAATCACATATGCGCTCTCCTCTTCCCTCTCTGTCTTCTTTCATCTCTCACAGCCACATGCATGCACACGGAACATGCAAACTCACACATACACGCCACTTTCCATCCCTGGATTTCTGAGCAATGATGTTGCCTTGGTGACGCAGTGATTCAGTCATTAGGCTTATCCCGCTCTTTTGTTGAATTCTGTTATGGTAAGTCTGATCTGCCAGTCTTTTGACCCCTGTCAGCCTGTGAACCGCCACACTATCTCCACTCTGATACAACCTTTCTTACATACAGAAAACCATCCAAGCATTGATACTCCACTTATGTGTTGGATGTTGCCAGAGGATTTTGGTGCGGCTGTTAATTACTATAAATAACCCTGTTTCCTGTAAATGGTAAACAGAATGTAATCATAATCAGAGGCTGACATGGATCTCAGTGAAGGCAAAAAGCTGCTGCTTATGTTAGTAAAGAGGAGATGACACTACCTGCCCTGCGTTGTTTTCAAATGCCCTAATAGTCATTAGATGCTCAAATAATTGGATCTCTCATGCTAATGCCAATGGCTTTTATATTTAAGTGTGTATTGTGCAGTTAAGTGCAAGCTAGCATGAGGGCAGATAAGCTAAGCACCATTATTCTGCTGTCAGCGTCATAAAGGTCATGGAATAAACATTTAAAGCCCAAAGAAAAACTGTTTATTGGAAGCAGTTGTCACCCTAACAATAACAGCAGTGAGTATATGAGAAGCTGGTTTGTTTCAGATTATTATGGTTCACTCACTGTGTTATTGAGCATTGTCAGTATTTAGCGGAGCAAATTCATCTGAAGCATTTATTTTCTGTTGTTGTACAGTCGCTCTGAACAAAAAAAAAATAAAAAAGCAGAGCGAGCTGTCAGTGATTTGAAAAAGCTTTCTTTATTGTGACAGATCATCATGCCCCAGAGGTTGACAGATGTCCCTGCGTTGCATGGAAACGATAGCAGTCTCTTTTTATTTGGACTTGTTTGGTTTAAGAATGTAAATCCCCCCCCCCCCCCCCCACTGCCACTTTCCGATTTATTTCATCAGTATTTTATAGGCTTTGTGTTCAGCAGAGGATCCCAACTCTGAAATTGCCTTTTATTGCAACTTACTTAGCCTGTTATAGGCTATTACAGAGCCAACATGTTTCTATGGCAACAAAACTGATAGAGTGTACCAGGAGACTAGAGTGATAGATTACACATGCACGCTGTGTCACATCCAATTAACTCAAACTGACTGTACACCACATTATGCCACGACTTGCAGGAAAATCAATAAATATGGACGGTACCCAACAAGGTTCCCCCTCTGTTTCTTTCTTTCATCCCTCACGATGGCAGCGAAGCCAAGACAGATCATGCCACTAGGATGTCCCTGCTGCTACAAGAGGCAGGTGCTGTGTAGACACCATTCAAAACTTGGCCTATTCAGTCCAACTCCTCTAACGCTCCATTCATGCATAGCAAAACACCATCTGCTCCTGTTTTGCCTGGAGCAATCACAGCTGACCAAAAAAAAAAAAAAAAAAAAAAAAAAAGAGAGAGAGAAAGAAAAGAAAAGGAAAAAAAAAAAAAAAAAAAGAAATCCATGATAACAGCTGTTGCCAAACAAAAGCCAAACAAAAGGGGGTAGGAAAAGGTTAGAGACAAGTTAGACACCAAAAATGACTCATTGGATGGTAATAGTCAGGGAAAACGGGATGCCATCCAGCAGAGAGGCAGGCAAAGGGTTAAACGTGAGGCATTCAATCCGTGGGCCTGGCAGAGTTGAAACAGTACAGGATCAGGTGATAATAGATTCAAGCTGGGGATGATTCTTTTACACAGTCAGTTCTCAGGGTGCAGGAGCAGAAGCAAATGAGACAGTCTCCTCTCACTGTATGACTGCTGTCTGAAGAGCATGCAGATGCAGGTATGGATGCACACTGACCCGCCACTGTCCTTCACTCTACACACATGTTGGCATTAGAAGGTCGCTATATATATATATATATATATATATATATATATATATATATATATATTTCAGGGCTGCAACTAACAATTATTTTTATTATAAATGAATCTGCAGAGTTTGGTCTTAAAAATGTCCAAAAATAATGAGAAAATGCCCATCACAATGCAGACATGCAGGTCCTGACTCAGTACCTTTGCTTAATTACCGTTTGTGTAAAATAAAAGTAAAACCCCAGCATTAAAAGTACAGTGAGTAAAAGTACAAAAATGGCACCTTTCAGATTATTATATTACATTATATTTACTTTATTATTATTGACCCATTGACATTAACAATGTTTAATCGTAGGAATGCACAATATTTTAGTCATTGATCATAAGTTTTGTGTGTAAAGTGTTCATCAGCAAAGTCATGGGAAACAAAGCACTATGCATGAAACAAAGCACTATGAAAATGAAATACATATTAAGTACCTCTGATTTGTACTTCAGTACCGTACTTAGGTAAATGTACTGTCCACCGCTGGTTTCCTATCACAGAACACTACGAAAACAAGAAAATGTTTACTTTAGAGGACCAGTGAGCAGTCCATTTTCGTCACTTCTGCTTGAGAAATGACTCAAAGAAACTGTTGCCTATCAGTTTTCTAACAATTAACTGATCGATTAATGAACTTATTATGTCAGCTACACTGCATTTAACGCCCCAGTCTGTTGAAAGCAGTTTATCAAGTCCACAAGGACATGCTAGCAAAAATCTAGTAGTAGGCAAGGCTTGGTTTCCCATCCAAAACTGTGCAACTGACTAATACTAGGTTTTCAGTGCATGGAAATAATTAAATTACAGCCAACCACACAGAAAGTCTGAAATAATGACTCGTAAAACTCATTCACAAAAATAATTCAGATGCATGCCGTATCTGGAAAACAAATAATAATGACGTTCAGTAAAACATGGACTGAAATGCCTGTGCCATTCCTTCAGCAAGGCGTATAGTTTCCGCCCACCCCTGCCTTATGCTGCATTGTGGTGTGATTGGCACCGGCTCCTCGACCCTGTGAGGCCTAGCTTGATCTAATGGATGGCCGCTGACCTGGGGGAGGGGCCGCGAGCGAAGGTGAAAGACCGAACAGCTTGAATGCCTCCAGACCTCAGCTGCCCATGCAGACGGTGAGCTGTAAAACCACCGTTTGAGCCACACACAAGTGTCGCGGCAGCCGTACACACAGGAAACACACAATACGGCGGTCTGAGAAGGAACAAAGCTAAAGTGGAGGAGGAAGAAGAGGAGGGAGGGATCAGTAAATGATGATGATCTTACCCATTGTCCCCTTGGGGATAATTAAGTTTTATCTTATCATACCTTATGCTGACTATGAACAGACCTGGATCTAATTGCATTTTGGCATAATTCATAACACTAAAATAATTCCTTAACCTCACAGTAGCAGATGGCGCATTCTGCAGCTATAAAGCAACTGGATTTGTAGAGAAGCTTGAGACAAACACAGGAAAGCAGTGGAAAATAGATTCTTCATGTTCCTGTGATGTGATTTATAATACTGTGGATTACCTGTATTTCCAGATGCTGGAAGGAGCTGCGTAATAAAGGCTGCAGATGATTTGCAAATGTGTTTTTAACCAATTTGACTATGAAACATGCAAATCTCTGGGTTGGACCTTGATGCTGTGAGAGATTCATAGGCACAGCTTTTATTTATAAACAGAGGCTCCTGTGGCAGTTGATCAGTCAATTTGCCTAACAAATATCTCCCCGACACATTTTCAGTTGGCTGCACACGATGGCCTCTTTGTTTGTGACACCATTTCAGGCGGCCTTGAACCGAAGCAGAGAACGAAATAAATGTAAAAATGAGTGATGCTTGGAGAAAGAGCGGACAGCTGCTCCTTAAGGTCACGTCCTGAGCTATGAACTCTGCTGAGCAGCTCAACATGGCCGCGTGGATGCCTGGACAGTGTACAGTAGACTCGTAATGAAGAGGGGAGAGACAGGACAGAAGACAGGCTCCAGCCTCACGCCATTAGAGGTGATTTGTCTGCCAAACTGATTCCAGTCCCAGTAGTTTTATCAGTTTAATGCGCAGGCAGCGTTCATTATTTCTTTGCAGGGAGGGTCAGCCTCTCTTCAGCAGAACAAGTGTGGGTTGTGTTTCTGTCAAAGAGGGAGGGGGGTTAGTGCTTGACCCGCAAAGCCATTCAGCTCTCAGAGTGATCCATTGTTTGGGTCCTCTCTTTGTTCAGTGCCTGCAGAGAGAGATGGGGCCAGCTAAAGGGGACGGACGGAGCAGAGCCGGGGTCTTGCTGGGTGCCAGGGGTCTGCACTTACCCTCAACGCATTCTCACCTACAGTCTTTTTAGCCCTAAAAGGCCATGCAACCTGATGTTTATTATGGGTACCAGTGTTTTGGCACACACACACACACACACACACACACACACACGGTGAAGACACTGCACCTCAGACTCACACTACAGGTCAGAATTCTCTATATGCAGCTGAAATATTTAAAATACTGACATGATCCGAGCATCCACGCAGGCAAGATAGAAAAGAGCAAGTCAGCTCTGTGTTGTTTTCCTCATTGCAAGGCTACTGAGAGAGTATAGAAATGTTTGAAAAGCAGACTGATCTCATTGATGTCAAAGCCTCGTTTTAAAAGCTGGAAACGAAGGATATTAGAATCTGCCTGCAAACAAATTACAATGACATTAACATGAAAGAGGCAGAAACCTGCAAAGCAGTCTTGTCTGGTCGGAGATCAGACGGATACAAACGCACTGCAGTCAGGTTTCAAAGCAAAAGTGATGCGAATGGTTTGATTCAATATTTTACTGTCATGTTTGCAATTGTAGCATTGATTGGAATTTTCCTCTTTGCAGCTTTTGGTAATGATGTAAAATCTAACTGCTTTGCTCTTAAATAAATAATGACTGTCTCTGGCTCATCCTTGCAGAATCTATCCACTCTCCTCTATGTTAAGGGAGAATCCAGCTTCTCTCGGAGCCTGAACATGTGTGCTGTTGCATCCATCTGTTTTTGAGCACATTTTCAATTTGAGCACCTGAGTGAATACTGAAATATTTCACCGCTTGGCTGAGATGGCAAACTTTGTGCATTGCTCAAAACAAAATTTGCAGTGGAGACTGTAACGTTCTTTAAATAAACACAGAAAAGTCATATTTCCATTGTGTTTGTTTACATAGTTGTCGTTGGTTTGACGTTTGAATGGTACTGTCTTAATTATGTCACCTCTTCTTCTGCAGAGCCCAACTGGAGAATTAATGCCATCAACTGTTCATGTTGATGTGCACACTGGATTATATTCAAACGTAATATATATGCAAACAGCAGATTGGATTGATTTTCTAAAATGCAGTTAAAACTTGTGCACAAATTTGGGTGGAAATTTTCTTTTGACAGCAAGTTAACGTGCGGGATAGTTAACTTTTCTTTTGTTTACTTTTGGACATATTCTTTTAATTTTACTGACACCTTCAGTGCTGAGTATAAATTCAATTAATAAATTCAATTCTTTCACTAGCCTCCTGATGCCGCTCACAGGGCTGTTCGGCTGAGCGGCAGCCGCAGCTTGAGCAGAGGGAGGGGGCGGGTTGCAGTGTGTGTGAGCAGTGATTGACAGATGTCAGACACTCCCTCAGACGCTCCTCTGGCTCTGATTGGTTGTTTTGTGTCGGGCACGGTGGTTTCTTGCAAATCACAGTAGGAGCAGTAGGTGGGACCAATGGAGCGTTGTTTTTTTTGTTTTGTTTTTTTTTGCAGATTACATGTTTTATGTACTGCTGTCTGGGCATAGGGACAGTTACTATTACTTTTATACAAGTTACCTACTGCAGCTTTAACTCTGTTCAAATCCAAATGAGAGAGACTCCTTTTGTCTTCACTGTCGCAGCATAAACAAGTCAGCCATTAACTTTAATTTTCATTTCCAAGGTTCTAGCTATTATAAGCAAACTGTGGCAAACTGAGGCAAAAGCCACTCAGGGCACTCACAATGATCAGCCCACTATACCAGTTAGTGACAGCAGAGTCATTACAGCTATATATTTGGAAAAAAGCGATGCTATTGTTATTATTGATGGGAGTAGTACCAAGAGCTTTGAATCTCCAAATCAATTCACATTATCACTGATTACTGAAGGTCACAAATGGCTCATGCCTGTCAGCAATTTAAGAAGTTTCCTATTTCCAGCCTTATCTCAGCCAGTATCAGTGTCAGATGTGGGTGTGCAGCCAATTATCCTCATTTTGCACACTGAAGTAGTACTATCTCCTCTCATAAAGCATGTTCACTGTTTGCTTTAAGGCTGTGTGTGTCTTGGGCAAGTTAACTGCAGCAATATTGTTGACAATACACCAGACAGACTACTGAGGCTGATCTTATCATGTCAGACAAACACAGTTGTTGTGGCTCATTAACTCAAGGAAGTTAACAGTAGCTACAGCTGCACAAAGTCACATCACTGTGTAGCTTTAGAACTGCACCGAACAAAATAAATGTTCAATTGTTGACTCAGACATGTTTGGAAAAGACATCCAGTGGCTGAACTGTGTGTGCAAAAAGTCAACCTCCAACTTTCACATACTTCTTAAACAATAATATGAATAATAAGTTTAAGACTGTTTACTGCCACAATGTTGTTCTCAATTATTCTGGCTGATAAGAGCGTTGAAAGCTGGACGGAGTAATGCTAAGAACTGGCAGACGTCACCAAACTCCATGCACAAGTAAGAATGATAAAGGTGTAAGCTGTCTCTAACAGGTGCAACCAAACGAGTGAGGGATGTGTCAATCAAACTAACTCAGTATACACCCACAGGGTCCTGACGAGAGGTCTAATTAGGCCAGTAGGTTGTCAAGTGAAGTTAAATTCAGACGGAGGGCCAGAAGTGAAAAACTGCACCGGACAAGATGAAGGAAAGTTCTTACTGTGCTAGTTCAGATGAAATTAGGAGAGAAAGGTATAAACAGAAAATCAGAACATGTTGGACGTGACCTTTAACCACTTGCAAAGGTCTGGTGAAATGCCACTAAAGACGTGGATCTTCGTGGAACAAGACAGTGTGCGTTATTTACGCTCGCCTGTCTTCTGTGAAACTGTTAACGCCAATTTAACAAGTGTTAGTCGTCTTGCTTGTAGCTATTACTTTAAATCTGTCACAATAGATTTAAAACAATAGACACCATTTCCACAATTATCCGAGCCATTTTTCCGCCTTTTTTCTATCAGTGTCTTGCATTTTTCACCCTTATGAACAACAACTTTTGCTCCTCGTGCTTTCTTGGTTTGATCGATCTGAGCAACTGTAAATGATGTAAAACATCAGCATTTTGAGTGTGTGTTACAGTGTTTCCTGTGCAGAAAATCACTTCTGGCCCTCCATCTGTAGTTGGCGCCACAATAAAAGAGCGACATGATGTCATGTGCAAACAACCTATAAGCTATAGCTTGTCACAATTGCCCCCATCTCCCTTACCTGAAAGATGTGCGCTGTAAAGATATAAACAGAACAAATTTACTTTGTAGATCCACTAATTGCAGGAATTCCATTGAAGTGAAATGATTTTGTGGTAAATTGTTGCCACTGTGACCAGTGCTTTAGAGTAATATTGTATAAACCTCACTTTTAGGCTCCAGTATTGCCTAATGACACTGTGGGCTGCTGGGTAACCCTAAAGAGCTGAGCTAGAGGTTCTATGCAAATGCATGCTGGCTTCCTGAAATCAGCTGAAGTTGCGGGTGCAGTCAAATTGCTCAATAGCTGCTCTTTGAGGTGATTTGGGGACTGGCTGGTGGTTGGTCTATTTATCATACAAGTTCTAATGTGCTAATTCTGTGTTCATAATCTGAGGCAGCATCATCGATCAACATGCTTTGACAGGCCCCGTCCCCCTCCCCCTCTCTCAGAGGCTGTTCTCATGCATAAAGGGGTCATTTCTTCACAATGTCCTAAATTCAGGATTTCACTCCGGAACAATACAAATGAGCTTGCTCTGCCATTGCTGATTAATGGAAAATCAGATCCCCTCAATCTTCTTTGGTTATTATAGGAACGTCTGTGTTTTGGATAAATGGAGTTTGTAGAGGAGGCGCACCTCTCTGCAGTTCTTTTGTGCACATTTTACCCACTGAAAGAAGTGGACACAATGATTTTTGGTGCACACTCACTACAAAGATGCAGTGTCTTAATATTTATCACATCACAGCTTAAACTGGGTGGAGGAGCCTCTGTAAGTGTTCAATTAATATATTGTAGTTCATTATTGCCATCCTAATATTCGCATACAGCACACTCTCTATGCTCAGCACAGGATGAATACTGAATGCACACTACAATCACATGAGACCCAGCAGTGTGTTAAGGTCTGATTCGGGAGAAATTAAAGGTGACACAGCTAATTCAGCAGGCAGACATCAGACATGAGTGCTTGCTTTGACCTTTTCTATGACTATGAGAACAGAGTAACTCACATGGGGAACTGTATTAGAAAATAAATGAAAGGTCTTGGAGGAAAGGTCAGAACACATGTTTCTGTGATGTGGAATAAGGTCTGTTTATAGAAAAGGTTTGGCTCGCTGCACCTCAATACAAAGAATCCCCAACAAATCAAAGCTCTCCGTGAAATACTTTGTGCATATACTGTAAGATGATGTTTTCTGTAAAAAAAAAATCCTGTGGTTGACGAGTTAAGGCTGAAAATATTGACATACGCAGCTGAAATATTTGAAGCGTTTACTCTTGATATTATCTTATTTTTCATCACATATGCCAACCATCACTGGATTTATAATGATCAAAGTTGGCCAAAAGGCTGTGATCCTGCACTTGTTTATACCTGCATGGTGTACATTTCCCTCAGGAAAAAAATCAAGCTTGGAAGCATCCCCACAGACAACAATTAGAGTGGGCCAGCAAAGACCAGATGTTGGCCTAATGTGAGTATAACTTGTGCTTTGCCTCAGTAAGGCGGTAACACTGCAGAGAGAAAACATCATAATGCAATAGGCAATGCAGATGGACCGCTGAGTCGCTGCAGAGGTGTCTGCACAGCACATTTGCACTTACGGTGACAGTCATGCAGCACAACAATCAGGGTACATCATGGGCATAGCATCAATGCTGATATCACACATGCAATGAGAAAAAAAAAAGATTTCTCCTCAGATGTCAGCATTTTAAGTCCAAGAAATAAGCAGTATATATATATAAGTGTAACAATTTTAGTTCAAGGTTGTTGTTGGTCAAAAATTGACCTAACATGCAATAATTATAGAGGCATTTTAATAGACAATGCTGTGTGTGACTAACCTGAGTTTGCATAAGGAAACTGAACTTTCAGTAATGTATTCAGGGAGGACAGTGCAGACACAACCCTCCGTGGAAACAACCCTGATTCTTTTAATGACAGCAACTCATACAGAACAAAACTGATTTGGGACCAGTTCATCTGATTCATCTTTGTATAAATGTCAATTTTACAGCCCACAGCAACCACTACGAACAATGTCAACACAGAATTAAATGAACAGCAGTGGAGTTCAAATCTGTCGTTATGTTTTTAACATAGTAACAGTGTTAGTTTATTCATTTCAAGCTTTTCTCTGTAAAATAATTATGTAGCCTGATATTTATTTTCATCACAGTGATCCGTAAAAGCAGAAACCACATGCCGGTCGAAAGTGAGTCTATGTTTGAAACTGTTGCGTTAGTTCACACCGCTGCTACACACTGTCTGAACAAATGGAAATTGGGGCTTGTCTTATGTAGCATACTGAGATCTAAAGGGAGGGAATGAAAACACCAGGCAAGGTTTGCTGCCTTTGGTGAATGTATGAAGAATAGAGATCCAAAATTAAACATGTACCATTTTTAAAAAGATGACACCTGTTTTTACACAGTGCTTCACTTTTTGGATTTCTAAGTTGTAAACGCAACAATGACATATCATAACCGAGGAGAAACGTGTGAGCAAACACTATGTTAAGTTACTCATTGAGCTGACATGAAGAAACATTAATATCTGTTTGAAGTTCTTGTGTCTAAACAGTGAATGTAAGGCCATTATCCACCTTTAGCTCTTTTTGGTCTCCACCAACTCCTGTTGAAATCATATGGCTGTTTAGCTCCTAAATGCTCCAATATGTTCATAATCTCGTGGCTAACTTTGTCAGCTGTTTGGTGCAGAGCAGGTAGTAAACAATGAGTTTGTCAGAGATTTTTCACTGCAAACAGCTTCGTACTGCTTACTTTGTATTCCTTTCCTGCTATTGATCATATCTGTTGCTTTGGGATCTACAATCTGAAGCGTCCCCAGACAATAGGTTACATGTAGCTGCTTTGGTTGTGTTTGTAGTGGCTGAAGCTTAGCTACGTGTATGATGACGTGCAAACACATTAACTCGCATTCGAGAGTCTTCAAGAACACAAATGAAAATATTTTAGCTGGTCAAAAAAATTGTCATTCATGATCTTGCCAAAAATATTACCGACTTAATGGAAACCATTCACTAACCTGCTGTACCTTATGCCAAATTAGAAACATGATGGACGACTGCATGGCAACAAATCTCTGGAATAAGAAAGGTCATGTGGGCAATAAATCCACTGCCTCAGTAAAATGAGATGGGTTCCCTCAATTGTTGTCCAGTCTTTCATTTTTTTTCCGCCTCTCTCTCTCTCTCTCTCCCTCTCTTTCTCTCCCTCAGTCATAAATAGTGATTCACGGCTCTGATTCTGACCAAGCTGATGATTTTAATTTTCTGTTTTCAGAGTAATAAACACTGACATGAGAATGAGCCTCAGGCAGAGACTTCTAATGAGAAAATGAAATTAGTTTTTCAGCTGACTGATCAGAAACATTTCATACATTATAATCAAGCATTTATTTGACGTGATTTGTTCTGTGTGTGCGTGCACGCATGCATGTGGGTACTGTGCTGTATGTGTGTGAGGGGCATACGTGCGCACATGCGAATACATTATTCATGCCTCTGTTTGTGCTATGCTACTGCTTGTTATTGCTGCACCAGGACACAGCTTATGACATTTTCCAACCTTTTGTACCAGAACTAGCTGGCTGGCTGTCTTAGTATATGTAATTTTATGCCTCATCTTTCACTGTCGCATCCATCAAAGTCCATCACACATCACTATACTGGTCAAATAACCAATTACAGCTGGCTCTCTGGTTACAGGGACTGGGGTGTGAGGGGGGGCTGCTCGATTTACTACAATAATGGACAAAACTCTTGACACTTGACATCATATCAGGAAAACAAGGTGGATAAATAAGAAATAGCTATTCTTTGTGCCATGCACTGAATAAATGACATTCTTTTACAAGTCCACAATTTACATGATGATGATATAAATGAATATTTTCTATTCAATTCTCAAGGCTTGATATAAAAGACCATGTGGTGATCATTTGAAACCCATTAGATTATGTCCTCAATGGACATTCACTGACTGAGTGGCTGACCTTAAACCCAAGTCTTAATTCTAATTAAATCTCTATTCAATGTTTGATCTCAAAAGCATAAAGGCTTTCAGATACTATACTATAGATACTGAAATTCAAGCTGTGGAAAAAAAAAAAATACGGCTGGATTTGGATCATTGTGATATTAGAATGGCTCCACTGTTCATGAAAACAGATAAGAGGAAATCATTTTCTCGGTAATACTAACCAGGCCAAATATGTACCATCATCAGTTCAGTATTTTCAGTGTTCATCCTCGCTCATGTGGATATCTTTTCTTCCGTACTTCCCTTTAAACTGTTTTAATCCTGTTGCCAGAGGCCTGTACTAGAACATCATGTTCATTAGCATGTTTGCTGTTCCTGCTGAGTTCAAAGTGTTTCCTTTTCCCCTCCTTATATGTGGATAAGAGCTTGAATTACTGCAACACTACCTCTAGTCTCCCTTGGTACCATTTGCCAAAAGTAGGGCAGCAAGAAAAACAATGGGTGGGCAACGTCTTTATTGTCGTGTTACATCATTCATTTGATCCTTTGCAAGAATTTTCTGTTGTGATCTGGTTAGTTTGATGAAGGCTGAGCTCAGCTCTGCAGGCCTGTAGAGCGGTGTTCAATTAACAAAGACAAACAGGATGCCAATTTACACACAGACACTGCTGTAGGACATGCTGGCATGATGATTAACATGCCCATTTTGTGACAGCATTACACAGCCTTGTTGATTCGTTTGGTACCTGCGCTTCCTCACATGGAAGTACTGACAACTGCTTAAAACATTTTCATTTGATGTGTTATGAAAATTTAAATTACAACCCCATTTCCAAAAAAAAGTTGGGACTCTGTGTAAACAGAAACAGAAAGTGATGATTTGCAAAACAAAATGTAATTGAAAATCTTTTTTCTTTTTTTTTTTTCAGTTCTATCCTGATTTAGAATTTGATGCCAGCAAAATGTTTCAAAAAAGTTGAGCAGTGGCAGCCAAAGACTGGAAAAGTTGTGAAATGCTCAAAGAAAATATCTGGTGGAACATCTCACGATGAATGATGTTAACTGGCGTCAGGTCAGTAACATGATTGGGTCTGAAAAGAGCTTCCCAGAGAGGCTGAGTGTCGGGATCTGCAGCTTCCCTCCCTCTTAGCCTAATGTGCTCCTGTGTTTCCCTCTGCCTCTGTCTCATGTCTGTCTGTCCCGTGTCTGTCCTGTGTGTGTGTGTGTGTGTGTGTGAGTGTGAGTGTGTGTGTGTGTGTGTGTGTGTGTGTGTGTTTGACTGCAGGGCGTGGCTGACAGGTCCGACCCGGCCTCCTCCTCTCCTGAGCACACCTGACCTCAATCATTCCATCAAACCTCATCAACTTCCACAGTATATAAGCACTGGTCTCTCCAGCTGTATTCATTGAATTGTCTGCTCACCTATGTGGTAACACCGTGATCTTTTGCCTGTCAGTCCACCAGCCTGTCTCTCTGACCTGTCCTCTGTGCTCAGGGGCCTGCCGTGTGCTCTGGCCTACACCTTGCTTGTCTGCTTCGTGAGTAAAGACCTGCAGTCTGGATTCTCTTTTGAACTTGATGTCTGTGACCTGCTTGTCTGCTCTATGGATTGATTCTCTTACTCTGACTGTGATAAGCTGAGAGAAATTACTATTAAACTGTTTAAACTTCTCTCCTCCCACCTCTTAGTCACAGCAGTTGGGTCTGTACACTTGCCCAAATCTTAAGAGTCTTTCTGAAGTAAAGATGGGGAGGGGTCCACCACTCTGTGACAGACTGTGCTGGCAAATAGAGAAACTATTTAAGAATAATGTTTCTCAGAGTAAAACTGCAAAGAATTTGGGGATTTCAGTCTCTACAGCACATAATGTCATTAAAAGATTCAGAGAATCTGAAGAAATCTCAGTACGCAAGGGACAAGACTGAAAAACAATGTTTGATATCTGTGATCTTCAGGCCCTCAGACGGCACTGCACTGAAAACAGACATCTATCTGTAGTGGACATCACTGCGTTCACTAATGCAAGCTCAAACTCTACCATGCAGAGAAGAAACTGAATACAAACCAGATCCATGCCACCAAGTGACATCACTGGAGGCTTTTTGTCAGACTTGCGCCCCTCCCCCTGGAGCCACATGAGGCCTTATACTTTTTTCACATGTGCAGAAGAACTCCCAAAGGCATGTAAACAGACTCTGATGTGAAAAATTGATTTCCCCTTCATCACCAGTAACTGCAGATGTTACCAGATCAACCAGGACTGAAATCTTAAGGATTATTACGCTAATTAATTGCTCAAGTGTGACCACTTGAATGAAAGACTGGTTATATTCACTCGATCATCTACCTTAATCTCATCAAATTTTATTTTATCTCATTCTGTCATTCAGTCTAATCTCGCTGCATCTCAATTGAATTGTCTCTAAATGCAGAACTGTGAGGCCAACATGCTGTAATAATGCACAAAAACAGGCACAAGACTTGTGGAAATCTAAAGGTCACAAAGGCAGCTTTGCATAATTTAAAAAAAAAAACACTCCAGAACTACATGCAATGAAAGCTTTTTCCCAGCAGGGAAAAACAGACAAAAACAAAATGTAAACAGTCAGAAATGCAGTGATAATGCATGAATAGTTGCCTCATGAGCCGCGCTTCCATTATGAGCTGAACTGTGCTGATGAACAGCCGTTTTTGGCATTAAGAACAAAAGGAAGTCTTGTTGCTCTCACACAGAGGCTTTCAGTAAAATGCTGAAAGAGCAAGACGGCACATCTGGAGCAGAGAATAGCAGAACACGTGCTGAACCTGAGCCCTCTCTGCTCCCCTCTCTCACTGCTGCATGTTCTACTGCACCATGAGGCCTGCTTCCTGCATGCTTCAATGGCTCTCTGTGGGCTCACTGTCCATCTGCTGTGGGGAAATGGCAGAACTTAGGAGACAAGTTGCTGTTGATGTCAGGGAACAGTGGGTCACTCACTGATTATCGCTTGATATTGATTAACTTTTAAAATAACAAATAAAAGCAGTGTTTTTGGTGCTTAACAGCTGCAGTCGCTGCCAGACAAGGCTGAGAAAACAGTGATATTTTATTAATTGTCCCTCAGGGTCGAGCATGTGATAACTTAATGTGAGCATGCCATTGCATTATTAGTTGCCTCAGTTTTCTCACAGCTGTACACGGTACATGAAAGACCTCTGTGTGAGCCTGTAAACACCATGCTCAGACCCTCCTCCGTAGCCACTTACACAGCTGACCGGAACTGATGTTTATGGACAAGCTTATTTCTATTGCTAATTCAGACTATATGGCTGCAGTGTCCCTTTTTAATTGAGAGCTGATTTTAGTAGAAAATCATTTTTAAAAACCATTTTTAGTGGCCCCCCTGGGGTAAATACATCTTCACACTCTGATTAGCACAGTATCACACACACACACACACACACACAGGTACAGAGAATCCCATGTGGAGAGATTTAGAGTGGGTCGCCACACTGCAGCACCCTGAGCAGCTAGGGGTTACGTGCCTTGCTCAACAGCACCTCTGCAGTGCCCTGGAGAGGAACTGGCACCTCTTTAGCTCCCGGACCATCCCCATATTGAGTAGTCCATGCTCTACTTGAACCGGCCACCCCACTGTCCACAAGCCAAGTCCTTATAGAGTGAGCTACTGTCACCATGAAAGCTGTGTAGCATTTAAAACCACAGGTCCAGACTTCTGTCTCAAAGTGACAGACCAATTATCCTGAGAAGCAATTTGGTTTCACTCACTCTGTCTCCCACAAATGATGTTTCTATATGACTAATGTGCATCAGCAAATACATTTTCAGGGAAATGTTTTCTAATGAATATATCTGCCACGTTGCAAAGTGTTCATACTGAGAACAGTCACCAACAACTCTAAAATATACCTTTTTTTCAGGACATGCACTTGTAATGGCTAAATTGTGTTTAACATGTTTTATGGTTATGTTCAGTCACTCACAGCACTTGGTTCAGGTTAGTGAAAGACCATAATCTTGACTAAATATTAAAAAGTTAACAGGGGTTTGAAGCTGAAATCACAATCTTTTCCTTATTTTAATCAAGAAGAAGATTGCAAGAAGCTTATTATGACCCATTATTATGTTGATTGTTAGCTATCAACCTCTTATTGCTGTAGCAATTATGACAGGAGCCAAGGAGGTCAGAAAATGTAGTATAAAGAGCAAGAAAGTCTGCATATGGAGGAAGGTGTGGTGGATGGATGGGTCAAACAAACACACTTCACCCAAAAAGCATTTGCTCGTGTCCTGCGTAAAACTGAGAGCCAGTGTTTTTTTATGGTATATAGCATACTTTTGTAACATACTTCTTTTAATGCATACCATGATGTTTTCGTGAACCCAATCAAGTAGTTTTAGTGACTAAACATGAGCAAACTGCAACTGTTTCACAACATTAATGATGTGAGGATGAAGGTCCAGGCCTGTCACTGGAACTCGCCCTCCATCCACCACAGCAAGCTCCATCTCACACTCAGGGTGGAAACATCACCCCCCTTTAACTTAATTCTACACATGAAAGTCTTTAAAGACCCACTCATATTTGCTTCACTTTAGGCAGGTAGACTATTTCATGAATCAGATTGTAGAACAGCAGCAGTTCAGTCACATGTGAAACAACATATTCAAAACATCAAATAAAACAACATAAGGACGCTCCAAATAAAACAATAAGTACGAGGTGGCTTCAAACTAAAGGATTTTTAATACACACAAGGATAGCACTTAGTTATATAGCAATATTTTGCAATAGTAAGTGCAAGTTTGAATACTGTATATTATTTGGTTTTGGTATGGCAAGGACTGTTTTGGAAGCGAATGACGCACCTGTTCCAGGTAATGTATAATTTGGGTTTCAGTCTCCACTTGAATTCATCCACATAGTAATTATTTAGCCTCATGTTCTTTGGCAACCGTGTTTGGTGGCAACAATATATGATAGATTATAACTCGTGGTTTGATCCAGATTTCCTCTTGTGTGGAGGTATGTGCATGAATTGCACTGTGAAACAGGATGTTTCTCCTGGCTGGGGTTATTTTAAGATGCAGGTCCTCTGCAATTATGAAAAATTCCACCAAATTATAACCTGATTCAATCTGACAATTGAACCCCAAAATACAGCAGTATTATTATGTTGGTAATTTACTGAATGTGTGTATATTAATTATTCCAGATAAGAGTTTAGTGGAGTATAAAACAGCATACTGTTAGATTCTTATCACATCTGATGGGAAAACAAAGTGTGGGCCTTTCTGTTTCTATGAGGAAGTACCTTTTCTATCCACAAAGCAACTCATTCATTCACTCAGCCTCTCTGCCTTTGCTGCCTTTCTGTGTTACAGTTAAACCGCACAGGGCGCTTACCATCAAAATGCTTTGTTTCCAGCCTCTTGGCCAGACTTTTGCTTAGGAAATCTAATGGAAGGCTCCACTGCATGAAAAAGCAGCCTGAATTTGAATCTGTATTTTTTGCACAGCGTGTATCAGCGAGTTATTTACAGAACATGTTGAATTATGTCTGCAGTGGGAAATGCCAGTACAAATCATTTTCATTAGGTCCTGACCCTGTCTCTGACTTTTCATGAGTCTCTGCAACAATCACAGTTGGTCATGTTAGATTTACTGGGACGAGTGAAGAAAGGAACAGAAGCACTTAATGAAAGCGTAGCACATACCTTCAGAGGACAAACGTGCTCTGACCATTCCTCCACATAGGTCACTGAGTTGCTAGCCCCATTCATAACATATTCAGATTATTTCAGTACCTTATGTTACCTTATACATCTATTAAAGTGTGTTGGATTGCAAACCTGGAGTGAGTGAATATGTTTGCTGCAGTCGCACACTAAAAGCAAATGTTGTGTTGCCTGAGGTGTAAACAGAAAGATGAGCACACTACATAACACCCTATTTGCAATACATTTTGCTCTGCCTGCTCTGCTCAAGGAAATAACTTAAGGATATAGCACTGGGAACCGTTGTGACTGAGCTGATGTCATGCCAAACAAGTCCCTCCATTTATAATAGTGTGTCTGGGTATGCTTAAATCCATTGATACATTGTTGCCTAGCAACACAGACCATGTTTAAGATTTTAAGATGATGCTCTTTAACAGTTAGGAAAGCTTAAAGCTGCAGCAGCCTCACCATTAGAAAGTCTAGTAGAAGTAACTACAGAATAATTAGATAGCTCACATCATGACTGTGTTACATCATTAACATGGAGGATCAGGTAAAATACATGTTCTGCAAGCATTAAAATTCTGGAGGAATTATTCAGTGGCAGGCCGACAGTCTGCTATAACATTACAGTCAATGAAAAATGAAAAGGTTTCAACCTCTGGGGAATAAATTAGTTTGGTATTTATCAAAGCAATCTGCCCGTTTGATTTGGATATATCATGGAACATTTGGCTCGATGGCCACGCTAAAAGTCTCAGGGTCACGGAGATCATTAGGATTCAGTCTCTAAAACATGACCATCCACAACAATTTTGTACAGATATCCAGCCTGTAGTTTTCTTAGTGTTAGCCAAAGGGAAAGTTTGACCTCAATGTGGAAAAGGCTAAAGTGTTCTTAGAAAAGATGTGTAATTATCCTGTGGAAGACATGATGGATATTCAGGCCAGCAATCCCTGGATATCTTGCTTTAACCATTAGACCAACGGATTGTTTGTAAACCTCAATAAACTGCATGATCTGTAAGATATTTTGAATAAATAAACTAGCATGCTTTATTTGTGGCATCTTCCCTTCAACTCACCTCTGTTCGCTCCTTTCCTTCCATTGTGTTTTTGTTACCTTAGCATGAGCTCTTTAAATCTACAGGGAGCTGGTCCTCTTCCACCGAGTCCGCCATGTTGCACCGCAATGTTTCTACAGTAGCCCATAATGGACAAAACCAAACACTGTCTCTAGAGAGCACCTTTCATGTTTTTTGCAAGTTTCGGCCAGAGTAGATTCTCCTAAACCTTTGGGAAGGGAGGGGTGAGGTGAGGGGTATTCAGTTAGCTGCAATCTGCAACCTCACCACTAGATGCCACTAAATCCCACACAGTAAACCTTTAACTTCTCTTTAAGAAACATATAGCATATATATCAATCCAAGCAAGCCAAGGAATGCACAAAAAGTGATTTAGTATAAATTAATAAAAGCATGTTAACTGTCACCTAATAAATACATATGAATATATATTGTAAAATACAGTAAAAGATTAAGAGCAGATTAATAAATCCTCATGGTAACAGCACTACCACAGCAGTTAATTAATCTGCCCTTTGTCTTTAGTTTTTAGTCAAAACAATGCTTGTGTACTCTACCTTCCGCCTGTTGAAAGGCATAACCACAAAAGCCATTTCTGGACATTTAGTGCAAAGTACAGAGACTATACGGTCTACATCTCAGCCAGGATCAAAGCTCCAACATACTAGAGTTACAACAGATAAACAGAAGGCCACTGAACCTTCTGTCTGTGGTGCTTCTGTCATACACACAGATAACATGCACAGAGATGTATTATTTTGTCCGTATGTGTGTGTTACAGTGTTTCAACCAACCAGCCCATTTTTTTTTGCACCTGTTCAAGACAGAGCCATGAAACTAAAAGCCAAATGGTGTTTTGAGAGCAGGGCAAAAATGAACTTGTGACCAAGACAGAAGTGGGCTTCAACAGACACTCAGGGCTGCCTCACCTCAACAAGTTCAGCAGAAAATTTAATCCACAGATCAATCCAAACTATTTTGCATTAGTAGTTGTTACCCCAAGACATTTAGCCAAAACTTGATTTCTAATACAAAATATTATGTAGAGTAATTTGTAGGAGATTTGCTTGTGTGGAGATCCAATGAGTAATTGTACTTATTTACAGTAGTAGAGCTTTTGTACAGGAGAACTTGGATTCAATATTTGTTGTGTGAAAACATGCCTGTTGGACAAGCTGACACAAGGGAACCATGTGGTATAGATGTGAGAGAGAAAAGCTTCATACAATTTCTTATCACTACACTGTGATAGGATCCTGCAAGCCAAGCACTGCTTCTCACCTGACACCTTTCAGCTATATCCAAAACATGCTAACACAATTTACTATTATGAATTCTCATTGCAAATACCAAAATTGAGAAGTGATAAACCCACTGAGGGCTTAGAACAGCCACCCAAAGAGCATTTTGTTTCCACATTCCTTGATACTTTTAAACCCTTTCAAACACTAGAATTCAGCTGATGTGAGAACTCAGCCATATTGTTTCCAGCCTGTCTTCTTCACTACTGAGGGGACAGTGATTGAATTTTGTCTTTTTAACAGAGGCAGCTTGGACTGAATAAACATCTGCAGCGCTCGAGGTTATAGCAGTGGTGAATGACGCCCCATAATGGCACTTAAAAGAGAAACTTGCATCATTAATCATCCCTTCCTTTCATACCCTTGACGCGTGAGACAAGGAAATCCATGTCTATCTGAGCACAGACAATAAATATGAGTGCTTCCCAGATAAGTCCCCAAAGAACAGACTGGATACTCTTTAAGGGCACATTTTCCAGTCATCACTCAACTGACTAAAATGAGCCAATTATCTCTTGTACAACAGCATCCCAATTAGAGAAATGTCTGCTGTGCTCCATTCATGATATTGTCATGTGGCTTGTTTAAGGTGTTGCCAGACAAAATCTTTTTCAGTGCAGAGCCATTTACACAAGATCTGGAGAGTGGGAGCGTGGTCGGTCATTGTTTGACACCTGTAGGAGGGTTTAAGTCCATCTGAACCCATCTTTTGTATTTGAACTGAGCTGTAGCACACAAGCCAAAGGTGTCAGCAGTATGTATGTGTTAATAAATAATATATTGTTTCACAAAAGGAAAGAACCAACCAAATGAAACATTAAGTCTGAAATAAAATAAAACATGGCTGTAATGTTATTTTTAAAGAGGTGTTAGTGAATTACTGTCCGCTAAGGTCAGCAAGCAAATGGGTGGACATTTGACTAGACAGTGGTGACTGATGTTAATATAAGATGTAATGGTATTACCTTGGCTTTCCGGTGAAAGACATATTCAGTTGCCTGTGGTTGAATCCCAGGCTGTGGCTGTGTGTTTCACACAAACGCTTCCCCCACCAATTGTGGTTCCATAACTAAAGCTTCTCGTCAAAGCATATCAGTTCAAATCATTTAAAAGGAAATGAGAGGGCAACTGGTATAAATGAAAAACTGCAAAAATAACTTTGGGTACCAAAAAGCCCTTTTTCTAACTCTAGTGACAAAATAGCAATTAAAGAAAAAAAAAAAAAAGAAATCTGTTTCTAGATCTGTATTTAGTTGTTGACATTTTTTAAAATGAGGCAGTAGAAAACAGAGCTGTTGTCTACAATGAGGATTTGATGGCTGGAATACAGTAAGAACTGCAGAAATGACAGAACTGTCTAACAGTGTATCATATGTGCCACTCCAGTTTATTCAAGAGGCAGCAGCTGCTCTTGACAATGACTCAGCATGAACATAATTACCCAGGACCATTTTCTTATCTCTGCCTCTTGTGTAACTAAGATACCACTAGCCATCTTTTTCTTGGTCCTATTTTTGCTCTGAACTAAGCAGAGAGGTTCCATTGTTTCATTTCTATGGAACGCTGCTCAATGATTTTCTCAAACTAATGTGATTAACAAAGACATGTTCTGCTTTAAATGAACACACTGTCAGATGCTCATGTGTTTGAGGGCTACTGTGTATGGCCTAGAACATTTCTGTGGTTCTCATTTTTAGGGTTCTGAAAGACAATATGTTCCCATTTCCATGCAGCTTTTTATGAGATTTGGAGACAAAATCCAGTGGAGAGAGTACTATATCACCATCTGACACCCATGACTGGAGAAGGACCTAAAAGAGTCTGCTTTATTTGAGTTTACTAGATTCAATAAATTGACTGATGCAATGCCCCAGCTGGCCCCCAGGTTGTACACACTGTGTTTTTTGCTCTGCGAGAGAAACTGTTTTAACAATAGTAATATCAGCAGGTCATGTTGGTCAGTCCTCAGAAACAACTTTAGCTGGATAGATGTAAAGTGCAGCAGACCCAGAGGCCACCAGTCAGGTGTTCAGTTTCTTTCTTGGACTTGTTTTGTTGCAAATTTGTTGTTGTGAAATTCTGTGAAATCGAATGGTCCATCCAACCAAGAGCACACATCAGAGTTTTACAATGTAACTCGAGCTTAAGACATTTGAAGTCCAACTGTGAGTGGATGAGACACAACAGCACTGGGAAAAGGGACCCATAACATTTTTCTGGCCAGCAACCTCAAATCCACACATGGAAAATATATAAAGTACTACTACTACTACTACACACACACACACACACACACACACACACGAATGAATTATTATTGTCCTGTTAGCTAATGAGCTTGCTAACTGTTTAGCTTGCTAACTGCAGGTATCAACAGTAATGAAAGCTATTAGCCCTGCTTTTGGTCACTACGTCACTAAAATTCGTTAGCGCCTCCTATTTTACAAAGATGTGCAGATAAACAGTGTGACCGGCCCTTCACACTGCATTCAAGCACTGCAGCAAGAAACGCAGCCACCTCATTCATTTCGCACTGTGCTGGCACAGTGGGGTTCTTGACATGGTGGACTCTCTGCCTTGTAATGTGAATGGCGTAATTCCACCGTTTACTGTCGTTTATTATATACCATGAAGCATTAGGCAATATGGCCACTTTGTGCCAAGGAGCAGTGAAGATGCTATTTCCCCTGAAATGACAGCGTTGAACTGACATGTGTTTGTCAGCATGTTAGAGCGAACAGAAGTAGTTCATTCTCACCCTGATGAGGAACAGTCTGAGCTCGAGGCTGCAGCTGCACTCATGGGGTATTTTCGACAGCGTTTAGGCAGCTGCTGGTGAACTAGCAGCTCAGTTCAGTGTGATAAACAGGTTTTCTCTCTGTACTGTCTCTCTGCTTTTAAAAACAAACTCTGTGATTTTTACCTTTTCGTAGACCAAACATTATGGATTCGCTGTTTATCATTATGAGACTCCCTTTGAAGCAGTAATCCACGGTTCTGAGGACTTGATTGACAGCTCAAAAATTAAAGCAAACACATGGATTTCTTTTCTCAGTCAAGTCCTTGTTTAACAAAACACTAAAACATCTGGATTTTACAGATATGGGCAGAGAAACAGAACAGATGATTTGTTTTACAAACAGTATGTTAGAATAAACCACCAGAGTTAACTGCTTGACCCTAATGTAAGGATAAGGTCTGTTCATTAGTGCACCACAAAACAAACCATCAAAAGAAGAGACACTCACAGTCGCTGACTAATGGTGTCTGTGAAGAATGGGGTTCTAATGATGTATCTCTGCGAGTGTCAAGCACAAGGCAAACAAAAGGATGAAGGGTTGTGCCTGTAAGACCTGCAAGTGATGCCGCGTTAGGAACCACCTGCCTCATACTTGTCCTGGCTGTCATCTCGGATTCTAATCCAGCGTAACTCAGCACAACTGGAGCCAGCTCTGGGACGCCCTGCTGCAGGCTGTCCAATGCTGACTGGTCAGACCGACAAACTGCTGAAGAGACATGACAAAAAAGAGGGACACCTGCTGAATTACAGAGGCTGAATGGTGATGCCAGATGTTGTGCTTATGTCTTAGGGATGTTGTTTTTTGTCCATTCTTTTCTATTCTAAAAAGGTTTACTCCATAACTGGAATTTCAGTTTGTGAGCTGACGATTGTGAGCTGTTCTTGTTATTTTGTCCATCATCTGTACAGTTAGCACCATCTGAAAAAACTTTTTCAAATCTTAATGTAAAGGATTGAAGCTGCTATAACCAATGGCTCAAATGATTACATGTAACATGAAGGGTGTCGTTCGTCGAGGTCAAGCCACAGAGAATTAGCACCAAGCTTCAACCTTCAACTTCCAGACATGGAGATTTTTAGCGTCTTTGAGCTCATTGTTTTGTTTTTATGGCCCACAACTTTACTGTTTTGATTTACTCCCATCATTTGCGTTGTTTCCTGATGCAGGCAGCTGTGGAGGATTGAGCTGGCAACCTTCCCTTCACATCCTTGCTTTGCTAACTTTTAGGCTACCACTGCCCTCTAAAGAGCAAAGCAGAACAAAGAGGAGGGTAAATATTGAACTTTAGACATATATTTGGCTTACAAACACAAGCAGAAACACACACCACATGAAATGTTGCAAATGTTGTTCCCTATCTGCTGGATAAGAAATGAGCAATTATTTACTTACTTTAAGTTCAACCTGTCAACTCAAAGTGTACAGGACAGCCTTTTTTCACTGCCCCCAGGTGGCCAAAATGAATACATAAGTAAATAGCTAAATAAATAAATCAGTTAATGCAGGTTCGAGGTGTGAGAGAGTTGGTAAGCCAAACATTGACTGGGGCTGAAACATCAGTAGGGTACATGTCAGTAGGTGCTGTGTAGAGTGGAAAAACAAGTGCATGTGAGCTGGTTATAGCTGCAACAGCAAAGGCCCTATATGTAACTTTTATAAAAATAGCCCTCTGCTCATTTGTGTTAATAAACACTTGCCTTTACTAAAACCCAGTTAAGCATGATCAGTTCACCCCCTGCAAACTCACTGTGCTCTAATTCAGGCTAGGTAAGCCGGGTAATTAGGTTATAATTGGCTTGCTTACAATCAAATTAGTTCTTTTGGCACATGCCTGTTCCTTGCAGCTTCTTTAGGACAGTAATTAGTCCCAAACTTAGACACAGGAAGACAAAATTCTAGCTTCAAGTGGTAATGTTTTTAAATTTGTGAGTTTGATTTGTCAGGCCATCTTTTGCCCTGGAACAGTGGAGCAAGCAGGCATCATACATTGTCCATCATAAAATATAAACATGAACAGGATAAATGATGAGACATTAGATTCAACAGACATTCATCTGCCACAATCTGTTTTCTTTGCTGTCTTGGTGGCAGCTGTTAGTGGAGCCAAACAACGCGAGGTTGCTTACATGACTGAACTCTATTCACCCTGGAGACAAATAGGCAGTGGCAATTCATTTTTTTCACTCCATATGTGTCCGTGCATGTAAGCGCACAGAACAAACACAATAACTAAAGTAAAGAAGAAAACAATGAGAGAATGAAAGTGAAGACTCGGGGATCACTGTTCTGAATGTCCACAGAGAATGTGGGTCAAGATGGGACATTTTCAAAAACGGGGACACAGCGTTCCATTCAAAATGAAATGTACCTCCACGCTGCAGCTGCTTTAATTGAACAAGGGAATCAGAGAAATCTTTCTAATAAGGTTAAAATTCACGTTATTTTCTGCAGAGACAGATTAAAAACTAGAAACTGGATTTTCATCAGACTCATGTGAATGCTGACAAGTTTTAAAAAGTTTATTTCTTGGTGCATTCAGACACATGTTTATTGGCAACTAATTTATTCATTGTTTCCACACCAAGACCATCTGCACCGTTGGAAAAGAAAAAACAGGAGAGAGACGGTGATCAGCAGCTTTGCTACAACTTCATCTGCTAGTATTCACTGTCTCACTGACAACCTGGATTTTTGAGGGTAGAAAAGTTCTTAAAGAGCATTCAACGTTTTGAGGAGCACGAAACTCTCATTAAAACTCATTAAAAGTCTCATTTCTGTGCTGCACTTGTGTTTGACCTGGTTTGCCACAGAGCCACAGCCATATCGCTGTGCAGCATCTCAGCGGACTAACAGTAACAATAAAGCATTGTCTCCATGCCAGATTGCTCATTAGCAGTAAAAATATCATTTGGTGATATATAAAATGCAGGAATATTTTCCCCTGTGCATTAATTTTCTCCAGAAAAGTACACAACCCCATATTTTAATGGGGATGAAGCTTAGAAGTGATGCCCTCAAGCCACTGCCAGGCAATTTAATTTCAGCCCTTCAGTGTGTGATTTACTTGAACAGAACGAAGCTGTTTTGAACATGAAATGTTGCAGCACCAAGGCACAACAGCTGAGCTTTGTCCGTGTGATTTGGTTGGATGGCTCCTGGTCTGATAACACTGGCTTCGAAAACAGGTGTGACAGTGTGTGTCGGGGGTGGGAGGGGAGATCAAGTCTGAGATCTCTCTTAAGTAAAATAATCTGCAAAAAGGTGCACCCTCTATAACTGGACCACGTTTTACCTCCTGATCGACACGTCGAATGTGTCTGCATCTGGGCGGCCGCGAGTCCCCGTCCTTGTGTCTTATCGTGAGGTGAAAACTGTTTCTATTCTCCAGATACAGCAAGCACACACCTGGAGTTCACTAAAAAACACATTTCTCATTCTGTTTGCACTGGCTATGACTACATTAGCCCAAAAGATTGTGCTCCAGCAAATTACAATATAAACAACATCCTCCTGTGAGCATGCAATTTCAAATCCACATTTCTTGAATATGAGAGATAAGTAAATACTAAAACAGTATATTTTTGTGATGATTACACTGTGGTTGTGGTCACAGTGAAAGTCTGTGAACCATCTAAGCAGTTTGCCATTCATCACTAATGCTTTCAATCACAGAGTGCAGCTGAAAACAATCCCCTCTGTGAAGAGTATTGGGTAAGTGGATGCATTGTTGATTACCTGTAACCACTCATAATACAAAGGCACAGCTGTTTACTCTTGGTTCTGCCCGTAGAGGCATTATTCTCTCCCCAGGAAAAAGAGATGGGTGATCAAAATGAATAGAAAATGCGCAGGATTAGAAAAAGCTGCGTGCATCAAAATTGCATTTGAGACGTTTGCAGAGAAATTGCTTATTCAAGTTCAGCTCCGGTGATTTTTGTTAGCTAAAGCAAAACGTGGTTTTCATTGGAAAATGCATGTCTTTCTGTTTTTATTTGCATTGTCATTTCTCTTCATTTTCTCCACAATGGTATATTTTTCATGTGTGTTAAACAACTGGCTCAGGAGGAGCCAAACGCAGTCTCTGCGTAGCCTGTAGCTGCAGGTTAAGTATTAACTTTCCCAGCAGAGCCTATGAAAGTGTTCTTCATGGTTGTTTTGCTTGTGGAGAGATTCATTTTCCCTGTGCAGTATTCAAACATGAGTAACCGTCCTCTCTGGGGAGCTGATGTTATCCTTGGATCTCAAATTCCAACCTTCCCAAACAGGGCTTGACTGACCAGAAAGAGTACAGATGCCTTCTTTATTCTGCAGCTCCAATCTCTCAGGACGGGGCCGGAGCAGCTGAAGAGAAGATGTTTGTTTGGGGTTTTTTTTCCATTCAGGGGAGGTGTTGGAGATGCTGTTTGCATTTTAACAACGCGTCTGCTTTATCCATTATACTGTATCCAATTCACTTTAATTGAATTTTTTTCAGTATTTTGCCCCTTTAAATCAGTAGATGGCTTTGTGGAAAACAAATGGTAATGGCCTTGGCAGAATGCCTAATTTATCTCTTTTGTATTTGTGTGTGTGTGCGAACCTGTATGTGTATCTGTAAGTGCATAAGTGTGTGTTTGTATAAAAAAAGGGAAGAAAATAAAAGCAGGAGTGGACATTGTTCTGTTATAATACCTTTCTATGGCTCAACCTGCTGCTTAATTCCTCTCATTTAACATACATATGACAGTAACCATGAATGGGATGTGGAATAAACTCCTCAGTCATTGTCAGTGGCTGTGTGCTTTACAGACTGAAATTTGTCACTGTACTCCACAGTGCTTTGGTACAAACACAAAGATCCCCCTCGGGGAAGAGAACAAAGGGGCAGGTGCAACTTCCTTCTCTCATTCACTTCTATGTAAAACTGACACTGTGCCAGCCACAAATATATGAGCTCTGATACAAGCAACAGGGTACCAGCTTATGTTTCATCAGTTTGTGCAGCAAGATGGAGTTTGATTGTGCAAACAAAGCTGCTGAAAACAGCAGTCTAATAATGCACGCATGATGCTAACAGCTTTGCAAACTGCAATGCCAAATGGCAGCAAAAGGTAGGCTGATTAACTTTTGAATGACTTGCTGACTGTAACCCTATAAGGTGATGCCTTACATGCAAGTATCATCATTATCATCAAGTTCTGTTTTAATTTCAGGTTTGTTGTTTCAGACCTCGGAGTTGCTGCCCATAACTTCGATTCGCTCAGCAATGCAAATAGGGCGGGTCTGGTGTTGTGCCCATTGAGGGCTGGTTGTTCCAGTTTGGGAAACAGAGCTTTATAGACAGGATTAGGACTGTAGATGTCATCTGCATACACAGCTAGCTAGCTGGCTACATCCATTAAACAGCCACTGAAAAATGGCCAGACAACGGTGACAGGTGTGGATGAGACTGACGCAGATGTACAGGTTTTTGGAAGTCAGGGATATTTCAGTTATTCTTGTTTTTGAGATACAGTATCTACTCCTTCCAAAAGTTACTGCTGCTCCCATCTGAAAACGACAATGATGCTTGAAGCTTAGCTCTTTATCTTTGTGTGATAGTGTGACAGCAGGGGCTCCCAATCAGATGAATTAAAAAAAATTGTATTTTCTTTGACTGTCCATGACCGAAGGGTGAGGAGTTGGTCCAGTCCTCTGGAAATATAGACTATAATTGTCATGAGGAGACATACTTCTTTAAGATCCGGGGTCCACACCTACTCATTCACACATACCAGCTGTCTTGTCTTTTTTCTTTTTTTTGCCCCTGGGTGACAGATGATTTCTGACTTTGCTAAGCTGACTCTAAGTCTGTGCACCTTCATCATGCTGGGTTCTGAGCAGCTGTACAGTGAATGGGGCATTGATATTTAGGATCATGTTTCCCATCGCTGCAGACTGAAATAGCACACATTATGTAAAACTCTGTTATGACAGCAGCAGAGAGCACATCTAATGTGGGCTATGGTCGACAATACCCAACTCTGCTATTGCAAGAGAGTGCTGCAGTGAATTTGAAATGATCCACACAAATTATCCCCGGCAGTTTTGTTTTAGAGGTAGAAAAAAAAAAAAAACAGGAGAAAACCTTTTTCAACACGTTGGGTTTGAAACAACGTGTTATGTTTTAAAAATATTGTTTTCATCAGTTTTTTGTGTTTAATCTTTGCTTTTATATTGGAATAAAAATAACTCAAACCAGTCAAGTCAAGCAGAAAATCGATGGATCAAACAAAGCCCTGGTTTGACTTCTTCCTACAACACAGCTGGTTAGCCCTGAAAAGAGCAGTGACCAACTAGCCATTTAATAAAAACCTTGTGATCATGACTCACCATCAATTATTGACGGCGTGTCTTTGGATCAATGTGAATGTTGTGCTGGCTGGTCGACAGTGCGTCTGAGGGGTAGCTGTGTGACCTCCAGTTGGTGGCTGTTGTTGTGTTTGAGCAGCAGCAGGTGGTTTGCGTCCTTGGGTTTTTGTTGCGTGTGAACTTGAGCCTTTTTGGCACATCAGTAGATTCCCAGGAGACGTGAATGATCAGGTTCAGCTTTCTGTGTTTAGATCTAGTTGCATCATGAACTGAGGTGTGTGTATCTGTGACCAACACTTCACAGCACACATCACCGCAGGGCGCTCACAAGTTGACTTCGTTCACGCTGTTAGAAAGTTTGCTGTGCGGTGAACGTGTCTTTCAAAGTAATAATGCGTTTGTGGATGGAAGAGCAAATACGTCACGAAGCTGAAGATGCAAACAATGTGCTAATGTTTCATTAACAATCACTGTGCATCATGATGTTAGATGTTCAGAAATGCTGCTTTTCTTGTTCCAGAATTTCCACATTTTGATAAGGATGTCATTTCTCTGTAGATGAATAAAAAAACAAACATTTATTGAATCATCCACATACCTTCTCCGGCTATTCCTTTCCCACCACCTTTCTCTCCCCTTTTCGCCCATCTGCAGTGGGAGCCTGAGTGCGGCCATGACAGAAGAGTTCAGATACGGTGTGATGAAGGATGGCTAGCCTGCCTGATAGCACTGTACAGCTCAGGGCTCCGTGACAAAGTTCAAATTATTTCCAGGTTGCCGGGAAGTTCTACAACCCTTATCAATAAATCCCGCCAGCTGCAGGAGCAGTTTGTTATGACAGATGTATTTTTTCACTTGACAAGCAGAACTACCTCTCAATTACAACAAGCAGGCATGTTATGAGGCTGCCAGCGCCCAGCCATGACAGCTGCTGTTAAAATGCAAACATCTGCTCATTCAGGAGTTATTTTTGAACATTTAAAACTAGGGCAGGTAGTTTAATTATAGGTTTAGGTTTAAAGATATTTAAAGTAAATGTACTGCACCAAAGCCAAGGCACACCTCCCACTCTACATATCTTTTCCATACATTTGAGAGTTCTCAGCAGAGGACAGGCCTCTCTGCCTCTAAATATATCATTATTCACTCATTATAAAGACAGTGGCGTTGCATTATTACTCACTGCTGAGTGTCTGCGAGGAGGGTGTGGGTGTGTGGGTTACTGTAGCTCAGAGGAATATTGCGATGTTTATTCATCCCCACTCCCCATCATTTGCATAGCTCAGTGCACAGCACAATTTTTAATTCTTCCAAGACTTAACATGCCAACAATATAATAATAACAAATAATAAGGACATAATAACATGTCAATGTTGTGTTTGCAGCTCATTTCACAGCCCCAGATTAATCAATCAGTTAAGGTTTAAGTATTTCTGCCATTGGGGATTGCTGTTGGTTCATCTCTTGGTCCACACTGTTTTATCTCTACATTTACTCATGGATTGCCGTTTCATTGAGGACTGATATTCAGGGTACCCAGAGGATGACTCCCAATGACTTTGGTGACCCCTTGACTTTTCATCTAGTGCCCCCAGCAGGTCAGTCAAGTTTTCATGTACTTGGTGAAATATCTCAACATGTATTCTGTGGATTTGCACAAAATGTCCTAGATATTCATGGTTACCAGAGGACATCTCTTATTGAGTTTGGTGATGCTTGGTGATTCTTAATTTATCCAACAGCCTCTCCTGTAGTTTGTATTTAGCGCTAATTAGCAAATGTTAGCGTGTCAACAGCCTAAAATAAACATTGTACCTGCTAATCATCATTTTAGCATTTAGCTGAACACACTGCTGTGCCAAAGTACAGCTTCACAGAGCTACTAGTGTGTCTTTAGACTCTTGTTTGCGTTTAACTTCTTTATGTTTGTCTTTAGCGTATTTCATTATTGTAAATCTCTTATACTTTCACACCATGCACATAGTCCAATAATGCCCACTTTATATAGTAGCTTTGTATTTTAGAGGCTAATAAATAATCTCATAATTTAAAAAAAAGAATGAAAATATATGGCTCCCTGTTAAAACACTAATCCTATCTGTTCATCCCAGCTATTGCACATTACCATTAGTGTACTCTCACAGCAGGATCCTTCAGGGGGGGTTTAGTAACTTCACATGTTCTCATCTGCATGTTCGTAACGAAAAGAATCCATTCTTTCCACTGGTGGAAATGTATCTTTGAACTGTCTACTTAAACTACAATAACGTTCCTTTCTCCAGCCGAGGCAGTTCTGCGGCTGCTCCCACAGCTCAAAGGGATTTTTCATCCTCAATTGGGTATGGGGGGGGGGGGGGGGGGAGTGGGTCACAACAAACACTGTCCTTGTTAACAGAACATGTAAATAAATAGACACATACCCACGCTGAACTAATCAGGAAAACAATTACACCCCCATTTAAAATGTTCCAGTGCACTGCTGTGAGGATGACAAGTAATTTCCCTCTCTTTCATTTTATGTCCCACGGCATCCAGATGAGAAGATTAATGATGCCTTTCAGTGGGATTTACAAACACTACCTATCAAATACATCGCCTCAACCTGTCATCTTTGACAACAACAGACGCTTTATTAAGTGAACCAGTTGTTAATTCAATTCCTATTCCAAATCATTGCAGTGCATAATCTTCTGACTCCTCCCAGATGAATGTAAACTTGATAGACTGGAGACCTTACAGACAGAACAGGAGCTGTGCGGTGCCTTTCTGACTTTGGAAAGACATTACATACATTCACTGTTACATTTCAAGCTGCAAATAGAGATCTGTAGTCAGATCATAGACTCTAGAATTTTCCTTTATTCCATTGTTTACTGTTGTACATTTGACATGATGCTTGTCCTCTTTGAGCGCCACCAAATCTGACTTCACGGCATGGAATGTAATTGAACAGTGCAAAAAATTCAGCACATCATATTCTCACTGCCATCAGAACTAAAAATCAGAGAAGGCTTCAGAAGCGAAAAGGAAATCACAGCATGCTAAATCAATTTCCACATTGTGATGAGGTCATGAATTTCAGCATATATGAAATAGTCAGGCAGTGAGGACGTGGTACATTGCGACGATAAAGAGAGAGGGAATGATGATCATGCATTTTGACTGGAGGCTGCCGAGACAGGAGAGACCATGGCGAGAATGGAGGCAGTGTTACCTCTTTGGCCTCCTCCAAGCAGGGCAATGAAAAATCCATCTGCAATGAAGAACATCACAGTTTGGTCACTTTGGAGCTGTGTAGATTTCACAGGAGGAGATGAGCAGGGACACTATCAGCTGCACACTCAAAATAATGAAAGTGTTTTTGAGAGTGTTGTTGTTGTTGTTTGCTTTAATAAGAACTACTATATGCACATTTCAAATTTGATGCAACATGCAAGTGCTTGTTCTGTTTGCCTGCTGTATGTGCATATGTGTTAGCACCCTATAGATCCATATATGCTTTACCCTGGTGTCAAGTCAAATGCACAGTTTGTTACTGAATATAAAAAAGCCATTTTAAATCACAAAGGGGCAGCTTTGGAACAGTTAATATTATATTTATCTCTTTGGCTTCGCCCCAAAAACGACAGTTCATTCCATGTTGAATCATATCCAACAGTATTCCTTCAGTATTTTGCCTTCACTTAACATCACTCCTCTAATTGTCTGCTTTAATCAGTCTTGATGAAAAAGCAAATATTTCAGATACTTTCAAATATTATTACTTCTCACTGGAATCTTTGGAGTCTTTGAGTCTCAGGTGTGTCTGAGACCAGATGCAGTTCTTGTTATTGGAGAAACTCTTGATTACACGCTTCGTGTTTGTCAGGTTTAATTTGCCGGCATGACTTCAGAGCAGAGTTCACTGGCATCTGGCCGAACAGCTGCATGTATATAATTGCTACTCCAATTAATTAGCAGCAAAGACAAGACTTAAACATTATGCACGCACTTTCAGAGGGATGAGATAGAAGGGAATGTCTTTATTGTCCAGGTGTGGGAGCCTGTGATCCATTGTGATGGATCATGTTTGCTGTGCTATGCTTTGATCGTTACCTGCAGACAAAATCACTGACGTGTCATCGAAACGACCACAGAAAATCTGAAAATTTCAATATAAAACATGATGCTCACATGTGTTCAGAGGTATGAGAGTGATGGAACAATTGTCACGTGGTGAACTGTAATTTACAAGCATATCATTTTTCAAAAAGATCATTTTAGTCCATTTTGCATGCAGCATCAGACACATGCTTCACCCTAACAAATGATGTTGAGCACATGTCACATGCTCCTGTCCACAACACCAGAACCAAGCTTTGTTTTTCATGCTTTTCACCACAAATGATGTACATGAGTTTGAGTCTATCTAATTATGGCTTAAATGTGAGCAAACCCATATCCATTCATGAATTCTGAGTATTTTAAATCCTTAAATTGCAAGATAATGCTACCATGACCTTCAAATGCGTGATTCCTGGCTATTTTTGTTTTCTAAAATAAATTCTTAACTGCTGAATCCGGCTTTGGCAGCCTTTCTTTACATGTTACTGAAAAAAAAAAAAAAAAACCCCACAACCTATTATTTTTTAAATACAATCAACAACCTTGCAAAATGACACCTAAGCTGAAAATAAAAAATAATTATCCTCTAAGGCATATGAAAACGCTGTCGACATTATCAGTTGCATGTACATTACTCACGGTTTTTAATTAGTATTCTGATCAACGGTGAAAAGAGAAGTCAGACACTGTTTTTAATTAACCTATGCAAATGAAATGATGTTTCATGTTCACAGTTTGTATTATTAAAAGGACCAAAGCAGACCCAGACTGAAAAATTAAAGGTACCTAAGCTGTGTTATATTTTCAAACATCACCATGTGTGTCCTAACTGACTATTCAAATTCAAATCACTTCAAATTTTATTGCCAGGATCCCCCAGATGTTGTTTTAAATCTCATTCGCTTGGCTGCACCACAGTTATAATGGACAGTAATATATATTTTCACAATGGAGAAGATAATCAGGAAAACCACACAGCACATTGTCCATGTAACCATTTATGTCACCATGGTTGAATTTTAATAACCACTCAGGGATTTGTCTTCAGGATCAATAAATATCAACTGACCAGACTCTCCAGTGATGGTATTTTCTTGATTATCTCGTGCAGTTCATTCTACGAGGAGCCTCCAGTCCACAATAATGACGCCTGACATCTCAAAAATGAAAGGTCTTAAGCAATTTCTCCAGTGGGGGCAATTCTGTCACCTTGAAATATTCAGAGGTTACTGTTGAGCAACAGAGATTCCTGGAACCTTAAATCGCCTGCTGATAACGCAACAAATGTGGAGATGAAATGATCCCCTATTCTTTTGATTATGAAACATGCAATCGCACACCTGAGAGAAAAGCAGTACACGGTGGCCCATTAGTCCTGTCTTTCCCAATGAAGCTTTCACACAAATGAAAATCTTGGGCATGAGCCGCCACAGGAAACTGCAGGTTTTATGGCGCAAATCTCTCCTGTTGCACCGCCTCCTGCATAGAGCTCAATAACAGGCTTGCATTGAATGTATGATGTGTGTGTTTTACTCACGTTGACGCTTTCTGAAACACCACAGCACTACGATTGATGCAATGCTTTGTTGAACAAAGGTGGTCTTGGCCTGTGTGCTGTGGTCTTTGTATGCATGTGGATGCTTTTTTGAAAGATCTGCCACAGTAAAGCAGAGGACGCTTCGCTGAGACACAACCTGAACTTCTTGTGGATTGAAATGCAGTGTCACAAGCAGCTGAGCAATTATGAGCCCTTTCTCATCCCGGATCACACTGAGGCAACTGTATGCATCATTGCTGTTCCCTGATGCTAATGGGGGAAGTGACAACCAACTCCAAATTAATAAATACATTTGATTGTCTCAGCCTTGTATTAAGCAGAGGGCAACAATGTCCTTGGAAAGTAGGCAAGTGGAAGATTATATCCATGTTGAGTTTTGTTCTTTGAGCATAGAGTGTTTATTTTGGTTTGCTTCTCTGTCGGCAGGATTCTCTCATCTGTCTTAGCGGATCACCACAAGAATCAGCCGCCATCAGTGTGGACAGAAAGGAGCATGAAAGAAACGTGTGTACTGGGGCAGTTCTAATATTATTATTGTTTCTGTGGCTGTCACTGTCCTTTAATATGAGTTTAACAAGTCAGTAAGTTTGTGCTGAGCTGGCAACAGCGTTCTCAGTCACCAGAGAGAGGGGCTCCACAGCTAAAAGCCACTGAATCGGTCATTGATAATTGTGATTCATACTCTACTGTCTTTGAAGATCACTTGTTAAAGATTTGTTCACTCGTGTACTGAACACCTCTATTCAGAATGTGTGTTCCACATAAAACAGGCTCTTTAATTCTTGTCCACATGTCGTCGCTCGGGCACAACTGAACAATGAAAAATAGTTTGAAATAGTTTTAAAAAGTGCAACATGCTTAAAACTTTCAATCAGAAGATGTCAGTGAAAAATACTTTGAGCTTAGTGTTAAGTTAGTCTCTCACATTCAGCCTGAGGCTGCCTGTGTGAGCACTGACAACCTTTTTCTGCCTTGGTGTCATTTTTACCTAATTTAACACTGTTCTCCAGCAGTGCTGCCATCATGGTGAGGAGGAAACAAAGGTTTCAGTTCATGTCTTTGTGCCAGACACCAATTGCAGCTCTGTCTTTAATCCAGTCATATTTCAGAAGTCAGGAGTCAATATGGAACTTACTGTAACGGAGACAAAAATGCATTACTTTAACAGATAACAGATTAACTCGGCAATGTTACAGATTTATGTCGAAAATGGGCATCTTCTCAAAAAGACTCCCTCAAACGCACGGCTGGAAACTGCATTGAAGGCCTTGAAGCAGACATAAATCAATATAATTGTTGGCATTACCATGCTCTTCAAACCTGGAGTGATGTGTAGGAATACACGGGCTCCTGCAGGGTGTACACCTCAGGTGATAAATGTGTACATACGTCATGTGTAAAGTAAGGCTCCATCATAATTCACACCTGCACTGCAACTCTTAACATACCAGTTTCCAACAGAACCAAAACTCCATACATACTTCAATGCATCTAACATAACCTTCCCCTTTTCTCCTTGTTATATAAGAAGAAAACACACTAATGACCACCAAATAGATACAACAGAATCTGTAATGTTGAGTCACAACACTTGGATGAAATAAACTAATGATCGCACATAGAGAAAAGCCTGCTTTGGATGTCTAATGCAAAGGACAGATATTGAGTTTTTCTATTCTTGGTGGTTCACCGATATCAAAGGCTTTTTAACTGTTTTCTGTGGCACACTGGTGCGCCCCGAGGCAAGGTCAAATGTCCGAGTGGGTTTGACTCATATTCTCTGATCAGTAGGGGTGAAAAATTATTATCCATCACATTTACAGTTTATAGTTACCAGCTACTGACAGCTGGCACTAGCTAAACCTTTACTTTCTCATCATCAGCAGAGAATAAAACGATCGTCCCTCACCTTTGGCTATGCTGCAGTATGACACACGCATGCACTCACACTGGCTCTGTTTGTGTGTTCAGAGAAATGATAAATGAGCTCCTCATTCGCTGTTGCTAGGTTGGTTTTCAGGTTAGTGGCCTGTCTGCTTTGACTATTTCACGAGTAAAAAGGCTTGAGTTAGCAAATATGCTCGCTATGTTCAGCAGCACACAGATGTTGTTAATTAAACACTCACAGTCTTTTTACAAGCTAACTTTGTTTTTGCGGCACACACCCGTGGCATTTGCTCAGCTCTAGAAAGTGAACCTTTTTGTAAAGTCTGAATACACACGAAGAATTAATTTGACCAGTCGTCTAAACTGAGAGAGATCTGGATACAACGTTACAAACACAGTGTTGGTTTTGGCTGCTAGCTGCGGTTGTCTGTCTGACAGACTACTGGCTCAATAACATCTCGGAGGAGTGTAGTTAATATTCCACAGCAGTGCCAGTTTTAATCGCTCCGGCATTTGTTAAACAATACCATCAGACAGGGAAATGCAGTTTTGATCATTCTGTATCTCAGAGCGGTGTAACACTGCTAATTGCTCTCTGAGCAATTGGAATGATATTTAAGACATATTTAATGACTGTCTGCAGCACAGTTTCTCAGCACTCTCTTGCCAGTGACCCCATTTTTTAGGTCTTCAGAATCTCCAAACTGCACTTGTCAACTTGTCATGTGAATCTGAGCGTGTCATACTTTTGTAATCTGTTTTCATAGCATAGGAAAAAGCTCTGAAAGGCCTACACAGACAGGATGGCATATTTCACACCTATTCAATTTATTTTTTTGATTGGCAATAGAACAAACAAATATCAGTGTATCAGTCTGAGAAATATCCCGTGTCCCTGCATATTAAGCGACACCATGCCGAGTACCTCCAGGCTCAGCAGCTCAGCAATCAACATGCACTCTGTCATTTATGTGCCAAATTTTGTAGGTATGTTGAGGGGGACGGATCCACCGGGGTGCAGATAATGAATCAGTACCTTGCGCATCCACAATTTCACAATTTCTTCTGAACATCTTACAGTTAACGTCCTCTCTGTGTCACACCAGGTAAAGGACTATATTTCCATCTTTGGAGAACTGGACTGCTGTTATGGGGAATATCTGTCTCACACTGCCTGTTTCTAGACACACTAGCCAACAGTAATTTGCTCCTCCATCTGTGTAAAAATGAGCATAAGCGAAGACCTCTCCGACACACTCTTTACAAAAATACAAAATATCAATAGCTTAGATTGAAGTGTCACAAAGCTAATATTTATGACAGGGCTACTGCACTGCTTTACATTACAGTACACAGAGGTTTCTGGTCACTGTGTTTGGTGTCTTAGCCATAAGCAGCAACAGAATGTACAATGGGTGAGCCATAAGGCAAAGCTCAGCATACAGTACATTTCTTTATTTTTCTAGTCTAAAACAGTGAACATTAATGCTTTGACTTCCAGTTTCGAACACATTTCAGCCTCAAATATTTGCACACGGCCTCAGTGTACACATCCGAAAGGCCAAGGCTGAATACAGGATGAACAGCTCACACCGGCTGAAGACCACTGCTTCTCTATGAGTGTGTGTTTAACATGGAGGTAAGTACGCACCATGTTGTCCTCCAAATTCTAGCTGGGCTCGTGCTCTCACAGGACTCGCATTTGCTTGGGTTAGGGATGTAACGCAAGAGTGACAACGGGCTTAGATGAAATTTGACTGGATTCAACTTTAGCCGACATAGTCACTGTTCCTCATCATCTTAGCAAACCTTCATCAATTGCTGATTGATCCCAGCTGCCAGCTCCCAGGCTCAGGTGACTGAGAGGATATATTTCAGATTGATATCTTTTAACACGAGAGCCATGTTGGTTTCCGTCAGGCTAAACATTTTTGACGCAGTGACTTCTCTGCACTGAGTTGGATTCACATGTTCCTTGTTTGTTAGCTCATTACATTTGAGCAGTATAATACTCTGTAATGTATTTGACTGCCGCTGGCATTTTTCACTGCTTTACATTTTGCTCATGCGTAAATATGATAAACCATTTAACAGAATGATTTTGTCATGCAAAATAGTTGCCAGTGCAAACATTAGCTTTCATGTGCTACTTAGCAGACTGCTGGGGAATTTTGCTTAACAAATTAGGGAGGAAAAACCAGACCCTTATTTCAATATCACCAAGTTATTTTTTGCAATGACCCAATTTTCCTTTCCTCAACTCAGCAGATGGAGCGAGCCTCAGCAACAATTAATTAACAGGAATTAGCGGCATTAATTAGAACAAAAACGTCTAGGAACTCATTAATGTGATATGGATAACATTTCCACAGAGAATGAGCCAATTGAACTTTTAATGACAAACAGCGGTTTACTATGAGGGAAAGGAGAAAAATGCTCTCTATTCGACTTAATTGAACAAGCAGAGGACACTGAAACAATCCATAATTAGTAAAGTGCCTTTTATCAGTCGGGTCTTCTCAGTTTTGAACTTTATAATTCACATAAATGTACATGTGACAGCTGATGGCATCAGCTGTGCCAGACTGGTTGGTGCCCCCACTAATTGCGTTTTACCACCAGAGGTACTTCATCATCAGAGGCTACACTTACATTAAGTCTTGTAATTATAGATTTACATTTTATGACTGCAAGTTCATTACTGCAATATTATATAAAGAATTGCTTTGAAGAGGATTTTTATAATTATTATCTGTATTTGCATCATGTATTCCACTCACTGAATCTCTGCAGGGAATTGGGAGCTAAAGAAAGGAATCACCATTGAATGCAGTGGATGTCAAGAGGGAAATAACTGGTGATGTTTGTGGCCCATAAGGCAGCAGTCAGTAATTATGCATAAGATTTCGTGTGGCTGTTCAGAAAGTTGTTCTGGCCACCCCTCCTGTGGATGTGCTGTCAGGGCAGTTACACAGTGAAGGTGTAGTTGTTTTTTGGACTGTGTGAAGAGATTTCTCCTGTTCCTCACCTTTCCTGTTATTTTCCCGAGGTTTGGGTGTGAGAAGTGCACCTGAGGAGATTTAGCTTGTTAGCAGTCATTGTGAGCATGCTACCTGGCTGATATTAGCATTTAGCTGAAAGGGTATCACATCACAGAGCCTCTTTTGTGGCTGTAGAACAGGTGAGATAACTTATAGCTTAGCATAAGGCAGCTAAATGTAAATGAAAGTCACTCGGTTTGACTTGTGAACACGGTTTGCAGATGACTGAGATGACCAGTTTTGACCCTGGAGAGTCTGCCTCTGTGGCCTGAGGTGTTCCTGAAGAACGAGACTTTTTTTATTTGAATGTTTGACGAGACCTGTCTCCCCTGGTTAGCGTCTTCGGTCAAGGGCAGCAGCCCTTCCTGTACAGTATCAGGTCAAACTGTGATGTCTGGGAAAACAGTAACCTCCTGTAACACACGCAGTATCAGCTTGCACCATCATGTCCTAGTTCAGATTTTACTCTGGGGAAGATCAGCCTGCAAATGAGATGATGATGCTCACGATGTTTTCTGTAGCATGTATGATACATGACGTATACATAGATACGAAGCACATGAGCACAGAAAAAGCAAACTTCAAATGTTGAAACGTTTCTATTCTTTTTGTTGCCAACAATCCTTTTAAGGTATTTCATATTGTGCATTAAGCTAAATGTGGGCTACTATGCTGATGAGTGTAGTAAGTAATAAAGATGAGAAGGACAAGATGAAGCTCAGGGTAGAGCTGTGTGACATGACTGTATATACTGTGTGATAACTGAAAAACATTTTCATATAATATTGTTTATTTAATTGTTTCACTACAAAACGAGGAAGTGGTATTTAAAAGAGGGGCCACGTCTGTCACGTGCTGGTGGTCGTAGGCCAGGCCACAAAACAGTTTTTACCCGACCTTTTTATATTCTATGTTTTAATTTTTCAGATTTTGTTACATGCTCAATTTAAAGGTCCTAAACAAAAGGAGAAAAAAATCTAATGTAATTAAATATCTTTTATTTGCCCATTATATAATTCCAAACATAGTTTAAAAAAAAAAAAGTGGCCTTTTTATATAAACTATATTTTCATTGCATTTACAGAAAGTGTGCTATATCATCTGTACCCGTATCTGGATATGAATTGACCTATATCAGGATGGTCATATCACACAGCCCCAGCTCTGAGTAACACCTGCTTTCACATGACTGTACAATCTCTGTTTCCATTGTTATCTGACTGACAGGTGGATTGGTGGAAGATTGCAAAATCGATCTCCTTTCATCGTATCTGCTTTCAGCAATCCCTTTATGGTTTACCATATGTCAAACTATTTCAGTGCTGGTTGTTTACAGTAAGTTGATATATACACAGTATATATATATATATATATATATATATAGAGAGAGAGAGAGAGAGAGATATAGATATATTATTTATAGCAGGGCAGATGAACCAACAATGATTCTGTTAATAGAGACATTCAGTCCAGGAACAACTGGACATGGCTGGCTTGTGTTGTGCTTTCTGTCTTAGCAGATGATCTCTGCTGGGATTTAGAGTGAGGAGCATCACAAAACAAATAGCATTCCAGCCCAGCACAGTGTCCTGTCATTCAGTGCTGTGTTTGTGCTGATGTCCACGATACAGTGTATTATATTGATAAATACGTTGAACTCTGAGGACAAATCTTCATGGTGACAAACTTTAGCCTGTTTTGTTTAAGGCTGAGCTATTAGTGTGTAAAAGACCACATTTAAAACAACCTGCAGATTGGGAGGAGAATGCTAATAATTGGATGAAAATGTATAAATTCAGTGTCAGTCTATCGAATTCCATTAAAATGTATGGTGACAAATAACCCAAGAGACAATTTTCTTCTGAAGAAATAGGTCACAGATTCAATTACAGTCACTGAAGCATGGACTCAATCTATCATGCCAAATTAAGTCCATTTTAGCAACCTACTTTTCTCTGAGAATTTTATAGACACATTCAGTCAAGTGGAGAGATTCTGCTCAAATAAAATTATATCAGCTTTTCTTTCTGTTTCAAATTTATAGTGGTTTTAAACATTCTAAACATTTGAAAGTCATTTTCTCGCCATAGAAAGCTGTTAACTCCGGGAGCTGAGTTTATCTGCCTGAGGAGGCGAGTGCTTCGCCTTATTCTGATGCTTATTACAAGTTAAAGAGTCGCAGAGATTGCCACTCACTTATATTCTGCCGAGTTTCAACCGCAGTGAAACATAAGAGGGATTTAGCGACACCAGACATTCAATTATGTTGAGGGCACTGCCACATATACAGTACACTCTGCAGGGGGTTTAATACATGCATGTATCAGTTATCTGTCACATTGTTAGAGCGATAGTTCACGACAGCAAACACCAGCATCTCAAAAAAAACAAAAAAAAACCAAAACTGAACAAATGTTTTGAGATATCTGTCCATCCCCAATACTGTGGGGGGTGAAAATGATTTAATTTCTGCTCAAAGTGTTAACAAATTACATCTAAAAGATTCAACATGGCTGTAATGTATTTTATGTCTTTTTCTTATTGTTGCTGTTTTCTTTTTTGAAGAACTTTCAGCTGCATTTTATGTATGAAAGCTGCCATGTAAATAAAATGTGTTATTATTATCATTTGTTAAGATTAGCACTCTTTTCCACAAGCAATGTCCTTGTAATATTTCTCAGAAGTGTTCTTTCTACTAAAGAATGATTCTGAGAGACAGCAGAAATCAAACAAGAAGAGAAAAATGAGGATTTCTTGAAAAATCTTTGTCTGTCACTGTTTGTGTCATCTGCTCAGCCAAATGGGTGAGTTTGTGTTTGTCACATTTCTGGGATTCATATCAGGTGTTTTATAGTGTTTTTTCTTTTTGATTTTTTTTTTTGGTTTAAAACAACACGGCATAAAGTAGTAACAAATACTACTTAGTACTTTTTCCTTTGACCTGATACATTTTGAAAGATAATGCAAATCCTTGTATATATATATAAACTCAAAAAAAACAAAAAAAAACAAAAAACAGTTGTGCACTTTAATGTGGCTGCATTGGCATTTAGACATTTTATAATGTTTATCAATGTATTTCTAAAACTGTAAGCACTTAATGAATGCCAATAGAACATAGTTGTAAGCATATTATGACGAATTGTCCTCATAAGTTTTAAGTCTGCTTATGAATGATTATACATGTGCATAAACCATTAATAAATGCTTTACAACAAACTATGTCATTTATATATATATATATATATGTATATATATATATATATATATATATATATACACACACACACACACACACACACACACACCATAATCCTGTCCTTATATCTGCTCAGAGCTGATTCATAGTTACTGTGTGTGTGTGTGTCATAAACTATTATTAAGTATTTATATACTGCTTACAAAAGTCATATAAATGCCACATTGCGGGAAGTTAAAGTGTTACCTTCAAAAGCCCAAAATGCCCACCAACACTGTCAACAGTTAGAGTGAAGGGAGAAAAGGTTGGGATGAAATAGATAAACTAGTGCACAATGTGGGTAACAGTAGTATACAGTATACAGTCACAGTAAACTTTAGCACACTTTAAGAAAGAGAGAACTACTGCTACTATAATTAAAAAGTCTCAGTGTGGTTTTCAAAAAGTTTTTAATTAGCACCTTAGAATTACATTGATTTTACAAGTTCTTTGTGGTGTAAAACGATAGCACCATATTGACACTTGGAATTGTTCTCGGTTTGGTTATTTTCGAGTATTTTCATCATATTTTTAAAAGGTGTTGGTGAAGTGTGGTAGGTTTTTCTTTTTAGTCCTGTTTTCCTCTGGAAATATGAGGGAGTATACAAAATAACATTAACACAGTAACACACTTCAACTGAGTGGTAGTTCAGCTACCACTGAAAGCACCGCTTCAAAGGTGCGCCTTATTGTTGTGGAACCGACTGTTAAAGCACAAATCAGCCATTGAGCCATATGAATTTAAAATAGCCTCATCATAAGTGAATAGTTGGATTTGTAGTCAAGTCTAAAATATAGACCTACACAGCAGATTAGTACTTTAAAGTAACATTTCATACACCAATATTCAAATGATTATGTTGAATGTTATGTTATGTTATGAATGAATATTATTTTATCAAGAGAGCGTGATGATGTGTGAAAAGGGTCACTTGTGGAGATGAACCCACAACCCACCTGACAGTTTCCTCAGCTCTACAAAGAGTTTCAGTAACTACGGTTCATTGTTTTGATTTTCTAGCCCACAGTTTGCTTTCTTGAAGCAGCTGTTACCAGTGAAGAGTCTCTAAAAACCAGGCCCATCTCCCAGTTAGCAACTAGCTGCTGATCATAGTAAAACATTTAGCCTTTAAAGAGGCAAATTGTCCTCGGGAGTTGGTGGAGATTGAAAAGACATTCTCAACAACAACAACAACAACAACAACAACAACAACAACAAAAGTTAGGGCAGCATTCAAGAACTGCAGTTTTAATGCCTAACCACCAGGTGGAGCAACTGATCAGGCTTACATGTGCATCGAGAGAGGATGAGGCTCATGTTTGCCAGTGCAGACTGAGAAGTACACACTTGTGCATTTGAACTATTTTTAATGCACTTTAAGTTTATATTTTTTCCTGCGTTATTGGTGAGGTAAAATGTTCTGCCAACTAACTGATTCTGAATTATTTGCTTAGTTTTTCTCTTCAAATCCACATTGATGCTTTGATGGTTGCATTGGATGTTTGGTAATTCCTGTACTTATAGTTTATTTACCCAGCAAGTATTGTCTTTGTAGCCATAGCCTGGAAAGGTTTTGCCTTAGAGCTCCAATCCCATCCCAAAAACTTTTAATCACATATAAAAGGCTATAATTTTGCAATGACTGCCACTGATTAAATGTGAGCTGAAACAACTCCACAACTGTGTCTGACAGATGTCATGTGCACTGAGAACGAAGGAATATGTGGCCCTGTGCAACAGTGTAGCTCCTTTTTCTGTCATTATAGGTTTTAAATGGATTTAAATTGGATTTCATCAGTTTTATTTATATAAAATACACTCTGAACTCTTTTAAATCTCTTCCCATTCATTCTATATTAATTGAAGTTCTACATAGTACAAAGGCCTAACTGGGGAACTGCATATTCACAAATGTGGTCAAAACAACTGATAAACAAACTGTATTCCATGATCCCATCCAGCTCATTAACTTCTACTTTACTTTTAGCCTGTCTACACAGCTGTCTGCACAACTAATACAATTCTGCGAGAGGCTAAAGATGCCTTTTGATGTACAGCAGTGTGTGCTTTGAAACAAGTGTACGACCCAAATCCTCTCCACAGTCCAAATCAGATGGGTGGAAAGCTCATAAAAGACTTTTGTATATAGCTTCCCTGCAGGAACTCCACTGAAATGCCATTTAGAAATACTTTAAAGGGATAAGATAAAATGTTTTGTAAATGCAGCTCAGACTCCAAAAGCTATTTCCAAAAGGCATGCAGAGATGGATGACACAGAGAGGAGTGATTCATCCACAACTGACACTCACCTCAAAACCAAAGCTCTTTATTTTCCTGTGACCTCAGCAGAGGTAAATCTGGTCTTGTCATTATCTTGTCATGTAGGAGAGTCTCATTTGCTTTGTATCACGCATTCAAATCTTGGTTGCCATGGGACTGACCAACGCCGACCATGTGACGGGAGACCGGTCCCTCGGTCTCTCCGCCTTCGCTCAGAATCATGGAGCTTTTTCTCCTACTTCATCTGTCTCAAGTTGCCATTGTGTTCAAGTACAGAGCAATGCTGAACACTTTGGTGGAAATACTTTCTGCATTAAATTTGGCTCTTTTTCTCTTCTCGGTTTGATCTCAAGCTTGTACTATACTGTGCTGGATATTCTCCTCTGAAGAAAACTCCATAAAGGGGGCTTTAATAATTCATGACACCAGATTTAGATTTGTGCCTCACTGCTCAGAAACTGAAAATTCTCCACTATGTTACTTTGCAGAAGAGCTGGGGATCAGCTTTTTGAAGTTTGATGTACAGTTCAACAACTTTTAACCAAGCATGATATATTGTTGATCACATAGCATATTATTGTAAATGCAACGGAGAAGCACTGTAGGATGAATTATATCCAGATTATGCGCCTCTTTCCATCATTAGCTTTATACCTCAGAACATTTTACAAAAGCCTATTTATTCTGGAAATAGCTTCCTATAAGGAGCCCGATAACGTCTGAATATACGCTTCATCAAAGTCTCACGGCACCACAAAGAAGCAGCGTTCTCTTTACATCCCCTGAACATAAACTCCATTATGGTCAAACAATACATTAAGAATGTTATCTTCAGCATATATGATACAGCACTGCATTTCATGCCAAAGTGTCAGTGCTAAACAGGCATGCAAGAAGAACTTTATCAGCAGAAAGAAGTACCGTCATCCATCATTTAGGACTCACCCAAATACTTAACGCTGTTTTATTTTGTGCCCTAGCTTCTCCAACATGCACATGGTTGTTATTTGCTGGTCCACTCCATCATGTAACATTAATCAAGTCTTTAGGTGGATGTGGAATATGTATCTGGCCCAGTTGCATTTTAATGAAATGAACATGATTGAGGAATATGCACCAGTCACTTTGCTGTTTCTAGTGCTAATGCAATGTAAATGGAGCAAAATAATCTGCAGTGAGTAATGTCTGTTTACGTATGCATCATGCATTCAGTGTTTGGTTTCCCTTGCATGCAAAGTGTTACCTAGGTAATTGATTTTGCAAGGTTCATTAGGCGCAATTTGTATATCAGATGGGATGGAAAAGAGAGTTGTTGATTAGTTAGATCTTGCTTTCGGAAATTGCTTTTTTCACATTCTTATCTCTGTTGCAACCCTCATGGCACCGTACTTTAGTAGCGTTGCTGTGTTAATAAAGTAACACTGCTGAATCTCAACAACTTGTTTTGTATTCATGCATGGTTTGCATGTTTTTTTGTTGTTGTGTCTGTGGGGTCATAAACAGAGGAGATAATGCTTTGGTTTATCAAATGTAAAAATGTGTCCTGGTTTATATAAACACACAGATGCACCTATGCACACATGGGTATACATTTTCACTCAGTTACACCTTAAAATGGAGGTAAAACTTCTTCATTTTCATTGTTTTTCAGGACTCGAGTCTTTCAGATTCTGAATATTTATCATTTACCCCCAATGCCACCCACATGCTTGTTATTCCTGTTTATATTTAAACATTCAGCCTCCATGTTTCCATTATTTTGATGCTAATGAAAAACCACAAAGCTTCTGATGACCAAAGCAACACAGACACAATTGTTTGGCCCAGGATATCAGAGGTGACCACATAGGTCAGTGACCTCGTGATCATTGGGTCAGTACACCACTTCACTGATGGTTTCTCCAGGGACGGAGAGTAAAATATAAAAAGCAAACCCTGACGCTTGTTCTCCCAAGGACTTTTGTTGGAGAAATAATGATGCTTTCTGTCTTTCTTTCTTTGACCAAAATACCATTTGTGCACGAAGGAAAACCTAATCATCCACATCCTGTTCAATTTTACATTTGAAACCCCTAAAAAAAGATTTTGAACAGCAGAGAGATCAGTAACACAAGTGCTTGAGAATAAGATAATTTGCAGGAATCACCTTTCAGTTCAGCTGCTACCAACTGCCTGGAGAATGAAACCTTATCCATCTATCGTGGATCTCAGCATCTGAAATGGCTGAAGCTACTGATGCTTTGCCTGTCCTCCTGATGTGACATTCACCTTCGAAGTATCATTTGTATGGCATTTTGTGCACTGTCATCAATGATTTTGTACTATTTTAAGCAATAGTTGACAAGCTCTGGCTTTTACTGGTAAGCAATTTAGCCATAGAAATTTCACCATTTCAAGGGCCCCTTCAAACTCTCAATGGTCCTTTGCTGATGTTCGCAAAACCGTTAGTGCTTCCGCACAGAACCTGGTGGTTTAATACTTCTCTCTTCTCCAACAGACAAAAATAAATCTTGCAGATTGGAAGTGAAGTGGTTTGAGCGTTTGCTTTTGGAGGGAGTTAGCAGCTGACGACCTTGGTTTGAAGCTTCATACGTTTTCTAAAGATTGCTCGATGCTGTAATGCTGCTGCATAGAGTCACTGCCTGTGCAGAGAACCTGTCTAAATGCTTGTGTATAGCACCAGGAGGGCTCTGCTGTTGTGCAAACCAAGAAAACGTATTCTCAGCATTACACAGAATCCTTTTGGTGAGAACTGTGTTAGCTCCATTTTGGGTATCTTAATGACCTATCTCTGTGGTGTTTTAGTACTTGCAAGCTCAATTTGCTGGCTCATGAGCCGGTTTGCCAGCATAATGTTCTTTCTCCTCCACTTATTAATAATAACCCTGACTTTCTGTCCCTCTGAGCCACTACTCATGATGCTTTACTTTGTACAACATGACAGACTCCTCTTATGAACCCAGCCCGTTTTTAATGTGAAGCTAGGTGGAAAATACTGAATGCGAGCAAAGGAGGTTTGTGAACAAATACAGTTCATACTTCCTGTGAAGATTTTGAAACCAAATTTGCAGCTGTTTTGCTACAATCACTCACTGTATGTGTTCAGCACAGGAAGGGACATTGAAATGTACATCTATATTTTGGTGATTTTCATGCTTTCAAATGACTTGAGAGATTACATGCTCCTCTGGGGGTTGAGACAATTTTTCAAAACCTTTGGCTCATACAGTCATCCAAAAACACTTTGGATAATGGCAGACTGTATTGTCACACAGCTAAAAGAGGGCTGTTTTTCTTAGTTCCTGATGAGTTCACACATTAGAGATTGATGACAACAGTGTTATTTACTTTCACACATTGAAGGAGGAATTTGTTCTCTATGCCGTACAAACAGCCGTTTCACAGATATGTAGATATGCACTGCAGGTATGCGCTGTGCATCCAGCAATCCTCAAGTGTAAGCTATGTTACATTGTTCTGACGGAGGTGCACTGTGGCAGTTTATTGAAAATCTATCATATCGCAACCCGTGTCACTGAGATTGGGTGATGAAGTCTTTACCCGCAGCCAACCTGATTAGAACAGCACATGAAATATTTAACTTGACTTCCTTTTTCCTCTGAGCTATTTTTGTCAGATCCTCTTGTCCACTTAGCTGTGCAGGTTAATTGTCTCCTCGTTTGAGCCTCTGCATGTGATGCAACTTAAAAGGGACATGATTACAAATTCAAATGCTAATTTCCTCTGAGGCTCAAGAGATGGAAATGCATGAAACGCGCATGCTGGTAGTAACTATTTATATGCAAGGTTATTAGAATAGGGAAACAAATTAACCAGACATCACTCTGGATTATGTTAACATGACAAACTGCTGTGGTGGGGCCTCTCGCTATGCCCACATGCTTCTGTGAGAGCGAGCACAGTGTTTCAACACTGTGGGATAAGTACAGTACACTGAGGTCATACCCCAGAGCTGAAAGAGCTGACCCTTGAATCCATGGACACTGTTGTAATCCATTAAAGGGATCAGGGACACACACCACACAGCAGACTGCACATAGTTAGATGCAGTGCAATGAAAATAATTGTCTGTATTTTGCTTGCAACGTGTAAAGATTCACATTACCCCTATGGCATCCTCTACTCAATGTCTGTCGGCTAATATAAGCTAACGATTGGACAGCTGATCTCTGCGGTGCCAATGGCATTACAGTAATTGGTGAGATGTACTGCAGTGTTAGGGTGTGATTTGCAGTTGATGGATACTGCATGCTAACTTACATTTTTAGCAGCTTTTATTTTGTGTTCTACCAATGACCCTCCTGTTTGTCTCACCTGCAGATCTATGAAATAAATGGAATGTCTGTGGGAGAGTGATTGATTTGCTGAATTGCAATGGCAAATTGGGGTAATTTTTTCAGGAATTTCAAACCATTTTCCTCTGCAACCCCTCACACGGGTGGATGTGGATGATGTTCATGTACCCGGTGACTTCACATTACTGCCAATCTCTTTTGTAATCTGGCTCAGTTAACTCAGTTGAATCCTTCAGCTTCAACATGCAAGCACAGAATTCGCTAACAGTAAAAACACACTGTCGCTGTGTTTTTTTTTCTACTAAACGTCCACGTTGCTCCACTAATAAACTCTCTCTAGTGCCACCTTAGAACTGCAAAGGTGGATGACCTTCCTCCATTTGAGCTTTAAGATTATAATGCCTGTAGCTTTACTGTATAATATGCACTACCAGCCGTAGGCTACAGCTTTATTATAAGTGTATCTCTCACACCACCACAGCCTATTATTGTTATTGACATCGGTGACACTGAATGCATGTTGTATCGCTTTTATTTCTGATCCTTTTTAACCTTTTGTACAGTGTGCGTGAACACTTCTGATATAATATGTAATATATTCTGTTTAATGTAGTGGATTAATTAAAACACTTTGACTCCGACTAGAACCGTAACACACGTCTATGTTTCCTGTGCATTAGTGATGTTTCTTTTCATCTCTATGAAAAGAACACAAAAATGACAGTAAATGCACTCGGGAATATAATTCTGTAATATTGTATGTTTTTGCTACATTCTTGTTAACCCTAAGATGCATGGGTGAAATTTATTAGTCTCCCTTTTTGCTTTTTTTTTTTTTTTTGGAACATTTCCTCAACCTGGAAGTGGGTCAACAATGAGCTGCATTCCTTTCATCCTTCATCAGTTACTGTATGTGTGTTACATGTGGTTGGCCTACATGCAATATGTACTGTGAACCACACCCCATCTGTTCTCAGCATCATCTTTTTTTTCTATTTTAGATAAAATGCTAACACTTAATGCTTACTGTTTTACCCTCTAACTAATTTTTTATCTAACGACTATCTACTATTTCAGTGATATTGTCCTATTTTAAAGCTAACTGATGTTACTGTACGTTTGTTGTGGATGTACTGACATATAACTAAAAGGCTTGGCTGTTTACCTTCATAGCTAAGTGGCATATTTTAGAGAAACGCTACTTACTATAATATTTACAAGTTCAATAATTTGATGCTCGGTATAACTTAACTGTAATAATTGTATTGAGTGGGGGATGCATACCCTCCAGAATTTTACAGTGGTTTATATGTATATATTAATGTACCATTCCTGTTATTTAGTGCTAACATGGCTAATGATATGCAGCTGAAATGGTCTCAGATGTGCTGGATGAAGAATCAGTGATGGATTGAGACTGTTAGAATCTAAGATTTCAGATGAAGGTGACCCAGAATAATCACTAAATTATCAAAGCACTTCCTCAAGGAGTTCACCAAGGTGAATGTCAGACCACATGTGAGGAAGCAGTTGAATCACTGAAGCAATAGTAAGGTGTGCGGTGGCAAAACCCACAAGCCAAGTGTCAGGAGAGAAGCAAAACAGGGTCAAGTGAAAAGATAGACCATAGAGCAAAATGCAACATATGCACTCGTGTGCAATGATCGCAGCCGCAAACAGATTTGTCAAATGCAAAAGGCAAATTTGAATGACTCCTTTCTTTTAAATAATTTTGTAGCATAAGACATTACTGTAACAAAAACTGTTTCTTCTGTTACAGTCAATGTTTAATTTGCTAATGGGAGCATGTAGGTTCCAATGACAATGATGTACACATATCAGGGCTAACGTAGCTTCATACTAAATGCCACTCACTGTCATAATTAGGAACAAGGAAGGAGCAAGCAGCTTGGAAAACTGACAAATGAAGAGTTCAATTGGAAAAATACTGTAGTGTACCTATCATTTCAAAATTCTGACATCTATATAAAAAAAGGTCAAGTCTCTTAAAAGCAAGTAAGGAAATAAACTATTACCTTGTAACTAGTGTTTTGTGTTGTGTGTGTGCACCTCTCTCTCTCTCTCTCTCTCTCTCTCTCTCTCTCTCTCTGTTTCTGCTGCATTGTCTTTTTCTGTACCCCTCCCTTTTTCCTCATTGTATTTCTCTCTCCATCTCCCTCTCTCTCGCTCCACACACACACACACACACACACACACACACACACACACGCACACACACACACACACACAAATGCACATGCAGAAACACAGAACCCCACTGCATCCTCTTTGCAGGAAATTTAATGGTCTCATGAACATCAGCCAGGGTCATGCTTGGGTCACAGCCAATTTATCTTAGCAATGCGCAGTGAGGGGGCTATGTATGAAAAGCATCTTTACATTAGCTGCTGTAATTGATTAGCTAGTTTGTGTATATCGAATAGATTGGAGTAGCGCTCTGAAAAGGAAAGATGTGATCAAATTGACTCTTATTCTCCTGACAGGATGTAATCATTACTCTGTGCTGTGCATTGTTCCTGTGCTGTAGTTTTCATGAATAACTTTCCTTTCACTTGTAATTATTTTGGCTGCAACAACCTCCAGCATAACGCGTTGTTTGAACATATGACAAATTAAGATAGATAGATAGATAGATAGATAGATAGATAGATAGATAGATAGATAGATAGATAGATAGGTTCAGTAGCCTTGTGCATACCATGCAGTAGTGCATTTAATCCTGGGTCTACTGAGCTGTTACTGTACACACAACATTTGGTAGCTTGTTGGCAGACATATGCAGAGCCATATTTGACTTGTGCTATGAAAAGCAAAGCAAACAGCCCTTGAATGAGGCAATCCTTTTTACCCATGTGTGTCATGTTGCTGCTTATTGAATTAAAAAAAAAAAACATACAGTTTGACTCATGGTGTGAGGCATCAGTTTCCGAAGACGCTCTCTAGGTTACAGTACACAATGATGCTGCGGTGTTGAGAACTCAGACCCTCCTCGCTGTGTCTTATCAGCTGCTTGTTTGACCAAAGCTCACATTGTATCCTTATTTGATTTGCTCTCCTATATTTTGCAGTGTGTTGTTTGAATTGCATTCTCCAAAATCTGTAGTGTGCAAAAGAGCTTTAGACAGGCATTTTCTATCTGCGTTTACCTCTTTTTTCAGTTGACAACCAGCTTCATTGTTTATTCCTCTGGTATCTTTTCTGTTGGCATGCTTAGTCTGCCGGCCAATCTTATCTGGGCTTGGACATAAGCCAGCTGCAGATAGTTATAGGGGAATGGAATCGCATTAATTAAGTTCCGGTAACCTAATATGTTGAAACGCAATATGGTAAAATCAACCATTGGCATTTCCAGTATGCGGTTGAGGCTCAGGCCTCTGCATATTCCATAAAAGCATTCTGGGAAAAATCCCCATTGGAAAGAGTGGAGGCCTTTGTGGCTCTGTGGTGACACAGACGCACCACAAAGCAAGCTTTCGTCTATGTCCTGGTTTTGTAATGACTTCTCATGTCTACTCACAGTTCTAAATGCATTCCCATCTGTGAAATGCCAAACAAATTAAATCTAACGCACAGCGATTGGATTCAGTCATACTCCTCATTATGGCCATTAGAAGCCAATGAGGTATTGCAAATATTTTATTGCCAAATTTAATGAAGCTGCAGTTCTCCATTTGGATTTCTGGGATATTTGCATATGCCAGCTCCACGCGGCTGGCTGTAATGAAGCTATTCGGCAGACCTTGATCCACTTTTATGGCATTGGCCAGGTGTATGCAAGCAGCTTTAATCCTGTGGTGCACGCAGATCAAAAGTGTATATTAGATTACAACCTCCATATACAGGTCAGCTGGGATGATTATCAGTAAAAGCAAGAGCTGTGCAACTAAAGACCTATGGAGGAGTGGTTAGGGCAAATCTGTGCAAGTTCACAGGTTTCTACCCAAAAGGCCAGATTTCATGGCGCCTAATTGAGTTGCAAATGTAATACATATTTATATGCTGAGAAGCTTGGTGGGATGCATGTCCAACTGGTCTTAAAGCTCCTGATTCATTTTGTTTTTGTGTGCTGTTTGTTTGCAAAGGACCATTTGTGTGCCTCTTTTTGAATACTGGATAATGCTGTGAACTAATACTGAAATGGTAATTAATCACTGCTGTATTTTTTTCTTTTTCTTTTTTTTAACCAGTCCAGGGGAATGGCGTTGATTTAAACAATGGCAGCAGCACAGAGGCCCTGTCCCCCGGCTGTGGTGCTACACTAGTGCCATCTAGTGGGATGCTGCTGTTGCTAGGGAGATAAACAGGATTCATGGCACACAAGTTAGTATTGATACATGCACCACGCTGAACTTCTCCAGCTCTCCAGCCCAGGTGGCAAAATCTTCATCCAAAAAGAAAGCACTAATAACACATCCTCCCTGAGTCAGTGGAGGTCAGTGATAGGAGACAGTAGTTTTTAGTATTAGTATGATACTATTCTCATGAAGATAATCTCATAGTAATAAACATAAATCAAGTCTAAATATCAGATCCAAAGACATAGCTATTATAAAATGGAAAGGTAAGAATTTTGTATGCTGCCATTTCAAGCTGCTTTTATGCTTTTATGTTACACGAGAGCACCATCATGTGGTCACAGAGGAGCGGAGCATGAAGCCTGCTGAAAGGTAAAAGCTATGATTTATTGGATAAATTGAGATGACTAAACTGAATATTTATTGTGTGGCCACACGGAGATTCATTTTCAGCTATTAATGAAAAAAATGGGACAATTTATACAAATTCATAGTGTGTATATTTTACAAAAGCAGAGTCATCAGTCAGTTGGGACGATAAACAAAGCCAGATGTTGTTGAAGCACTATACTGCACGATGCTGAATAATGTTTTTTATATCCTTCTGCACCACTGTAAAACAAGTGCAGGTTGGAAGGATTTAGTGGAAGCATTCAGTTGGATAATTTACTTCATGTGGTATAAAGGGCACATACTGTGTGGATTATTTCTCCTAAAGTAAGTCAGCCCATCATTTATTTATTTTTTTCCTGTTGCAGTAGTTCTCTATCTGGACATGTTGTATTTTTCACTCTTCCCACTGCTATTGACAGAGTTGTCTCTGGTACTGCAGTATTGTATCATATGATACAGCACAATACAGAAATGTGTGTTGTTTGGAGTGAAACCAATGTAGTAAATAAAACCTGTGGTGGTATCTTCCCTTAAGCACAGCTATGTAACAAAAGTGGAGCAATATTTGAGTCGCTTGGCTCTGCTGCTGTTTTGCCATCACCCAGCAGAGGCATGCTGTGGTTTTCCTGTCCCCAGGTAAGCTGTACATCATCTTTTGTTTGCTGGGAAAGTCGCCATTACTCTGAATTTGGCCCAATGCTGCTCCAACATTTAGCAGCAGTAAGTCCAATATATTGGTTTCCCAGCACAGAGGAATGTGAAAATGAATGAGTTTTGCTCTCCTCTACCTCAGCAACCACTGTCTTAATGCCCTGGAGCAAGGCACTTAGAGGAGCTGCACCATGGTTAATAGTATGGTGGCTGCACTGAGCTACGGTACGTCTCAGGTCCAAATACAAGTAACATATGCAAAGTGTGTTGTTTAAAAAAGAACAAGCAAAATAGCAAACTTCCCCAGAATTAAAAAAAAAAAAAGCTTCAACAAATGTGATGCAGGCAGCAGTGCACACACACAGCAGGAGGGCTGGAGCCCTGCTGACATGCTGAATCAACGCTTTTGCTTTCAGAATGGTAGCTGCAGTATATCTATCCAAAACACACACACACACACACACACACACACACACACACACACACACACTTGTGTGTATAAACTGTGTATTGTATTGCATGTGTCTAGTATTTGTTGGTGTTCCCTCTTTTCATGTCAACATGTACAGTCCCAATGCAAGGAGCGTTGGAATGCTGTGTAAAGCATAAATAATAGAGATTTTTGTAAACATATGCTCATTCTGAATCTGATGCAGCAACACATTTCCAAAACATTGGGACAGGAGCAATAAACGACTGTGAAAGTTGTGGAATGCTTCAAAAACACCTGTTTGCAACATTCCACAGGTAAACAGGTTCATTGGTAACAGGTGAGAGTATCATGATTGGGTATGAAAGGGGCATCCTGGAAAGACTCAGTCATTCACAAGCAAGGATGGAGCGAGGTTCACTACTTTGTGAACACATGAATGTATAAAGGAGATTACTACATGAGCTCAGGACACTTTGTGAAACTGCTGTCAGAAACACAGTTTGTTTGCAAATGATTGCATTCTGTTTTTATTTCTGTTTTACCTAATGTCCCAACTTTTTTCAAATCCAGGTTGTACTAGTGCATGTGAACTGAGGTCACTTAACATGATAACTTGAGCAAAATGCTCCTCAGGATTCATGATGTCCGGCTGCAAACAGTATATCCTTCTTTGTTGTCTTCAAATAATCTTTTCTTAAACAAACAAAACATCTTATTAGACAGGAAGCTTGATTAAAAATGACAAATTTTCTGTCATGGCTTTGGAAGAAATAAACATGCCCTTTGAATGTAAATGTGCACATACAGTATGCAGCTATAGAAAGAGTACGATGAACATTTCATCTCAAAATACTTGCCTCCACTTTACTCTGTAAGAAGAAAGTTTCACTTCTGTATCATCATCCTGTTGTAAAAAGTGCTGTAGCTGCACATACACTTCCCAGTCATATATTTTACCAAATGAAACATTGATGTTCCCTCTAAAGCCTCCATCCTTCTTACTACATGTTTCACAGACAATAGCACTTTGCCAGCAATTTGTTTCAGCCAAGATGTATGGTGTGATAAATATTTAAAATCAAATTTGGCAAAAAGACATAGATGGATGTGCCACCCCAGGCTGTCGTGGGAGCCACACACTGAAGAACAGGGACGTCACTGCCGAACTCTCTTATATCCACACATACACACAGGCGCACTAAGACACACACACATATACAGTATCTGTAGATGTGCACATCTTCCAGGCTTATTACTATCACTTCTCTATCACACCAAAGTCCCCTTTTTCCTGTATTTTCTTTGTGCTGTATGTAGCTGACAGTGCTTGCATGATCGTGTGGGCATGCATGTGTGTGTGTGAGAAAAAAAACAGAGCGCTAGCTTTTGTGTAACATATCAAATGTAAAATATATGAGTGTGTACGAGCAGGAGAGAGTTGTTGGCATGGTTGTGGGTGTGCAACGAGGGTTGGGGTGGGGGGAGGGAAGCCTGGTGCATCATGGCTGCGTATGGATGAGGCAGAATGTTGGTGTGTTTACAGTCCAAACACTCCCGCTGTGTCTGCTGAGAGAGTTGTCGGCTCTTTGCCAGGGATTCACTCCAGTTGCGTGACCACACACGCACACACACATAAACACGCTGTTGATTTGTTTGAGTTTGGGTTGAGAGAAATTAGCCAACAAGCAAACCCAAGCAGAGTGACCACATACTGATTTCATGTTCACTGACTGAGGCAGGGCTTTCACGCTGGGCACTAAGCTGAGAATCCAAAAGCATGAGCCAACACAGCACCGCTTTTTACTGCAAACATTTCAATAAAATGTTTCCTCCATTTGGACCGTACAATGAGTGCTCGCAGTGGAGGGAATGAATCAAAATATACTCATGTACTCATCTGTTTATTTGTTGGACTATCATCAACTATTTTAGGTTAATTAAAAATTCTATTTATGTGCAGTATTTGTCATGCTTAGTAATATCAAACTAATGCTCTTATTTGATGTTTTGAAGGGATTTAAAAGCATCATGAAATTATATTCAGAAAATACAGATTTCTGTTTAGATTTCAAGTATTTGACTTTATGATATGCTTAAGCAGTAACTCAAAATATTAGTTTACTGAGCTTTTTGTTCAGTTTTTATAACTTTTGGCCTTTCATTATCTTGTTAAGACTGAATACGCGTCAAACTCAGTAGATACTGGATGTACTAAGCTTCAGTTTCCCAGCGTTACAGGTTTATTATAATCATAACTTGACATTTGATGGTCAGATGATGTGTACACTGTGTATTAACTCTATCATCCTGAGATGAGAGATCAGTGTGCAGGTGATGCCGGGCTGATGTATGACCGTTGAAATGTAGCTCAATGCATCACCATTAAACAGTAAATGCTCAGTTTCCAGGGCTTGCCGTCTGCTCTGAGATGACTAATAGCCTGGTCTTAGATGGCTGATAAAGGCACAGTGTAAATAATCTGCTTGGGAACAGATGATGCTCCCTGTACTGTACCTGCTCGGCCCCTCGAGCAGCTTTTGTAAACCATTAGAAAAAGTCTATAGAAGTGCCCAATTTGGGAGTGGTGTGAAAAATATAGCCCTACTTCAGCCATTCATCAACTTACCTGTGCCGACCAAGCTTCGCCTTTGTAAAAGTTGGCTGTGTGAAGAACGCACCATCTTTTTAGTTTGGTGAACATTTCCAAGAATTTCTTTTGAGATAACTCTCATGAAAGCAGTGCAGTCCACTAAAAGGATGCAAGAGAGTGAAAAAGAAAAGCTGGAATTAGATTGTGCTTAATTTACTGCTCGATTTTTGCTAACCGTTTGCAATAATATTTTTACAAATGATAGTTTCAACCACCAGTACCAGTGAGTAAAAACTACAGAAGGACATTACTATGCTGGCCCCTTTTCAGGCAAAGAAAGCACAGATGCATTGAGTGATGAGGCCAAATCTTATTTTACTGTCTCCCAGCAACAAGATGTTCCTGTGTGATTAAAACAACAATGCTGTGAGAAGCTGTTGCTGTCAGAGCATCCCATAAAACGTGTTGTATCTGTAAGAACACCATCTCTGCTCAAAATGTCAATGATACAGATCCAACATACTGTTACAGTGGGGAAATCAAGTGGACATTAAAGACAGACCGGCTGTGTTTCAAGCCTAAACGATTCCATCAAAGATTAAATTCAAAATCCAATGTTGTGATGTGGGAATAATATTTACTTTAACTGTCTCAAACACATGATGGTGTGACATGATATTCAAACTGCATAAGGGCTAGTAATTGAAAGAGTATATGGTTGATTTATAGCAGCGAGCAAGTATTCAAGATTTTCCCATCTAAAAGGACGAGTCGCTAATCTATATTATTTTAATCTATTGAAATCACTTTTTCATATTTTTTTCATGTTGCAGTTTGACCTCATGGGTGTTTTATGTCGTGTGCATCCTGATGTATCCCTTATCTTGTAAGAAAATGATGTAACTTTAAAATAAAATCAGTTTTTCATTGAAACATGTTTGAGGACACACTCCCTTCACGCTGTATTGTCACTTTTCCTGTGATTGAGCCAATTTGCAGTTGAAACAAAGAAGTCTAACTTTTCCGCAGAACATACTACACCGTTCATTGTGACAGTGACAGCACAGGAGCGTTGCTTTTATTCACTGCGACGCCGCGGCGAGATAGCGGGGAAAAGACGCAGAGGTGAAAGGTCAAACCCCTCCTAAAGAGGACTTAAAAACAAACAAACAGTCAACTTGAGAGGCGATGTCGCCCAAGTTCGCTCTTCACAAGCGTGTTTTCCAGAAGCGGAAAAGAAGAACACAACCAGCAGAGAGAGGTTTGAACACAATAAAATACCACGCAAGAAGCCTTTTAATGACGTGCCGTGGAGAGGAGCACCGTGAGCGCACCATGAAGATGATGCTAGGTACCTGCTAACACTGCGCCACCTGCTCCATTACTGTGGTACTGACTGACAGCAGGCGGCTTCATGTGAGGGCAAATGTCAGCCTTTTTGCTAATAGAGATACCGTTTTTGAACTCCAGCAGCTAACCAAGTGTCCCAACTATTTTGCTAATTAGCTCGGTAGTTCCATGTTATGGCACACCAACCGCTCCCTTCGTCCATCCACATCATTAGGCTACATATTAGCAACAGTAATAGTTGCAGTATTTGCAGGTTTAGCTGTGGCTTTACCCTCAGCGTGTTTGTGGTGTTGATGTAGTGTCAACTCAAACTAACTCAGGGCTTGCGTTACTGCACCTCCACACACTGTCTCACTGACACCTAAGAGGACATTTTGACATGTCCTTTGTGGCGTCATCACATCCGTAAAGATGGCTGAAGTCCACTTCAGTGTTCCGGGTCAACGTCCAGGCTACAATGCTTGCAAGCTGATTGGCGCGGCTTACTTGGATAGTTAAGTAAAACTGAGCCATAATCAGTGTCATAATTCACACTTTTTCCTGCTATGAGTAAGCCTAAATGTCCTCTGTGAAAAGGCCTAAATTCAGTACGCAGTGGCTGTCTGAATACTTGGTTGAAGCAGGCCTCTGTCACAGTGCATGTCAAGCTTGACAAACAAGACAGGCCCTGAAGTTTGAGATATGCTGCTCACAGCAGGGCTCTTCAGTCACATCTCGTGTTTTTAGACAGATTACATGTAAGTACACTTGCTAGGCAAAGCATATTTTCTCATCCTGATTGTCCACTGGGACTGTGGCTGATTTCGTGACACTTCAGGAAATGAATGCCAAACACAGTTTCTTACCGAGGCAGTGATTTTTATGTCACTTGGATAATTTCTACTACTTTGCCTGGTTTGCATCTGTAACTGTTCATTATGGGTTTTGGAGATAAACAGATTATCTCCACAAATTTAGGATTGTGCCGTTTTATGAAAAGAAGTTTATTATGTAATACACTGTGTTTATATAACTGATTTGAAATCACTGTTTTTGATGGGTGCACCTGTCATGAGACATTGGAAGTATTTCCCAGTAGTTACAAAGGTAAGCCATTATGCTGGAAGAATGACAGTAAAGTAAGATTATAGAGCAAGGTTGTAACTTTCTTACATCTTCCTCTCTGATCCCTTTTCCCTTTTGTAGTAGATTTTGAACACCTTTCATTGCAATTTAGATTTTTCTATGTTTTGTCAGAGAGGATGAGGCAACATCACTGCAATCTCTCTTTTTGTCGCTCGTCTGGTATGGCAGTGTATTCTTCATAATCTCATTGTAACCACTCTCCAGATATATCTGATATGCCTGTGAAAGTGACTTTCCTGGTGTGGTTTTAGTCCAGCCATTAGCCCTTCAGAGGTCAATACAGGATATGAATTAGTATGAATGTAAAGCATTTTTGCCATCATTTATTATAAAAAACATTGTTTTTCTGGACATGTTCCTTCTTTAGGCCCAATTGTTCCTCTAGTGATAACAGAATTATCAGAAAATGACCAATATACCATTTTGTATGGTATTTTTTTGACAGTTCTTTTTGTCTCATGGTCCAGCATCATATTCTGTTGTTTTGGCAGTAATGAAAATTATCGCTGAGGATCTCATTTGTGGTCATTTCACCTTCGCTTTAAGAACAGATCATGCTGAAATGACACAGTTTGTTCTTGTGAATTACAGACGTTATCATATTTTATTATTAAATGTTGTGCGTACTTCATCCAGAGTACCTCATCCTAACATTTTGCTGTTAACATCCCTTGTTAAGGTCAAACTGTAAATACTGACACTCTTTGATGCAGCCTAGCTGTGCTTGCTAAGCAGTTATTTTAGTACATGTTACCCAGCGTGGCAGGCATGCTTTTCTTTTCTCTTAACTAAACTAACATCCCACTTATTTTCAGCCAAGCAACTTCCAAAAGGTTCTCTGACAGCGTTAGCACACAAACGAGTACAGAGGAGGAGGAGGAGGCGGAGGAGGTGGAGTAGGAGGCAGGCAGAGGAGCTGGAAACAGTAGAAAGGAGCTTTTAAAGCAAGCTGAGCCACCAACTGCTCCTGCACATCTTTTCTCTTATCTTAATAAGTAATGAGGCTGCCACAGGCTGACAATGAAGTATTTTGAAAATAGTTCTAATGTATGGCTTTGAAGGGAGTGGCTGGGCATTGATGTATGGCACGAACAGGCTTGGAAACAAGTGAAATATTAATGGGCTGTTTCCCAGGAGTTAATGTGGGATTTACCTGATTGCCTTGGTGAGAGACGGGGGGCTGGGATGAGGGTGCTGGGGCAGCAGGACAAGGATATGACTGAGGGATGGAAGACTGGAGGACTGGAGTTGGCTTTCAGTAATCTGATTGCTAAAATATAGCCGTCCAAGATGTAAAGTAACATTCACTGTCAAGCTCAACTTATTGCTGCTGGGCTAATTATCAAGTCAACAACAATTACATGAAGCAAATATCAAGCCAAAGAGACTTCTGTGTATTTGTAGGATTTAGAATAGACAGTTTACTCCTTTTCTGTTAAATTCAACAAGGCTGTTTGTTATTATTTCTGAAGTAATATTTAATATAGTTTCTAAAAGATAGATCAAATTTTGTGTATTGACTCTTGCAAAAGGAATGAACACAACAATCCACCTCATTTTCTGTTGCCAATTAATCACCTGAGACGATCGTTTTCTCTGTCAAACCAACCTATCATATCTAAATACACCACAAGGGAGCAGCAGTGTAAAAGGAAGAGAGCTCAGCAGGTTGTTGAAATGCGTCATGGAGCTTGGACGAAGACTGAATTGTCTTTCTGTTTTGACATTTAAGTGGCAATTTTCTGATGTGATTGACATGCAGTGAAAAAAAAAAAGTGTGTGAAGTAGTGAAAAGTCAGAACAAGTATATACATTTTCAGGTGCCTCTTTTGCTTGAAATACAGATCCTCATGACTGAAAATTGTTTGGAATAGATTTTCTAATGTGTTAGCAACAGTAGAGGGACAGCAGAAAGGCCCAGTGTTCGAACAGCGTGGTAAAGGAATGAGCATACAGTAATAGTTTAAGTGCCTTACCCAGGAGAGAAGGCCTAAAACAACACTGACGCACAGAATTAAAAAGTTCCGTTTGAGAGCAGCGGTGACATCCCAGAATGCTTGGAAATGCCATTCAAGCACTGGAAAGGTCAATAGTTAGAATAACTTTCGTTGGAGGAAAAAGAAAACTTGGCTGTACCATCACAAATTGCTTCCAGATTCTTTCTTTCTCTTGGAGCAACTTATTACCAAAATAGAGTGCAGACACTGACACCATTTTAGCAGAATCATACTTTTCTCTTGCAAGTGCAGAGCGAGTGGGCACCCTCCTGAATCTGAAACACGGCCCCCTTTCTTGTCAAGTCACCCACTTACTACGTGTTGAGTGTTAAAAATCAGTGCTCCTCCGGGATGTTATCTCACACGAGCTTAAAGAATGGCTTTTGTATGACGGAAAATCGCCCAATATTTCAAACAAATGGCCTTCTGTTTCCACTTCTGTACTTGTCTGTGATTCCGACACATGTTGCTAAGATGAATCATGCTTTGGTACCATGTAGAAGGCCTGTTCAATACCCCACAGTTCCCTATTGTATTAAAACAATCAGTCTTACAGTGGGTGCCTTGGTGTATGGTACATATGTCATGAAACGTAATCACCCTGCGCTTTCCTGGAAAGTTTGCTGCTTCTGTCCTATAATTTGTCCAGCCTCGATCTTGAAGGTCTTGATATCATAATACTCTATAACTTACCTTACGTTAAAACCATCTGACATGGGGCTTGATAGATGTTTCCAGTCTCTACAATAAAAGTGATTAGTTCAGTGTTAAACTGAACTACTTGACAAACAGAACTTCTTTCAGAGGGTGTAAAGACCCCCTCTGCTTGTAATTCACTTACTGATTAGTTTCCTTGTGATGTTTCACAGTGTTTGGCACTTTGGATATCAGCTCTCCAAACGGTCTTTTACTCAGGTTTAACTTCTGTGTTTAGGACCCCTCAGTGCCTCCACTGTGTGATAGCTCTTTCATGTTGTGATTGTTCTCTTTGTGACTGGAAGTGTAATGTGGGGTGTTAAGTAAGCCCTCCCCAACGCCATAGTGCCACTGCTTTCAGCTAGTCTGAGAAAGACACTCGCAGTCGCTGTGACAAGGCGACTTTCTCATTTTCTGTCAATCACCGCATCAAACACAAAGGAAGCCTTTACCTCACAGTCAGCTCTAATGAGCCCTAATGATAAAGTGACTCTTTTCATACGCATTTGTTTTCATTTTACCTTTGGAAAAAATATCTTTAGTTACAGTTAACTTAAATTTCGTTGGCCGATCAAGCGCATTTAGTCACTGTAATATCCTGTCTAAAAGCCACATTCGCTACACTCAGCCTCTCCTCCCTTTTTCACTCCTCCTGAACAGAGTGCCACTGCTACTGGAAATGAAAAGCAAATATTAATATTCGCTGGTGTTACTCTGGAAGGTAAAATATGGGAGGCCCAGGGAGGAGTTATACATTCCTCACTTAATGACACATTTACTTTTCACTTCCGTGGGCATTTTTCCCCCCCATAGAACTGCATTATCCAGCATCTTTATTGTACAAATGATAGCATTCAGGCGTCCTGTTTTTGTTGGCTTTTAAGAATATATAAAGAAAATAAAAGAGGTACAAAGAATACACTTGCACTTTATGTTATCTGTAGAGCTAAACAGTGAATTTATTGCTTATGCCTAATGGCGACTCTCTATAAAATAGACATTCAACAATTTAAAAGTGCAATCCTAGCAAAATGAATATCACATCAATATACGGGGTTGTGCATATTTAGAGGTTTGATATGAAATAAACAGCAGTATCTCAGATATTCTTTAACACAGTTGAGGTTTTCTGGGTATGACAGCCTTGTTCTTGAGGTTATGAACCAATGATCAGAATAGCTATCAATAATAATTATACAATGAAGTCAGAGTTTAAATACAGTGAAACAGAAAAGTCCTGTTCAGTATCTTTTCCAGTGTTTCAGAGAACCAGTCCAATTCACATGAACTCAAGTGCTAAATCTATATAAGCAGTTTATCTTTATCTTTTGTTGTACACAGAGACACAGTCATTTGTCCGAGGTGCTAGCTATGAGTTTTTCATGGATGTTTTTTGTTTTATTAATGCAATTTTTTGACCAAAGATGGACAGCTTTGCACAAATGATTTAGAACAGTTGCTTAAAGCTACAATCCCCAACAGTGAAAAGCTGGTTAGTATTGAAGTGTCTTTATGAGAAGAAGGGAGAGCGTGCGCTGTAATTTCAGTCCGATGGATGGCCTTCACATCACTGCTCTCACATTAGGAGACCATTTACTGCATGGGGAGATGAAACAGTCTTAGTAAATATGAAATAGGTTGTCCGGGGTGACGTTAATAGAGTTAATCCAGGGAAAGGGTGGGATCAAAGGCGCCTCAACCATATTAACCAATCTATCTGTGTCTGCGCACACAACAGCTGATCGAAGATAATGACAGTGTGTCATCAAAACACACTGAAGACTAACAGAGGTGCGTGCGTGCGCCTGCGTGCGCGTACATCCTACCTCGACTCCCCCTTATCGCGATGTCTGCTGCTGAAGAACGAACACGCTGTGTGCACCGGCCCTCCATGGGAAAGATGGTGAATCTGTTAACACACCAGCATTCAGTACAGATGGAGCAGACCCCTTAGCACGTTGTAAGTGGCGGTACACAGTGGAGGTTGTGAGCGGATGGTCTTTAATTAGATTCATTGTAGCATAGGTTGTTTACCGTAACCCCCTCCCCACTCCCAAGCTCCTGACAGCACCTTTGAAATATGGCACTTTTGCTTGTTGGCTTTCTTCAGCTTTGCCGTCCAGATTTAAAAGCATATTGGTGTTTATGCACACAGAGCTATAATGATCCATCATACCATGCGGACGAGGGGGCTGAGCCCTCTGCTCCACATAAATAAGCGGCAATTTGGCCATCTGCTTGGATTCTTTCCGTCTCCCTGGAGACCCCCATCTGCCTTTACATTATCAATTACACTTCAGCCATGCCGCATCCTCCAGCTCCACCACCACCACAAAATTAGCCACCAACCCCCTCCCTCCACGTATGCCCACTGTCACCCCCCATGCTTCGCTACACATCAGAAACCCCTGCACTTCCTTACCTATCGCCAAATGTTTCTCTAAAATCGATGTTATGTTGTTATCTGATGTGCTGATAATGAAGCTTTGGTTCCGCATAATATTATAATATGAGATGGATGTTTTTTTGTGTCTGTTTGAGAGGTGTCATATTGTAATGGTTAAAGCCATATTTAGCACCCAGTGTCAGACAGTTCATTCCCCAAATAAAATATACAAAAAGCCTGTTTTGTGTTGCTGGTGGGAATTCATGATAAAACACCTAAAACAGACAAAAACAGTGCTGCCTAGAGAGAGTCAATTACAACAGCAAATACTGATGAAAACATGCTTTAGACTTTGTTTTACTACGAGAGGATTTGCAGTAAATAAAGTACAGGAGCTCTTCAGTTATGGAACATATACGAGATGTATAGTCAGCACTCTGCAGCATGGGTTTGAACCCTGCGCTGTGCTGAACTCAGCGTACCACTGCGTTGTAGCATGTGTTGTCAAATGCATATTTGCACTGCTGTCTTTCTGATTTCTTTCTGATTCTTTCTTCTTTCAGGGTGACACTCATTATCTCCGATGATCTGGTGGGTTTGCTCCAAAGTGCGAATGCGAGGAGACGCCAGCTCGGGAATGAGAAGCACCTTTGTTCTGCGGTTTCCAGGAAAAGTGGTGAGGTTCTCAGGGGACAGGTATGTGTGGGAAGAGGACCCTTGTCAAGTGCACGGTGCCTCATTAATATGGAGACAGGTGCTCTTTTGATGAGTTCATAAGCAGTTCACCAGCAGCCTGGAAGTGGTGCACTTTACAAGACTGTTCAAAGATCTTTGACATCTGAGGAGAGCCAGTGAAGCCAATAATCCTACTTTCAGAATGTGAGTCTTTCCTCTGAGATCAATCCCAGATCGAAACATCAAATAGAACTGCTGCTTTTCTCTTTTTAAACCCCCCTCCTCCCCTTACAAAAATCACTTACTAGATGGTATTAGACAAGCTTGCAAAAGTGTCATTACCGCTGGGAAGAGGGGATGGATAGATTTCCGTCAAATTGTGGAATATTTTCCACCAATTTAAGCCCACAGTTAAGAGCGCAGCATTATTGATAAGACTGTGCTCTGGGTCCAGCGCTGTGCCCAAGGGCCCAGAGAGAGGCAATCCACAGAAGTGGGCTTTCATGTTCATCTATGTACAAGAACAAAGCGAGGATTAAGTTTGGGCCTTTCATCCACAAAGCGGGAGGAGTATTTTTATTTTATTTTTTTTTTTTTTACTCGGCCCCAGGGACGCCCCTGCGCTCGGCTGGAGCCATTTCATGAGTGACATAGCACTGTCGTGTCTGGCAGGTCTGACGATCCTCCACACTGCCCCTTGCCTGGCAGAGAAGTGTGTGGGAAAATTTCTGCCTCTAGGAGGGATGAAGGCAGTTAGTAACAACTCTGCAGTACACACAAAGATTGTGTATGACTAAATATGCTTGAGGTCATACTTGCAGATTTTAGTTTGCAGAGTAAGTAGCACAAGTTGTCCTGCCCAGTCCGAGTAAACTGTTGTCTTTGTGCACTGACGGGAAATCAGGTTAATTATTAGCAGCCTCTCTTTTAATTTGAACGGATGTTTTATTCTGATGACAGACCGGTCAATCTGTTTGTATTGATGCTGTCATTTCTGGAGGCAAGAGTGGGTCCAAGTCAGATTGTAGATATGTTGGGAATCATGTTTCATCCGTCTCTAAGGTTTATAAGTAGATTACCTTTTGTAATTCGTTTTGTTACACCAGTCAATAAGCGTCCAATGTAAATGTGGTTCATTTGTATTTGAATTGATGTCCTGTCCCCATTAACTTATGCCTCTAATGCATTCTGGTACATTAGTAAATAGACCTGCCGGATTAATCATTAGTTCATTGGGATCATTTGCTTTCCTCGTGCTTAATCGAATCTCTGACATTGGTAATAAGGGCAGACTTCACCTGCCTCCCTGGACACTCAAAAACAAGGAAGAGTAATTTCAGGGGAATGTTGTAGTCTTTTATTTGTTTTAACCGTGCACTATATTTCCACTTCAGAACAATGGCGTATGTCAGGCAACCATAAACACAAAAATGTATCAACAGTTTTGTCGTTGTTTCTTATAGGTAGTGATAAAGTTTGTGTTAAATATGCCTTTAGAATTCTCACTTATTTTGATGCACCCTCGCTCTCCGTTATCTCCTTCTCTCACACTGACCCTGATAATTAATGACTTTTATGTCTTAAGAATAAAACCTCTGAACAGGCTCCTTTCACATTATTTATTTAGTTCTAATTAATTGAAGTATACCTGGATTGAATTCAACAAGGCTAAGGCTGCTGTGTGCCCTTATAAGAGGCATTTTAGTCCTATGTAAAGACTGCGTGACCACCCTCTACCCACCTTATTACAGTCTGACAGATAGGTCTAAAAAATCATGAATGAATAAAAGCGCTGACCTCTGCTGGTCATTTGGCTGTTTTCTCTCGAGGGTTCTGTGATAAGGACATTAAAGAGTTTTGATGTCATGAACATGGATTGCTGTAATTGTAGAGTGACAGTTGGGCAGTGGTTTAATGCTCGTGGCTTTGCAGCAGGGACATGTCATCACCCCGTGATTCAGAAAACCAGAGATGATACATGGGTCATTGCATGCCTAGAAGTCAGTGTTTGAGTAAGTACAGGCAATATATGCTGTGGCTTGTGCTGGAATTACAGAGAATGACCTCAGTGAGTTGTTATGAATAGATCTGGGATTAAGCAGTTGCAGATTATCTTTATCAAGCAGTCTTCAATGTTAGCAGTAGTGATTCATTTTTCATGTGAGCTGTCTGTCGTTAATGCATTGCAATACATGCTTAGTGGCTGTTTTGAGTTTGTGAGATGTGCCTTGAATAAATAGGAGTAAGACCCATTCTGTGTGAGGGACATGACGGAGAATACCAATGCCATGCAATGGTATGCTTACCAGCTCCCCAGTGTGAATGTGCCTAACTGTATTAACGTGAAGTAGGCTGCTCCTGTTCGCAAAGTCATATTTAAAATATAGACACTTAGCACAGGTATATGAAAAAAAAGACTGCTCCTTTTAAATCTTACAGCACATTTCACTTCGCACTCTTCCACTGGGCGAGGACTCACTCATCAGCTAGTGAGGCGTGTGGGTTTACAGCAGCAGCAGCTGTTGTGGTTGGTATCCCATCCAAACAAAGAAGTTCATTGTAAATGTGCCCTTAACCCATAACCCACCCAATCAGCTCTTGTGTGTTCCTTTTGTTTCCAACCATCCCCAAAATACATCCATCTCCTTAATGACTATTTTTTTCAGGCAGATAACATTGTTCAGAATATAGCAACACCGGGCTCAGAGGATCATAGATGGAGTCAGGCCACACAGGCCCTTAAAAAGCAAGATTAATAACCCAGTGCAGATGATCTCATAGTTAAGTGTTTTCTGTTGTATTTACACATCCGCCTGGGCTGTCAGGCTTCTGCTCGTCTCTGAGAAATGGAACCGACACATCCTGACACTAATGCATCACTGAAAATATTTGAAATGAATAAAGCTCATGCTTTCCAGCAACAGAGAGAGACATTACAAACACTCCATTTGACACTGACACAATGGCGCCTCTGCTCAATGCAAATACTGTTATTCTCCCCAACCAACCAACCAACCAACCAACCAACCCCCCCTCCCATCCTCCTTTTGATGGAGGAGTCACACAGGAGCAAATCTCCCACACTCAATGCAAACTAATGAGACATATTAATGACATTAGACACTTAATTCAATGCATGTATAATTCATAATAATTGATTGCACTGGGTTGAAGGAGTACCTTTGTGAGAAAAATGATCCTATTAAGCCAGGTTTAATCCAAATCTAAGCTGTCAAAACACCCAGCTCTTATTGCATCTCGCACTGTTAATTGTCATAAGCATTTCAGATTGATTATTCTCACGTTTGGGAATGAGCTTTCATTCATGATTTTCAGTGCTGTAAAATAGGTACATGTCACTGGAATGCCCTTCCTTCAAATTATTCTTTATTTTTGCGTAACTAAGAGGGGATATTAGCGAAATCAATTTTCAAGATAAATATTTCCATACTAAGAAATTCATCTGAAATATCAGCTTAATCTCTCTTTCCTCCTCTCTGTCTGTCTCTTTCTGTCCAGCCAGATTTATGCGATAGTGATCGTTATAATGCTGCCATGGGAGACTGTAATGTAGTGAATCACTGACATTTCATATAATGTGGTGTATTTCACAGCAGTATATTAAGGAAACGCCACCGAGACACTACTGTCAGAGCGTTACACATGGCAATTGAGCAGCTCTTTTTTGAGCTGTTTGCCAATTTTAAGCCTTTTTTTTTCCTTTTTGAAGCAGAAGAATTTTACAAATCTATTTTTTTAACTGCTATAATGCTAAAAGCACACTCATTTCAATCTATAGCTCCTTTATTCTGCATCCATCCTGTTGGTGGACCATGGGAGAATCTGCTCACCTTAAGCCCTGACCACCAAGCATTGATCTTGCAGATCTCTGCCACTTTTTATTTAATAATCAAATTATCATCAAAGCCAAAACTGCTTGGGAACAGGAAATGGATGTTGAGTTCACAGAGGAATAGAGGGATGAGAAGATTTATAGAGCGCGTTGCCGTGTGGCCTGTGCATGTCTGCTTCAATTCAATCTGTTACAGCTCGGTAGAAGACAGTGCAACATGTGACTCGTGTTAATTCTGTTTTCTGTTTGCATTGTGTGTTTGTACTCACATTATTGACTATCAAGCATTTTCAGTCACTGTATAACCCAGGTCTGTAAATGACAGGATGAGATGAAAGGTTATTATAAATCTAGCAACGAGCACCACAATAATTTTTTGAGTTTCGTAATTCAGGGTTGAATCGGCTGTTTATAAGCGTTTTCTTTGTCTTCACGATACTTGATACTACTCATGAGTTTGTGGTGGCAGGAATTATCTGTGAGAATCCACAGAAATAACATGTTATTACAATCAGAGGAGTCAGGCTGATATGGTGCTAAAACACTTGTCTGGAGATTGTTTTCATTTTAAAAAGCCGTTTAAAACATGAACGTGTTAGTGTGGACGCAGAGCTGCTTGTTTGTGTGAGGTGAATCAACGCTTCAGCGCTGTTGTATGTGCTTGTTGTGTCTATAGAGCACTTAAAAATTTTGTCAGTTGCTGCAGAGTCCTTACGTTGCATCGAACACCAGTTCCCATAATTCCTAGGCAACAGCTACCATATTGGTAGAGGGAAACCGCGCCTCCTCATGCATGTAAGTCTATTGAGGAAGGCAGTCTATCCACAACTAAAATGACCATAACTGGCTTAGTTTTCTACCAATTTTCAAGCAACAAATGCCAGACAGTTTTTATGATGCAGGATAATAATACATGTGGGTTTTCATACTCAAATACTTCATCTTATGCAGATAGAAACAGGAATATTTCTAAAAGATAAAGATGGACTTACCTTATGTCATTCATGTAATTGATTTTTAATTAATCTGTTGATTATTTTCTTGATTTATTAATTAGTTTTGGTTTTGGTCGATACAGTGTCAGAAAATGGTGAAATCAGATCAGATCACTGGTGCGCAAACACGTGGAGGGATTACATTTTTGTTTTGTGGCTGCTGGCTGTGGTGCTCTCACTAAATACTAAAGAAACTAGATTACTTAGACAGAAAACATGAGTAAATAGGGTCCATAAACGCAGATGATATTTGACTGGAATAAGCCAATAATTCCCCAGCATGTTTGTCTTTTTAGTAATCTGTAGCTCTGTAGATCTTTTTAAAGACATGTTTATGCTCAAATACTGTACAAGTCATACGTCTCTCATTGTACTGGTTTGCCATTACATAGACATGATGCGCAAAAGATATTTGAATGGTTTGAACGTATGTCTTTTTCTTTTAGAAGGAATAATCATTTGTACTGCCCATTTAAAGCATTTAAAGCATGTGGTGTTATGTCCCTGAAATTTACCATTATGGGCAAATAGAGAAAATCTTTGTCAGAAAACATTTCCTGTTGAGGTTTGATGGAACCCTGTATTCAACATTAAGCAACATTTCTGTTTAATAGATGAACTTCAGCAGTTGTTAATTGTGATGTTGACACAGTGTCTCAGTGGTTAGCCTTGTGCTAACTACGAAGTGGCTTTCATCCCTTCCTCAACACAACTTTTACCCCCTACACTTCACGAAATACCACAGTGCCAATGGCAAAGAGGTGGAGCAAAGGTGGGCGAGTGGGAGGATCATTTAACAGCTATGAAAATTTGACCTATTTTCTGTTTCCTTCAGTGGTAAGACAGGTCAAGAAAGGTTTTATCTGACTTCATGGGTAGCTGACAGAAAATGGATTTCTTAATCAGGGCTGTGTGAGTGAAGGTGCTCTGGGTGTTCAGTGTTCATCAGACTGTATTGTTGTGAAATCACTGGTTGGATCCTGACCTCTGATCCCTGTTTTATGAACATACATGAAGGTTGTCAGAAATTACAGGGTTTGTGGTGGATCATGGGGGATGAAAAGTAATAGCTGTTCATCTGTGGACATAAATGCAATTGTATGCTCAACCTACATGGCAGCAACTACATATCTTCCTCTATGTAGCGTATTATTTCAGTCAGAAGTGGTTTGCATGTTCTCCGACATTGGCAATCTTGTGTGTGAATACAAAAGGCAATGTGTCTCACATCTCTGTGCATATAAGCTCATGAAATTCAAATGAATTTATCGTCTTCGCCTGATAAAGATTTCACAGCAAAGTATTTCCGTCATGAAATCTATGGCGGTGACAGTGATGCTTGTGGCTCAAAGGACTGTTAAGGGATGCTGCAAAGCATTGTTGCATAGCATTCTAACCAAGCAGGGGATTTTGATAAATAAGAATTGAATTTAGTTCCAGCTGTGACATGTTGATTGATCAAAAAGCTCATGGCTAAGGCCTCCCTCCTCTCCCGTCTTATTTATTCTTTGTCAAATGGTTTCAAAATCAATACTAGCCTTGTACACAACCTTTTCTGCTGCGGGCACTCAGGGAGGGGGTGAAGAGAAGGAAAAAGAAAAACACCTGCTCTCTTGGTGATTGTTACTGATTTTTCCTGTCAAACATTTGAACACAGAATAATTATTTGCCGTGTGGTTTCAGGGCACAACAGATTATTGTACAATCCATTTAGATAACTTCTGAGAGGGGTTGGAAAATGAAATCGCCTCAAACCACACAAGTCAAACTGAGAAGGTGATCTATCAGACACTGCAGCAAATAACTCAACTAAAAGATGCTATGGTCTCGGATGAGCTGGGTTCCTCATGTTCAAGTAAAGGAGGCACGTCGCTCGTCACAGTGCAGATGAGACCTCGCTTGGGACGTTTTGGATCTGTCACATTTACTGAAGTGGTGCTGTCGTGGGCATGGCACGTCAACCTTTTGACATCTGTATAACCGTAAAGGGCTGGTGAAGCCACCAGTGGATAAGTCTGATGAATCCAAAGACTTTGTTTTTTATGGACTGGAGTGAAGTTTTATTGTCAGTCTGTTGCGTCTGTGAGAATTGCTTATATTTTTGTGTCATATGTGCTCATGTCTTGAATTGTTCTGGAACATTCATATTGGTGGAGCATAACACAATAGGTGGAAAACACATTAAAGTCTGGAAAGTTTTTGGGAAAAAAAGAAAGAAAAATTATTAAGACACACTAATCAGGCTCACATTTCACTTTTTGCAACACTCAACAGGAAGGCGTTGCCCTGCAGCAATATCATCCATAGTTTCCAGCTTCCATAGTGGCAAGTCTGTCTGTCCATCTTGTCTTCCAAAACAGTTTGCAGTGAAAATGAGGTGAAAAGAATGCAAACTGACAGGCAGAACTACACATCGTGTGCCTGCCTCTTTATTCAGATTTACTCAGATTACAGATGTTTCGGGCCGATTTATCCCAAATTTCACCTCAAGGGATGATCTCACTTTAAATTCACAAGGAGGGAGAGAGAGAGGGAGAGAGAGAGAGAGAGAGAGAGAGTTAATGAAATTGTTTGCATTTGTGTGTGTGCATACATGTGCCTGTGCGTGTGTGTGTGTATGTCTTGGACAGATGTTTTGAGATTTTCCTCCCTCTAGCAAAATATTTCTTCCTCATAGCCTTTTCTACCTGTTAACTTTGAAACGGTTGGGTGTGGGTAGGATTGGGCAATGTGGTGGTGATGTGTGATGTCACTGCGATTTGATATTTTCTCATAATATTTTCTTCTGGCATGTAAAAAACTGTATTTGTGGTCAAAAAAAGGTTAGTGCGGCTTTAAACACTGGATGACGTATCTGGCTGACTGCCTGCACACAAGAAAAATGTAACATGTATAAAATGTGATGAAAAAAAATATCTGACTCTATTAACAAAACATTTGACCTTTGAACTATATATGTGGCATTCACTGTGCTCAGGAAATTTTTACTTTATTGTTTTTCAGTGAAGTCTTTTGTCATAGATGTGTATTGCATAACTTTTCAGGGAGTTTGCCGCAATCGTGTGACCTGTTCTCACAGCTCAGTGTTACGCATCAGATTTGTTCATTATAAAGTACTTTTGCTTTAAAGGCAGTAGGCAGTCTTTCATCTCCGGCCCGGAGATGAAAGATGATACATGTGAAATTCATCAGGTCGTGTTGGTGTGTGCGTGGAAGTGCCTCTCTGACACTGACAGGATGAGGTCTGTATCTTGTTTTACATTCTTCTTCATTTGTTTATTTTACTGTCATCTGTGCTGCCTCCATGCAAAAGCAAAGACGAGAACCACTTTTGAGTAAGTGTCCCTCTGCCAGGCTTGATAAGTAACTGACCCCAGTGTTTATAAAAAGAAATGGACATTTATGAGCCATTTACAAGATACTTGAATCAAGTGGAATGACTTGTCTCAAATTTTAATGAGTTTATTGAAATCAAAGTTGAGGCCACTCTATGATATTACCATTAACCTGTCTGTGGCTGGCTCTACAGCTGTAACCCAAGCACACATTGTACATTTTCCCATTCACTCCCCCCTAGGCTGTGGCTGCAGAGAGCTCAGGGAGTGTTTATCAGACTGGGGTGACTCTGCCCTCGAGCCAGCCGCTGCTCTGAGACAGCAGACACATCATAACATTGTCTGTCAAATGATTTGTGGTGTGCTTGGTGTATAAAGGCTTTTAAAGGCATTTCTCAATTCATTTTTTGAGCTAATGGAAACTTGGGACGGCCCCGTCCTCCTTAAACAATGGGTTAAAGAAATGTAACAGATGGACTTTGTGTAATAGTTTGTTCAGGTGCAGTGGAACCTAGTTACTCAGAGAAATGGATGTAAACTCTAGGTTAACAGTTGGAGTCTGTGTGACAGTCTGGAAGGATGGACTCTGAGTTTCTTGTGCTGTTAAAAAAAAGATGAAAGAGGAGATCTAAACCCGGTTACTTAGACAGCTGGGGAATATTTTATTTGCTCTGAAATTTCAATTGTCTGTAACCATTAGCGAGGAAGCTCCAGGAAGTGGTTCTCTGTACGCTTCACAATTAGTCGGGATGGAGGGCAGGTCGAGCCAAAGCTTGTTCCGCTTCGGTCAGCTCACGTAATTATTATTGTTTTGGAAATCCATTAAAGTCCAGATGATGGAGCTGAAGAGTTTGTTTTAGAAAGGCTGAATTTTGGTAGTGGTTTTTGCAGCTGCTTTGGCAACGACATGGAGGGGTTTGGAGCCCTGGGTTTTATTGTTTATTATATACTGAGCATTGATGCCCAGATTCAATAAGAAAACACTAAGTAAGACAATTAGACAATGTTTTCATCTGGATATGCATAAATTTGTTGAAGTTGCTTTATTTATGAGCTGCAAAACAAAAACAGTGAACCCCAGATTTAGTTATTTTCATGTGTGAATGATTACACTGCCCTCTGTGAGTCAGGGGAACTTTCTGACTTCTTGAAACACTTTGAGTACCAGAATTTACTTTGCAATGGTCAGTCAACACGCAGTAGTGACGTGGTTCAAAAGCTGCACAGTTATACAGGTACAGTACATAAAATACATGGAGATATACATGAAAAATGGAAACACATGCTTGCAGTAAAAGACAAACTCAGGATTTGACTATAGTGGCTATTACTAAGAGACTAAATCCAAGAAGAAATTCCTTGTTCAATTAGAAGAGTTGATTATTCATTTGAAGGCCATTGATTATAGTGGATGTGCTGTCAGCATCCTCATTATTCCCTTTGGAGGATAAGAGTGCTTTGTCAAGATGCACGATGTGCCGATGATGTGTACCTCTTAGCAGCATGACATCTTCATCCATCATGGAAATTTTGGATCTCTCAATCTCTAGACCCTCACCTCTCAATCACAGCTCCCGCAGCCACTGACAGGCAGTCACTGTAACATGCAGGAGGAGCCGCAGATGAGCTCTCCATTAATGAAAAAATAACATATCACACAATACAAATGGGTGTGAAGAAGTGAGAGCACTTCAGAAATGCCCAGATAATTAGACTGTCCGGCAGCAGATTGATGGATGCACTATAATTACCTTTGTGTTATTATTTCAGGGCCAGACAAAAGGAAAAGCTGGTTTCCCTACTTTGAGCTGCACTGATTCATTAATCTCATTAATGTGTGGAATTAATATCATTTTATCAGACATTCCAGAGCTGCTGGTGGTGTGTGTGACTCGAGCCATGATTCAGAACTGTCAGAGGGGATGCATCAATCTAATTCAACACAGCGTCAGCTCATCTGCCTCCCAGTTCCGAGATGGGTGAAAAGTGTACACAACAAATATGAAGCTGTGTTTCCCCTTTGTTTATTGTCAGAGCGCTGGGTAACTGTCTCCTTTGTATTCATTTTTTAAAAAAAAAAAATCTAGGTAATGTTGGCCCATGTTAGTGCCTTGTTTTTTACAAAAGAATTCATCATAAAATTTTGAGCTAGCTGCCTGAAAGGCATAATTGGGCCATTATAGTAGTAAACCCTCCATGTTATTTTATGTGGAATAATTAGGAATTTTGGCATATTGCCTGCCAGTCCATTACAGTTTTTCTGTTTTTAAACTTCAGTTTTGCCTCTCTCAAACCTATTCTGGTAAAGGTATAATATAAATGAGCAATTCATTGACTTGATTTAGATTGGACTCTGCTATCGTGCTACACATAGCTACATTTCTCTGACATAATGCGAACATGTTAGAAAACAGTTGCATATTTACATATCTAGCAATGACACAGTAACATTGTTCTTCATTCGGAGTTGTATGTCTGGCAATCTGGCGGATCAAAGTTGAATAGTCATGCTTCTTCTAGCTCTGTTTTTGGTCACTACCAACCTCTGAAGGAAATGTTTGGCGCTTAGCTCTGTGAATTAGCTTTTTGTCAGTTTATGTCTGTTTTTTACCTAAATGTTGGCATAGGCAGTATATTGCCATGTGTGATGTAATGAAAATTACGTTTTCCACTAAAAGCTGATATACTGTATTTGACTACACATCTCCTACCTGTCAAGATTTGCCCGCAGGCCCTTCTGTTGTAGCTGTGTGATAGAATAGCAATGGAGGCCGTTGACATCAGCGACATCATATCCTATCACTCTGCAGGTGGTTCAGTTTGTCGATGGGAGGAAATGGGATCTTTACACCCAATTTGAGGTGAAGTGACTCAGAGTTTACATGTAGGATATCCCGTGACCCTGGTGTAATGACTTCCAGACTGCAGGTGGTCCTGCTCTTGTGTGTCAGTGATAGGACTCCATAAACAGACTTAATCACATTCTTCCAGCAGTCTCTCTCTCTCTCTCTCTCTCTCTCTCTCTCTCTCTCTCTCTCTCTCACACACACACACACATTCTCACACACACTCTCTCCCTCTCATTTTTAAGCTCTTGCTTCAGTGCTCATTTTTCTATGCCTGACACTACATCTTTCTCTTTCCACTCTCTCTGTCTGTGGAGAAGGCCCAGTCTATATGTGGAGTTTTAAAGTTCCAGTGAAACCAGAATTGATGTTTAAATGTTTTTATCACGTCTGGCGCTGTACGTCACCTATATGCCAGTATTCGACCCAACAGTGATTTAAAAAAAAAAGAAAAAAAAAGGTTGTTTTGTTGATATTTTAGACTCAGTCATTTCCTGGAAAATTATTTTAAAAAATGTGGATGACTCATGCTACACTCGGGGGTATTTACAAATTTTGCATCCAATGAAATTTTATGACGTTGCCATTGATATATAAAGGGAAGTATGACGTGATATAACTGACACAACTTAACATGTCTTTGTCTGAAACTGGATGATGTTTAGTGGAGGAAATATTTTCTCGGTTTCCCTCTTTTGTCCTCTCTCTTTTGATAGCCAGACAGAGAACTGTTTCATGGGAACTTTAAGGTTTCTCCTTTAATAACACAAACAAACAAACAAACACACCTGCACATACTCATATCCGTTTGCTCAAACCCGAACGTTGATTTCTTTATTTCTCTGCCTCACCCGCAATTTCCACTGGGCACAGCCGCTGGAGCTGATCACGGCTATTCCAGACATGCTTGTGATTCCACCAGAAGTGCTGCAGCGGAGAATATGTGCCTAGCCTATTTATAACAGAAGCCACGTCAAGCTGCATGGAGCAGATGCAGAAAGCAGGTAGTCAGGAACGGGTTAATTTACAAAATAAAACCTCCAGACAAAAACAGACAAAAAAACCCATTTAACTACTTAGCCTACTTACCCATGGTATAAGGACAGACATCAAGCCTCTGAAACACTCAAGGTGGGGTATAAAGCTGTGCGGAAGATGGAATGAAACCACATTGTAGCCAAAAATGCAATGCAGCCATGCCCCGTAACATCTCTGGGTCACATACTGTACGCACAGTAGTGCTCACACACATTAACACATACACTTCATATTTTATGGCCTCTGTCTCCTTTCACATATCTCCGTCTCTCTCACACAGACATACATAGTACTGAAAGTCTACTCTGTCAGATGTGCGCCATGTGCGGAAGTTTAGCAGGCTGCCGGAGCTTGTGGTAATCCTGACCCAGTCTTGCAGATGGAAATCATGGTAAGCAGTGTGAGTCGTCACAGAAAACAGCTGTTCACGCATCCTTTCTCTTTTTAATGGCACTTCCATGGCATCCCATAGGTTGTCTGGGATTGGAATACAACAGCCACTCCTTTCCCAGTACAAACGCGGTTTGTATTTAATTGTTTTCAGATTTTTTTTTTTTTCCCTTTCCCCCACCCATTGAAGCCTTTTCCCGGCCTTAATAACAGAGTGGTTTTGGAGGGTAAGTCATAGTCAAAACTCCATGAACAGAAGTGGTTCTTCCAGGCCCGTGCTCATTCCAGCAGGCAGCATGTTGCCCAAATGGATGTTCCTCATGGAACAGAATACAATACTCATTCGTATAGACTGGTATGTGCACTTTTTAAAATCTAGAGCAGGCTTCCTGTGCTCACATGCTGTTAACCGTTATTTAGCAACACCACCACCCTTAACTGCACATCCATACATTGACATCCATAATCAGACAGCCAAGCTTTTCAGTACGACCACATCAGTCATTGTCAATTACATCAACAAACCCTGTGAATGCTGCTATTAACATTAAGAAACATAAGCAGTGAGTATGATGTTCAGAGGAGTTAAAGCATGTGTTTTGATGTGTTTGTGCCATTTGTGCAGAAACAGCTGCTGGTAAACTGTGAGAATGGATTGACCTGAACCTGTCACCTGTTGATGGTCGTACGACTCAGCTCTTTTTCTAAGTGGAATAACATGGGTAGATTTGCACTGAGTATTATTTTTCCTCTGTCTTTTGTGCATATGTACACACACAGACACTCACACAAGTCAGGCTACTTCAAAGGAGATAATAAGTGAGCCACTAAACCATTATATACATGTAGCAAGCAGTAATCGTAGTATTAATAATCGTTTGCACTTGAATTGGGTTTGCTAGATCACAGAATATCAAAAAGTTTTATTGTAACTTCAACTTGCTCCAAAACAGGCACAATACAAGCAACCCAAATTGACCTGTCACAGTTCTTGAGACCACACTTTAAGGTCATAATCACCTTGCAGTACCTTTGTACTTTGGAAAGACCTAGAAGGGCTCAACACCCAAACTTCGACATTTAAAACTTGAATTAAATACACCCAATTTCAAAAGGCTAAAATAGTTTTTCCTACATAAACGGAGCAAGCCACTCTTCCCTTAAAGGTCTAACAAATCACTCCAAACATCCGTAATGTAAATGTGCCTTGTAACCTAATTAAATAAAATGGTATTACGGCTCAGATGTTCAGGAGTGGAGTGTAACATTCTGCTGTCCAGATAGGACACAACACTTGTGCCAGTTCGGGTTGTTGATGTTGGGGAGTTGAGCTGTTGAGGCATGCCTAAGAGAGATTATCATTGGTTGGGGGCGGTGTGGGCAGTAGGAACCCATGAAACCTGCCATCCAAGCCCTAATTGGAGGTCATTAATCATGTGAGGCTGTCCTGCAGTGAACAGCCCTGTGTTTCTCTTTGCCGTTTGGCCATCATGGAGAGGTCTCCTGTGCAGACGAGAAGTCCAAGTCATGCTGGGAACAGTTTGGGCATGCTCACATACTTATGGCAAGAACTGCTGTGCATATACAGTAATGAGCTGTATCAGTAACTGTAATAGTGGTATTTGTAACAGAGTAGTAGAAGTAAATTTAGTTGTGGTAGCAGTTGCAGTAGTAGTAGTAGAAGTAGTTGCAGTTCAACTAATTGTGGCAGTTGTGGTAGTTGTGTCAATAGTACTAGTCATTCAGTGAAATGTACCAGGTAAAACTATACATGTTATACTGGGCAGACTTGTCAGTTTGTTATAGTTTAAATATAGTTACAACCAACAAGCATTATACCTGGAGAAAAGAGATGAATGCTTTTGTTCACATAAAAACAGTTAAATTCTTATTAGTAACAATCATTGTATGTAAAAATATAATATGTATAATATAAAAAAGTCCCCTTTCATAAAAAATACATTTTATAATATGGCAAGATCAAATGACATTTAAAAATGCATAACAAATGTTAGTAACTATCATTGCATGCATACATACAAAATAAAGTTGAGTTGAGTAAAAACTGAAACATTTTTACAGTAACTGGCCTTCATACCACAATTTTATGAACACAAATTTCAATTGATTGGTGCATCGGTTGATATGAGGTGATTGTGGCACTGCTTGCATGAAAAACCCGTTAGTAATATTAAGACAAATACAGTAAGCAATACTTGCCTTGTGGCAGCTTACATGTCGAAAATTATGTAAGTAAGCGTACCTTCTGCCTCTCAGAATATGAAATGATACTGGCATTGTATTACTTGTTGGTAATGATTACAGAGACAGACAGATGGCTAATCGTTTCTGTGAACTGTTTGGAGATTTGTGAAAAGTGCCAACTCTAGGATAAGAGTACAATGACAACTCACCATGAAGGTGTACAGAAAGTATACAGAAAATATGCTTCACCGGTTTTGAACAGTGCGTTCAGAGTTGACACTCCAGCCCATGTGTGCCAAGTGCATTTCCATATATTATATTGAGAAAATGTATTATGTTCCAGCAGTTAAGACTTTACAATCCTTCTTTCCCACTTTAATAGTCCGTCTTGTGTCTATGACAAATTATTCCCAATCACCATTGGGTGTCTTAACTCACTGATATGAATTAGGAGTAGGAGTATATCTGAAAGCTGGAAATCAAACTGGAACCCCCCCCCCCCCCCCCCAGCAGCTATTGATTGGAGTAGCAGAAAATCCATAGTGGCTGATTTGTGAACCATTAAGTTTTGAACCCAAAGCTCATAATGTTCATATTCACAGCTTTTCTCTGTGCTGATGAGGGTGAGGGTGGAATAAAGAGGCAGGGGGTTAGGGCATTAGATGCTGAGGGGTTAGAGGCAGGCTGTTAGAGAATGAGGGAAAAGCGTTGGAGGGATTGAAGATCATTAAAAAGATCAATTCAACTCTATCTGGAAGATTGCCCACACATGCAATAAAACAATGAGGGAAGTGCACAAGAGGAACAATTTGTTTTTATCATATTTACAAGTCTGTTCTAATTTATCTTTGAATCTATTGACCAAATCCAGAACAGCATGGGCAGGGACTCTTATCATCCCTCAGTTACAGTCTTCATTTTATACAGTAAGTAAAATGGAGGCAGCACTGTGACAGCCTCTGTGAAGAAAAACTATGACCGGTATAAGTCAAAAACATAATATTCTCTCGTCAAGGCATCCAGTCTTTCATTCATGGAATTTAATTTTTCTACTGGACACATAACAACATATTTTAAGAATGGTCTAAGATGTACTGTATTTATTTTTTTTGTTGCATTCTCTTACTTTTCATTTCATGCTGGGTTGAGAAGTAAAAGTGTGTTGATGACCAAAATCAAGCATTTAACTAAAATAACTCAGTGGGTTTTCTTTAACCTTGTGTTGTTTTCATTTCATGTCACCCAGGTAGAATCTGGAAATATTGTGGTTTTGAGTAAGCAGAACTGTTCATACTGTCCCCAGCACCTACGTTAGGACGTATTTCTTCATAACTCCAGCCTTGTTCCTGCCCCCTCTGGTCAGCCAGAGGTCACTTCACACAGCTGCCTCACTGATCCTCTTTGCTGTTTGTATTCAGTTGCCGTAAAACTGAAAATTCAAGATTTTTTTTTTTTTACGGGTGTATAACAAATATTTAGTTCTCCACCATCCTCACTATTTTTCCACATACCACACAGCCCTCATGCAAGCTGAATATGACCCTGCCAGAAAAAAATGGCACCGACAAAATTCTCAAGTGAAATGAAACGATAATTAGCCATTTCTAAAATAAGGAGCCATTACGCCAGAGGTGTCAAAAAAGTCATGAAGAGACATTAATCACAGCCCGCATCACACATTCTCAGGTACACACATGCCCCTCTCTCGACCGTCACCTCAACACCATGGCAGGCCTTTAGGGAAACACAACACTAATATGTTTTTCATACATATTTTGATTTCATCCTACTGCGAGCCGCAAATGAAAATTGCATCTGACTCACAGAAAGCCATTGAGATCTGCTGGATGTCATCCATCTGTCCGCAGTAATTGAGCAGGCCTTCTTGGGGAGGGGGGCCTCCCCAAGAAGGGGAGCACTCGAAGCTTGGTCATGCAACAGTTGAGCCATTTACTGCACTGGTACTTTTAGAAAGCTGACGCCCCTGAGGCCACGAGTATTGTTGAAGTATGCTTAGCTGTAATTCTGTAGCGCTGTTGTTAACATATTAAGAGCTCTTCTTTTTGTCACATGGGCTCGTAAACCTGGTCAAATTTACCAGTGAAAATGGTCAGTTTGGCCTTTCAGTGATTATTTTTTTATACTGCTCTTCTGTGCTGCATATTTTTTCTGCTCAAAGATGTTTTGATTACAAGGTCACATCCAGTGTCACTTTTTCTGCAGACATTGAGAAGACAATCAATAAAGACACAGATGATGAACAAACACGTTAAAACACAATTTCAACAAATTCCATCAGTTTTTAAAAACAGTTCAAAACTGACTTAGTGGTCTCCAGCTAGCACTACATCAACACACATCTGACAGATAAATAAACAATGGCCCACTGGAATCATTGCGGTGATAAAAATGTGCTTTGCTTTGCAATGAGAACAGCAAAATTGTTCAACCGACTGCCACAGAAACATTGTGGCTCACCCACAAGTGATATTTAGGGATGTGTGCAATTAGTGTTCTCGTCGATTAAAGGTTGCTAGCCAAGGTGGAACCAGGAATACTAGTTAGTTAAACTTATTGTTGTGGTGGAACTGGCTTATAGTGATCACAGTTACAGCTTGGGACAGAATCATTCCTACACAAATGCTGTTTACATAATCGCTATAGATCAATGTACAAATTGCTGCAGGGTTAACATTTTAGATGTTGGTTGAGCATTAAACATTAGCTTTAGCATAGTTATCTCCAGAGCGCTAAAGGGAGGATTGTGCTTAATGTCCACTTACATGGTGGCTCTGGTGTTGGCAGTTTCTGGCTGCGGTAAATGAAAAGGCAACTTAAATCACACAACTGGCAGGTAAATATTTGTTTAATGGGTTCATTTGTAGTGGGTTCTACTGTTTGGAATGCTTTGGAGCTGTTTTTGGGAAAAATCGCTCATAGTAATCATCTGTTTATAGTGATCAATTTAACCTGGACAGACGTAATTATTATAAGCAGTTTGCACTGTATTGTTTTTCATATATAAATGACTGGGTAATGTGCACACCTCACACGTTTCAGCAGAATTTAAAATACATTTTGGTTATTGAAAAATGTGATAAAAATGTGATAAATGGTTTCAAATGGCTCTCGTGATATCCACGATCTTTTCAAACGGTGTTTAACCTTATAGATTAAATTGTGCTCAATTTTGAATTGTCCAGATGTTTTCTTTCTTTTATACTTGTCGACTTTTGTTTAAACGTCAGGGAAACTAGTTGTTAGGAGCATCCCCTCTCATATTAATACTCACTGTTGGAGACCCGCTGTTACAATGGAAAACATCCCTTCAGATATCTTGAGAGGCAGCCTGATCTGCGGGATATATTTTCTCAGTTCCTTCCAAGATGTGTTGAGTGGCGTCCTAATCAAAAATCAATGTGCCCACTTGAGTAGGCCCACAAGGCTTCTGTAGTGGGTTATGTAATCTGATAATATCAATCATAACTGTGTTAGAGGCAATCCATCTGACTTTCACAGGACTGGGGTCAGTGAATAGGGGGAAGGTGGGGTGAGGGAGCCTTGGCCTCCCATGCCATCAATTACCACTTATTATTGGGGGGGCTTACTCTTCCAGAGAGCTGTGTAGCCCCCCCACCATAAATAATATTAACAGGACCAGCCTCATCAATCAATACCAGCACAGTTGTATTGCTCCAGCCTAAATGGCGGCTTCCATGGCTCTCCAGCCTCGATCAATGACCATGGCTCCTCCAGACTAGCACATAAGGGTAAATCTAGCTCCGTTTGAGCCCTGGGGTCTTCAGCCTGCCATCTCCTGCTACTCCAGCGTTCCTTATCCCCCGGCTTTGTGACTGCCTGTCTCTGTCTCGCTTCTCTGATGTTGAGTACCATCTGAAGCTGCTGCTGACTGCTGCTGTCGCAGCCTCAACCAGGCACACACAGGCTGGCTTATTAACAGTATGAAGAGGAAGTGTCAGAAAAATGTCTGAAAGAGGTGCGATTTCCTGCTGTAAGAGATGCGGTGTGAGGAAGAGCATTTTAAGTACTTCATTGTAGCCAATGGAAGCAGGAAGCTGCTGGATCAGAGTGGGGCAGAGTGATATTTCACTTTTTCTGGAACAGCTGTCACAAATAGAGTTATATGATTCCATTTCTTGCCACCATGTTCACCTTAAGTACAAATTTATGGGCTGTTTCTTTAGCTACAGGCGGGAGGTCAAGATGGGCTATGTTGGTTAAGGAGGGTGGGTTGGTATTAGGGCCATAATTACGGAAGCAAAGTAATTAGCAGGTAGAGTGCAAAGCAAGATTAATTAGCCTCATCATCTGCCCATGACCTTAGCTCTCGCGAATCATTCCTTGCTTGACCAGCTCTGCTCTCGGTCACCCAGGGGCTGAGTGCTGCATGCCCAGCAACCAGTGAGAGAGTAAATGGCTTAGGCAACCTTTGCCTTGTGACTGTTATTTGCGTGGCTCTAGCCCATGTGTCATTGTGAGATATGAAAACACTCCCTTGTGTGTGGGCTGCAGCTGTGAATGAGTAGTTGTCAGGAAGAAATACAACATACTCTGTTCATAGATCTAATGTTGCTCAAGTATTTACTCAATCCAAACTTGAGTGCTTGGTTTGACCTCTCAAATCACAAAGTGGAAGCAATAAACGCAGCCTACTTTTGGTGTTTAAGCATCTCAATACAGGACTTGGTGGGACTGGGGTCCAACCTTTTGCCATGTAGTTAATCACCAGACGTTACTCCTGCTCAGTGTTTGTCCAGTTCTCAACATGTTACAGAACTCACAACCGTGTAATTGTGTAATATCTGTTTTTCCAAATAATATTTTCAACCATAACTGAACTGGTCTCAGGTCCAGACCACCATTACTGCTACTGAGGTCGGCTGAAAGGATTTGACAGTTTGATTAATTACTTTAATTAACTGCAAAATGTTTATTTCAACTTAAACGATATTTAAGGGAGTGAACTATTCAAATGGTACCTTTACAGTGTCTTTGCTTGCACTGTATTCTGCTGCCTTCACCAGAGAAAATCAGTTCAGTCCAACCTCAGCAGTGACTTCAAATGCTGGCCTTACACTGACCTGCAGACTTCAAAGCTTGATCAAGCCTTCCCCAGACAAGGAATTCTGTGGTTCAGGCAATTTGTTAAACAGGAGAGAGGTTTAGTGTGATTTGGGAGTGAAAGGATGCTTCAGTAGTCCTGGCTAACCCGGAGCTCAGCCACTCAGGACCTGAGAGAAGCACTGGGGATCCTCCACCACTATTAAAAAAAAAAAACAAACTGCCACTAATGCGGCTTGACTTTTTTCTTAGTGAAGACGAGTTCATGAAGGCCACACGGCGCATCAAGTCTGTGTGTTTGTTACATTAGACGTCGCTGTGTTTGTCTAAATACTGACAACATTCATTTTCTTGAGATGGACAAAATAAACTCAGGTGTTTTATTTTTTAAAGTGCATCAACTGGAGGAACCAATCATAAATAATGAAACATAAAATCATCTCCGGGTATGTAATCTCAGACCAAACAGTTTATTATAGTTGACATGTGTTTTTGAGCTCCATTTGGTCAAAGATTCTCATGGTCTGTTATTACATTTTAAAAACACAGGCACAGGCTCTTCATGTGATGCATGTTAATCATGACACTAATCGCAATTTTCCTTTTACTCAAAAAAGTTTTTTATGTATATACTGCAAAAAAAAGAAAAAAAAAAACTCCATAAGAGTCTTTCGGTCTAGCATACAGGGTACATACACAGGATCGCAGCCTGAGAGAGAGAGTAGGATAAAGGAATAAAGACAGAAATGGGCTGATGGTGGGGGTGGGGATCTCAAGGCACTTTGCCAGCCATAGAACAACAAAAATCCATTGCTGGAGTCACAGAAAGATGCGCTCCTTGTTCACAGTATGGGCCTGAGTCTCATCTAAATGCCTTCTCTGTGGAATACAAGCTTCAATCGACTCATTGACTCTGGTGTCAGCCAAACAAGTCTGAGACGTATCAGATGGGGAGGCAGACATTTTCCAAACAGTTGGTTTGTTTTCATAAAGGGAAAAGGCCAAGCCACGAAGGTGCGTTCAGATATTTTTCAAAGTGGCGTTTCTGGCAAGGAGAACAAAATCAGAATCAAAGCAGATTTGCATAAATTTAGTTTTCATGGTAAATTAAATTCTCCTTGTTTGTCTCCCTATTTGAAATCATCCTGCAATTTGGAAATTATGCTTTCCTAAGATTACATATTGCAGGCAGTTAAAAATACATACGCTCTCTTTTCAAGATGTTTCATTTAATCATTTTCAGGAGAGGAAAGTCTTAACCACTCCCTTGATGAGTATGTACAGCTTGACATAAGCACTGTATTTACCTCCAGTAATCGTCACAGTTGGCTGAAACCTGTCAAGTTAAGATGTATGAGTGGGTATATAAAACGGACATAATTTCATGGTAAAGATGGGAAATGTTATTGCTATTTGATTATTGAACCTTTTGCTGCAATTGCAAAAGCCTTTAGTCTGGATTAGCATTCAGGTTAAACCCAATTATTTATGTGTACACCAAAATGATGTTTTGAAATCTGTCTCCCTCTTTTAAACACTGTAAACAAAGGCTATCAATCATAACCCCTGACAGCTGTAATTGCTACCAGAGATGGTGAGTCAGCTCACTCGCTGCTACATTAAGACATCATTCGGTCCCACAGTATTCTGTGCCAGTCTCATCAAACAACAAAGTATCATGTGTAAGTGCTTGGTACTGCATTGCCACTCATGTAAACCTATAAACTGTTGTGTCTTTTCTGTTTATAGGGACTGATTTCCTAATTATCTTAACTTTTTTATATTATGAGCAACTTGTGTGTCATCAGGGCCTTTATGACCCAGTCAATTTGGCAGTCCAAAAACTCTTTGTCTTGCTTTTTTACTCTTTGTGAGTTCAGTTCACTGTGGACACGAACATCCGACGGAATAACAACATGCCAGTCAGTCCTCCTCCGTCCCATTCAGATGCACTCAATCTTTTTCTTTTTTCTACGTCACTTTTCTCTGTAACTGAGGCCATATCCACACACATATAGGGATATTTTTTTAAAACAGATATTTTCTCCTTCCTTTTGAAACAAAAATATTCTGTCCATGTGACCTGCGTTTTATAAAGTATCTCCATACACCTGGGAAACGCTCAAGCAAGCATGTTGGCCAGTCAATGATGGCAATGATGTCTGCATCACCAACACATCAAATACCAGAGAAGAGCACCGAGCATGCTTTGTACTTAGCTTATTTTCCTTTGGCCGTGGTAAGGTAAAAATACAAAAAATAGTTGCTGATTATTGAGATATTTGTAGTTATTTAACACCTTTCTGAGCAGTGCTAATCAAACATAAACTAATCAATAATCAGCCATATTTGTTGTTTCAGATTCATGCTCATTCCACAGAGCAACAACAAGCATGCGTGAATTTATTGTCGAAAAATGCACAGAAACTGGAGTTTTGAAAAAATCTACAGATATTTAAAAAAAAAAAAATGTCAGTTTTAGTGAGCTTCAAGGCTGTTTGCATGTGAACTAGAGGCTCAAATACAGAGGAAAATGTTTGTTTTGCTAAATATCCATATACATGTGACCAAGGCCTCAGTGTCCTCTTGTTGCCTGTAATACCTCTCAGTCTTTTTTTCTGATGTCCCTTTGCTCCATCAGATTGCTTTATGCTCAGTATTGATTAAAAGATAGACAATATATCACAATGCAAACAGACTCTCATTTCTCATTTTAGTTTTAGATATCACACAGAAGTGCTTAAGACATCTGCAGATGCTGGGAATCGTTTTAAAGAGGTGATTTGACAGTGTGTAAACCAGCCTGTCTGCTGAAACTATTTTATTATCTTATATTCTGTGTTATATACCTTGAGGCTCTCTCTGTCATATATACTGTACGTTGATAAGCAAGTGGTGGGAGCAGGGGAGGAAGCAGAGATGCTGCTCAATGACTCCTTTCACATTAATGAATGGAGAGACATGGATTTTATGGAGCCAGTCTGTATTGACCTGTGGCTGACATCTACTTTTTAGTTTCATAACATAATCAGTACTTGACACATGATTATAATAACCCAATGCAATTTACTGCATTCTCTGCAAACACATTGATTTTTTTGAACAGCTCCCAGAACCAATTACATTAATATTGCTGCATAATTAGTTTACACATTACTAAATTACTGACAGATTAAATGTGAAATAGCACAGTTCATACCCTGCCCACATAACTGCCAGAGAGGAAATTAATATGGATTCAAAAGGTCCTCAGAGGCGTGAGCAGTAAAAGGGGAAAAAAAAGCAACAATCTATAAGGCATGCTTGCATAAGGATATCCTCTCTGCAGGCTTGCCAGGTGTTGGTTTCAGCAGGGGCATTCAGGCAATTAATATGGTCTTTAATTAGATTTGCATATGAATATCGATAGGCTCTGCTCCTATGGGAAGGGTTACAGTACTCTCAGTTTAGAGGAGTGTGTGTAAGACTACTGAGGCTGCCCATGCTTATCGCCTCATTATCAAAGCCTCCCATTCAAGCCAGGCTCAAACATGGCCTCGTTTAATCCCAGCACTTCTCATATAATGTACAGATCCTACTGGTATATGTGCCGGTACATTAACACCATGGGTGTTGATGAGTAACCTTTAGCAGACTTTAGCATGTTTATTGCACGAGCTGCTCTCGTTTGGAAAGGGCCATAGTTCATGCTAAAAACCATCACTTATGTAAATCTGTGTTCGTTGTTAGTGCACCTCGCTTGTCAGTCAGGAGAAGGTTGGAGGCTGGCAGATGTGCTGCTTGATGGCACACTAACTTTTCAGCAGAAATGTATTACTCTGACCTTTGATGTCCACATTGATCCAATGTACTGAGTGGCCATTTCCCCAGAAACAAACATATATAATTGGTATTGGGTTCCAATGGTGCTCTTTCAATGTCTTGGGGATGCTTTGCAGCAATATAAATCAATTCACACTTATAGACACAATATGGATGCATTAGTGCTGACTGGTCATTTGAGGATGGCTTAGAGGTAAGAATTCAATAGACCTGGATCAGGCACAACCAATCTGTCTTCATCAATCCTCAACTTGTAATTGTGCACAGAAGCTCAAGATGAAATCATAATGAATTTTATTGTTTTCAATAGTTCTTTCTCTCTTTTCGGTTATTTTTGTAAGTACCAATTTAAAAAAACACATAGGGGAAGTGGTTGTGAGCAGGTGCTCTATGAACTAAATGACATATTTAGTGTGTCATGTTTAACACCTCCATGAATTCACACGAGGCCCTCAGTTCTCAGGTGTCTGACACCACATTATGTACATAAAGGACTGAGTAATGTTTAGCAGGACAGAGACTGTGAACATATGGTTGAAAAGTCTGTGTCGTCTGATTGCACACAGCACCTGTGAGTTGTGCACTTCCTTTTTTGAAATCATGAGCATGCTTTGATATGTTACATGTATTGGTTAATGTTACAGATAAACAGATAAATGTGGGATTGCACTGCATGTTAGGTTTCAGCCACCTCAGGACGAACTCGCAGCAGTGTGCTTGATGCCTTTATCTATTTACAGCCTCATAAATGACGTCTGTGCAGTGAGTCAGTAACGCAAACACTGCTTCAGCAGCTCATCTTTACAAATCTCTGGGGGGGTGTTGAGTTACGTTACTGCAGGAAAAAAAAAATTAGACATCGCCCTAACTTTGAATAATACATTTACATAATTCCCCCACTTTCCTCTCAAAGATATTGATTCTCCTCATTTTCCCAACATCTCCTGAGCCCTCTGGTCTTGTTGGTCTTCATATCCGCCTTTGAAGTTGGCTGAATAGACCCAGAATAAAGATCTTAATTCTCCTTGAAGTTCTCTGGCTCTGGTGTATGAGATGTGGGTTTACTGAGGAGGACCACAGTGGAATCTCTTCATCGCTCTGGATGTCTCTCAGTGCTGTGGGACTTAGCACACGAGTGTAACAAATGTCTCCATTCATTGGCCACATCAGGAGTATAACAGACTGATCACTGTACCTCTGATATTGATGCTTCCTCTAAATTTGCCATTATTGCCATTCTGTTATCAAGTCACAAAAATATTTATTGTTAAACTATACATGAGTCATACAACTGTAGCTTGATTTTTTGCACAGTTCTACATTTCATGATACATACTGCACACAAAAAGTTCATTGCACATCATTTCCAAATTTTGTCCAATCCTCCATATTGCATTTCATTTCATCTCTGTCGCATAGTTAATTAATCAAAAAAGAGTAGAGAAGAAAAGGATTTCTAAATGACAAACAATCATTTTTCTTTTTTCTTCCTTGAGAGAAAAGGAAAAAAAGCTCTATTTTCATTTTAACTGTGACGTCTGTGTGCAGGGTAGCAATGGTTTTATTGGTCAGTGCTGAGGAGATTGGGCACTAGTTGTTACCTGTCCACTGTGCAGCCCCGCTGTTTACTCAGCTGTAGGGCCTCTGCCTCCAGTGGAAGGGCAAAAGCAACAGGTCACTAAATATTTCATTTCCCAAGTAAAACATGCTTCCCCTCGTCAGCTGCAAAAAAGAAACAGATCACAGTGATGAATGTGCAATCAGGCTGATTAACTCGTTATTAGTTGTCCACGGGATCCACTGAAGGAAATGAGGGCAAGAACAAAAACGCTTGTTTATGTGTCTCATGGTCAGAGTTATGAATGTGATGTGAGGAAGAGGCCTCCATGAACTTTTCCCTCTCTGAGTTGGTAATTTGAAGTTGAGTTATGATGCCGGCATGCAGCGTCCGCTCCCAGCGTCTGTGCCCTCCTTATTCAGGCTCGTAGGTGTTTTTATCCAAAACATCAAACATCAGTACAGTGAGCGACCCAACGTGTGTTAAACACAAAACACTGGCATTGTTTTTCTGCCAGCTTCTCTTTAACTTTTCCACTTTTCTTCATTCCTTTCTGTCTTTGTGCCAGCAGATGGTGCTGCAGTCTCTTTGCACTGCATCCACAGTGGAGCGAGACGACATATGTTCAGTCGGTCTCCCACAGACATGCACTGCACACTTTTAAAAGAAAAAAAGAAGTGGGGCTTAGTTCCTGAGTGCACGCAACTGTTTGTTGAAATAAGTGGAAATTTCCTGCTTTTCTTTTCGCAGGAAAAAAAGAAAAAGAAAGGCGCAAAGTTTCTTTATAGGATGAGCTCGGGGTGTTGTGCAGTTACCCTGACATGTGCTTGCTCTTTTTCCCCTCGCTGTGTAGGAACAGACAATGTGTTCCACTGCAGTTGCCTCTTACAGTTGCAGGGAGGGTGCCGGTGGCTCAGTGTTGGGGCTTTTACTGTTGTGGAACATGGTTGGTAGGATGAGCTGGGCCAAATGTCTCAGCTAGCATGGATGGGAGGCATTATGGACGTAAGTAAGAGCAGCACTAACATCTTTCTTTGTAAGTGGACTGAGAGGAGAGGGTGAGGAGAGAGCACACTGGATTTCTTGTAAAGAGGTTAATGATTAAGCTTACGAGCATCTGCCAGGGCCTTATTGTTTCTGATAGAAGAAATAGGTTGTGTTGATGTCATAGTCATATTTAAAATTGCTATTTTAATTATTTTTCACCTTTTTTAACTTTTCTTTGGCGTACTTTTAATATTTATTATTATAATGATGATGATTGAGTCAGTGTTTTTTTGTAGAACACCTGTGATTTGTCAAACGGATAACATTTGCTTTTCACACCATTAGGGGAGGTGTAGGCTGACCAGGAGGTGTGTGTGTGTGTGTGTGTGTGTGTGTGTGTGTGTGTGTGTGTGTGTGTGTGTGTGTGTGTGCGCGTGTGCAGAGGGGGGTAACAGTGAGTTGGGGGGATGGTAGAGGTGGGGGACCGTAGCGTGTAAGCTATTGAAAAGAGGAATGTGAGAGAGCATTATTGCCCACACTTCATGTGAATGGAAAAGGGGTTAAAGAAATGACAGCGTACAGTGGGTGGTAGGGCCTCTGCGCAGCCTGGGAGGAAATGGAATGAGAAAGTGCAGTCAGGCAGACCACTCATTCACCATGACAAATGGGAGAGGCCTCAGCCAAGGGGATACCTGATACCCCACGGTGGGCTGTGTGCACCTGCCCGGCCTCCATGTGCACCAAAGTGCAAATAAACCTTGGCCACTTGTAGCAGCACACTGATTACAGAATCAGATATTAATAAAGGTGATATTAATGATAAAGTGGTTGGGAATAGTTCACACAATCGAGATTTTATTTCTGTCTTAATGCCTTTTTCCCCTCTTTTTAAAATTGGTACAACACCAACCTTCAGGTTATTTTTACTCATTCCTAAAAGTTACATAACTGTGAAGATAAACACACATGGCAGGACTGAGTGCATGAAGGAGGGAAGACATGTTGCTCGGAGTATGTAATGTATACTCATTATCTCGCAGCTAGCCTTTATCACCACTATGTTTCATACACTAATATTTTCTGTTAATTGTGTGAAAAATACTTGATAAAGAAATACGGAGGAATTCAATCAATGAGATTGTTTATGGAAAAAACTTTTGCGCAATTTCCCAAAAACGTTCATCTCAAACAACGTGTGAGATAATATGTAAGTTTTGAAACGCTGTTCACGTGTCAGGAGTCTGCATTTAAAACTTGAATCTATGGACTCACCCATACACCCGTTCACCCAACGACGAGAAGAATGGAGGAATGAATTATTTCAATGAAATACAGAAAATGTTTGAGTCTAACAAATATTTTTTTCACCATGTAGTTTCCATCAAAATAGAGCACAATGACAAAAAGACAAAGAGAACAAATTTGACGATTGCTGTTATTTACAATTTGTTTGTCACAAATAATTGTTTGCTCTTCATTTTTTCATATTTGTAATTTCTAACAGCTTAAACTTCGTAAAGCTTGATAAATCTTCTTCCTCGTACAGGTCCAAAAGCATTAATACGCTCACAAAGAGTTAACAAGTGTTTCAACAGGAGGTCACAAGCTGCATGTCATGAGGTTTCCATCTAAATTAAGTCATATATCAAATTCCAGTGGCATATTAAATCTTTGGGAACTGTTCAGAATTAGAGGGGTGCTGCTATAATCCAATTGTGTAAGAGGACAGAACAGGAGACGTGCGTAGGTAGCAGAAGAGCAGTCTTCTGTTCACATATGGTCACACGTGGTTCAGAGAGAATACTCAGCCTCGGAGCTGCCACTCTTCCTCGAGTGTCCAGGAAGGATTACTGACCTTCTCCCATGCAGGCAGATGAGCTGTGGTCACTCTAACACTGGTCAGTCTGTGGCGTCGGGGTGCAATGCAGCGTGCCATGAATATACTCAATCTCCTCTCCCATTTCAGTGTTTAGATTGGGCTGTGGAATGACCACAGGCTGACAGTAGTAGGGCCCGCTCTGCTCAGAGGAGAAGAAAAACATACTGTTTTTCTCTGGCCAAACATGAGCTCACTGCTCGGGTTTCCTGTCCCTTTGTTGGACTTACAAGTATTCCATCATCCAAAACAGACACGGTATCACTAAATATCACTTTTCCTTAAATTGCCATTACTTCTATTTACGTAGCGTTACGTTACATTTCTGTATGCTTAAATGTAAGGCGAAGAACAGCATGAAGCCGCTCAGCCAAATGCGTTATTTTCTTTTTCAGATCAGCTGAGTGCATTATAACACTTAAACCACCACCAATTAACAGAGAAAAAGATTGTCACCTGTTTTCACTGTTTTTGGCTAATGTGATCACCGGCTTAAACTGTGTTTGTTAAATTGTAAGTGAGTTTAACCATTAACGTAGTGTAAAGCATCAGTTTTGTTACTATGGTTACTTTCGGATGGCCGGCTGGGATCTCATGAGCGCTGATAATGTGGACTGATGATTCAACTGTTGACTGGAACAGGGTCAGTATTTTCTGCGTTCATCGTCAAAACAATGGACGTAAATATAAGAGTAAATTCTACACGTCCGCCCGTGGTGTCGGTTAATTCCTTCCCTGTGTGTTCTCTGTTTTATGGATTGTTTGCTGCTGCTGCACTGGTGTCTGTCTGCATGCTGCTCAGTGTTGATCAGCTCGAGCTACGTCGGCCACTGCTGTCACTGTTTCCTAATACAGCTCCCACCTCGATGGACAGACAGGGTAAAACAGAGTTGTGATAATTTCTTTTTCATTTGAATGCTTCAATTTTAAGACTTTTTTTATACTCTACTGTTCCTTTAGGATTAAAGTGTTACTTCAAGGAGCTACAGCACTTTTATGGAAAAAAAACAACAAAAAAAACGTGTCTGTGGGTACACTTTTCCTTTAATTTTCCCTTTTTTCTTTACTTCTTTGTGCACCGCTCATGAATGTTGTCCATGTCGTATTACAGCCCTGCCAGCACAGAGCTCATCTGTAGATACTCCTGTCTGAGTTTCCATCAGGTCCTCGTGTATGTGTGAGTTTCCTCAGACTGCTCTGGTTTCTCCCACAGAAAAACACGTCCATGCACGCTGGGGTTTTTGGAATAGTCTTACAGTTGTGTCGCTGGCTTCCTCACTGCAGCTGCCCACCACCCCTAAATAGTTGAGAATTGTACATAGCATATCTTAATTTTTATTCCAGCTATATATAGCCTTGCGCTGTTGTCGTTATACAGCATTTCTATGCATTTGCCATCAAGCTTGCAGTGTGTTTTTATTCCTTCGCAGAGCATCTGGGTTAATCTCATATTAGTCAAGAAGGATCATTCTCACAAACAGTCTTAGACTTACTGCACAGAACGATGCTCTAAATTAAAAGCACGGCGTCATTGGATTACTGTGTATCACTTCAGAGGTTCAGTCATAAAAAGGAGGTAAAAATGAATTTCTAGTCTGTCAAAGATCCATCCAGAAAAGTGCAAGTGCATGTGAAAAAAGTGTCAAATGTTGTGAAGATCTGAACTCGGAGAGCGTGTTGGATTCCTAGAATCCATGGCAGCAATGAGCGCATGCATCAGATTTGATTCTGACAGCCTTTACATTCTCAGTCAGAGAGTTTGTTTAATTCATTAGAAATGTCATTAGAATCCAGTTAGAAATTGAATTGAATGTTTCTATTATACAGCCCTTGCATTGTCTTCTGAAAGTCGCTGCTCCTGTTTACAGCGATGCACTGTGTACATGTACCGTGCAGTACTGTATGTATTAATGTCATTTGGTGTGTCCTGTGGTTTGCATTATTCAGTTGCGCATTCCTCCTCCATTACACGTACACTTACGGCCTCACAGTTACTCTGATTTGTTTTCATACTGAAATGTATTTATTTGGGGAGGAGCAGCGGGCGGCTGGGACATCTGTTACACTAATGCCCAACAGAGTAAACAATATGTTTTGAATTAAGATTTGACCTTGGAATAAGCCTTATCTTATTTATAAATCATAGTGAGTTAAATATGCTTTGTAAGTAGATTAGGTCATCTGGAGCCCCCCTCCTCCCCACAGGCGCAGGGTGCAGAGATGCTCTGTAATCCAGATTCATAATCCAATGATTCTTACAAGCTGTTTTGTGTTGTTAATACTGGGTATTTGTGTTGATTTAATATCATCCTAATCTCCTTTAAACTGCCAGTTGCTGTCTGGTTCGTGGCCATCTTGTTTATTGCGTGCTCTCTAGTCTTTACTACTCCTCTTTACTGTAGGCTGGCGAGTTAAATCTGATGAGCCCAGTGGACCTCATGGATGGTGCTGAACCATTAATATATTCACTTATGTGTGAAGACTTTGATAGTGATTTGATGCATTCCTGTCTGACGTTTGAAAGTCTGACAGTCTTTCGCCAACACCCTCCGAGCGTCTTGCTAAACTTTGCATAAACACGTTTTTGTGACGGTGATTAACTACAACCTTTTGGCAGAAACTTTTACAAACTTCAGGCAGCATTTTTTACTGCTTTTCCAGCAACCATTTTGAAAGGCAGCATCTCAGAGGACAGCAGCGTGCTACAGTGACATCCTCGCTTCACTGAGGAATTTCCTTTTTATTTTCCCGTCACCCCATGATCTCATTTAATGAAATTCATTTGTCTCAATTAACCCGAACTATAGTGTCAATCTTAAAGAAATTCAGCCATAAAACATTTGTGCTATGTGTAAAAACACTTTATTTCACATTGAATTCATGTGAATAATAAATGAAAAACATCAAATTTTTTTCAGTTTCTTTCATTTCAGCTTTATTTTTCATCATGTAAAAATATCAGAACACATGAAGAATTAGTCTTATACTGACGACACAGGTGGAGCTGTGTGTGTGTGTGTGTGTGTGTGTGTGTGTGTGTGTGTTTGTTTGTGGGTGTTTGTGTGTGTTTGTGTGTGTGTTTGTGTGTGTGTTTGTGTGTGTGTGTGTGTGTGTGTGATCAGCTACATATAGCAGAACCAAAGCTCAGTAAAAGCTTTAGACGTGCTTGTTGTATTCAGTCAAGATCAACAGGTGGTTCTGAGAATTTTGTCCTAATAGGTGTTTACTGTCATTTCTACTTTGCAATAATTGACTCATCATAAAGCTTAGTCCTTATCCTTGTTATTTTTATTTAGTTTTATTGTAAGTGGATTCTGTGCTCTGGCTTGCATGTCCAGTATTATTAGTTGCTATGAGTTCAGCCTGTGCAAAGCTGTTAATGCATAAGACCATAAGAGCTTCTTATGTTCCAAGCCAGGTCAGAGTGAAGACACATCAGATTAATATTTGATCATGCAGAAGGGCCCTTAATCAGATTTGCTTATTCCCTTAGCTGAGTGCTCTGCAGCAATTATCATAATTGTTGCACTAAACATGCTTGTCTTTACGGCTGGCGGTCGGACGTGAGCGTGTGCCGTGAGAGGGGGATTCCAGCACCAAACCCAATTAATGCAGGATGGATGGCTGGGCCTGCTGTGGGAGAAGGAGGGTATAGGCGAGAGGAAGGGAAGGGCCGTGGGCAGGGATGCTGAGCCAACCCACAGCCAGTGACATAGCCCAGGGCAGCATACTCAACTCAGCCACCTGAAGCTCCTCAGGACAGGCTCTCCACACGCTGTAACACCCCCTCTCAGCCATGCCACCAGCTCCGGCCGATACGAGGGAAATCAAAGCTGCAGCAGGAAAATGACAGTTTCAGCCTACCAGTGTCCATGCAGTTGCTTTCATTTAACAGATTTTCTGAGCTCGCAGGCTCCAGCCTCTCTCCTTTTTCCTTCCTTTCTGTCCTCTGCCTCTCACACTCTGATCTGGAAATCATATTTGAAAATAATGCTCATTTCTATCTGTTTACTGGGACCCTGGGTCGAGTTATTGTGAACACAAATGATTTACATCCTGTAGTTTAACGAGAAAAGTCAAGTATTTGAAATGTTTGGTATTTGGTTCACAGTTATAACATCCATCTAACAAAATGACTCAAATAAGAGTTCATTGAACTGTTTTGATGAAAAACGTGGATTAGTCAAAGCAACTCCGTTGTTTCTGGGGAAACGTGGTGCTGAGTTTGAGTTTTTCAGATGTTTTTATTTTTTTTTATACAGTAATTTATCTGTTTGACTGCTCTGCCAAGAGGAAAACTAAACTAAACTAAAACTGTCTAATGTGTACACAGGCAGATACACACACACACACACACACACACACACACACACACACACACACACATTTTCGGATGTTTCTATATATAATGAAATAATATATATAAATGGTTCTTAAATTGTCCATTTAATACCTGAGACAAGTTGTTTAAATACAAAATTCTTAATTTTTGTCCTGAATTGTAAACAGCTGCAAAGCTTTGTTACACGATGAGATATTTGAAGAAAATAAGCAACCTTTCAATCAGCTGAAGAAACAACATCACTTGAGACCGTTTATCCTGTTATTTAAAGACGTGTAGAGCAGCAGAAAATGAGATTTTCCAAAGCAAAAAATATCTCCAAATATGGAGAATTTCAGTGCAAATGAGAACTTCACCTGAAAACACAGACACAGTGTCAACAAGATAGTTTCTGTTTATTAAAGTAACATCCACCAAATGCAGTCGTCTTCAGAAAAGAGACTCTTCTTGATTCACTAGACGATAAAATGTTCTGATATTTAATAAAAGGTGAAATTAGAAAAGAGGCATGTTTAAAAGGTATTTCCAGGGTTCTGAGGTGAAATCACTCAGCTTATGATAAACATTTCTTTTTGCGTGTTGTACTTTTCATTTGAGACAGAAACATTTGGGAGTCAGTTCCTGTTAATATGTCAAAACCAAACAATAAAACAACCAAAGGAAAAATTCTGCTCTGTGTCATTTTGATTGCGGTCTGATGAATATGTTTTCAGCTAAGCAGTTTGTCATAAACATGTCTATTAAATAAATGAGCCCGTGGATCAGTTCTGTCTGTATGAAAGTCATCCATCCTGCTGGAGGAACGGCGTCGCGCAAAGAAACACTAGGAGAGATGGTTTGCCATTAATCTACGGTGACTGGCTGGAAATTGCATCTTTGTAATGAGTATTAGGTGTGCATCTACATGAATTAAAGCTGAATGAGCCTCTGATTGATCACCTCCTCCCAAATGATGCTCCTTTCCTGATCATTATTGTTTAAAAGTGACTAAATCATATCGGGATGATTAAAAGTCTCGGCTCTGAGGGGAGGGAAGATAAAGTAAAGACACAATGTCTGAGAAATTGTGCTCCTATCCCCAAATTCTGTTTATATGGTTGTGGTGTATTTCCTGTTGATATTGTGGATGTAGTGTCAAATAGGAGTTCTGTTTGAATCAATCAATTTAATTACCAAACACAGCAGAAGGAGAAGAGTTTAACACGGATGTACATTTCCAGAATTTTACTGCACACAAGGAAACCAAGTGCAAGGACAATATATGATGCAGCGGGAGAGTAGATCTGCTTTATGTCGACACATCAGCTCTCAGTATCTCAGGCTTTAATTTTATGATAGTCGTAATAAACACCAATGGCATTTACCTGTTTATCACATGACTATGGACTGTTCATGTCCTGTGCGAGCTGCAGTTTCCTCTCTTTTTTTCCTGTTTTCCTCCCTATTTCACTGTACATAAGCAACAATAAAAACACTCCAACCTCAACTGGATATTAAGGAAGGACTTGCCTACACGCGTGCATCTGCAAGTTGTGCACATATAACAACTCCATACCTGTTTCAGATGTCACACATTCAGCTATGATGGGATGAGATTATGTTTTTGAAAAACCTGACCACATGAAAGGTCTGCGAGGGTAAGTAGAGTGCACAGGCAATGTTTGAAGTCGGGGCCAAAAAGTCCAGGTGTTTTTACAGGCATTGTGGCATTTATGTGGTCTAAACTATATGTCTGGAGTCGCCTACACGAAAGTGCTAGACATCCCTGCCAGGTATTCGCTTACTTCATAAAGTAAATTCAACTGTGGGCAGCTGATTTGCTGCAGTTTGAGTCTCAACCATAAAATCTTGATTGTTTGGACTCCCACTTGACTCTGGTATTTAAAAAAAGAAAAAAAGGGACCCACACATCTAACAACTGGACAGAGCACAGTGTAAATTCAGCTGTTCGCACGCAGCCGGTTTGCAGTTCAAAACTTTAAATGTAAAGCATTATCCGGAAAGCTATTGTTTTAAGGGTACACTGTGTGTGTAATTTTCCCGGGTGCAGTTTGGCACATGTGGAAAAAATAACAGCCTGTTTAAAAAGATCCAGCCTCAGAAAAAGGGCAGACCTCGTCACCTTGTATCTCGACATATTTACTATACCTGGACACACTAATGTTCCTCTGTAATGTCTTTCTGGTAATTATACTGCCAAGCACCCTGTTGGGGTAATTATACTAAAAACACCCTCATTAGCAGCATCAAGATGTAAACCCCCAGAAGCCTCACTATCTTTCCCCTCGTGCACCCTTGAAAGGCAAGTTATCTGGCCAACTCCACCTCACACTTAACTTTCTGCTTGTTGCAGTAGATTGCAGTATCATATCACCGCTTTACACTGCGGCCGCGTCACATTTGCTGCATTGTATTGAAATGATGCTGTTATTTTGAATTCTGTGTTTTTCCTCACCGGACACGAGCAACGTTGTCCTACGGCATCTCTTAAACTGGCTCGTTAGCTTGTGGCTCTCCGTAGCAATTGGTTTAAATGAAGAATGCTAACAATGCTAACAGGCTGTTTACCAATTCACTGAAGGGTTTAAACAGAAGCGGCCACAACTCGTCACGCACACACGCATACACACGCACTGGCTGGTGAAGGAAGTACGAGTACACTCAAGAATGTCAGAATTGTTTTCCATAATGTGACTTAGTTGAACTGTAGTTGTAATTTGTGTGTGTGTGTGTGTGTGTGTGTGTGTGTTGGGGGCGTGGATTTGTGCAGGCATTGCACAATAAATATGAGTTTCAGCAGATATGACCTCCACTATGTGACGCTCTGTTTCACTTTACCCACAAAAATGCTTTGCTGAAATTTGCACCGAAGAAATTGCTTAAATGTGTCAGCCCGGGCGTTTAGAGAGAGGACATAAAGAATGGTAACTAAAAATGTAGTGGCCAGTTTTGCTCTGCTCGTGCAAAATGGACATACTACTCACCACAACAAACCAGCAAAGAAATTACAACAGTCCCAAGCCCTGCATTGTCTGGCAATTTGCTGTCTTTAAATTATTCAGAGGCAAGGCTTTTTTATGTCAGGAACTGTGTGTTTTCCAGTGACAAAGCTAGCCTCACCTAATAGTTTCACTGCGTCTGCCGTTTTATGACTGACATAGCAATAAGCAGATTGTCCAGATATTTATGCCATCTGCAGCTAGGAGAGATAATTAAAGTATATAAATTAATCAAGTGCAATTAATTAGAGGCTTTATGTTCACAGCAGTACATCTTTGCATGTATAATTTATATTTATTGATTTGTTTGGTTTCATTAGCCTATAAGATAACAGTGCAAATGCATTAGAGGGGAAAATGCACAATTAGCATGCGGTAAGGGCTGCTGGTAATTGATAGATCAGCGAGCACTCCCTGCAGATATAAAGCTGTGTAAACTGTCATAAGCAGTTAGAATCGATGACTGATATTTTGCGCCATATCTCTCACTTGATTAATGATGTTTTTGAAAGCAGCCCCCCACTTAATGGGACCCTGATAGGCATGCAGAATTTACTGTTTAATCAGGGGATAGAATTTATTGCGGTCCAGAACCCGTGTCGTTGCTGGTGGAAATGTATGATTGGTCTCTGTAAGTGCTATGCTGATGTTATTTGCTCCCGTCAGCAGCCAATATGGCTGAGCATTAAGAGCTTTGTGCTTCCCAGTTGATTTTTCATTGACTGCGCTGCCATCGTTCATCACTGGCTGGTTTCCCTCCGTTCTGCAGAGCTGAGAGGAAAGCAGGCTGGAGAGTCGATAGCAGCCAGTGTGTTCGCAGCAGCCCAACCTTTCCTGCAGCGGTAACTGTGTGCAAACTGCATTCAAAATGAAAGACACTTACTTATGATCCCGATGGTGATGATGATGCTGTATCCTCATGGAATCACATAAAGAAAGTTAATAGTGGCATTTTGAGTTATTAGAAATTGTTGTTGCGTACCCTGCTGACATGCACATACAGGACCTGTAGTTACTTGAAAGCACATGGAGGAGTAGTGCTGTTTAAGGTGGCAGGAGTGCATGTCCAGTAGGTGTTTGACAGGCAGACAGATTCATTGATAACTTCTTACTCAGTCATTGATATTCCTCAGTTGTAATTTTAGTTCTCACTAACCATGTAATGGAAACTGGAGTCATCTGAATTGGTAGCTCCTGTTTGGTGTGGCCGACATACTTTGGAGATGTTGTCACAATGTCTTGCGTCATTGATAATTCATGTGGCTGTAGCAATATAATTACTCTAAATAGGATGTGGGTTTTACGGGCACCACATGTTGCTGTTTGGGAACAGCTTCTGTGTATTTGTGCTCTTGTTGAGGTGGACCACTTTCTCTTGTTACGCTTCTGAGTTCAGTCTCTCATGTTATGTTGCTCTACCTACTGTATTCTCGAGAGAGGAGAGGCACAGGTGGGTGGCGTTAGGTTAGCCAGACGGTGGTATACGCTGGTGTACAGCGTGTTTCAGGAGCTTTGTCCTGCAGCTGGGTGCCAGACGTACATGCGTTTTTGCCCTGTGTCTCAGGCTATTTCCTCCCCTTATGTCACTGTAAATGCTTACAGAGACGCCGCCCCCTGTTTAAGCTTGCAGATATGTGCTGTAGAAGAGGAAGAAGCTGTTTGCCTTCTGGTGATGTGCTCCAAATTGGGATCTTACTTTACACCTGCTGGTATCTACTCTCATTTCTCACCCTCAGGGCAGCTCCTCAGATGTTGTGTTGACAACGAATCTTTTTGGAAATTCACTGAAAAGTTCACCACCTGTACCCTTCTTTTTGCCGGATCTTTAATGTAGCCAGCTTATACATGGATGGCACATCATGTTGTCTTGTGGCCCTCTAAAGCAAGTGGTGGGGAAAAGGCTATGTTTGGAATATGAGGATGGTGGGTTGCTGTGAATAATGCAAAAGAAAGGTCTTCTGTCCCAGAAGAAACAGTAACAGAAACCCTTTGACCTTCCTCTGCTCGCTGTTGCTCGTCTTCGCACACAGAGCTGAGGTAACAGCTGGAGGTGTTGGGGGCCTGCTTCTCTCCATCCTCTCATCTTGCTGCTGGAGCTTGTAGAGAGGTGGGCCAAAAGATAGCAGGGCCATATTGACACTGCTGGACCGCCGTGACCCTTAAACCCACAACAGGCTATCTGATTTCCTTCCAAGAGATCCCCAGAGAGCGAGGGCTTCAATTTTTCTTAACTTGTGTATAAGTAAACTGCAGGACCTGGCTGGGAGGTCAAATCAATCTCTTCTATTTATTACATAGAAATGTGACACTGCGTCTTAAATGCTCCCGTCCCAAGTGATTTAGCCTTGTGTCTGCGTTATGTCTGCAGAGTGTGTGCTGCTGTGTGTGTGTGTGTGTGTGTGTGTGTGTGCTGCTGTGTGTGTGTGTGTCTGTGTGTGTGCGTGTGTGTGCCAGCGAGGGGAGCGCGGCGTTTTACGACCATTGTGCCAAATTGTCTTTTTCTCCGTCGTGTCTCTTGTAAACAAAGATGGGTTAATATGCTCTTTGAAGACAGTTTTATGTAAAGCTTTTAGCCCTGGTGTATGTATCATATTTACTGTAAGTACACTTCAAACACACGGGCAGACTAATGCAGTGAGAATGAGTAAGAATCGTAGTCATGCACAGGTCAACTCTTGAACACAGAGCCTAAATATGATCAGTATCTCATGTGAGTGGAGCGTGCTTTGATGCTCGCAGGTTATGTCTGTATTAAGCTGTTCAGACAGTGCAGGAAAACAGGACAGTGACACACTCATTAGCCCCTAAAGCGGGATGCAATCCTATTTCTGTGGGAAGCAGAGCTCTGTTTACTGCGTGACAATGTGATATTGTGTGCCTCATGCTGTCTTAATTGGAAACAGTCTCACCCCACAAAAGGTGCATAAGACCCCTGATTTTGTGAGGCAGTCTCACCCCTCCCCTTTCCCACCCCCATAACCCCCCACCTCCTTCCCTCTGAAGAGCAGCAAACCCCCTGAAGCATTTCCTTAATCCTCCGGAAGATCATGCTCTCCCACTAAATATGGTACCTGTGGACAAACAATGGATTTTTCCATAATAATAAGTTGAAGATTTCATTATGAGTGGCTAATGGGTGGATGGTACCAGGCCTGAGCAGATACACAGAGAAGCTTCCTTTTGATCAGCAGCATAGGGTTAATCCATGGTTAGAAATAATGGAGGTTTGGGGGGGGGGGGGGCAGTATTGAGCTGGGCTGAATTTACAGCCGAGAGGGCTCAGTAAAAGGATGATTTTTAGAGCCTCTCGCTGCGTATTGAAGGGAAGACTGTCTGACAAGTCATCAATGAGCCCCGGCGCTGTACTAAACTAATGAAAGCTGCATTTGATCTTCTTCGAAGAGGTTCAATACCACTCCTGCTATTATTTAAGTCCTCAGCTTCACCCAAACCTGTTTTCAGATCCACGAAAATCATTAAATTGCACAGTGAAGTAAACTGTGTTTGTAAGTATTGGATGAGGAGGAAATATCTAAACTGCTTATAATGTATCCCTGTTGATTGCATCCAATAGACACTTCCTGACTTGTTTAGTGCCTGTCTAAGTCCTTTCTGCTGGTCTCGGTTCAGTTAACAGTAACATCTTTAGTGTCTTTAGTGTATGTCATTTACATATTTCACTTCAGAAATGTCGCAGATGTGCACAGACAGATGTTCTGCATTTGTCACTGCTCTGTTTGGTCATCTTGTGTGGTCTGATCATTTTAGTCCTCACAGTGGCACTTCATTTCTAATGGGCTTGAACGTGATGAACAAGTCCACAAGACAGCACTTGATGCATTTTATATGTGTTTTGACCTTGTCTATATTCAACCGTTCTGGTCCCGAAGGAGGCCACCTGAAAGTCAAACTGTTGTAAGCAAACACCAAATCTTATCTCCTGCTCATAGATGTAACAAAAACACTGCGCTCTGTTGCCGGCTATATTATTTTCTCATTGAACCAAAATAAAAATAAAGCCTGGTTGTTGAATTTATATTCAAGCTCAGATGTTAAGGGCCACCCCGACCGCACTTGAGAGGCAAGCAGGATGAAAGATTTGGTCTGAGCCCGTGCCAAGGAACAGGGCATGCGTCATCTGCTAACATCAATGATGGGGCTGCACCGCAAGCAAAACAGCCCATCCTCGCACTTGAACTGCAGTGATTCAAGGTTATGTTAACTGAAACATGTTGAAGTAATAATATAAACACCGTGATAAACCAGCAGTTTGGAAGATTTCAGTAATAAATCTGGCCAGAGGGGGCCTGACTGAAATTTGTGATGACATCAAGTGGTTGTTAGTGTAAAAGTCTCCCATTATGCATCTGTTCTGCATCTATCCGGTGTTCATCCTGCAGCAGCTACAGTGCTATATTTTTACAGAGTGTTGTAAATAAATGAATAGGTAATTAGTACTGTAAATATATATATATATAACACACACTTTTCCCAGATTTAAGTCTCTTCACTTTTATCCGTTAAAGTGCAGCTGAAAAAACAAAAAAGCATTCTTTTATTTCCTGAAACACATAAACATTTTTTTGCATGAACAGAAAAATGATTTAAGAATCGTAGTAAGCAAAACACAGAAAAACTTTTTTGAGGTTTAATGTAAGACTTCCAAACAATGCTGGCAGACTGCAGTGACTCCTGGAGACAAAGTGCAGGTAACAGTTTGCTTTATCTAAGGAGATTTACTATGACGACTAACAAAACATAATCTGAGATTAAGTACGGCAAATTAGTCGGCTTCTATCCAAACCAAACCAAAGCAGGAACAGACTTCTGAAAAAGTTTTGTGCCTTTATTTTATTGACACGGTTGCAATTTAAATTTGCTTTTTATTGCAGGTAAAAATTCAAATCGTTCCCTTTTTTCGTGGCATAGCTTCCATAAACTGACCATCAACCGAAGAAGGCATGGCCTGAGTATTTAAGGTCATCAGTAATCTGAAGTTGTGTTGAGTAGGTCGAAAGAGAAGTCATAAAATGCCTTGAGAGAAAGAAAAAGAGGAGTGGGGAGAAGGTGAATCGAGGAGCCAGAGAGAGAAGAATGTGAGAAAGAGGGCAGTAGAGCCGAATTCTCACCAGGCAGAGAGGGTAACAGAGGAATATAGAGTAGAGAGAGAGATGCATGGTAGAAGGGATAGGCCTGCTAATCCTCACATATATATTCTCCTAATTAATCCTGATTACCACTTTTTAATCGGCCTGCTCAGGCTGCCCCGGAATGAAGTGACACTTCCTAATGAATTAAACCTGCAATTTACAATTGGTGCCCTATTCCCTCCGTTGGTTTTTTCAGCCTCACATATTGGTCCCGTGTGGGAGCCTCCAGTCTGTCAGTGGCGTGTGGTCTCACTCCACACTAGTTAACTGCTAAATGCTTGGGTCACACCTGCGCCCTTTTATGGGGTCTGGCAAATCAGTGGGGTTAGTGTTGTGAAGGGAGTGATCAGTCCAGTCGCCCCTGCTGTTAAGGATATGCAAGACACATTTATATTTGAGAGTGGCTGCTGTGAACTGTATGTGCTGATGCTTCGGAGGACATAGCAGATCAAAGCTTGCCGATGAAGGCGTGTCGTGTAACTTTTTGCGCCAAATATCGAATCTTTTGAGCTCCCGCTGAATGTAAGGAAATCTCATGAAAATCTCCCTGCCTCTCTCTTTGCTTCTGCAAAGCATAGTGTGATCAACCTCGACCCCTTGGTCAGTCTTGTGTCTAATCCAATGAAATGCGTTTAGGTGCAGAAAAGGTAAACAGATAGATTGGTGACCCTGCTTTTACTTCCAGGTCAGCAGCACCCGGCGGCTGAGCGGTCTGAGACCACAGCAGTAATGAACTCTGTCCCCCTGCGGTCGGGCCCTCTGCCTCCCTGGGAGATGGGATCCTGTGAAGCAGTGATTGTTTCCACGATTAGGTGGGAAGAGTAGAGGAGCCGTGCTTGTGGATCCCTCCCATGGATTCACTCCCTCAACAGAGCCCTGGCTGAAAAACAATAGCCGGCTGTCGCCCGCCGGCTGATGTGCCTTTGATCAGCCAAATGAAGGCTGCTGGCATTTCTTATGGAGTGGAGATTGCTTATCGATCTATATCAAAATATTCATGCTAATCCCAGGCAACGGAGACTATTTTCAAGCCGGGTTAGCAGTCAGAGCTGCCGTCCTGTCTGGAGCAATTCGCTGAGCTGGGAAGTCTAATCAGCTCAGGGTCCTGCAGTCAAATGCACTTTGCTGTTTAAATTTGGACCCCTGACATTGATGGAGGAGTCCAGAGAAAGGTGTTGACAAACCAAATTGTTTGTTCCAGCACTATTTTGCTAGAGATCAAGTCCAGAGTAATGCGCAGTGAATTTGTTCATTACTAGCGGGTGAGGGCTGAGGTTTCACCCCCTATCCACTGCAGGAGGACTAGTGTTTCGGGGTTGGGGGATTGAAGGGTTGGGGTGGGGGCGTTGAGTGTATGCATGTGTTTGTGGTGGGTGTGTTTGGGTGTGTGTGGAGCTGTGGGGGATTGTTAGCCGTGATGTGTGTGTATTGTTTGGCGGGGAGATGTGGTTGTGACAGTGGTTCTGGGGTGGCTATACGACTGTGTCGCAGGGTCAGGTTCAGGAGTGTTGCGAATCAAGCAGGCTGACAGCGTTTGGGGAGCAGTGCGTGGCTTCGCCTTTGCAACCTGCAAGGGGATCCTCAGCAGCCTGGATGTAGTTCTTTGTACATGTTCTCACTCTCATTTGTATAAATCCATAAATATGTGTTGTAGCTACTCTTAAATGTCATCTGAGGTGAACAACAAAAATGAAATTAATTAAAATGAACTTGTCTGGATCTTAATATTAATGCCATTTATTACCTATTTTTTTAACATATAACATCCGTTTTAATTTTTTCATAATATGAAACAAGAAAACAAAACCAAATCAAACCTTAAAGGGCATACCATAAGTCTTCTGCAGGGTGTGTGTGTAGCTTCCTTGATCACTGATTACATTTCCTCACTTCCTCTGGCAGAAGCTCCTCCCCTGTCCGGTGACGCAGGGTGTTCTAAATCTGTCCCAATACGTTAATACTGTCATGCAATTATTGTGCAAAGAAATCTGTGAAGAAAAAGCATTGCCAGAATGGAGAGATTATCCTGCTGGAGGGTTGAAGGGCTAATGTCTTGCCATATGGGCCAGATTGTAATGTGCAGTGTCCTGCTTCAGGGTCAATCATACATCAAGTATTAGTGTCAGGTGGGGATTAATGCTTAATGTTCCCTCACCTCCGACATAGCGCACTGTAGTCTACCTGGCTCTGATTACTTCTCATGTTAGGTAACAGTTTTCTTCCATAATGACAGTTTGGTACTGTGAAAGTCAAATGAGCGGAATGCTACAGAAATAGAGAGAGCTTATTATCATAGGAGACTAGGTCACAAATTATTGTTATTATTATTATTGTTGGAGTACAGTGTAGTTATGAAGTGACACTGCTCTTCTTTGTCTGTTGCCCGTTAGCAGCCCTTTGCCTCAGAAAAGGTCTTCCTGTTTTTGCTGCTGATGCTGCACAAACCACCGATTAGTAAGATTATTGCTATTGTTGACTGATGCGGGGTCGCACATTCTCACAGAGGGTGATTTACCCCACACTTATGGCGTAATGCTCGGCTTGTGCGCACCGCAGCCGGCGAGATTTCTGCGTGCATAATCAAGATTTATTTTTCAGTTTCCACGCTGATATTTGGTTTATATGGATTGTTATTATTCATCCAATATAGTGCACTGATATGTACGCCAAAAAAGAAGCTGTAATTTGATGCAGAGTAGAGCGTGTTATGCATAACAGTATATTATTTGATTATTGCTGCTGTTAAAAGCATCTTAGTTTTTCCTTAAGGCATTTCTCTGTCACTTTGTAAGGAATGTGTATACAGTATTTCCGTGAGATAGTAATTGCTATGGATCTTGCATTTGCCTTAAATGGCCCAGTGTACACAGCCAGCCTTTGTCACCTGGTAGAGTGTTAAGCCAAGTCCTGGCTAGGGCATTAACCTAAATGACTATATAAGTAATTAGCCTCATAATCCCTTTTTGACTGATTAGAATTGATAGGTTCTTGCTCAGTTGACACGAGTGCCTCTCCATATGAATCCTCTCAGAACAAAGTGGCAAACGCAGACATCAAGGGGGCCAAAACATATTGTGTATTGTAACCTTGAGAGGTGTGATGATGGAGAGGGTGGGGTGTGACATGGCAAGATGAGATGTTTCTGTGTGTAGGTGTGTGCTTGTGTGAGGTTCACATATGTCAGACGGCAGGATGTAAGGTGCAGGTGTCGCCAGGCTTTGGTGCTGCCTGTCACCTTGTGAATAAACAGCAGTTGTTCGTTGGGGAAGGCGGGACTGATTCATGCGAGATTGGCGGAACATGGCAGATGGATGTACTTTTTCATATGTGTAAATAGTCGCAGCTAGCTATTAACATACCTCCGTGCAGATGGCAAACTGTAATAAAGTACAGGCGATAAAACAAGCCTCCTCGTCGATGGCTGACGCCCAGCCGATGTTTGTTCATTTTTACATACAGTGCAATATGTTCTGTAGCACAAGGGCACAATAACTAGTGGGGATATTTAGGAGCGCTTGTTGTTCCTGAATAGTAAACAGTTTTAATGCTGCAGTAAAAGCAGTTTGAGCTGGTTTGGCTTCACATACCAGAAGTTGAAAACTTAATTTTGTATTCCAGCTACACTTACTTGTTTTACATCATATTTGTGTAAGTACACACACATCCTGAACATATTTTCCTGTTTTATTTTACCCTCAAACATTTGGGGTGGGTTTGTGTTTCCTTGTGTGACTACCATGCCGGAGCTAGCTGGTGTCAGAGCAGCAGCAGGGGTGGTTAGACGTTGGATCACGGGTGTTAGCTGACGCCGGAGCTACTCTGGCCCACAGCTGGTTCCCCTCCAACTGGATGATCTGCTCCTTCCTGACTCCAGAGACCAGAGGAAGAGGCTGAAAACCCCAGACAGAGAGTGAGAGCGGCAGAGACAGAGGGGTAGACGGGTAAAAGGGGGTGGAGAAACAGTCGATGGGGAGTGTGAGTGAGAGCAAAAAAAAAAAAAAAAAGTGGGGGTGCGTGGCGTCAGCATCCAGATGCATCACAGCCACTCGCCGCAGCGATGTGTGTGTTTGTGGAGGGCGTGCATGCGTTTGTGGAGCCCAAGGACTTGTCGTCTGTCTGCTGCTGGTTGTGGCAGCCAGCTGTCAGGGGAGCTCAGGGAGAGCGAGGAGGCCAGGTGAAAGGAGGGCCAGCGGCAGACGAGGACTGGAGCCAGCGCTCGTTCGCTCCAAATGAATGGTGACAAGAGCGCGAGAGCCATTGATCCACTGGTCAAAGCACCCCTAAGGCTGCAACCTAATGTGCTGAAAAAAGAAACATCAGCCCCAGTTGGGGCTCTGGGAGGGAGACAATCCTCATCGGATGAAACACACCCTCCTCACAACGTGAGGGGGATCAATAGACAGAGCTGGTGGAGGTGGTTATCCAATACATTTACATCCATTATGGACAAAATCATAAGGGGACTTATATTTTGACGTGACGTATAGTTCATAAAGTTAAGTAAGTGATTACAGATTATAGAAAAGCAGGGTTTTCCATAATGTACTGATGAGTATACACACAGGGTTTATCTGATGTTTGTCATTTTTATTCTGAGCATTTGCATTTGTGTTAATGTTAGAAATTTTGTTGCAGCCCACAGTAGATAAAGCAGCTTTTAGATCCTGACACACATTGTTTTAAAACAATTAAATATATAACAGCTTTTCTGCCAATAAGCCAACCACTGTGTCAGAATTACCTCAGAGAAGTGTTATTCATTAAATGTGTAACAGTGATAGTAATTTTCCAGTGAGGTGCTGAGGAAGATTTTTTTTAATCCCTCACTAATAACATTTGAAGTGAAATTTACCAGAGTTCATCACACACATCTCTGAATTATAGCCATTTCCTAAGACTTTCCAGAGCCGTTGTTTGAATCATGCCTCAGAGCCACAGTACATGTGTTAGGAATTAACAAGGAAATATGCACCGAAAATGCATGAGAGATGCAACGCAGGAAGTAGCCTAAGACGCTTTGCAAACAGCACACAAGCATAAAACATTACATTACCACAAGATTGTTTGATAAGTGTAATTCTGATCACTATGCATCAGTGTGGATAATTACCTGCTGTGCTCCACCTGGCTCTACACTACTCATCTGTCAAGAAACAAAAATTACATGAATATAAAACACTCCTTTAAAATTAGTTTTTAGCAAAAGCGCATTACCATTTATCAGCCGCTCTTTGAATATTGAGTCCTGTCCTAAGTGCTCTGATATGGGTCTTACTCGGTGCTGTGACACTTGATTGGCCGGTGTAACCCGAGCCAGGCAGCAGGGCGCAGGAGGGCCCTCTGTGGGCGTAGCGCCGAGCTGATTGATTGGTGATGCGGGCTGAGGGAGATGATTGATTGATTGAGGTTGGTTAGGTGACAAACAATGCAGCGCCTAGCCCATCAAGGTGCAGCCCTGTCAGTAACAATAATCTGTGATTGCCTCTGCTCCTTGCCCCCCCCACAACTCCCCCCTCCAAGTCTCCTATCCACCTCTCCATCCCCTCTTTTGGGACTATGCATACAGTCGTGTTGTGTACATGCACAAACAAAACACGTACTTTCCTCCAGCACTCGCACATGCAAGCACTGACTTCATAGCTACAGAATTCAAACGTTCATGTCTGAAAATGAGATGACCCCCTTTCCTCCGCTGCTCACCCTCGTCTCCCATCCAGTCATTCTCGCCCGACCTCTGGTAAATATCAGCTGCAGCAAATAGCTCTATTTTTCGTGTCCACGCACCTGCATGTGTGTTTGTGCATGCGTACGTGTGGGTGTTCTGCCCTGCACACAATGTTCAGAGCAGAGCAGCCAATGGCCCTGGGCCTCTCACGCATATTATTCATATTACTGTTGATTCTGAAAAATTAGTCGCCAGGATATCCCTTTGAGATTGCAGAGATTATCAAGCTCAACTTCAAATACTTCCCAGATTCAGTTAGAACACCACACAGCATCCATTAGCTGGTGAACTTTGTTTCAGTGCATCAATCAGGTGCTGTTTTACGCTGGCCAAAGAGAAACATGGGTGTCTTGGTTTTCCTTTGCTTTTGATACTTCCCCCCCACTCGGAGCATGGCTAATGCTCCATCCAGCTATTATCCGTAGATTTATCTGATAATATGAATTTCGAAAATAATTTCATTAAAACCTTCGCAGTATCCTTTGTTTCTGATTTAACTAATTCAAGATTTTAAGTTTGCTTTCTTGCATAATGTTTCCTACATGTCTGACAGCTTGCCCTGGAGCTCTTCCGCTCAATGTGGGCCGGTTGGCAGGTCTGCTCTGCACATTTGGTTCATGTCCCACACGTTTCCTATCTGGTGGGCATCACAGGCATTTTGCTTTAATTGCAAGGCGTTCTCCGACTGAGTGCAGCTTATTTGTATGTTTGTTTGCCTCCCTGCCTGAGCTATTGGTAATCTATTCTCCCTTCTTAGTGGGAGGAAGCTCAGGCAGCCAGTGTCTGGATTCATTGAACTGGCAACAGGGTTAGTGCATTATCATGCTGGGTTAGATGTGGAGACATACTTGGCTGGCTTTTCTTGATTGCAACTAAAGACCAGATAGTTCAACTTTTCTGAGTAGTTTGGAGTAGTGATACATTTCCATAAGATGTGGGGAGTTTGTAAAAACAAGATATGAGGATGTAAAGGAAATAAAGAAAAGATCCCTCTCACATTCAAATGCATTTGCACTATTACTTATTACAGGCCTGCGTGTGCAGTGATACAAACAGTATTCCTTTGCAGTGGTGTTATTGAGAGATTAGACTTTCTTATCCTTTAGAGGAAAATACATGGATAATCTGTGAGGAGATCAAGTGCACAAAAAGCTGATTTTATTGATAATCCATCTCTGAATAACAGATTCAACGGTCAACAACACTAACTGTGGTTGTCTAACAGTTGTTTACTTTTTTTTTTTCTTTTTTTACCTAAATATCGATGAAAGAACTGAGATGTATCCAATAAGAGAAGATAAGAGGTACCACACATCAACAACTGTGATAACATTGTTTATTATAAATAATACCATGCAGGAACTTGGATGAAATCTGTTTTTCTAAGATAAAATGACCTTGTGCAGAGGGACGTGGAATTAGTTCAAGGAGCAATAATATAATAATTTTGACATAAGCAAAACAGAAACTTTCAATCAATTAAGTTCTTATCTAAAAAGATAATAAATGTTTATGAGTTAATACTATGTCCTTGGTGTTCTTTAAAAATACACTTACTGGAATAGAAAAGCATAGTGGACACAGTCATGCACAGACACACACTCTTAAAACAAGCTCTTCAACCCTATCCTTATTTTTACTCTCATATTTTTCTGCTCCAATCATTTCTAATGTTGCGTTTGTGAGCAGAATACGGAAACAGCATCATAAAATGTGAATTTTAGGAATATAAAGTCATAATAATGTAATACTGCACATGGCTCCATCCCAGCACAAGCCATGTGTCGTGCTACACACCAGAGTCCTGCACGGGTCCAATTTTCGAAACCCGTGCCCGCCCCGCCCGTCAATCATCAGACCCGTGAACCGACCCGTTACCCGTGATTACATGCACTAAATAGCCTACAACAGATGGTCTCTCACTTAAAAAAAAACGTTTTATTTTTTCAAGCCTGTTTTAACACAAGATGACAGCAGCCTTCATTAACGCGCTCAGCGAAGTCTTACAGTAGTAGACTGACTAGTCACACACAGACGCACCACTATTTCATATTTCATATTCACCGCTTGCTAACTTAGCTCGTATCTCCTTCTCCTCCATGCTGTTTTTGTTGTTATTTCCGCGCGCGCACGCTGCTGCCAGGGTGTGTTTACGTACTGGAGGTCAGAGTGCGTGCTGCGCGGTGCGCAGCGTCTTCGCTGCGTCATGCTGCTTGAAACTAGTGATTTTCATGACACAATAAAATGTTACCCGCCCGCTTTTGGTTCCGTTCCGCCCGTGCCCGTACCCGTAAAATTATAAATGCATATTTTCCACCCGTTTGTACCCGTCAATTGCAGGTACCCGTCGGATATCCGCGGGTACCCAGCCCGTTGCAGGACTCTACTACACACTGACAGAGCTGTGTTGGATGACAGGTTTTTTCTTTTTGTTTTGTTTTTTACATACACTGACATATCCTATATACATGTATTTTGCACATGTGTACATAACTGCAAGGGGAAAAACTCAAAAACACAAAAGGAAACCAAACCAACCAACCAACAAATAGGGATGTCACAGATATCACTGTGGATAACACTGTTATCATTTAGCAGTCAGAAGGTTCATCTTATTGAAATAGTCTATGAAAGGTTTCCATATCCACGAGAACATATTCCTGTCCTCTCAGTTTTTTCCAGCTGTCTGTGTTCATCACATCTCTCAGCGAAGTTAATTGGGCTGATGGGTTTTTCTGTTTTCAATTTTTCCAGAATCTGTCTTCATGCTAGTATCATCTTATACTGTTGATTTGACAGTTCTACCATAGCTGCTTTTGCTGCCAGAGTTGCTTCTAGTTGAGTTGCTTCTGTAAAACCTTGGCTAGTTCTGAATTTTAATTCCAGTAATTAACAATGCTTGGACAGTTCCAAAGCTTGCATCCTGAAGAACGCCTGTCCTCAATGAGCACTGGATGGATCTACTGTAGGGAAGATCTTGGAGAGTCTCAGTTTTGATAGGTGCAAAAGTTTAAACTGCAACTGTCCATGTCTGGTGAATATAGCAGAGGAATGTTCTTCTTCTCAAGCCTTTCTCCACCAAGCTTTCTACTCCTAGATCCTCCTGCCAGGCCTCTCTCAGACGGTCCAGTGTGGCTGTACAGTCTGTTTGCATCAGTACGTCATGGATGTTAGATATTTCTCCTTTGCTTAAAAGGCTGGGTGAGGAAAAATGTATCTGTTGTGGAACAAGATAACTTGTTGAGAAAGGATAGAAATGTTCCCTTTACAAAACTGTGAATTTGCAGATTTGTCTAAGGTATATTCAACTCTCCTGTAGTTGACTGTGGAACAAACCTGAATGAATAAGTCTCATATAGAATGTACGACTTTGAGGTGGTACCATTGATGAAATGTCGAATGATGATGAAATGATTGATGAAATGTCGAGTGATGGAGTGAATGTATGATTGTTTTCAGTGGAGTTACCTCTGAGCATTTCTGTCATGTTCTGTATGTGTGCACTGTCACGCTTTAAGATTGACTGGGAATATTATACTTTCAGAAGTTAAGATTATATCCAGATACTACTCCAATTCCTGTCAAAGTTGACATTATAATAGGCATTTATTTTAAAACATACAATGTTATAACCCCCAGATATAACGATGCTTTATGTCCTGTCAGAAATGACCTGATGTTTTACCTTTTTGCTGATTGATTATCCCATAGCCAGAATAACATCCTCAACAACAGGTGTGTTACAGGTCTGTCAATGTGTCACCTGGTAATGCTCCAAAAAATGGCCCAAAACACAACTGCACATTTGACCTTCTCTAAACAGCCACACAAATCCAGCAGAAAACCCAGTAATCCTTTGCACTAAAACTGCCCTGTGTTGCTTGACCGTTTCTGGCACAGTGCGTACTGTGACTCTCCTTCCTCTTAAGCTCAGCAAAGTTCACCGTGAATCAGTAAAAATAACAAGGCCACAGAAAAACGTATGTCTGACAAAAACCGCAGCATGATCACCGGCACAAAAGCCTCCTGCATGACCATGTATGTGCAGCATACATCAGGATTCTACAAGACACATGGAAACGTGTTGTATTCACATTTCTTAGAACCACACGTACCGTTTAGATTGTTACAGCGACATCGATCGTAGCACTGAGGTACAATGACTGCGCTGAGTAATCTAGTAATGCTTGAACCTCCTTAACCCAGCTGGCTGGTTCTGCGTGTCATAATTAAGCAGGGACCCGAGCAGATTGTAGTAGTATCATAGATCACAACTAAAGCATGTTGCCATTAGATTAATACTGCTGCATAGTAAGGTCCTGACACGCCGCCAGCACAGACAAGTGTGAAATATGTTTAGTAAGTGCATAATTATGACATCTGTTACCCTCCACGGTAGCTCTTAGCACAATATTAACTGAAGAAATAACAGGTTTAAGTACAGTATGTGTTAACGCTATGATAGCATGCGTAATTGAAATATGACTGGAGTGTAATGAAGATTAAATTAAGCCAGGAGATAATCCTCTGACACAAAGATAATTGAGTTGCAATCCTCGGGCAATGAAGAATAGCTCAGGGAGAAGAAAGAAACAATCAGAGCCCTTTGGTAGAGAGGAATAAGCTTATTTCTCTGTGATGGGGCACATATAAATTCAGCGCTCAGATTAAACAGTGATTAATCAAAGCAGTAATCCACAATTTGAGTGGAATCAGAATGACATGTCTGCTTTATGTAATTTACTTTTCTCCCAGGGACGGCGGGGCTGATTGTGCTATGAGTGCAAGTGTTTTTTTTTTTTTTTTTTTTGTCCCCCTTCGGAGATCTCTCATTTATGCTCGCAGGATGACTTGATGGCTGATCCGATTGCGGGGGGAAGACAGGCTGGCAAAATGTTTTCATCTCTTCCCCTTAACATAGCACAGGAGAGCGCTTGTGCTCTCCCAAACATATGGTCCCACGTTAGTGCCTGGGCTGGTTCAAACGGGATTAGAGCCTGCGGGTTGAAGTGTCTCCGTGTCAGCTGTGGCACCCCGCTGCATTTCCAAGCCTCTGCACCGCCAAGCACCAAACAGTGCTCAGACATCCACATATGAGCTCACACACTGACACAATCACGTACACCGCAGTGACCTTTAAGCCTACGTGTTTTGTCTTGGGAGAATTATCTTTCTTCCGGGGGTGTTAAATTCATTTAATCATTTTGATGTTTTTGCAGTGTTTAACATGTCTGGATCACATCATTGAGGTTGCACGTTATACTAAGCTTGATCCTGTTTTGGTCAAGTAGGGGTTCTAACTACTTGTCTGGCTGGACTTTTTTACCAGAGCAACACGATAGCATTTAGACGAGCACATTATTTTCCTTCTCAGTGCTCTAATCCAGACATAAATACACAACTATAAACTGCTGGCTACCTTGCACAGTATTTTAAATAACAATACTAACATGAAATAGGATACCTGTCTTTATTTGCTGTAGGGATGGCAGTGTCGGTCTCAAGAACTATTGGATGAACTTTGAGTCATACAGACGATGAATTCTAATTTTATCTAGCACCACCAGCAGGTCAAAAAATGAAATTTCTCTAATACTTTGGTTTAAATAAATGCAAATTTCTCAGCTGTCATTTGTTTGGTGCTAAATATCAAATGTTAGCATGCTAATACACTACATTGAGATGATTAACGTGGGAAACAATATACCTGATTCACATTAGCATGATAGTATTGTTATTGTGAGCATTAGAACTAAGCTAATTACAGACCACAGAGCTGCTAGCATGGCTTAAAGGTGGACAGTATACTGGTTTAGTCAACCTCACCATGGATGGTGGATGGATTTTGCAATACTGCCATTAATGTGACAACTGTTTCAACAATTTAAAAATAATGAGTTTTAATGTGGTTGCATTTACATACAGGTAGAGGGCTACACATGCTCATAGAACTGCACTTACTATTTTCTTTGCCGTAACACTGACTCTGGTATCACAATGATCACAATGATAATGACATTACAAACAAAGCACGGCAGTTTCTTTGTCCTCATTTATTCTCACCATCTGAGGAAGAGATGAATCAACGGATCAACTTTATTTTTCATGGATATGGCACCACAACAACTGGGAAATGTGTGAGCTAATCATTTTTACTTCAGACTGCTTTCAGGTCCAATACAAAGCGCTCCACGGCTAATGTGGCTAGTAGCATCTATTGTAGACCCACACGCCGGAACAATGTTGCCGTATTTGATATTGAAGGACGCTCAACATTCCAAGCATGGATATCTGCTTGTACTCGGCATGCAGGAGCTCAACCTAAAATCCTAGTCAGTCCAGTTATATTTGTTGCCTTTTCACCTCGGCCTTAGGCCTTAGCTTTCACCATTTTTACATGAAAATGATTATCTCCATGTGCTCTCACTTGTCCTGTAAATGAGCAGACAGTACAAAAACCGCAGCATACATTCTCAACACATTCAACTGTGTCTTTATTGGACAAGTGCAGTGTTATTGTAAGAACCTTACCTTAGCTCTTAATTAATTCTCCCTCCGCAGTGAAGGAGTGAGGCCTTTGGAGGCAGCATAGGGCTCTTCATGGTGACAGCCAGGCCACGTGTTTGCATCCACTTCTGCGTCACCTTTTCCTGAATGTCTGGAATTCCGCAAATAGAAAAATATAGATTTCTGTACCAAGGACCTGAGTTGTGCAGGTTAGAGGTCAGTCAGGCTCCATGCACCCAGGGGCCTATTTTTGAGAGGTGAATAATTTAAACTGTGCTCACAGGGGTGGTGTAGCATTACAACAGAGGAAGAATGAGGATGAAAAAGGCAAATTTCCAAGGGCAAAGGGCACAAGTAGGAATCACCCCTAATTAGTGGTTACCATGGAGAACAGCTTGGTGTATGGTGTGAAACGTAGCAACTGACCATCAAATAAAGACAAGCACACCATCCACCAGCAAAGTAATTGGGTATGTCGCAGATAGAAAGTTAAAACCTGGATACCAGTCCACTACTCTTCATTCTCTGTTTGATGTAATGACAGTGTTATATTGCTGCATATTCGTCTGTTGAGTCAAACGTAGCCATGGTGCACTCTGCATGCCTGATCTCAGCTCACCTGTTTGCAGCAGCTGCCTTTTGTGCAGTTCTCCTGAATTAATTAGACATATAGATTTTGAGGCACATCTTCAAGGCCTAAAATCATAAGCAATCACAACACCAAGGTCATAACCTCGACATCAAAATGGTTAATCCCTGGGCTGATGATAACAGCTCAATGAAAAGGAAAAAAGATGTTATCCGTGAATCGACTGTCTGCTATTGATGTTGGTGCCATTATCTCCAGATTGGCTCTGAATTAGAACAATGGCCATTTTAAGTACCATTTCCTCTTCCTCCCAGCCTGCTGCATGTGGTACACATTAGGCAACTTGCCATTAGGCCAAATATCTTCATTTCTATCTTGACTCGTGCCCTCTGTTTTGGACAGATTTATAATAACATGGCACTGAATGGCAGAAGTTAGAAATGTATTTTTAGTTTCTTGTTGATAACAGTTTAACAGAATTTGTGCAGTGTTTTTTGTCATCTGAACTGACACAACTAACGATATTAGTTGGATGAATGTGTGGTGTGCTAAAGGTACGGACAACTTAAAACTGAAATCACCACGAACACAAATGTTTTCCCATATATTTATGCAAGATAGTAGGTAACTCGCGATGGTGACGGTAATCGTAGGTTGGAATAAAAACATCAGCTGAATAAATGACCAGAAGAAAAGGTGTTTTGCTTGGTTTGGCATTGTACAACAGTGTAAAACTATGTGGGTTGGAGGGGAATCTTAAGTCCCACCTCTTTGTGAGTGTCTATAGGCAGCCAGTAGGATTCATGGCACAAAGAGGAAGGCGTTGGGAGGTGGCGGTCAGTGAGCTGCTACACACTACAGCACACTGGGTCATAGGAGGAGCCACAAGGACAGAGAGTGTTGTTCCCAGAAGTCAACTGGAGTGAGGCGGGGCCTTCAGCCAGCACACCAGCGACCTGCCTTCCCTCTGCCTTCCCAGCTGCTGGGAAAGATGGAGATACCAGCAAATCTGTGTTTGTTCAGCCACTCCACAAATATCCCCTCTCCAGATTGCGTCTGGCTGAGGAAACGGCACTTGACTGGGATTCTGAAATGATTATTGGTGGCAGTGTCCTTCTGGGGCTGCTTTTATAAATGTGCCAATAAATTTCACATGTCCAGCTTTGTTTTGCTTTCATTAGGCCTCTAATCTCCGTCCCAGGCCCAGGCCGATTCTGCCATGAGTGAACTCTCTGTTTTCTTTAGAGCCAGTGATTAATGACTGGACAGCGTCATTACCAACGTGCTGCTCTGGAGTTACATATCTGCCTCTATTGACACAATGCCACAAACAGAGCAGCACTCCGCCCAGTGCATGTGTACAAGTGTTTGTATGTGTGCCTGCACATATGTGGTGTGTGAATCTGAGCGGTTCATGTTTAATTACAGCCATACTTTTCTGTGATTACATGCTTGTCGGGTATATCATTCATTTTGATTATACCAGGTATTTTTAATGTTTGATTTAGCCTCTTGGAGTAGTTTTTTGTGAATCAGCTGTTTGCTCCAAGTCTTGGTTCAGACGATCACCGTGCACTTTATACCCTCCGTCTCTCTTAAATAACTTGTACATTCACGTCCCTGAAATCTCAAACAGGGTGTAAGGATTGCTAATGGACTCAAAGAATCTGACCTGCAAATAACCTCACCTGTTTTACAATACAGGCATTGTTCATCTTTTCCTTTTATAAGTCATATGCCCATTGCAGCCAGCTATTAACTTGACATTTACTGTACTTTTATTGACTCTTGAGTGCATTGATTCATAACAGTCATGTAAGTACTCATCTCTCTGGATGTAAGTCACCCATGGCCCTGATGCTGTAATATCATATTTGGCTCTTTGTTTCAAGTCTGTGCCGCAGGCATGGAGACACATGCATGGCTCAGCAAACCATAGCGCCATAAACCCCGCCTTTGTGCTGCATTATATGTCCGGCTAAGCTGAATGTGAATGTGTTTCCACATGACTAATAGATGATGCACGCTGTCTGCCAGGCCAGGTTTTCCTCTCGACGAAGGCCAGACAGTGTGCGGTGGGAACAGGAAACCCAGGGTTTTTGTTTTTGTGCGGTCAAAGAAAGACAGAGTCACCTGTAGAGTGGTGTCAGCAGGTGCTCTGCCTCTCAGGTCTCAACACCTTTACTGTCTTGGGAGTGATTATGCACCCTACAAACTGGAAGGGGAGGTTCTCTTAGCAAGCTGTTCTCCTTGTATATACCTCTCAATGTGTTAATAGATACAGTATAGATATGGTTCAAAATACACAGAAATATTGTTCTCTGTTTACTAGATCTTCATTATTAAGATTAAGCACAGCTAGGTTTGAAATTTTGATACCATTTTGCGTCGTAGTCTACACCATTCAGAGGAGAAAACCCTTAAAAAATGTCCATCTCTGCGTTGATGAATGATATTTTCTCAGCAATGAAGCTTCCATTGTTTATTCTTCCTCTTTCTCTGTGTTATTCTTTTCATACCAGGTTGAGTATTTCCCCGGTGAGTGAATAAGCCTGTCATTCCCATATTAAACACAACGCTGGTCCAATAAATGGACACCACCTGTTTAAACGGTCAGTGCCATGTTAGGGTCAAGCAGGGTCCTGTTTGATTGGCCACATCGAATGGTCGGAACACGCCGTATGCCCTCTGTGGTAACTTTAAAAAATGTTCAGGAAGTTTGGTTCACCCTTTACGGCCTAGGACATTTCCTACTACAGGAGTTAAGCACTCAGGACAGGAAACCATTTGCTGTGGCTGTAAGATCTCTTTAATGACTGTCTAACTAGAAACAGGCCGGCCTAATTCAGTGCCTGGAGCCAGCAGGAATGGCCTTGCATCTAGACGTTGTTAGAATATTTACTGCTTCTTCGATGGGAGTCTTTTTGACACTGCTGCAATAAAATTTACAAGGAATCCCTTTTTAGCGTGATGCGAGGCAAAGTGTGGTCAAGAGGGGAAAAAACATGCTTGAAAAAGTAGCGGGCCATTAAAGTTATCATTTGTCTTTGTTTATGTGGACTGGGAACTACGGATGGCTGACATTTAAACAGCATTTGATCGGCTTTGTCCCCGGTTAGCTCAGAATGCTGTCGGTTGATGGTAAGCATCATCTGACTTTGCAGTGTGTCAGAGAGGGTAAACGTGTTGAGTTGGAGGACCTTAGTTTTAGTATATGTGAAAGGGTCAGTGTTGTCCTTGAGGGGGGCGGGTAAAAGCTGCTGATTCAAACATATTGAGCTTTTAATGCCCTGTAACTTTCTCTTGACTGCTGTCAAATGTTATACTTCAAATCAAAGTCTTGCTGTCACTGGAACCGCAGGGCGACCGCATGTGCTCTGTCTTTGGAGCTCGGCACTGAACAAGTGGCTTGATCGCTGTGGGAGTGGTTATGGATTATGAGTGTGTACATGTTTCATGTGTTACATGCCTATGTGGGTGTCCATGCACCACCATGGGCAGCGTGTCAGTTCTCCCGCTGACTGAGGAAATGAGCTGGGACCACCAGAGGTGATTGTGCATGTGCAAGCAGAGGCCAGGATTGGCTTGTTCCAGTCACTGACTGACGAGGCCTGCTCTATGACCCACCAAGCATCATACCCCCAACCTTTGTTTAATAAGCCCAGGGAGTGGTAGCCCTTTTTCTCTAAAGTGCCACCGTGTCTGGACAAACTGACACACTTCAGTTTCACTGCAACCCCTCCACCCTCCTTTCTCTTTCTTCCACTGTGGATTTAAACAAATGCAGTCAAACCCAATTAGGGGAGAGTGAGAGCAGCACAGGAGAGGCGCTGGTAATAGTAACTTTGTTCAGCTGGTTCCTGCTGTGACCAGCCCTCATTTAAATGAGCCGCTTGATAACCCTCAGAAATACGATCCCAGTGAGAGAGGGAAAGAGGCCGTCTCTCCACTTTCCTCGTTCCCAGTGGAGCGTCTTTTAACAGGCCTCTCACCTCTCTGTGTCGAAGGGCACCACAATGACACAGATGAGCCAGTTGGGACAAGGGAAGTGGCATTCATGCTCCCTAATAACATGTAATGGTTAATGCTTGACATGAGAACATATTTAAAATATATTTGTCTCCTCCTTTTCTTCCCACCAATCAGGCTCTCGATTCATACGTTTGTCCACACCAAAGCCTTGTGATGTGTGACTTACCTGTCAGAATAATACAGATTCAAACATAAAACAAATCTCAAGTAAACATTTAAAAGTCAACTTAGTACCCTGTGTGGTTTGGTAACATACCGGACACTCACTGAATTGCTCAAATGTGTCAAACTCCGCCCAGCCAGGGCTCTGAGTGGGATAAAACAAATGCTTAGAACAACTCCAATTTGACCTAGGTTTCCTGACAGCCCCCGAGCAAACTTTGAAGTGTTCTTAGCATTGATTTTGTGTTTCTTGTCTAACGCGTCTCCCAGACAGACCCAAGCTGAGATGAGTGTTAAAATACTGTTATCCACATCATTGCATGTGAGGTAATGGAACAATTGATAAGGTTCCTTACCACCTACTGGGAAAACAATGCATCAGAAAAAATCTGTCATCATTCCTTACTCACCCAAAGCTATATTTGTGCCAAATGGGTGATTTGCTTTGTGAAGGCGAGACGGTCTATTATCTATCTATCGCTGAGGAGGGGAACCAAGTATCTTGAAATACTGTTTATTTTTTGCAGAGAAATTGTTTTCTGAGATCCTGCTTCAATTTTGTTATGGATGTTTAAACGTTTTTGTGACTCCAAGCATCACAAAACACACTGAACACATGACCAATAAATAGAAGATGCCAAATATGAAGTGATCATTTTACACCCTGAACTAAACTAAATAGTCTGTGCACAAAAAGGAAGAAATATAGGGGACAGTGAGCTGAAGCTTAATGGGGAGAGGGTTCAGAGAGCTTTGAGCCGTTCCCCAATATTTTTCACAGCTGATCTCAGAGCTGCTGTAGGCAGATGGCCCTTTTGTCACTGTGGAAATAAAAATCCAATAAACATGGTAATTATAGAACATACAGGACACTGTTGACAGGATCTCACAATGGGATGCTTTTTCCCCTTCTTCTGGTCCTGAGAATGGCAAATACGATTTATGAGACTTTTGGTACCATACGCACCAGCTGATAGCCACAATGCTGCTTATCCTGCAGACCAACACCAGGCCTACCTGGAGTTAGATTTAGAGGACTAGGAACAGGATTTACAGCTCATCAAGGGTTTTTTTACTCTATTATGAACATATGACAAATAAAATAATTGTAGGAATTCATGCATGTTTTACCAGAAACATCTGAAATTTCAACTCAGTAGCTCACTTCATACCAAGGCCTGAAATATTGGCCAGTTTGCTCAGAGAATTGCATGTGATTGAATGTCTCCCCATTACACTGATAGCAGATCAGCGAGAGGAGCCTGTTGGGTCTTTGATAGGCAGTTAATGGTCCATGAGGCATTGGGAGGAGATATCTCTGAGAATCAACAGGTCTCATTACTCTTATTCTCTTCTCCTCCCCTCGCTGCGCCAATCAAGCCACACACACCAGCCTGTGTTTCCACTGGCACTTTAAGTGACATGATTTACAGAACCATGAGGTTGATGTGAGCTCCAGAAAGATGACAAACAATAAAAACAGGCGGGATAGCGCTCTAACAGCCCACAGGACAATGGCGTGTCACTTACGGCATGGCAGAGATACATTTGAATTTGTGGGAAACGTAAATGTTCCTTTACACTTGGAGGTTTGAATACAACATGTGTCATTCGACACTAGTGCCAGTGTGAATGTTTGTGGTCTTTTTGTGAAAACATTTTCTGAGCAGTTTATCTGGTGTGAAGGATGGGTTTAGCTTAAATATGCTCGGCAGTGTGAGGCCAAGTCACAGCCCATGTGTGGCACTGTTACATTAATAACACAGATGTGGGGGTGGGCTGGGTGAGAGGGGTTACGCGCCCAGGCTTTATTATACACCACACTGAGGAAGCCTTTGTAGGTGCTGGGGCCACACTTTAAGTGGCTCTTTATTTTGGCTCTCATTACACGCTCCAGTCCCTCAGCAGATACTGTTGTATGTGTGCATAAGGGACTTGAATGTAATGCAGAAGTCCCTCTGTGGTGGCCAGTGTCGCTAACCAAACATTTCTTTTTTGCTTGCCCCACTGGGCTCAGCGAAACCCCTCGACAGCCCCGCTGCTCGTCTTACTGGAGCCCCTCTGGATGCAGACCACCAGACCCTGATTTATTCAGGCTCTTTTATTTGACATTGTTGTCAAATGTGATTACAATTATGTATATCAGAGCCCTTTGTGTTGTTGTTGATTGTTGCAGGGTGTTGTAATCAGTTTAGTGTGATACGCCACAATGGCAGACAGCTGTTTGAGAGGCTACAGGCGTCTGCTTGGGGAAAAAATAATAAAAGCTGAGGTGGACTGAGATGATTACTTCGTTTAGTGGCAGTTATACACAGCAAACCAGATCTCAGATGGCAGACAATGGTCAATTCTTTCTTCAAAGAAGTTTTGCACTTTCAGAAAACATGAAAATCCATCTTTTGCAAAAATTTGTTTCTGAACTGAGCAGCAGTTGGTTCAACTATAGTTGACATAGCTCATTGTAGATTGTCCAGCATTTTAATTTTCTGACAGCCCTATTTTTACTAATGCCTCCAAAACCCTCGATCTAGTCACATCCATTCGACCTTTCAACATGAGCGAGTAGTGCTTATAATCAGAGCTCCTTCCTGATATCTGAACTGCTCACCTCGCCCCAAGTTTGAGCTCAGACGCCCAACGAGGGAGGCTCTGTAATCTCATTCTTTTGGTCACTACCCAAAACTCTTGACCATGGGTGAGGGTTGGACCATAAATCAACTGGCAAATCAAGAGCATGAGTGGCAGCACACTTAGAAATACAGGAATGTTAGATTGCAGTTTTTTCCTGAGGTTTGTGCATAGATGGTGCTCTGACCTGATGACACTCTGAATCTTAAAGCATTTAGAGCATTTTAATTTGACTGATTTCCCTGGCCCACCATCATGAATTACATCCATTCAGAGAGTTCATTTTGTCTATCATTTCTGATTGGGCTACAAAATGATGTTTCTATTATTGGTTAAGAACATCATAGATTAGAATTTGGATATTTTTGACCCAACAGCCCCAGTGACAGCTGCGGTGAAATTCTAATGGTCATGGGGTTAATTCGCACACAAGGTCACAAATTAAGACTAAAATGACAGATTCATGTTGGCCAATAACAGTGGTCTTCTTCAAACCTTGGTTTGGTCAGTAAGTCGTCGAGCAGGAGCAGCAGATGGGCCCCTTGGATTCTCCTCATGACTTGTCAGAATCATTGTGGGTGGGTTCATGGAGAGGAAAAGCAGGATGCAGCCACTGAGCCCCGCCTGTCAGTTCACATGATAAATGAATCGTTCTGACATCAATCTGATGCTGAGCAGCTATAATTGGATTATTTACACAGCACAGAGGCACATAGGCTCTGACCATCTTAACCCCAGGTGGGAGGTGGACTTCTTCTCTCAGGCCATGGACTCTGACCTACAGTCAATATCCCTCTGCTCTGCTGGTTACCCTCAGCTAACCAGTTAAAACCACTAAAATCTAATAGCCACAGTGCATTTCTCTTTGGCGTTGTGCAGATGTTTTTATTCCGACTGAAGGCAAGGTTTGATGACGTCGTAAAGTAATGTGAACTCATGGGGATTTTTGCCTTCACAGTTAAACAACCACCATTGCAGATGGAGATCTACCTGACTTGGCTCAGGCAGAAATCATGTTCACAGATGAGGTAATGGATTACAGTTTCACTCACGTTACATTTAGTCACGTTATTCCCATTGTCATTTCATTCTGAAGAAGTAGCCTGATAATAAGCAGGAATACCAAACTTTTTCTGTTCTGTTCATAGACCTGTTTGCAGAAACTATACACACAGTGAACACTTGTAGCTGTTCATACCTAATTTTAGACTTTGTAGGTAGCTAACTTACTCAGTGTAAGACTGGCTTTAGCCTAGCTTTTCCAACTATTTGCAAAGACAGAATAAGTTGCCATATGAAACCACTGTATTCTGTAATGTTGCCAGGTTTGTATTATGATACATAGTTGTTAGCTGTTATTAACCCTTGTTTGGCGTTCATGTTTTTGTTACTCAGCCAGTGTTCACGGGTCTGAAAGACCCACTGCTTTATGTTGCTTTTAAATCAGTACAAACATAGAGTTTTTTACTCTTCCCAGTTACAAGCAATTTAGACAACAAATATGGTTCATATTCTCTATTTACCTGTGTCAGATCACATTAATGAATAAAAGGGCAATTTGCTTTTGGGAAAAAAACAATGTTTGTCATCATTATTGACTTTTTTTTTTTATTATTATTGAATTAGAAATTGAACACATTCATGTCAGTCTACACACCGAACACACAGCCTATCCGACATATGAGGGGCAAAGTTTAACTGTTGCATATGTATTTCTTGCACTTGATGCATTATATTGCTTCTTTTTTTGGCTGCAACCTCTCTCTCTCTCTCTCTCTCTCTCTCTCTCTCTCTCTCTCTCTCTCTCTCTCTCTCTCTCTCACACACACACACACACACACCCAGTCACACACAATTTGTTCTGTTAGCTTTCGAGCACCTACACTTGCCTGCTCCCACATTCCCACTCATTGTACCCTCTATCTTGTGGGAACCATTCCATATTTTCTCGCACTCTATCACAGCTGCAAATTGGGGGCAGGACAGAACAAATGAATAACTTTGCCCACACGTGGCCGCTTGTCGCAACTGGTCAAGATGGCAAAAACATTTTCTGCTCAGAGGCCCTTAGAAATAATCTTTGAAGAGAGAGAAGCTTTGGAAGACTATGAACAGGAGGAATTTTCAGAATATGAAGATAGAGACAGTGAGTTTGATGATGAGATTGACCGGTGATCAGCCACAAGACCAGCCAGCCAGCAGCCAGCAAGTGGAGAAATACGGATCTCAAAGAATGGTGAAATTGAATGGTCTTCTTGCGACCTTGCATTGCTGCTAATGTGATGAGGATGCAACCAGGGCCAACAGGGAGGGCAGTTTCTCATGTGCAGGATATCATGTCTTCTTTTGAGCTCTTTATCTCAGATGCCATCTAGAAAATCATTCTGGACTGCAGTAATTTGGAGGGAAGGCGTGTTGTTGGAGGTGGAGGTGGAAGGACATGGACCAAACTCAAATATGTGCATACTTTGGAGTTCTTATCCTCAGTGGAGTTTTCAGATCCAAAGGGGAATCCACAGAATTCCTGTGGAACACAGAAACTGGCAGAAAACTTTTCCGTTCCTCAGTGTCTCTGGAAAACTTCCACATTATTTCCAGCTGATGCCATTTAGGGTTTGCTGCCCTTCAAGCAGTACATGCCGTCAAAACCAGCAAAATTCAGAATCAAGATCTGGGCTGCCTGTGGTGCTGCTTCATCATATGCTGGAATTTACAAGTCTATACAGGGAAGCCAAGGGGAGGAGCCCCTGAGAAGAACCAAGGTATGGAAGTTGTCCTGGACATGATGAGGGGACTCAGTGGACATAACATCACCTGCGCTAATTATTTCACTTCAAACAAGCTGGGACAGGAGGTTCTGAAGACGAAGCTAACGATGGTAGGAAGGGTACGGAAAAACAAGCCATAGCTCCCCACTCAGCTGTTGGCTGCAAGGAACTCTTCCAAGTTTGTGTTCACAGCCAACACGTCTCTGGTGTCCTACGTGCCAAAGAAAGGCAAAAATGTGGTACTCATGAGTATGCTGCATAGGGAGGGGAGAATTTGCGACCAGGAGCATCATCATCATGGATTATAATGCCACAAAAGGAGGTGTGGACAATATGGACAAGATGGTGACTGGCTACAGCTGCAAAAGGGGAATGCTACAAGCTGGCCACTTGCAATATTTTTCAACATGTTGGCCATCTCAGCATACAATGCTTTTGTTATCTGGATGGCATTGAACCCAGACTGGAACAGAGGAAAGCTCCAGAAGAGACGACTCTTTCTCGAGGAGCTGGGAAAGGCATTGGTGAGACCTCAAATCCAAAGAAGACGACATATCCCAAGGACCCCAGCCTCTGCAGCCATAGTGAGGAGGATTCAGGAGGAGGATGCTGGTTCCCCAACCGCCCCATCTACAGAACCACCAGATGCAGAGCCTGAAGTAAGTGTGTGATGTTATTGCATATGTCTGACTCTCCTACCTCGACCTGTTGTTGTTGTTGTTGTTGTTGTTGTTGTTGTTGAATAGGCTGTACGTTCAGTGTGTAGACTGACATGAATGTGTTCAATTTTTAATTCAGTGAAAAAAAAAAAAAAAAAACATCAATAATGATGAAAAACATTGTTTCATTTATGGATTTTCCACCCATATCTTCATCATATTTGATTTTTCCTTTTTTAAATTGCATTTTTCACAAAACAAATCGCCCTTTTATTCGTAAATGTGATGTAACAGAGGTAAATAGTGAATATGAACCATATTTGTTGTGTATTTGCTTGCAACTGGGATAAAGTAAATAACTCTTAAGCATTTTTCCTTAAACTGTTATGGCTGTATTGATTTAAAAACAAAACAAAGCAGTGGGTCTACCAGACCTGTGAACACTGGCTGAGTAACACAAATGCCACGAAACGCCATGAACGCCACACAAGGGTTAAACATTTGAATGCAGAAATTTTACATATTATATCCTTAAGATAGAACTTTAGAGGTGCTTTTAGGTGGATGTTGTCACCTGTGGGTATGGCCAGACTGTGAAGCTAATTATTTCTCCAAAAATTGAACTATTCCTTTAAGCATCAAATATGTGGTGTGTGTATGAAAGTGATCAAAATAATTGATCCCACAATAAAAAGAGGAAGCTATGACGAGAGGGAAACATTAGGCTAGATCGAAACTCTTGACTATGGAATTATTATTATTATTATTCATTTTATTTTATTTTTTTTTTTTTTAGCATTGGTTAAGTTTTAATTCTATACTAATATTGATTCTAAATATTTAACTATTGTACTTTGTACTACTTGTACTGTAACCTGTATAGACTGAGGTGAACGAGTATCATATTATTACTTATATAGTATTATTATTATATAATTATCATATGATCAGACTTTTTTTCCTTATTTAAAGTGTTACATAACCTTTTCCCGTGTCCAGCAGTGCCATTTCCACTATCTGCTATTGTCACATTTTTTTACTTGTTTACTGACATACATTTTACATGTTGTCCATAGTAATATTTAGACTAATGAAATCCTGAGATGATGATGATGGTATATTGCTTAACTGGTTAAAAACAACATTGATGACATGGATGGTGATTAACCAGAGCCCCCCCCCCCCCCCCCCCCCCCCGAGAGCTGTTGTGTGTCATTTATCTATGTTTTTATCTTCCAGGCTCACTCAGCGTCACCCTGCTGCTGATCTGTGAGTCAAACTTCATGTGGAGGAAGTTTAAGTGACTCTATCTACAGCACGAGATAGTTTTCTTGCCCCCACGCAACGACAGCCAGCGTCAGGAAAGAGAGTGACTGTTGGAATATTATGGTCTGGGCATGTTTCTTTACAGCAGAGGTGCCTGCATTACAGCTTCCCATGCAGGGGACACTGTGAATTTATGCTTCTAGAAATGCAGCTTCCTCAGAACAAAGTCTTGGCAGAGGACAGATTCATTTTGTCATGAAGCATTTTCAGTTTTATTTTAGGCAGTAAAAGTTTTAATAGAGGAGGATTTTTAACATTGGATTAATATGTAAATTTCTACGAGGGCTCTCTGCGGTTATTGCTTATATGATGCTTTTATGAGTTTGATTTTGAAAATGAACAGAGCAATTGCAGATGAAATGTAATGTGTTACCTGGACAAAGATTTGAGAGTGACCTCTGAAGAGCTGAATCAAATAAAGTACAAATGTCATTAATAATTTTGCCCCACGTTGCATTTGTTTATCTTCTGCTTTTTGTTACAAGCTGTCATTATTGTGTTAACCATAGTGTCATGAGAAGCTTAGTCTTTATACACTGTGTTTCAGTATAGTGTGCAGTGTAGATATGTTGTATAGTAAAATGGCTAATGTAATTAATAATGTGCATGCAGTTTAATATTCTTTATTTGTTTATTTCCTCTGACAAGTCATTCATATTAGTCTGTGGCAGACACTGTATGATAGTTTCAAACTCCACTTATACTCAGTCCACCCAGGCTCCTCATCACTTTCATGCTACTGGCTATAAAGTGAATTCTCTCTGATTATCTCGAAAACTGTGCCGGCTACAGGCACTTGTTTACTTGGATGAAAAAACAAAACAGAACTGTGTGCCGTCCAGCGAAGCAAGTACATACCCATCTTTTTGCATACTGCATAAATTCTCTGGAAAATTCCGCAGGATTGTTTTTTATTAGGGTAAAGTTCCCAGGAGCTGCACAGCCAATAAAAAGCCAACAAGATAAAAGAGCAGGGAGGATTAGGAAGGGATGAAAGCTGTAAAATTTTCCATATTATCTTGT